>NW_023425529.1:157893863-158602613 GCF_014108245.1 Pipistrellus kuhlii
GGCCTTAATAACTTAATAATGTGAGTGAGATACTATGTAAAACAAACTACTACGTTTTATTACAGCAGAAACATGGGGTTCTGGTTTAAAAGTCCACTAGTGACAAACATATTTGTCCTGAGCAACTTGCTGCTGACTCTGAGTTAAATTAGTCAGAAATAAATTAGAGAGGAAAAAAAATATATGAAAATCAAATTGCTTTAAATATGACCTAGAGCCGAAGCTGGTTTGGCTCTGTGGATAGAGCGTAGGACTGCTGACTGAAAGGTCCCGGGTTTGATTCTGGTCAAGGGCATGTACCTTGGTTGCAGGCACATCCCAATAGGGGGTGTGCAGGAGGCAGCTGATCAATGATTCTCTCTCATTGATGTTTCTAATTCTCTATCCCTCTCTCTTCCTCTCTGTAAAAAAATCAATAAAATATAAATAAATAAATAAATAAATAAATCCTAGAGATATTTATATTATGGAGAGGTCGTTAGTGTTATAGAATGTAGGGACATTAAATATTATATTCTCCAAATTTTAAGTCATTGAGCTTCATCACAAATTAAAGTGAGAAAATGTTATTTTAAAACTTACCTAAGAATTTTTTTTCAAAAAGATTAGCAACTTAAAAAGACCTGCTGTGAAATTTACTTGTTTATAAAATACAATAACTTATTTCCTAAATTATATGCATTATGTCAAGATATTGATAATAAAATAATTAACATTGTTTTTAAAAAATTAATAGACTAGCACATGTGTCAAACACAAGGCCCGCGGGCCAAATCCGTCCCGCCAGGCCTTGCAATGTGGCCCGCACCGCGCTGTCATCACTGCACTCCGCTGCGTTTCCATCACAATGACAGTTTATGACTGTTCAGTAAACCATTCGGCCCGTGATTTAGGCTGGATTTTAGATTTTGGCCCCTTCTCTGATTGAGTTCGACACCCCTAGTTTAGAGCAATTCTGGGCTTACTGAATACTTGGTAGAGTTCCATATGCCTCTCTCTCCAAAGTATCCCTTATTGTTAAAATATTGCCTTAGCATATTTGTTGCAATTGATAAACCAACATGCTACTTTATGGTTAAAGTGTGATGTTTACATTAAAGTTCACTGTTTATTCTCTGGGTTTTCATAAATGTTTAATGGCATGTATCCTCCTTTACAGTATCATACAGAATAATTTCACTGCCCTAAGCATCCCCTGCACTCCACCTAAAAAAAAACAAGAAAACAACAAGAACAACAAAAAACCTTGGAAACCACTAATTTTTTTCCTGCCTCCATAATATTGCTTTTTCCAGAATGTCATATGATTGGAATCCTAGAGTATATACCCTTTTTAGTCCTGTTTCTTTCGGTTAGAAATATGTAATTAATGTTATTCCATGTCTTTTTGTGGTTTGATAGCTCATTTCTTTTTAGCACTACATAATATCCCATTGAATGGATGACCCAAAGTTTGCTTATCCATTGCCCTGTTGTAGGACAATGTTTTAGCAACGATGAATAAACCTATTTACTATAAACATCCTTGTGCTGGTGTTTGTATGGGTATATTTTCAATATATTTAGGTAAACACCAAGGAAAATGATTGCTAAATCATATGGTTGATGCATGTTTAGCTTTGTAAAACTGCTCATTGTCTTCCAAAGTAGCTGTGCCAGTTCGCATTCCTACTAGCAATGAATGAGAGCTCCTGTTTTTCAAATCCTTGCCAGCATTTGTTGTTGTCAGTGTTTGGAATTTCAGTCATTCTAAGAGGTATATAGAGGTATTTTATTTTATTTCATGACTAGGGGCCCATTGCAGGAAGATTCCTACAAGCCACCAGCTCCTCAGTCACACTTGCCCCCTGTACCGCCCCCAACCCTGCACTTTCCCTCTGGCAGCCACCTTGCTTTCTGCTTTTCATCCCTCTTCCTTCTATGCTGTCTTCAGTCTTCACTCCTCCCTCCCTCCACATATGCAAATTAACCACCATTTTTGTTGGGTTAATTTGCATACTAGCTCTGATTGGCCGTAGCAAAGGTACGGTCAATTAGCATTTTTCTATTTTATTAATGTAAATTCCCTAATGACATATAAGTTGAATATCTTTTCAAATGCCTATTTGCCCTCTGAATATCTTTGCTAAGGAGCCTGCTCAGATCTTTTTGTCCATTCTTTAGTTAGGCTAGTTTTTGTCTTAGAATTCTTTGCATATTTTTAATACAAGTCTTTTACAGTTATGTATTTTGTAAATATTTATCTATCCCAGTCTATGGCTTCTTATTTCTTTCTCTACATAGCACTGTTTTAAATGTTTAAAAAAATTACATTAAAAAGTTATACTATGGATTAACCTTGTTTCTTTCCTTTCCATCACACTACATGGAAACTTTCCATTTTTATTGTTTACGTAGATATTCAGGCTCTTATACAGGGGCTTGGATTTCTTGATACTGGGGATTAAAACAAAAAATACAAATATATAGTGTTGTGTTTACAACATAAACATTCTTTAAAATTACTCTTTGGTGTTATATGTTATATAATAGAATTTCCTTAACTAGTTTTCTAGGGGAATGACAGTATAATAATTGTGTGTTTTGTCCCCAAAGTTATATTTTTATTTAAAATTATTAAATCAGATGTTTCCTTTGCCAATCATTTATATTTGAGTCCTGGATTATAGAGTTATTTCATATACATTACTTTCCCCATGAGGCAGATTTACTGAATAATGTGCATATTTACCTTTATCCAATTTTTTTAAGTGCAAATAAGATTTTCCACATAAGAAGTTGATCAGCCACAGGGGGAAAAAATATCCTGGAGAATTATTGAGAAGAAAATGGCATGCTATGTTGGATAGTAGTTAAAAAGAAAGTTATACTGGTAATATAGCTGAGATAGCACAGAAGATTCAACTTTTGAATAACGGACTTTTTAAGGAAAATTTGTATTTTGTGGTTTGCTATGTCCTCAAGTCCAAGCGAAGAGGATGATCCTCAGCACAATGGTACAGACACGGGTCAGGTCCTAGCTCCTAAAAGTCACCTTGTCATTTAAAAGTGTAATTCTACATTGTGAGTTACTTTGTTCATTAAAATATGAAATTTAAAAGAATAAGAACAATAGATTAAAAATCATATTTGGTAATGTGATCTAAATTTTAAAAAGATTACATTTGCTCTGCTGATCCCTCCATATTTTTTTATATATTTAGAAAGCTTCCTTCAACCATTTAAAAAAAATCTTTATTGTTTAAAAATATATGTACATATACAGTATTCTTTTTCCCCCAGTGAACTCTCCCCACATGCCTTTATCCCTCTAGTGTCTGTGTCCATTGGTTATGCTTATAGGGTTGATCTCTAACCTCCCCCACCCTCCTCTGACTTCCCTCTGAAGTTTGACAGTCTGTTTGATGCTTCTCTGTCTCTGGATCTATATTTGTTCATCAGTTTATGTTGTTCATTATATTCCAAAAATGAGTGAGATCTTATGATATTTATCTTTCTCCAACTGGCTTATTTTACTTAGCATAATGCTGAATTTAAACACTTTTCAAAAGTGGACATACAGAAGGCCCCAAGAGACATATAAAAACATGCTCAAAGTCACTAATCATCCAAGAGATGCAAATCAAAATGACAATGAGATACCATCTCATACCAGTCAGAATGGCTATCATCAACAAATCAACAAATGACAAGTGCTGGTGAGAATGTGGGAAAAAAAAGGAACCCTCATGCACTGCTAGTGGGAATGCAGATTGGTACAGCCTCTGTGGAAAACAGTATAGTGTTTCCTCAAAAAATTAAAAATGGAACTCCCATTTGACCCAGTAATCCCACTTCTAGGAATATATCCCAAGAAATCAGAAACACCAATCAAAAGGACATATGCACCCCTATGTTCATAGCAGCACAATTTACAATAGCTAAGATTTGTATTTTAGCCTAAGTGCCCATCAGCAGATGAATAGATTAAAAGACTGTGGTACTGCCAAAACCGGTTTGACTCAGTGGATAGAGCATCAGCCTGTGAGCTGGAAGGTCCCACATTTGATTCTGGGCAAGGGCATGTACCTTGGTTGCAGGCACATCCCCAGTAGTGGATATGCAGGAGGCAGCTGATTGATGTTTTTCTTATTAATGTTTCTAACTCTCTATCTCTCTCCCCCTCTGTAAAAAAGTCAATGCAATATATTTTAATAAAAAACAAACTGTGGTACATCTACACAATGGAATACTACACTACTGGAGAGAGAGAGAGAGAGAGAGAGAAAGAGAGAGAGAGAGAGAGAGAGAGAGGGAGAGAGAGAGAGATAAGAGATCAACCGAAGGATTTGTATGCATTCATATAAGCATAACCAATGAACAAAAAACTCTGGGGAGGGAGGGCATGTATGAGAGTGGGGGGAGGGGTAACAATGGTAAGATAGGTACACATATAATACATTAATTTAAAAAAAGGGGGGGAAGAACTCTTATCATTCATAACAGCATGGATGGACATGGAGAGCATTATGATCCCTCCATATTTAAAATTAGTACTTTAAAAGTTTGTTGGTAAGTCTAGATTGGAGGAGTTTGGGCCACATGAGACACATCCTGAACAATTATTAATAATACACTCTTTATCTGGTAACATGAAGCAGACACAGATGCCTCCCAAGTTTATAATGGCATATGCAAAGGAAGATCACTCTAGTTCCTGAAGTCAGCAAATTCTCCCATGGGAAAGGACCAACTGGCAGGCAGTCTGGAGCTGGCCCCATGGGAGAGTGCAATGAGGTTACGCCACCTGGCAGTAGCAGTTTAAAGTCTCCTCTAGCAAAATCAAATGATTCTTGGCAAATACTGCATTTGAATAGTAATATCTGCTTAGGGAAATAATTCAAATCCATTACTTTATTTGATCCTAAAAACTTATGACAGTGGAGGGAAATGAGTTATTAATCCTATTTTATATGTGGCAACAGAGTAAGGGACTTGCCCAGGGTCACATAATACACTTCATGAGGCTCCTTTCATTCTCAATCTTTATTTGCCCAAAGCAATAATTGGAAAGCAGTGGCAACAGATCATGTCAGGGATGCTTTAAAACATTTCACTATTGTAGCTCTTCGATGCCAAAATGATGAGTCATCCATACCATTTTTTCTATTATCTCACTTGGATAAATAGCTCAGATTTCATAAATATTTTGATGTCTTAGCGCAGAGATTTTCCGCTAGTATGGCACAACAGACACACTAGTGTTCCACAAGAATTTTAAAAACCTTTTCTCCTTAGATTGTCAAATAAAAAATGACAACACCCAACACCACAATAGCCATCCAGTGTGAATAAGTCAAAATTATACCTATTTTCTGTCTGATCAGGGAAAATATATATTTTGGTGTGCTGCAGAATTTTAGTAATTAGTTTATGTGTGCCATGAGATGAAAAATGTTGAAAAATGTTGATAATTGTTATCTTAGAGACTTGATTGATTTCTGTATGTGCACTGGCAGGGGTAAAGGATATCCCTAAAACAGGCAAAACCTACATATTAACATATTGAAATTGTACCTGCAATAACAATAATGAAAAATTAGATGGACATAGTATTAAACCTAACTTTAACTTTAAAAACTAGTTTGGCCGGTATCGCTCTGTGGTGAGCATTAACCTATGAACCAAGATGTCAGGGTTCGATTCCTGGTCAGGGCACATGTCTGGGTTGCTGCTCGTTCCCCAGTGGGGGACAAGCAGGAGGTGGCTGATCAATGATTCTCTTCATTGATGTTTTTATCTCTCTCTCCCTCTCTCTTCCTCTCTGAAATCAATAAAATATTTTGGGGGGGAAATAGCCTGCTCATTGGAGCAACATGTAAATTACTGTTGAAAAAGACATTTCAGCTTGCTCAGGGAATAAAACACAAGTCCTACCCACACTTCTATCTTCCAGCACTTTAAACAGTCTCTGAGCACAGCTGAAACCCCAGCTTACTGTAAGAAGTTCCTAAAGAATTGTCTCACAATGCTGTATTTTTAATACAATACACTTGGAGATGACTAAATCTCAAGTACTAAGATCAAATTTAATTGAAATAAGATTCAGGGTAGAATGAATGAAGGGTATAAAGGAAGAAGGATCCATCTTTCCATGGATGTTCAAACAGGACTATGGGGATTGTCCTCTGTGAGTACATCAAACCTAATTTTAATCATGGAAGTGTTCCATTTTAATGAGTGAGAGATTATGAATAAGAAAAAGATCTGATTTCAAAACTTACATTTATAGATACAGGTATGATCACTTCTATAAATATTTTTATTACACTTTTTTTGAAACACAGTAGGCAGAACGCTAAAATACTGTATTTTTTTTAAAAAAAAATTTACTTCATTTTCAGTCTAGGAAATCCAGTTGTCAAATCAAGCTGTTACTTGAGTTTAAAGCATTTTGCAACCTGATGCTGTTGAACAGGTAAAAATAAAAGTATGACAAATTAATAAGAAACAATGTATCAAATAGAAAACTAATGGTCATATTTTTTCATATCATTAAAATGATAAATGCATCTGGGATTTTTAAACTCTCCTCATCAAGCATATGTGTGTGCAGGGAACCTAATGCTCACAAAGACATTCTTATCATTTTTTAAAGTTTGAAACTTTGAGGTCATAGCCCTTGAAACATTCCAGGAGTAGTGTTCTGCTTCCATTTTTTTCTGCCTGTCCTTACCTTGATAAATGTATCATCCTTGCATTGTCAATAAAGGCCCTTACCCTTGGAATAAATTTATTGATTATCCCCTTTTCACAATAAGGAAAACACCAATGATTAGCAGCACTATACCATTTAGTGCCTAAGGTCATCCACCCGCAATTTATCCACAGCTTGTGATATATCCACAAATTAACTTTCCTTTTTTCCATGACTTCTGCAAACTACATTTAGCAGAGATAATGCAAGTTCAAGGAACCTTTCTCTAAAGATTGCAGATTGAGAATAACTATGACATTCCACTGCCCCCTACTTGTCAGGAAATAAAACTTCAAAGCAAAAGCATTGGGTGGGGGGGAGAGGGGCGGGGAGGAGCATGCAAACCTTTCTGATAGTAGCATTTCTAGCTTTGAGATTTAACTTCACCTCTACAGTAGGCCCCCAGGACATTATTCAATAGAATCACTGTATTGCATCTCTTTGTATTGTAGAAGCTAAAAAATAAATAATTAGAATGGGCAAAGAATTTTTTGGTCATGTTTATGGTTGTATTTTTCCATCTGACTCTTAGATATCATTGTTATTGGGGAAATTTTAAGTAAAGAGGAAGAAAAAAAAATTCAACTATGACTATTTCATAGTGGGGAAATGAACATTCAAATATAGCAGTCAACCTGGGTAACCTTTACTTTATTCTAGAAAACCTAATATATATATTTTTTGAAAAAGAAAAAAAGACTGTAAATCTTGTCAGGAAACCTCTAAAGCTCAGTTTCTTATGCTGGTGAAAATGTCTCCATACCATTTTTCTTCATACTTAGATATTCCTTTACTATGATTTTTTTTTCAACATTGTTAATGATAATTTTGTTTGAAGCAAATATGCTGCATGACATTCAATATCTTTAAAACAAAGGTCTTTCCTTTTTTAAAAATGGCATAAGAAAATTCCACTTATCCTTAATAATAATAAAAGACACTCTATTAGTTAGGATAGATTAATGTACAACACTCTGGATCTGTATGTGCAGCCTTTACTAGCCCCAATCTTATCATCACCATCTAAACACCCAATACTCTCTCTCAGCCAATATTTTTTCTTTTAAAAAAAAAATGTATTTTATTGATTTTTTACAGAGAGGAAAAGAGGGGTATAGAGAATTAGAAACATCGTTGAGAGAGAATCATCGATCAGCTGCCTCTTGCACACCCCCTACTGGGGATGTGCTAGCAACCAAGGTATATGCCCTTGACCGGAATCAAACCCGGGACCTTTCAGTCCGCAGGCCGACGCTCTATCCACTGAGCCAAACCGGTTTCGGGAGCCTATATATTTTCCATCACCCAACCAATCACATGAATTATAAAAAGTTAAAAGGAACCAGAGTAATTTATCTTTTTAAAATTTTTATCAGTTTCATTTTGTAATTTTTTCCCCTGAAGCTAATGTAAGACATGATGTGTCTGTGTATCTGATTTTGTAAAGTAAGAAGAAAAGAAAAATCAGTACTTCTTTGAGTTTAATCCAGGCACTATATAATTTTGGTAACTTTGTCTCTCTAATTTTCAGCTACTAACTCTCTGAAAAATAAGACTGCCAGGTGAAATAAATAATTTTTTAATGTATAGAAAACTTTGCATTTATTGCAAAGCACTGGCATAGGCTTGGTGTTCATTTATTCTGTGTTATTTGTGTATATGTGTGTGGGAGTCTAATGTGTAGTAGGGAACAAAGTGCAAAAAGAATGAATGGTACAAGTTATGAAAAATAAATGCAATATTCATCTCTTTAAATATTTCAACAAAGATCCAGTGGTCAAATTACTGAAAAGCAATCTCTAACCTCAAATGCTATTAAAAAAAAAAAAGATAGGCTACCAAAGGGAATAAGATAGATGTAATAACATGAAAATAAGAACAAAGAACATTGTTAAAAGCAAATACCTTTTAGTATGAATAAAATGTCACTGTTTAGTCAAGGCTAATTTTGTTAATATTATAAAGGAAAAATCAGGTATTTACTATGATTCAAACATAACTTTCAGAAGTCATAGCACTAAATTCAATATAAAAGCATACTCAGTAATATAAAAAAGAAAGAGCCCTAAAACATTAAGTACAATATGTTCTTATTGCACTTACTACATTTCTCCATCAGAATGTCTTAATATCCATCATTAATTTTTTTGAAAAATAGTATTTTAAAAATCCAGGGAATTTTGCATGAGGCTTTTAAATAAATGAAGCTTACTTACTTTAAGTATCTACTCAGAGTACTGATGTTATTCCAAAATAGCATCTCATTTGCACAGTATCTTAGATTACATGAGTCAAATTTATTTAAATTGCAAAATTATTGCATATACTATTATATTTATAGCAACCTTATTGCTTTCTATTTTTATTTCCACTTTTACCACAAACATGAGCAAGATACTAGTGAAAAAGTAATATTTGGAGACACAAAGATGTTGGAGTTAGTAAATACATCTTAAAAGAAAAAAGTATTGCTATACATAAATAATAATATTGATGATTATTTTATGATGAATATTTATTATTATAATATGTATTCACTCTGCTTTTAAGAAAATATTAAAACTTAAACAGATATCAGTAGATATACTTTAGCTAACAGAAATTAAGCACCCTAAATATCTTCCTTTTTTGATTTTATAATATACCTATTGCTTATATTATTCAACTTAAACTTTTTCCCATATGCTATCAAATTAAGGACAGGGGTGCATACACATATACCCTCAGCATGAAGCAAAAGAAGGCAGTCAACATTACAGAGGTTTCGTGCACATATTGTTCCTTATGTTATTGATTATTTAATGTTTTACTTTGCCAGTAGACTAACCATTGGTGAGGGGAAGACTATATCCACTTACTTACTAATGCATTCCCGACTTCTAGAATAGCAATTGCACACAGCTAAGCCTCAATCACCATTTTCGAAAGGAGGCGTGAATAGATCAAGTAAGTCAGATATATGGGGGAAAGGATAATTAAGGAGTTTGCATTATAGAAAATGAATTTTTGATCTGCAAAAAAAAGTGTCATGGATTTAAGTAGCAAATGTCTGCTGTAAGATTAACATAGAGTATTATTTAAGAACATGGCATTTCAAGAAAAATAATCTATACTCTTTTATTTTATCACATTTAAATTAAATGTATAAATTTTGTTTGTTGAATTGTTAGCCTATTAGGTAACTCATAAACCATCTTTTCCATACATTTTTATAGAAGGAGAAACTAATAGGGAATTATCCAATTGAGAAGCCTGTTCAAACAGGTTATAGAAAAAAGTATTTACCAATTATCTACTTATTTTTACATTGAGGCATCATTTATTTTAGTCCCTAGTCATCTAACACTAATAAATGTAACCAAGCCATTTTTGTTCTTAGCATAAAGTAATTTTCTCTCTTTTTTTGTTTTTGTTACATATTAAGGTGTAGAAATGTTGGAATCTGTTGACTAAATAATTAGCTTTATTTGTTACTTCCAATGCATTTTGAGCTTTTCATATAGATAGACCATCCCCAAGTAAAATATATTCTCTCTACTCTACCCATAGTACATATAGGAACAGAATAAATTAAAAATAACCTCCAAAGTCTAGATTCTTAGAGACTGCCACAATTGCTCAACTGGAAACAATAATCTCATTGAGGGATTTTCAAGGTCAAACTTACTCGCCTTTTATTTCCCACTACTCACATGCATGCACATGCACATTGAGGAGGGAAATTGTAAATAAACATTAAAAATTTAAGCAAGTGAAAATATGAGTGCCATTTCAATGTGAGCCCAAATCCTCATGGCTGTTGCATCTGAAATTGAGAAAGATCAGAAAGTGAGTCTCTTTCCCCCTCAGGGAACTGGATACTATAACTGGCCTGTAGACAGCAGCTAACTAGTTGAGTCACCTATCTGTAGAGGCAGGAAGAGCATTCCCAGGTCACGACAGCCCAGAAAATAAGGTAATTCCACCTAGCTAGAGTTCTGTAGGTCACACCTGACAGGCATCCTGCGCCTTGACCTAGACTCTATGCCTTTATATTTCAATGGGAAAAGAAATTGAAGATAAATATCAGGGACTACACAGTGACCTGTAAGTAGTCCCTTCAGACAAGGAGAGGTGTTTTGAGATCCCAAATGAACAAGAAAAATCCCTATGTGACAAAGGTGAAAATGGAACAATATATCAACATGATCCTCAAAAGTTTCTTATTTCATTCATAACTCAGAAAGCAGCATAATTATCCTTCTCAACTCAAAATCATAATAAAACATGAACATACAACATTAGTCTGGAAACTAAATAGCATCTCTCTCCTCTTTCTCTGTCATCTTTTCTCTTTGTTTCGCAGTTTCATTATGATCTATCTAGGCGTGAATATCACTTTTGCTTACCATTGTTGGGAACTGGTGAACCTACTGGATATGAAGATTGGTGGGGTTTACTGATTCTGCAAAATTCTCATCTATCTTTGAATTTTGTCTCCTGCCAATTATCTCTTCTCTGTTGAGCAATTTTCCTTATCTTATGCAAGGGCCTTATCTGTCCACCATCCATGCCTCTTGATTTCTTTTTCACATTCTTCATCTCTGTCTGCTTTTCAATCTTTATGATGCTCTATCATCTTCCCTAATAGTGTCTACTATTTTAGGTCATCTCATATTATGTATCAATACCCTGTTCCTCCCATTGTATTTCACATTAAATACTAAATTTATATCTTAACCTCTAAACAAAAAGGACTGGCCACTTTACCTCACTTACTAGGATTTTTCAAAAACCCACTGTCATTTTCAAAACCTGATTCTTATCATCACTTGAGACAGTTTTATTTCTAAAAATATCAAACTCGCCGAAACCGGTTTGGCTCAGTGGTAAAGCTTCGGTCTGCGGACTGAAGGGTCCCAGGTTCGATTCCGGTCAGGATCATGTGCATTGGTTGCGGGCACATCCCCGGTGGGGGGTGTGCAAGAGGCAGCTGGTCAATGTTTCTCTCTCATCAATGTTTCTAGCTCTCTATCTCTCTCCCTTCCTCTCTGTAAAAAAATCAATAAAATATATTTAAAAAATTAAGCTCAAAATTCTCATCCTGCCCCCAGCAGTCCTTCAACCTCATGGAAGTTTCCTTACCTTTACCTACATTTATCATTTTGTACCACTATCATTAAAACAATCTACCTTATCGAAGTAATTCCTCAATTCTGGTCCCTTACCACCGCTAGGACAAAAATGTGATTGTCATTCATTCCCTCCTCAAATTGTTTATTCAGTAAACAATTACTTGCCCTGGCTGGCGTTGCCCAGTTGGTTGAGTGCCTCCCATATGCCAAGAGGGCAGCATTTCTGTTTCTGGTCAGGGCACCTGCCAGGGTTGCAGGCTCAAGACCTAGGTAGGGAGGGAGGGGCCCACAGCACGTAGGAGGCAGCTGATCGTTGTTTTCCCCTCATCGATGTTTCTCTCCCCTCTCCCTTCCTTTCTCTCTGAAACCAATAAAAACATATTTTATCTAAAATTAAAAAAAAACTAAAAAAAGAAAGCAATTACTTCATCATTAAATGAAAAGAGGTCCTTAACAGTCTAAAACCCGACTATATATCCAGCTCTTCTTGTCCATGTGCTCCACAATGCTCCAGGTGAGCCAACTAAACTTTGTAAATTGTCAGCATGCACCATTATTTATTCCCATTTTTTCTATAGCCTTTCATGTTAAGTATTCTATTTGGGATCTCCTCAACTAACCACGACTCAGCGTACACATGCATGTGTGCATGTGCACCTACATGCGCGCGTGTGCGCACGCACACACACATTCACACACACACACTTTTCCTCCTAATTAAAACTATTCATCATTTAAGAATTCACTGTTGTCGAATCCAGTTTGGCTCAGTGGATAGAGTGTTGGCCTGCGGACTGAAGGGTCCCGGGTTTGATTCCGGTCAAGGGCATGTACCTTGGTTGTGGGCACATCCCAGGTAGGGGGTGTGCAAGAGGCAGCTAATCGACGATTCTCTCTCATCGACGTTTCTAACTCTCTATCCCTCTCTCTTCCTTTCTGTAAAAAATCAATAAAATATATTTTTTTTAAAGAATTCACTGTGATTATGCTACAAGAAAGCCAACCATATCTCCCAGGTTGAACCAAGAGTTAGTTCTTTTGTGGGGTTTTATGAAAATACTTGAGGCCCAGTGCACAAATTCATGTACAGGTGTGGCCCCTCAGCCTGGCCTGTGATTGGGGCCCATTGGGGCCATCTCACCTAGTCCCAATCAGGGCCCCACAGGGCCAGCCAGGGAAGGTACCATGGGAGGTTGGCCAGCTGTGGGAGGTTGGCTGTGGGAGCGCACTGACCACCAAGGGGCAGCTCGTGCATTGAGTATCTGCCTCCTGGTGGTCAGTGAGCATCACAGTGACTGGTTGTAATGGTTGCTTAGGCTTTTTTCTTTTAATATATTTTATTGTGGGTTTTTTTTTGTTGTTGTTGTTGTGTTTTTTTTTGTTGTTTTTTTGTTTTTGATGCTCTATCCACTGAGTGAAACTGGTTAGGGCTAGGCTTTTATATATTGATTTTTTTATTGATTTTAGAGAAGAAGGGAGAGGGAAAGAGACAAAGAAACATCAATGATGAGAGAGAATCATTGACTAGCTGCCTACTGTATGCCCTACACTGGGGATCCTGCAACCCAGGCATGTGCCCTGACTGGGAATTGAACTGTGAACTCTTGGTCCATAGTTTGTTCAACCACTGAGCTGCACTGGCCAGGCAAGAACCAATTCTTTGTGTTGCATGCCATCCCATTTATACTGCTACCCTATAATTTGCAGGTAATCTATTGTATTTATCTTTTCCCCAGCTAGACTGCTGGTTCCTTATCACAATAGTGTCTTTTATATTCCTGTCTTTAGTACCCTGTGGAGTGTCTGTTGGCATTGAAAACAAAGTCAAATGAATGAATACCTTAAAAGATCATCCTTCTTTCCCCTCAAACTATCAACATTTAATTTATTCTTAGAAACCCTCTCTCCTATAGCACTTATTCTTCAATTCATCGGTAAAGTACATACTTTTGTTAGCTTGAGAAAGCAGGTATATAATTTGTTTTTACTTTTGGATCTGTATTCATGACATATTTAAGGAATGATGCCCAACAACCAAATTGCACTTGTGTCTTTTGTAAGAGGCCCATTAAACTAGGACTACAGTAAGTACGAAATGCATGATGAAGAAGCTTTCTAACAAATAAAAGCAGTAGGAATCTAATACCTTAAATAAGACATGCCACATAACTCAAAGTTTAATTCACTTAGCATTACATAAATGTTCTGTGAAAACTGAATTACCTCCCATCTCACAGTTTGAGATAACATCCTGTCATCCATCATCACTAGGAAAATCATGGGTTCCCAGGCCAAGCCACATTGAGGAAATTATGCCTAGCTAATAAGAAATGTCAAGGAATAAATATATTCCACAATATTAATTTTATTCATAAGTTAGGTCTGATACTTAAACTTGTTAAACTCTTATCCAGAAGGAAATTAAAAAAAAAAAAGTTTTCTCAATCTTTCAGCCTAATCTATAATTTTATGATTTTAGATATTTCTGTGGCTATAATATTTTTATAAACTGTATGAAGAAATTATTAGTATTTACTTTGGTTCTTGCATTAGTATTCTAAATGCAAGAATCCCCTGTAGGTAGAAAGGCATGGAGGTGAGGTTATAGAACAAAGCTTCTATCATTCCACTAAAATCCAATTCCTTCTCCTAGTATTTTTGGGCATGGAAGTCTTCTGACTCATGTTTTCTCTCCCCTCCTACATTGGCAACCACTCTTTCATTCTCTTTAAGTCCCATGGTCCTGTCATGATACCGTGGCCAGGGCTGGTGATGAACATGCTGAAAGTAACCATGGTTGCAAGATATACCAGAAAACATACATATGGTATCCTGGGCACTAAATTTGACCAGTTGGCAGTGAAAATACTTTTAGAATATGCCTCTGTGACAGACTAGAAGAGCAAATAAAGTATATAATTTACTAAACCTCCTTTTAAAAAAATTTGCTTTCACTATTACTGATGTCCTAATGTTCCCCCACCTTTGCCTACCTCCCCCTACATCTCTTCCCGCTTCTCTCTAACCAATACCACACTGTTGTCTGTGTCTCTGGGCTGGTTATACATATGTGCTCTTTGGTTAATCCCCTTACCTTCTTTCATCTAGTACCCCCTCCCATCTCCCCTCTGACAGCTGTCAGTCTGTTCCATGTATCCTTGCCTCTGTTTCTGTTTTGTTTACTTTGTACAATAGATTCCACATATAAGTGAGACCATACAACATTTGTCTTTCTCTGATGTGCTTATTTCACTTAGGATAAGATCTCCATGTTTGTCATGCTGTCCCAAAAGATAAGAGTTCCTTCTTTTTATGGTTGTATAGTATTCCAATGTGTAACACAATCTTTTTATCCACTCATTTACTGGTGGGCACTGGGGCTGTTTCCAGATCTTAGCATGTGTAAATAACACTGCTATGAACAGAGGGGTGCATATATTCTTTTGAATCAATGTGTGTGTGTGTGTGTGTGTGTGTGTGTGTGTGTGTGTTTAAGATCTATTCCCAGAAGTGGGATCACTGAGTCAAAAGACAGTGCCATTTTTAATTTTTTTGACAAAACTTCATACTGTTTTCCACAGTGGCTGCCCAAGTATACATTCCAATCAGCAGTGCACAAGGGTTCCATTTTCTCCACATCCCTGATAGACCTTGTTGTTGATTTATTGATGGTAGCGATTCTGGCAGGTAGGAGTCAATATTTCATTGTTGTTTTAATTGCATCTCTCTGACGATTAGTGACATTTAACATTTTTTCCATATGTATATTGACCATTTGTATGTTCTTTTTGGAAAAGGGTCTATTCATGTACTTTGCCCATTTTCTAACTGGGTTACTTATCTTCTTAGTGTTGAGTCGCATAAGCTCTTCATATATTTTGGGAATTACCACCTGATTAGATGTCTCATTGGCAAATATATTTTTCCATAGAGTGGGCTCCATTTTCATTTTGTTGATATTTCTTTTGCTGTGCAGAAGCTTTTCAGTTTGATGTAGTCCAGTGTCTATTTTTTTCCTTTGTTTCCTTGTCCTAAGAGATATATTGGCAGCCTCCATATTTTATTTAACAAACTTTTAAAATTATTGAAAGCATAAGTAGTATTTTAATATGAAACTCAACAATCATTTTTTAAAAAACATAGAAAATATATGAGAATAATGTTTCAAAAATTGGGTTTGATTTTAGCCATCATAATATTATTTCCTACAAATGTATTTCATTAAGTTCTCAAGCACCATGTCCATTAAGATAATTTGAAAATAAAATTAATGTCAATTCTTTTTCATAAAATTCTGTGATTTTAAAGATTCTAATAGTTTAAATTACTAAGAAATTATGTAAAATGTTATTATGCTATATTCGGTTTTTAAGAAATAAAAGAAAAGGAAATCTACATTTAGGAACATACTCCAACTAATTGATAATGAATACTATTATTAGTTATAAAAAGGCAATCTCAATTTTCAGGGGCTCAATGACTACATATAAAATTGAAAGCAGACTTACTTAGCTCAACTAAAGTAAGACTGTGCATATTTTAAGGTAAGCATATTCTAAATTTTAGAAATTAAAATTAAATTAGTCATGCACAATTAACTCAGAATTCAATTTCATTTTTTTAAAATTTTGGATAGTTTTACATTATTCACTTTAATATGTTTAAATATGGAAGTTTAAATAATTAATTCATCTAAGTTAACAAGATATATATTCCTCTCCCACTTACTGTCACACTCAGTATTCAGTATTAGTGAATCCCTGACAATGAAAAACAAACTATGCTGCTTTTATATAGGAATCACCTCAGTCTCAGAGTTATAAGCTCTTAGGCTAAAATGTATTGTGGCATTTCATACTTGAACAAGAATGTTCAACTATTTGGGAGATGATAAATTTAGTGTTTTCTTTGTATACCTGAGCACATAAAATTCATTCATCAGTTCCTTAAGAAACATATTTTTCTTTCTCTGTACAAAAATAAGAGCCCTGAATATAAAACTGATGATGTGAAATTATTTTATCCTAAAGCCAAAAATGATCTTCAAATGGTATGTAGTAGATACCACCACTGCAGGAAAATACCCAATTAAACTATCTTCAGTAAATGAGAACTTAGGTGGTCTTTAATGATCTTTAAAGCAGAAAACTTAACTATCCTTTTTAAATGTAGAACTTGACACCTTATACCACAGTTTAACTACAGTAACACGTGTTAAATTTTCAGTATAATTAACTTGGGGAATATGTTATATTTTATTTCACATATTTAGAAAAAAGTTACAATACTTTATTATAGAAATCAAAAAGATTTAAATATATATAATCCATTATGTAAGACATTGTCAGTCTTATGCCTTCATCTTTTTTAAATATATTTTTTATTGATTTTTTACAGAGAGGAATTGAAAGGGATAGAGAGTTAGAAACATCGATGAGAGAGAAACATCAATTAGCTGCCTCCTGCACATCCCCCGCTGGGGATGTGCCCACAATCAAGGTACATGCCCTTGACCGGAATTGAACTCGGGACCCCTCGGTCCACAGGCTGATGTGCTATCCACTGAGCAAGAGCAGTCAGGCGCCTTCATCTTTTTATAAAAACTATTCTTGACAATTGCATCAATAACCTCCTCATTATCAAATTTAATAATAAATTCTCAATTTTCTTACTAGGATCTCTCAACATTTGTACAACTGAACCTTCCTTTTCTTAAACATTTTCTATATTTGGACTCTTGGACCCCACACAATCCAGCACTCCTATTTTTCTCCATTTCTGGTTTCTCCTCAACTCCTAAACTTCTTCCTGTTGTAGTGGCCCAGGCTCTATCCTTGGACTTCTTCTTTCTCTATATTCATTCTTTTGTGACCCACCAAACCCCATCACGTTAAATGTTTTCTGTATGCTGATGACTCCCAATTCTTACCTCTAGGTCAGAAATCTATATTGAAGCTTAAACCCATATATTAACTGCCTACTTCATGTCTAATATACATCTCAGAAAGGCACACCCAAGACAGAGTCTTGACCTGCAAAGTCTTCTTTTTTGAAGTTAGAAGGGGGTTCATTCTTCCAGTTTTCAGACTTCCATTCTTCTCTTTTCTTTCACACCTATACCATCTGTCCACATACCTGCTCTGTTCTTCCTACATTCCAATTATACTCACAACCCAACCACTTCCCATCCCATTGACAGCTTCTCCACGACCCTCTCTTGTCTCAAATGGGTCATCACATTAGCCTTCTAACTAATCTTCACTTGCCAACCTCCTCGAAGTCTAGTGTCATCACAATAGTCAATATAGATCAGCTCACAGCCCCCTTCTGAACAAAACCCTCACAATGAAGTGAGTTGTTTCTCACTTTATTCAGAAAAAAAGCCAACACCATAATGATCATCTGCAAGGCTTTAGCTGATCTGTATTCCCCACCACTCTCCAAATCCAAATCTATGAACTTCTCTCCTGTTACTTTTCTTCACTGAACCAACTTCTTTCTGTCTTCACTCATTTCTAATTCATGTCTGATATTCTATGCTTTACTATACATACAAACATAAGAAAATAGTTCCCCTGGATATATGAGATGGAGTTGTGGCACCCACAGCCCTTAATTTTCTTCACTGTATTCTTTTATTTCATTCTAAAAATTTGTCTAACTTAGTTGCTATTCAATATCATTTTATATTCAGGTGTGTAACATAGCGGTTAGATAATTATATAACTTACAAAGTGATTATCAAGATAATTCAAGTGCCCACCTGGCACCATACATAATGGATCAGCACTGTATTCTTTTAATCCAGTGTGACTTTCTGCATTCATCTTTATTTAACTTGATCCTAGCATCTTTTCCTATAAGCACTGCTGCAGTTTTCCAAGGGTATCTTAAATTTGAAGTCTATCTGCCCAAGTGATTCTGTCCCCCTCCTTCATACCACAAATTGACACTTTGGTTTCACCATGTGACCACATAGACAACTCAGACAAAGTGGAACAACAGTGGACAAGTGAAACAGGAAGTGAAAAGAGACATCTGTACTCCAAGTTATCCCTCCATACTTAACACCGATTTTCTACACATATAAAAAGAAAATGTTCACAACAAGCAAGCAGTGAGATTTATCGTTGTGTTTACTCCAAGACCTGGAAGGATATTTCTAAAGAGAGATAAATGAAGACATATGCTATTACTATAATGATAGTGAACGAAATGATAGAGATAAAACAGGCAGGTTTAGGGAGCCTTAGAGATAAAGAAGGTCCATGGGAGAAGAATGCATAGGTGGGGGTTTGAAGACACCAAAATGCTTATCTTACTTGTACAGAGGATAGGGAAATGCCACCGGAAACTGTGTGTCAGGGGGAAGTAGGTGTCCAGGCAGATGGAAACATTTTTGGCCTGAGCAATTAAAACCAAGGTCAGAGGTGTCTCTGGCCTGAGCAACTGGGAGATCAAAAGCAACTCCAATCAGAAAGAAAAGAGGGAAAGGAAGAGGGCGCTACCACCTGGGCTTTGAGCTTAGAAACTATGTACCAGTAGCAGAGCAACCAATGAGGAAAGCTCAGGGGTCCTGAATTAAGAAAGATCCAGTGAGAAGGTGTCAGGATCAAATAAAAAACCACAACATATATAAACTAGAGACAAAAGAACACAAGACAGATTTTTCAGGGAGTTGGGGGGGCTGCGGGGGAGAGACATATGTACTACTACTTGTAATGCTTCAAACAAACAAACAAACAAACAAAAAGACAAATTTTTCTATTTTAAATGTTTGGATTTAGATTTTTTTTCCAGATGAGAGAGAGAGGAGAGAGGAGAGAGGAGAGAGAGAGAGAGAGAGAGAGAGGAGAGAGAGAGAGAGAGAGAGAGAGAGAGAGAGAGAGAGAGAGAGAGAGAGAGAGAGAGAGAGAGAAAGACTTCCATTTGTGGACACCTCCCCATAGGGTCCCCTTTGGGGACACCCGGGCCCAGATGGGGTTTGTATATGCTTCCAATAAACTTCTACATTTTTATTAAAGAAATCTATTAATCCACGAATTTATTCTTCATCTTTGCTGGACAAGAACCGACAAGAAGTCTGCCTCCTAACCCTATCTTTCAATACATCTTTGTCTTGAGCAAAAGTTTTCTTTTTCACTATATGGGCAGGATAAATATTGTAATGGACATGTTTCCATATCAGCTTTGGCTGCAATGAATATTAAAAGACAAATTTGTGGATCATTTCTAGCAAGCATAAAGTAATTCATGGCTTCTAATTCTTCAGAAAACAAATTTCCCCCTCCCTTTTCCAACTCCAAGAACTAAGTGTAACCTACCTACCATAGTACCATACTGTTATGGGTGGAAACTGTGCTCTCCTGCATAATTTTAATGCTTATTTGTATTCTAGCTCACCTTATCATGTTGTTTGTGCTTTAAAATTTCCTTAAATAATTTTTAATGTGGAGAATACATAAAGAAAATATGGGGTAGGAGGTGCAGAGGAGCTTGGGCTGCTGTGAGGTGGAGCCCCAACTTGCAACTTCCCGAGGAAACTCTCCTCCCCCAAAGCTACTTAGTTCTGTGTATCTGATACCTAGATAACTAAATCGAGCTTTGTTGGTTTGTTTCCATGGTTGCAACATTCAGGAGGAGTAATTACATTTGGTTGGGGTTCCTGAGTTAATGACAGCAATTATTCCTCTCTTCCCCACTTTAGGACTTACACTACTGACACCGGAATCAAGAGCAACTCTGTGACATCTGAGTTGTGCTCATGGAGACTCCACGCCTCTCCGCCCTTTGAGACTCCATGCATGAAATACTTTATTATAAATCTAACAGCTTTTCATTTATAATTTATCCATGGCTCATCACCTACCTCAGAGGAATAGTCTGAAATTAAATGAGATTGAGTCTAGAGGATACTATGAGCTTCTTGGAAGACAGACATCCTATAAATAGTGCACTACATATTAGAATGATCTAATGACTTTTCACTTTCAGATAATAACTTTTAAAATAAAAATAAAATAAAAGCTCAAACAGCTTCAAAATTAGAAATACTAAACTGTACTCTAAAATTCTTGTTTTTACACTTTTCATATTTATAAATCTAAATACTCTTGGAAAATTTCACTATATGGCATTGCATTGATGTTGTTTGTATTTTTTTTTGGGGGGGAGAAGAACAACTGTAATAATCTGAACAATAAAGATTAATTTTAAAAAGTTTGTATTTTTCTTATGTTTGTAATTATATATTCATTTATACAATTAATAAACACTTTGTGAAACTCTTATATATGAGCACTCTCCTAGGCTTGAGGTCCAAGAGAAAAAAAGGAGAAAGATCTGACTCTGGTTTTCAGGAGATGTTCTGGATAATGGGAAATGTCAGTGATACCTATGCTTATGCATAGATTTTGCACTTTAATTTGGATTTACAATACTTACTATTTTTTGAGTACTAACTAGTAACATTAGTCAGTTGAAAAGACTGTGCAGAAAAAGGTGATAATGCAGACAATGCTTAAAAATTACAAAGTGTCAGATTTTGAATGCTACACTAAAACTGCTTTATATATAATTACCTGAGTCCAAACTTCCATCCAAATAAATACAGAGACATATGATGGTGGAGTAGGACATTAAAGGAGCAAACAAATTCAATAATTCAATACCAGGTGAACGATTGGCAGAGGCTGCTGAAAGTATCAGATTTCCTGAAATGGCACAGAGCTGCCACATGAACAATCTAACATCTGTTACTTACAACAGGTTTACAAGAGGAGCTTGTGTGAGCTCATCTCAAAGGGTTACCAACACAACCATGTTTTTTGGAGGTGAGCTGCACAGTGGCGTATTTATGTCCCTCTTTTCAACAGAGTTTTCTGCTAATGTTGGTGCACTCAAATGTAGGACCCAAAAGCCACAAGATCAATTATTGATTCTTTTTGGGAGAAAATCTGGTGAGGAAAAGCAGAAGAATTTTGGGATACAAGGTGAGAACAAATACAAGGACAATTCTGGAGTGCCTTTTCAGCATCCATCCTCCCACCTGCTGGCTCTGCACAGCCTTATTATTCTCTCTAGGTCATGAAATTGTGCGGATAATGAGGTTTCAGATTCTCAGTGATGAAAGCTTGACTCAACTTAAATGATGTTTGGAATTATTTGGTCCCCTTCTATGATTTTTAATGATTTCGAGAAAATAGTTGCTTTTAAATCTTCCGTTAGGAAATGAATCATTTGGACTTCACCAGATGCTGGTGCACAGTGATAAATTTATGCTACCGGTTTAGAGTCACTTATTGAAATTGGTCATCAAGTTTAGTAAATATAAGACCATCTGAAGATAATTAGCTGGTTTGCCTAAAGGTGAATCCATGATACAGAAGGACAGGCTGAGACAGACAAAAACAATATGAATTTAAACAAAATTTTAAACTGTACCTACAGAAAACATGGTCTTGGTGACTAGTCAAGTAGTCATACTCCTAAAAATATTCTCCTACACATATTCACAAGCACACACACAAGAACATAGGAAGGGTCAAGTCTCTCATTTATTCTGACATTTGCAAGATAACTATGAGTGAACATGAGATAAAGACTTAAGTAGGGTCTCTAAGAAAGATAGATGGGGCTGCAAGTCAACATGTTTGAGGCTCCATTTTGTCATGTAAAATAGGGGCAGTGATTTGTTTTTTGTGGGGCTCTTTATATATTAAAGGACCTAATACATAAAATGCCCAGTATTGCTTCTGCCACAAAGTAGGAGCTTCTAATGGTGACTAGTTATATAACCTTACTATTTTGTTGTTGTTTGAGGGATATGACTATTTCCTAGTCACTAAGACCATGCTCTCCTTAGGTGTGTTTCAGGATTGTATTTAAATTCACTCAACATGTTGATGTCTGTCTCAGTTCATCTTTCTAGATAATAGATTTACCTTTGTACAAACCAGCTAATTATCTTCAGATGGTCTTAGATTTATTAAGAAAAATCCACAAAAGTTAAACAACCAATGATCAATAATGACATGAAAAATGTGACCAAAGTCTTCAATAATCAAAGAATATAAGTTAATATGATGCAATATTCCTGTCCAGGAGATAGTCATATACCTAGAAAGAAATGCACCAAAATAGTAAATAGTGTTTATTACTTTGTGATGGAAATGTTTTGCGTGTGTTTTTATAGTTTTCTGAACTTAATTTTTTTTAAAGTCGGTAAAACTATGTTGAAGATATAGACCTCATAGGTTTCTAAGAGTTCAAATTAAATCAACCCTGTGAAACCCCAAACCTGGCACCTGGCAGAGCAGACATTTATACAATGTGAGATATTCTTCCTTTCCTTTATGCTCCAGTCTCCAATGGCCATGTATTCATCAAAGAACAATCTTGAAGCTGCTATCCAGCTGTGAATCATCAATAAATACATCATCTAATCCTTTCTCCAATATGTCCAGAAGGGGGTCATGAGACCTTCCCAGATAGTTTGCTAAAATTGATTTTAAAAAATTATTAATATAGTTATTATGTTTTCAATCTAAAAATGCCGTTTACATATTTGTCCAGCCCTTTACCTCTTAGAAAATAACATGACATGCCTTATCCTAAAAGGTGGGGCTCTGGTTCAAGGAATATAGTCAGCATCCAGCATAGGGAATGGCATGGGATAGATGGCTTAGTATAGATTAGAGATTATTTTTAATACCATTTTGTCAAAAATAAAATAGGTAACCAGAGAAAGGATATAGGTCAAGAAGAGAGCCAAGGTTGCCCTGCTGGGAAACTTGTTTAAATGTGAATTAGAAATTATTGCCTTTTAAAAATCTGATGCTTTTAAAAATATGTTTGTATTGATTTTCAAAGAGGAAGAGAGGATAGAGAGATGGAAACATCGATGAGAGAGAAATATCATCAATTGGTTGTCTCTTGCACACCCCCCAATGGGAACCAGCCCGTTACCCAGGCATGTGCCCCGACTGGAAATTGAACCAGTGACCGCTTGGTTCATGGATCGATGTCCAACCATTGAGCCACACCAGCTAGGCAATCTATCATTCTTTCATATCATCCTCTGTCTCATTACTTCAAAAATCTTTACTTTTTTTTCTTATATCCATTGGCAGTGATATCAGAAGTGTAGTTCCATCAATACTTGCACTCCTTCTTCATAAACTCACTAGCTAAACTCTGGTGAGATAAGGCTGATTTAAGATTATCCATAGAAAACATTTTCCAAGGTCATCATTGACCTGCCAACAGTAGACTGCTCTCCTCCCAATGCTTGCTCACAATGTCTGACATTTCCCAACACCTCTTCATCCCCTTTCCTCTCCCTGCCCTTCTACCCCTGCTTTTCTTTTGCTAGGTCCTCTTGAGTGCCTTCACATGGGGATCTATTTATTTCACAAAATAGAGATTGCCACTTCTAATCCAATAATGCTAATAGCAGTTACATATCTAGACTTGACCTCAAAGATGACCGGCATCCACCCCAAAATGCCATTAATGCTTCCTTCAGTGCTGCTGCATGTTTGGCCTTTTCTCGAATCTGCTAGAGCACATGTGTCAAACACAAGGCCCGCGGGCCAAATCCGTCCCGCCAGGCCTTGCAATGTGGCCCGCACCGCGCTGTCATCACTGCACTCCGCTGCGTTTCCATCACAATGACAGTTTATGACTGTTCAGTAAACCATTCGGCCCGCGATTTAGGCTGGATTTTAGATTTTGGCCCCTTCTCTGATTGAGTTCAACACCCCTATGCTAGAGAGTTCAACAGTATCATTATTAGGCTTCATTTTCCCTCTTCGCCTTCTCCTCTCTTTCTTCTCCTCTGTGGTTACTTAACATTCAGAAAATGTGAGGGGAATTTCTTAGGGAAAATTTTTAACAAAATTAGTAGGGAAAATGTATTGCATATAAAATGCCCATTTCACCAGGCCCCTCTTATAGCCAGAGGTGGGGCTTGTCCCTAGAACCTATCCTAGTCCATTCTCTAGAAGCCAGAGGGGTGATGGGTAAACTACAGAAGTATAATGATTCTGCTGACCCTAACCACGCTATACAGATCTTGTCCTCTCAGGATCAAAAGATTTAGAATCCCTCTGCCAAGATGGGCAAAAGGATCTGTGAGCACAAGATCCCAGTGTTGATCAACTAAAAAATGAGATGGAAATCTCTGCAGAAGTCATTCAGGTGAACCTACTGGTGCTGATCCATGTGCAGAGGTAGGAAGCATAGGGACAACATGTGTTCCCTCCTCACATCGGTGGCCGGTACTATAAAATGGGCAGCAGCTATTAAATGTCATCCAAAGTGTATCTACAGGGACAAGAGGCAACATCAATCCATCACTTAATTTTCACTTTTAGTTTCAACATGGAGCTCAGTGTCTAATCTGGTTTCCTGGTATCGCATGCTCCTCGTCCGGGTGTGACCCATGAAAAGATTCAAAAACAAAGAACAAGAGCCAAAAACCTGCACAGAGTCACTGCTCTGCAATGCAATCTGAGCATGATCAACAAACAGAACAGGGCAGGCCACCTTCCTTTTCCAAAATCTGCATTATGGCAAATTCTCTTTTTATAACCACCTTCAACGATGCAAACATACCACTCTCATTTTCCATTTCACCCTAGAGCACATACTATTACTTATATTGTCCTTTCATAATTAGAAACTTGTGTTCACACTGAAGTCTACCCTTTGTTTCCAACTTATTTCTTTTGGAATAATCAGCACTTATTCATGAATTCTTATTTTTTCCCCCATTTAGCCTTAATTTGGTGCAGTCACCACATTATGCAATGTGGTGGGCCTGTGATTGCCTCCTTAAGGGCTAAAATTGGAGACTGGAGAGAGACTGATAAAGAAAACAATTACAATTCTACCATATATCTTACAATGCATTGTAAATAAATAAGGCAGAGGCCAGAAGAGATAATGAAAAACTTCGCTCTAAATATAGTAAGACCATAAAACAAGATTTTCCAAAGTATAGGAGACTGAAGGGCTTTCTGGATTTAGGAACCAGGATAAAGTTCATGGTAGCTGGAAGAGGAGACCAAGTAATGGAAGAGAATTTTGTCCAACTAGCAGTTTACCTTCCCTCCCTCCCCAGCTACTCAAAAACAAGATGTGAGTGGAAGTTTGAAGCTCCATTCTGAGGACTATGTTTAACCAGTCTGAGAAGTTGAGCACACGGGAACCTGGCTGTGTGATGAAGTTTGTGTCAAAGTGCTGAGGCCGGCCCTGATGGAAGCCGGGTACAGGTCGTCTGCAGTATGTGGGCAAGAGAGACACAGACCAGCCCCAGCCAAAGACCTGAGGAAATTGGGTCTGAGGAGGCATTTTTGCTCTTTTTTAAAGGATTCAATTCAAATATCACCTTTCATATCTTTTCTCCCCTTCTAGAAGAACACTGACATTCTGTGCACTATCTCCAGGGCAATGTGCTTCTCCTTCTGCTCTGACGTTGGTCCCTGCCCATTATAGCTCTCCCCACTGGATTAGAGGCTCCTTTGTCCCCAAGATCCTGTAGCACCTGCTCATAGACAGCATCATCACCCTGCAGACACTTGTTGAATAAAAGTACTCAGAGTTGTTCTCATGGCTTTTCTATGGGGGGGAAAGATATTTATTTTCAGATATGTGTAAAAATTCTAAACTCATCTTGCATTACACCTCTTTCACCCTTTGTTTCTTTCTCAGGGAATCTTAGAAATATGAAAGTGTATCATTAATTATATTAGTGGCCCGGTGCATGGATTCGTGCACATTGAAAGGAAATTAATTAGAAGATTCATGTGGTAATTATGTTACTGCAAAAAAAAAAATTACATGTTAAAATAGTATATATAACATAGTATAAAATTAAAATATGCATTAATTCTGACTAACCCAAGACATACTTTCAAAGTTAAACTAATACTAAAGAGTTTTTTGTCAAACTGGAAAAAAAAACGGTTCCAACAATATTAGCAATCACATTATATCTGTACGTATATGCAGAATCCTTACGTTCATTCTCCCTCAAAAGCTAACCCTAGATAACAAGTGATCTAACCAAATAATCAGTTCATCCAGAGAGTGTAATGTGTTTAAAGACAGGGTCTCTATTCTGAGCAAATGGTTCCTGTCCAGGCTGGAGACAATGCCCAGCACTGTGTAATTCATGCACACGTGCTAGTGGCCCACACAAAAGTTCCATGTCACCATAAATTATGCAACCCAGAGCCCATTAGAAAGACAAACTCCCCGAGAGCAAGGCCTATGACCTGGGAAATGGCACTAACAACTTCCCAGAGGGAAGAGGACATCCTTAGGACTCCCTTTCTGGAAACAACACAGAGGGCTAGAGCATGTCTCACTGAGCCAGACCTCTTATCTGTGTTACTTATATCCACAAATCTACTTTACAGAAGAATTTGAGTTGGCTATTTGTCCAGAATCAGAATTCTTATTAGTAAAAACATAATCATTCACTACACAGTAAATAGAAAGGGCCGTTTTGATCTATCTATGTTCATTGGTATAAATACTTCTAGGGAAAAGAAACAACAACAAAAAAAATGTAGGTTTTAAGGTTTTAAAGCTAAAATAATGCAATGTTCAATGCTGCATTCGGAAATGTTTTTAAAAGAAAGCACATGTTCATAAAGAAATGCCCTTGATGACTTTAGAACAATCAGTTGGTTTGCAAAAGTAAAACACAACAATTGTTATTATTTGGGTATTTAATGTTAATTAAACTTTAGTCTGGCATTGTCTGAACAATACAAACATTTCTTAATTAATATTTTTGTATCATTACATGATTTATTTACTATCACAGGGGCATTAGATACAATGAGTCTACTGTTTCAAAAAATAACACCACATTTTTATAGTCCTTTGTCTGTTCTATAACCATCCTTTCAAATATTGGTATTTTGCCAGGATTCAAGTTTCTGCTTCCATTGTATGTGATTCTTTCCACACCCCTGGATCATCACACCTACTTCCATGAACTTCATAAATCACCTGTACTTTAATTTCTCCTCACTACCTACAACCAGGCCTTACCTCTCCCAGTCTCTTCTCATGTCTCACTTTCTCTCTTTCACTACCTCTCTCTGAAGGCAGAGATATGCACAGTTCCAGGTTTTTCGACCTGAAATGAGCATCTCATTCTCCTCAATCAATAACTCTTTTGATTAAGCAAAATAATATGGTTATATCTTTTGAGCCTTTGTTTTTGAGGCAAACACAATGATGTTCTCATTTAATCCTCACCAATCCAAGCAAGTGGGTCTTATTTCCTTCTTACATAGAAGATGGGATTTAGAGATTTAAGCTGTTTCCCAAGAATGGAGGAGCACAAGAGGACCACAACCCAGGCTGAGTATCCACACTGGTGACCACCTTGCTGAATGCAACACAGGTGCTCTTGTCGGGAGAGCCCTCCCTGGCCCCACTAGGAATGGCAGGGTCCCTTCTGTGGATGTAATTTCAAATTGTGTTATGTATTTTTCTACCATGCCATCAGGCACACTGTATCACACAAATAGAACACCAGGCCCTTATCTTTGATAGCCATGATTCAGCTCATTGAGTTGAACATATTCTGAAATTTTATTTTTTGCTGTATATTTAATATCAAAATAGTTCAATCAGATGAATATGCCAAGAAATTTGCTCATGACAAACACAGGACTTAGTCCATTTAAACTGTTGCCAACATTTCCTGGAAGATGTGTGCAGTATCTTGTCCTTTCATTGTTTCATGGTAGTTACTATGGCAAGGAAGCAAGTATTACCAAAGGTCATTTTTATTGGGCCAATTCCAAATGAAGCCAGGAATGTCATTCATTTACTGGAGTTTAAAAACTTTCTTCACCCTCTTATTGCCACTAATTGCAGGCAGCCTGGTATAGGGGAAATTCAGGATCTCAGAATGGGGAACCACTCCCTATCAAATTTCTAGGTCAAATTGGAAACTTCTAGCTGCAGATAGAACTTCAAAGCTACAAGTGCACCATCCCAAAGTCACCAAGGCCTTCATGGAAGGTCACCTACTGACACAGGAGCTCTGGAAGAACCCCAGGCCTGTTCCTTCTTGCTCTGGAAAATGTGTATTCAAATAAAATAAATCCATATTGAAGTCAAATGACCCTTCTGAACCTTAGAACTTCCAATTATATGTGCATTAAAAATACAACTTTTCCAACCCACAGTCATAGAGACTTAGCAGGATCCACTGTCCAGAGATGGGCAGTCAGTTTTCTGGGAATTCTTGCTTGAAGAATCAACCTTTGGATAGTCTTAGATGTTTAACTGCAGAAGAGGTGTAAAGAAAAAATCCAGGGCATGCTTACTTTGGGCATAGAAGACAAGATAAAAAAAAATATGTGGGATATTTGAAAAATGTAAAATGATCTATCAGGGCTGACCAGGTGGACTGGGCTTGCTTACAGGGCTGCGATGCCATGTTCAAGCCCTCACCTTCTGTTGTGTCCTCAACATGTAGTTACACGTGATTTTTAAATGAGGGGAGTTATACGACTATCTTTTAGAAACACAATTTCAGCTACCATTTAGAGCAGGGGTGGAAACGTATGGGCCTTGCCAATGCATTAGGGAAGAGTTAATAAAATATCTGACCAAATATAGCAGGCCAGTTATTAAGCTGATAATTTTGTATGGCCCATGAATGATGTTATAAATATCCCAATGGTCCTTGGCATAAAAAAGGTTCCCCACCCCTTAGAGGAATTTAAAGGGAAAATATTTGTATTTGAATATATACAAAAAATATATAGATATGCATGTGTGTTTGTGTGTGTGTATATATATATTATATACTAATATAGATGCCAAATGTATACATACACACATACATCTCACAGCCAAATGTGCAATATATACATAATAAATTTTTAAATGTATAAAACATTGCCTATGTTTGTTTTTTATTATAAGACTATAAAATTATTAGACTTTGAAAATCATGTAAATAACCTTAATAAAGCAAAAAATGGTGGAGTGAATGAAATACCAGAAAAATTTTAAATTCCTATAGAATTTAAATATCTAGTTCTTAAAATCTCTTAAAGATGATAAGACATTGGCTGAATTTGGGGGTCAGAATTACATATGACTAGATAAAGTAAACTGCATATCTGATGTCCAGGATATACAAATCATTATAAACATTACAGAGGAAAATAAATTTTTTATCAAGATTCTTTAAAGGGTTAAATATCATTTTTGTAATTCCTCTCCTAAAATTGTGACATAGAAAATAATCAGGCTTGAGTACAAAGATGCATAATCAATCATGTTAACAAGGGTATTATTTATAGGATTTAAAATGAAAACAAATTTCACTGTTCGACAACAGGGGAACAGTAAAATATTTCATGGCAAATTCATATAAAGGAATATTATATAGGCAAAACTATGTCCTAAAGAAAAAGATATAACAAATTGTTAAGTGAAAAATGCAAGTCACAAAACAACAATATTATTATCTAAATATTGCTTAAAAGGCTTTTCATCATGTTATTCACTTACTGATTTGAATCACATTATTCAGTCCACACATCCAGTTCTGATTACATGGTAAAGAATGAAAATGTGAAATGTGAGATAAATGGAAGCAGATACAATCAAGCAAACAAAACAAAACAGTAAAGACCTTTGATTCCGATGCCTTACAGAGGTTTAAACTGAATTTTCTAGAACATTTCTCATACCTGTGTTTAGAGAGACGGCTTCTCATTTTTTAAACCTTTCAAGTATGTTTCCACCACAGGAAATTGTGGAAAATGTCTATATACAGCAATGGTCTGACTATATTTTCAGTGGAATCCTGACTTTCTGTATTTCTTAATAACCACGACACAAACAATTACAGAAGTCACAGTCCATTTTGTGTGTGTGTCAAGATGAAAAATATTCCCGGCTAGACTGTTTTTGAAGCCCATGACCTTTCTTGCAGCACTTGCACAGCCAACGGTTTACACATTCAGTTTACACTTTAAACAGCTTTCTCTTTCCTACCGAGGAACTGGATGCGCTAGAGGACATTCTTAATGCAAGGGATTAATCCTGTGCCCAGAGGTCAGCTGCTGGGAAGGGGGGAAGGTATGGTGAGTTCAGGGGAGAGAGAGGAGATGTGGGGAGGAAATCTCCGGATCTTCACTTCAAAAATATTCTAGAATGACCCATTCACTGTAGATAAATGTTCCCAGGGCTCCTGAGAAGTGGCCGGGGAAGTTTCCTAAAATAGCACCCTGTCCTAAACTGTCCTTCACAAAGCCAAATCTCTGTGACTGCAAGCAGGTCACCAACCTCTTTGTACATTGGTTTCATCTGTTGTACCTCACGAGGCAATTCGTAAAGTATTTGGCAAGTAATTGGTGTTTGATACATGATTGTTCCTTTGACTGGAAATATCTTTAATGATGACTGTGTTCTGTAGTTTTCACTCACACACCATGTATCCGGCTTTAAACTCTGGACCCACACATTTTATATATTCTCGGATAGTCTCAACTTCCTATAGGTTTAAAAAATATTCAATAAGGATAATTTACTAGGTCAATAATTTAATATTTGATTTTTATGTTAGTCGGTTTTTTCACATAAATAAAATTTATAGTAGAAAGATATAGCTTTTCAGACTAAGTTTTATTGGAAATTAAAATCATCTTTAATTACAAATAATCCTAGGGTAGAGCCCTAATGTTTTTTTTTATTTTCTTTATTAATTCCCTTTTAGGAATACCTAATGCTTAGCATATAGTAACTGCTCAATAAGCATTTGTGGAAGGAATAAAAAGTCTGTGCTCTGCTGAGGGATAGAACCTGGGACTGGGTGGGAGGAGGGGCAGTTACAGGCACTGTGCAGCTAACTTTCTCCCTTACCTTATTATGTTATGAAGGTGCAAGTTGGTTAGGATTATAGAATGTAACTTTTGAGAGCCAACAACCCCACTGGGTGGAGGCAGGCAGGAAGCCATGAAGGGGCGGGGGTGTGTGTCTGTGCCCTGACAAAATGTATGCATCCACCTCTTCAGAGACCCTCACAGTCCTTCCTTGATTTTATCAGAGCTCTGTCACCACAGCAGTCCATGGCCCCAGGAACCACAGTGTTCCTTACTCTCCAGTGGTCTAGTTTCACCTGGCTTCAGCGAATTTCATTGGCACCAAAGAACCTCTCACTGGAAGCAATAATTTTCACAATGAAGCTCCGCCCCACTGACTGCAAGTGGAATTTGCAGGGAACCTCAATTTAAGAATTAGATTTCTTTTTTTTTACTGTTTTTTTTTGTTTGTTTTTTTTACATTTCTTTATTGATTAAGGTATCACATATTTGTCCTCATCCCCCCATTCCCATCCCCCATCTCTCCCCACGCATGCCCCCACCCCCTGTTGTCCTTGACCACTGGTTAGGCTCCTATGTTTGCATATAAGTCCTTTGGTTGATCTCTCCCCTTTATCCCCACCCTCCCCTCCACTCCCTCCCTCTGAGGTCCAAAGGAATTAGATTTCTTAAGCAAAGCCTGAATACTCTGCTCTAGGGTGTATTTGAAGCTGGTGACTATATTCAGTTCCATTTCTGAGAAGTCAGAACACATTGTTCTCTACTCTGCTTTGCTCCCTTCTTTGAGGAGGAAGCCTAATTCCCTCACGTGGGGGGATGTGGTACATCTGAAGGTGTCTCCCCAGCAGCCATTGGGATGTATGTATGTATTATGAAATTGACCATACTGACTTCAAAAGAATTATGTCATCAAGTCTAATATATGAATAAGATAAAAGGGATACTGACTTGGTTGAGCCTGGGCCTGGGGACAGGCTGTCATAGCTAACCCATTGCTCCCTAAAAGGCCCTGTATTACATTCAGGAACCCTATGTTTCCAGGGAGAAAAGTTTGGACAAATGAATCACTAGTTTACACAACCTCTGTGCCCAGTTATTCTCTAAAACCGATTACCGAATACCATCCTGAAGAAAGGAAGGAGAGCCAGGTTGGCCTCTGCAGTGAGCGGGGTAGGCTGAGCCAGAGGAGATGCAGGAACAAATTGTCCATAACCTCACAGGCTGGTGCAATCTTGTGACACTTAACGTTGCCATCTGGACCCTGCACTACCCTGTGGTGCCTATGAGAGGTCACCCCCTCTAGGAAACCCCAAGGGCTGCAAACCCCCTACTGCTTCTTCTGTTCTCTGCCCTGAACCTGCTAGTCCCAGAAGCCTTGACTATTTATAGATACAGGTTCCTGGGAAGCAGCAAGTAGAAATGATACTGTGGCCTGATTCACTCCTCTCCAGGACCACCAAGAGAGCTGCCGAGTCCCCCTCCATCATCACTCTCTTGGAGTATGTGCATCCTGGACTGTTGTCCCACCGCGGAGCACCTGCCTGGGCATTTCACAGACAGACATGGCTAAACAATGCATCTGAAACCAACTGGAAAAAAAGTCAATTTCAGAATATGTTATAGGGTTTGTCAATGCTCATCCCAAACTTTCAAAAACTCCATATACACTCAGATTTTACTGACATCTAACAAGCCTCTGGCAAGTGCTAGCCTTGCACAAACTCTTCTACGGGGGTGCATTTACTTTAACCCCCTAGCGATACTGTGATGGAGATCATATCACTGACTCCATGTTGAAGCTAAAAGGAAAGACAGTAGTAAAAGGCATTTTAAGCCCTAGCTAGTTGGTGGGTAGAGCGTCGGCTTGCAAACTGAAGGGTCCCGGGTTTGATTCCAGTCAGAGGCACATGCCTGGGTTGTGGTCCTGATCCTCAGTAGAGGACATGCAGGAGGCACCCGATCAGTGATTCTCTCTCATCAATGATGTTTCTATCTCTCCCTCTCCCTTTCTCAATGAAATCAATAAAAATACATTTAATTTTTTTAAATGTATTTTAAGAAGCAAAACAACAGCTTGCAAATGTGATGTCCTTCCTCTACAGGGTGGAACTCCCACCTGCCTCCCTGGCCTGTCTTACATCTGTATGAGGTTTGAATGTTTACAAAATACACCTATTCCTTTGGTCTCCATGATCATTCTACGAGGTAGGTTTTATTTTCCCCTTTTTTGTCATCCCTTTCAGTTTGCCTATTCCATGATCATGCAAACATCCCTTGTGTTAAAGATAGTTTTAAAAATTTACAGGAAAAGTCATTTTAACTACTTTTGTATTCTCAGAACAGAAGATGTTACTAGACTTCAAGTAATTATGCATTGGATAATGATAATTATGAATACTCAATGGCTTTTTCTAAAGATTGAGAAATTACAGAAGACATTCTACAGAGGAGAGTGATAAAAATTACACAACTCTTTCTCCCTTTACTTTTATTTCAAATCATTGTTGCTATCTCTATTGGGAACAAATGTTTGTTTGTATCTCAAAGTCCTTATGCTTAGGACTTTGATATGTGGATAAATAAGAAACTAATAATGCCATATTTAAAGATATAACCTTTGCTTGTTCAGTCTCTATCCCATGGCCCAGATCTTCCTGTCAACCCTGTGCTCCACATTACCCCACATGCTATTGGGTATTTAAGGCCCATATTTATGCTACTTCACTCCAAGAAAGCAACTAATTTCTTGAAGTTACCAACTATTTCATTTAATTCACTTTTCCTGTATAGTAAATTATAAAGAGCTAAGGTCCAACTTAACTTTATATAAAGTCCCTGAATCTCCCCATAATATCATCAAGAAACTGCATTTTGATTTTAGATAATCAGTCACAAAATACAGTGGGGGAATTAATTAATAATATATGTTCTTGTTAGATAAGTATGGTAATGTTATCTACCTAAAAAAATAAAAAATAAGTTTGGGTAGAGCCACACTACCCAATACTATAAGCACTAGTAACATGTAGCTATTTTATATTTGCAGATAAAATACTTAGTATGAACATGTCATGTGAAATATTTGGGAAATAGTTATATGGAAATGTATTTGTTGTTTGTCTGTTGTTTGAACTGGATGTTCAGTATTTTTTATCTGTTAAAGCTGACCATCCTAGGCTATTGAAATTAAGACTGTATTTAAAATTAAGTATAACTGGAAATTCCAATTGTCAAGTGCACTAGCCATATGCCACATGCTCACTAACCCTAAGCAGCATCTGGTTCTGTAGACCTCGGACAGGGCCAAGATTGTGGAGAGGTCTCCTGGAAAGCCCTGGGAAGAAGACCTGCAATCCCCAAGCCAGTTAGTATGCAAGAAACTTTAAAAATAACAACCTTCTTCTCAGCCCTTTGATGCAGCATTTTAACATTTTAACATAAAATATAATACACTAATATGACAATTCCAGACACTGCTACTAACAATACCAGCTGACAATTTTGAACTGCTTTCTAGATGGCAGATGCTCTGTTAGATGTGTTAACCATATTCCCATATCGTTTTGATTAAAATCTAATGATAGAGGCACGGCTCATGTTTGTGGAACTGGCTTGCGGCCGTTCCTTCACTTCCCCACGGCTATTTAGATCCGAAGCAGTGGCATCGCAGCCTAGGCACCTAACACCCGATGCCTGTCTACACCAATCCTCTCCTCTCAACTCATTGTGGAGGGTTTACCTTTCACAAGGACATAAGGTAGGATTTTACCTCAAATATCCTCAAGCTTCACATTAGTAAATTTACATTAACTGCTATTTCTGTTAACTTGGATGAGTGGTAAGTAATCCCAGGTTTACCAAATATATATATATTAGTATGTAATGCCTTAGATAGCCATAGCAAACCTCTAGTCAATTGTTTTTACAGTTTTCTAAAAAAAAAATTTAAAAAAATGAAAATAACATTTCTAAGGGGCTATTCAAATAAAATGTAACCAGATGTTTGTTTATTTTCTGTCTACGATTTTACGGGGGAAAACCCAAGGGCGTGGTCAAAGGCAGCATTTCTCTGTGCTGCTCACTGCACAGCTCTTGCCTAGGCGGCCCCAGGGGCAAAGGCCATGGACCTGCAACCCAAGAACTGGGAGGAATCTGCTCAGAGAATTCCCAGGTCAGAGGCCAAGATTGGCAGAATGTGGCTCCTGGGTCTGGTGACATAGCTACATTACCTAATGAAAATGTCACCAAAGTGAGACGGACAAGAAATTCTAAATTGAGGCCATAGGTGAGGATGATGGTAATAAGGAGAAGCAGGAAGGCACATTTTAAATGAAGTAGAAGGACATAATGGCACAGAACAAAAAGACCCAGTCGGAAAAGTCTAGACTTTCCTTCTGTCATTGGACTGGGCAGGAAGGTTGATCAGACAGCTTGCTTCCCTGGGGATAATTTCTCTCTAGTCCCATTGAAAACACATCCAGAGAGGAGTCACCCTGCCAAGATTCACAGTGATGTGGGGCCCCTGCCTGTGCTCTCCAGGAGGCAGACTTTCAATGCACAACCCCACCCCCGACCCCTGTCACCCTGTCTCACCTCTTCCCTCTTATCTTTTATCTGCCCTTCCTTTCCAACTATCTTGCCTTTTCTTTCTCCTTTCTCCTCCCTCCTCTGTATTACTCAGTCCTACTGCTTTTTATGGAGACATCTTTTTTTTAATAACAGATATAAAACAATACACAATTCTTTGCTTTAAGGTCCCAGTAAATACAGAATCACACTGGAGTTGAATTTTGCAGGACTGTCCTAACAAGTGAAATTGAAACTACCTTGGTGCTAGGTTGACAATTAAAAAGAATAGACTGTGGTTTTATATTAATAGAACTGTCCCAAAGCAAAATTTTAAGAGATGGTCATTTGAGCCTAAACTGAAGCTCTGAAAATAATATTGAAACATTCAATTTAATAAAGAATTAGACATCAAAGAGTCATGGCAAATATTTTTAAAAAATGACTTAGGGGTGGAGGTGGATTTAGAATTCTCCCTACAAATCCGGGGATGCAAGAGTAGTGAAAAGCAAAATAAGCCAGGCAGAGAAAGATAAATATCACATGATCTAACTCATTTGTGGAATATAATGAACAACATAAACTGATGAACAAAAACATATTCAGAGACAGGGAAGCATGGATCAGACTGTCAAAACTCAAAGGGAAGGTAGGGGAGGGTGGGGGTAAGGGGAAGAGATCCACCAAAGGACTTGTGTGCATGCAGATAAGCCTAACCAATGGACACAAACGCCAGTGGCCTGAGGGCATGAATGCCCCCTCCCCTCGGGAACAATGGGGGGATAAGAACCCATATGTAATACCTTAATGAAGAAAAAATATATAAAAAAAAAGAAAGAAAAATCTAATCTAATAGGCTTCTACCTTTCATTTAAGTTGATTTTCACACTTTGGTTATTTTTAAATACCGTATTTTTCGGACCATAACACGCACCAGTTTTTAGAGAAGGGAAATGAAGAAAAAAAGATTCTGAAACAAATAGTGTCCTAAAATATTTTATGTGCATTAAAACCCAACATCACAGTCATAAACACATGTAATCAACCCTGTAAACAGCAGCATTTAGAACCATTTTAGAGCCGGGCAAGCACACAGAGACCACACAGAGCCGGGCAAGTAAAAAAACTTTTTTTTTTAAAGTATATGTGTAGGTTATATTTGGACCATAAGACGCAGGGACTTTTTCCCCCCACTTCTGGGGGGAAAAAAGTGCGTCTTATGGTCTGAAAAATACGGTAATAAAATATTTATTTCTAACCTAAACAAAATAAAAGAGCAGTGAAAAGAAAAATTTTTTTCTAGAAAAAGTTTTCAAATTTTTTATATGGGTAAATGAATAAGTTATGACAACTCTGAAAACATCCTAAGTCTGTCTTTCAACTTAATACCATTTATGTAGCTCCATTCCCTTTGCAAATTGAAGACATCATCAAAGGTCAAATCTAGAATAGTATATATATTTTTTAAATTTAAATTCTTTATTATTTAAAGTATTACATGAGTCTTTTTCACCTATTGATCTCTCCCCAGCCGCTCCCATCTCCCAGCACATGCCCTCACCCCACTACTGTCTGTGTCCATTGCTTATGCTCATATGCATGCACACAAGTTCTTTGGTTGATCTCTTAGCCCCTCACCCCCTGCCTTCCCTCATTGATTGAACAGTGGGCTCAATGCTTCTATGTCTCTGGTTCTATTGTATTTTTTGTTCATCAGTTTATATTGAATGGTATAAATTTTATCATTTAAATAATCAAACACTATAACTCCCTGTAGATATAACTAAACCTTAATGTGCACCCTTTTGAAAGCAATTATTAGTTAGATTTAACATTTGAATATGTAAAAATGGGAAAAAATGCAAAGGAAAGCTTAAGAAAGGAATACCCCTATTAATCCCCTCTTGCTAATGTGTTAGCTGATTCAATACTCACAGCAAATCTTCAAAGTAAGTCTTATCCTGGCCAGTGTGGCTGAGTTGGTTGGGCATCATCCCCTGCACTGAACTGTTGCTGTTTCAATTCTGGTCAGGGCATATGCCTGGGTTTTGAGCTTGATCCCCAGTAAGAGGCTTGAAGGAGGCAGCTGATCAATGTTTTTCTCTCTCTCCCTCTTCGTTCCAATCTCTCTCTCTCTCACTAGGAAAAAAACAAAAACTATCTATCTATCTATCTATCTATCTATCTATATATCTATCTATATATATATATGTGTGTGTGTGTGTGTGTGTGTGTGTGTGTGTGTGTGTGTGTGTGTGTATTAGAAGCCTGATGCATGAAGATTTGTGCAAGAATAGACCTCCCTCCCTGGCTGCTGGCACTGCCTTTGCCCCAGACCAGAGATGCTTTTCTGCCTTCCCATGCTGCCCAGAGGTCCAGAATGCTGGGGTGGTGCGAAACACCTGCATCATCACCATGGCAATAATGCAGGCGTCCCACCCAGCCACTGGGCACCTGCATATGCAAATTAATCCACCATTTTTGTTGGGTTAATATGCATACTCACTCCTGATTGGCTAGTGGGTGTCACAAAAGTACAATTAATTTGCATCTTACTCTTTCATTAGTGTAGATATATATACACATATATATCTATATTAATATATATAATAAAAGCATAATATGCTAATTGGACTAGAGAGCCAAATGACCTTCAGATGAAATCAGGGCTGCAAGGTCCAAGGCAAGCCACCATGGCTGCAAGGGCAGAGCCCCTTGCACAAATTTCGTGCATTGGGCCTCTAGTGTGTGTGTGTGTGTGTGTGTGTGTGTGTATGGAAGAGTTACTTTTCCAAGTTTACAGATAAAAAACGTGAGCACAGGAGAGTTTAAGAAATTGTTTCAGAGGTAAAAACAAAGAAAACTGAACTGAGATTCAAATTCAGTTTTGCTGTGGTCCCAAGTCCATGCTTGGGCCTTTCTATAATGCTTGAAGCTTTAATGCAATCAAAGATTCAAATGAGAATGCTCATAATACAAGGAAGGATGTACAGTGCTTCACCAACAGGGAAGAGATGTAAATTAGAACCTTCATATTCTTAATATGGAGTTCACAGGTTCAACAGCATTTAAGTTTGCAGGACTTGATTTCCCTGGGGAGAATTCAATGTAGGATGGTTGGAATGATAGTTTTTAAGTGTGTTTTTCTGAGAACTGAAGTGGTTTTTGCATTGTCTCCTGGGGAATTAGTGAGTGATTTAATCTAAAGAAAACATTCAAAATTAAAGATATTTTGATTAAGTGGAAGAGATAAACCATTTACACTGAGAGTGCTCATGTTACAACTTCAAAGAATTAATGGTCAGAACAAACAGTTTGAGGGAGGATGGGTGATTGATGCCACTCAGAATAGCCCCTTAAGCCAAGAACCAAATGCTGTCTTTGTGAAAGGATGAAGAAATAATAAGAAGTAGAAATTTAACCATTCATGCTATCAAAATTGTGAAGAGTTTCTACCAGTCATGAAGAAGTCTCACAAACAAGATGATGGTAAGAATATAGATCGTGCATGTGCCCTTGCAGAGATTTGGAAAATCCATTCAGTTTTATGGAAATTTGTGCCAAGAATCCATTCTCTGTTATGAGTTAAATTGTGTTCCCTCAAAATTCACATGCTGCAGTCCTAACTGAAAGCACCTACAGAAATGTACCCATTTGCGAAACAGGGCCATTGCAAATGCAATTAATCAAGTTGAGATCATTAGGGTGGGCCCTTAATCTAATCTGACTCATGTCCATCTAGAAAAGGGAAATTTGGGCATAAATGCAGACACAGGGAGAGTGCCCTGGAAAGATGAAAGCAGAGACTGGGGTGATGCAGGAAAAGCCAGGGAATGCCAAAGATTGTCAGAAACCTCTGGAAACTAGGGGAGAAGCCTGGAACCAATTCTTGCTCACAGCCTCCAGAAGGAACAAACCTGCCCACACCCTGAAGGCCTGCTAGGCTCCAGAATGATGAGCGTTTCTGCAGTTGAGTGTCCCAGTTTGTGGCATCTTGTTTGTGGCTGCCCTAGCAGACTAATAAAGCATCCCAGGAAGCATTTCTCAACCTTTTATATATATATATATATATATATATATATATATATATATATATATATATATAGTGCATTGGATCATAAAGGCATGACCCATACACACTTTACACTGCAGGTCAGAACCAAAGTGACATAAAGAGCTCATCTCCTGTCTAGCTTGAATCAGAGTTCCATTTTTCTTAATAGCATGTGTCCCCCACCCCCACCCCTCCCCACAGGCAAACAATGTAGCAACAAATTAACAATGGAATATTGAAAGAGGCAAGTATCTAAAATGCATGTATACTATACTACGTATTCTCAAATATTGCATATGAATGGTATGCTTTGTTGGATAGTTTGTGGTATATTCCACAAATGTGAATAAAAATAAAAACAGTATATGTATGAAGCAAACGTAGTCAAAGAGAGCTAACCATCTTTGGCGAAAATCTATTTCTGTTAAAAAACATTTAAAACCACAATACCCTCACCTCACCATTATTTTGTGGATAAACTGAGGAGAAAACAATGGCATATCTATTTATTTTCTCTTCACCTGCAAGCATAGTTTTTAGCACATAGTACATATATAATGTTTCTCAAGTCTGCAAAGTAAACAAATGAAGCAAAATAAAATTTTAATAGTTGAGCACTATAATACTAGGCAGAATTTTTTACATAAAGAGACAAGTAGAGATGTTGAGGTTTATAGGTAATTCATATTTAAATCATTCAATTAGTAGTTTTGACATCTAGAAAGATCAAAGTCAGATAAAAAGCTTAATTACAAAATAAGATGCAATTTTCAATACACGTCCTAATTCAACAAGCTTTTGTTGAATAAATTAGTGCCATTTTATGGAGGGGAATATGCTGTACATTTGCTATTCTACAAATGACTCTTAGTGCAAGCCTTTATTAGTCATCCTTGACTCTGTGAGACCTACCACAGTAGAAGGCACCAGAGTAGTGCTGGTAAAAGTTATGCTACGTATAATTTACATTTCAAAACTTCCAATACCTTACAAATGTTAATTATGGTGAACATCCATTTGATAATGGGTGGTTCAAAATCTGATTTCCATTTCACAGCTGAGAACTTCACACAAATGGAGAGCAGACAAAGAGGGTAATTAATGGACTGAGGAGTCAGACACACTCAAAGTACCAGCTCTGCTACCTACTTAGTACTAAGTATATGTGGGTAAAGTACTTCACATCTCGAGAACTTCAAGCATGTGTGTGTGTGTGTGTGTGTGTGTGTGTGTGTGTGTGTGTGCGCGCGCGCATGCGCGCGCGCACGCGCATGCGAGTGTGTGTTTGGGTCCATAGTTTTGTATGTATATGATTATATGTGTGTACATAAAATGTGTGTATGCATATATAATGTTATTTCTGTTATATATATAGGCAGATATTTGTGTGTGTATACATATACGCACATATATGTCATATGTAAACAAGATATCAGAATGAATAATATATCATAAAAATGTTTGGGAATTTAAATTAGATAATTACATAAAGTACCCATAGGGTTGCCAAAACCAGTTTGGTTCAGTGGTTAGAGCATTGGCCTGAGGACTGAAAGGTCCCAGGTTCGATTCTGGTCAAGGGCATGTACCTTGGTTGTGGGCACATCCCCATTAGGGGGTATGCAGGAGGCAGCTGATCGATGTTTCTCTCTAATTGATATTTCTAACTCTCTATCCCTCTCTCTTCCTCTCTGTAAAAAATCAATAAAATGTTTTAAAAAATACCCATATTGTTTGTTATACAAAATGCTTAAGAAATAGCAGCTATTATTTAATTTTTCTAAATTATATTGGAAATTGCTTCCATATTTTGGTCTTAATTTTATAATTGACCTGGTTTTTATATTCTCTATATTGTGTCCCAGCCTGTATACTACTTCTACTTTTCTACATTTTTATGTACATTCTTTCTCTATCTTATATTTCCCCTCCACATTAGCTTTTTATTTTCTTTCTTTAAATAAACATGAAGTTAATATGTATAATGATCAATAATAAAGGGTAAAGAATTTGGTATATTGAGACAATTTTGGTGAGTTTTAGAGAATGTCTAAATAATGATTACATAGAAGGTAATTACCTGACTAAAGCTACATATTAAGGCTATGGAAACTAAAATTGGAAATGTAAACTAATTTAACAAGTACCTAACGCTTTAATAGAATAACTATCTCTAGGACAAATATTTATAAAAAGCTTTCTGGTATGTTTTATCTCAGGCTATGAAATAATTCTTAACAGCATGGGGTTTGTTAGGACTAGCTTATGTGAAGACACTGATTTACTGTTTAAATAAAAAACTTAAGTAGCATTTGAATTAAAAACCTGTTTTCCTTGCATTTCATTTCTTAACAACTTTGTGATTCACACCATTTAAACTTTCTCTTAACAAACAACTCTACTCTTCTCTAAAGTACTTTTCACATAGTGGCAGATTCAAAATCTCAAAAAACAAAAACATATGGGGAAAAGTCCTCTCCATACTGAGTCCATCCACCCATTTTCCTAGTTTCCAGTGTGTAATAGATGTAAACCAACTGTCTATATATACAAAGAGGCAGGGTCCATATTGCCCAAAATGACCGAGGGCTCTACCAAATATCGGGTCTAGTAATAATTAATGTCGTTTTTAAACATTCGTTTAAAATCTGGCTTGGCGTTGACTTGTATTGACATAACCTTCAAACACGTGGTATCTGCAGAATGTGTGTAGTGCAATTTACAAGTTTTGCTTGAAAAAGTTTGTGTTTGGTTTGGTTTTTGTTGCAAAACTAGGGCTAAGAAGATGGCGGATGAAGAGCATATTCGGCACTGCATGCTTTACGAGTTCCAATTAGGAAAAAAAGCAAGTGAGGCTGCAAAAAACATCTGTAGTGCTCTTGGTCAAGATGCAGTTAGCACCAGAAAATGCCAGCGTTGGTTTGAGAAATTTCGCGAGGGAAATTTTTCGTTAGATGACAAGCGTGGTGGAGGACATGTGTCCAATTTTGATCAAGAAGCTCTTCAAGCTCTTTTGGTGCAAAATCCTCAAATTACCCAACAAGAGCTTGCAACAACTTTAAATTGTTCACAAAAAACAATTTCCAATCAATTGCGTGCACTTGGCAAAGTCCAAAAGTTTGGAAAATGGGTTCCTCATTAGTTGACCGACAACAACCATAATCAAAGAGTCACAATTTGCAGTTCGCTCCTCTCTCGTCAAAACCGTTTGCCGTTTACAGAGCAAATTGTTACCGGAGATGACGAATGGGTGCTGTATGTTAATTTGAAAAGGCGGCCTCAATGGTTGGACAAAAATGAGGCTCCGCAGCCCATGCCAAAACCTGACTTGCATGCAAAAAAAATGATGTTGTGTGTTTGGTGGAATTTTAAAGGAATTCTTCATTATGAACTTTTACCATCTAACCAAACCATTACAAGTGCAGTGTATAGTGCCCAATTGGAAAGGTTAGCCCAAGCTTTAAGAGAAAAAGAACCCGCGCTGATTAATCGGAAGGGTGTAATTCTTCACCACGATAACGCATGACCGCATACTGCAAGAATCACTGCTGAAAAACTGCGCCAGGTGGAATGGGAAGTTCTCCCTCAACCTGCATATTCTCCTGATATTGCCCCTTCCGATTACCATTTGTTTCGTTCTTTGCAAAACTTTCTTCTTGGAAAATAATTTAATAATGAAGAATGCCTCAAAAATGCATTGACCGATTTTTTGCATCAAAATCACAAGAATTTTACAACAGAGGGATTAAAATGCTTCCTGAGCATTGGGCACAAGTAGTAGAAAACAACGGCAACTATATTGTTGATTAAATTTTGTTTTATTGTTTAAATAAATTTGATTTAAAAAAGTATTAGAAAACGACAGTAATTATTACTAGACCTAGGTGTGGTGCCTCAGTGACCCAAGACTGACTGCTGAGGGGGCTGAGATCAAGCCCAGAGACAAAAGCAGAGTCTGATCACAGTCTCCATTGCAGTCAGTGCTAGATCCACCTGGTAGAAGTCAGTCCTGGCGACCCAGCACTGACTGCTGAGGGGGCTGCAATCAGGCCAGGAGAGAGGCCCAGAGAGAAAAGCAGGGTCTGATCGCAGCCTCCATAGCAGTCAGTGCTGGGTCAGTAAGTGAACATAGAGTCAATTAATATTAAGTGAACATAAGGTAGATTAATATCTCTTAGAGAGAAATTGAGAATATAAAGTACAATGTAGAGCCATTACTTATATTATTTCACATAACATTCTTTCAACTAAGATATTTTCCTGTATTTAAAATGTATCTGTATTGTTGAAAGTAAAACAGATGTCCCTTTGTTATTGTTTTGTTTTGTTTTTTCCCATTGATCTCCTCCACCCTGTACCCACCCTTTCCAGACCTTCATCGGACTATTGTCTGTGTCCATGGGCTATTCCTCTCTGATACATAAAAATCTAGAAATATTTAGAGACAATAAAATAAAAGATATGACAGATAAATATTGAACAGAAGGGTTGAAGTTGCTGCATGAATGTTGGATACAGGCTTGAAGCCAAAACACAACTCATGAGATAAAGTTAGTCATTGTAATCTAACAAAAGGTTCTTTTCACTAAAGAGATAAGCTAGTTCCCAAAACTTATACATATAATAGAACACTGTGGGGGGTTCAGATTGAGCCCCACCAAGGTGTGTCTCAGGGATATGCAGATTTTTGAGCTAAGGGCAATTTTAGCTTCAGGCTCAAGTGAAAATTCTACCCCTCTCTTTAGCTACCTAAAAAAAATTGAATTAGAGGTCTTGCCCATAGTAAGACATTATCCTATATAATAAAAGGCTAATATGCAAATTGAACGGCAGAATGACCAGTCACTATGACACGCACTGACCACCAGAGGGGCAGATGCCCAATGCAGGAGCTGTCCCCTGGTGGTCAGTGTTTTCCCACAGGGGAAACGCTGCTCAGCCTGAAGCCAGGCTCATAGCTGGCTAGTGCAGCAACAGTGGAGGGAGCCTCTCCTGCCTCCACAGCAGCGATAAGAATGTCCGCTCCAGAGTGGGCCTAAGCCATCAGTCAGACATCCCTGAGGGCTCCTGGATTGCAGAGGGAACACTCACCTGCCTCCGAGTGCTTGGGCCTCTAGTACATACTATATAAAATCTCCATCCTTTGATACAAATAGTGTCAACAGCACACAGACTGTTGTGCATTTTACTGTTTTGGTTTCTTTGTTTTTCTTTTTTTGCTGTGACTGTACTCACATTTTCATTACCGTTAGTGTGGGCTATCAATTGTGTGGAGAGAAGTTTTTTAAACTTTATTTTTGACATTATTACAGCTGTCCCCATCCTTCCCCCTTTGCCCACTTCCACTTGACACCCCCTCCCCATCCTTGGCAATCCCCACACTGTTGTCTATATCTATGGGTTATGCATATATGTCCTTTGGCTAATTGCTTCACCTTCTTTCATCCAGTCCCCCCAACACCCTCTCCTTGGACAGCTGTCAATCTGTTCCAAGTATCCATGCCTGTTTCTATTTTGCTCGACTTTCTTAACAATTTCATTTGGAAATCTCTACAAGTCAATTCTTAAAGACCATCCTCATTCTTTTTATAAATAGCAAATTACTTACTAGTCCATGATATAAATGTATCAATAATTTATTTAATCAGATGATAGAATTTTAGGTGGTTTCTTCCTATTTTTTTCCTTATTATAAAAATAGTGATGTAATTAATATCTTTGTACATATATAATTTCTCAAATGTGTAAGTCCAAATTGTTTGACAAAGTATTTACACTATATAAAATCATAAGATTCTGCCAAATTACCTTCCAAAAGGATTTTGCTAATTTAGACATCCAACAGCAATTACAACCTACTCTCTATTCCTCTACTATTCAGGCATCTTCAAACTACGGCCCGCGGGCCACATGCAGCCCGCAGAGGAGTCTGATCCGGCCCGCCAGGTTTTTTGGGCAGTGAGCACAGCCGAGGTGTTACAATAGGAATTAGTAGTTCATATAGTCCGGCCCTCCAGCTCTCTGAGGGACCGTGATCTGGCCCCCACTTTAAAAAGTTTGAGGACCCCTGCGTCTTGCCCTCCCTGGTTCAGCCAGGGGAAATTCTCTAACTGCTCACCACAGTACCAACTAGCATCACTTTCTGTCAGAGGCTGTTTCCTGTTCCCACAGCTTTCTCCAACCTATTCCCAGTAAACCAGTGCAATACCTCAAAAATATATTTACAGGATAGACTCCTTGCTAAATGTTTACTTATTAAACATATATGCTTTATGATTAAAATCTTTCCAAAAACATTAAAAATTGTAAAATTCCATTCCATTAAAAATTGTAAAATTCCATTCTCTGAGCTCAAGACCACAAGTTGTCTGCCCTCACCCACAATGATTACGAATTTTAATTATACAAAGGGGTCAGCAGAATGAGGACTACATTTCACAGCCTTCTTTATAGATTTGGTCTGGTCTTGAGTCTAATGAGGTATGAGCCAACTGTAGCCAATTTCTGGGGCTTAGCTGCAAAGGGAGGATCTGCCTGTTCTTTTTTTTCCTGCTAAGTGCAATGTTTACTCAGTGGTGGTAAACCTCTAGGACCTTGAGGATTTTGGATGGCAGAGCAATGAGACAGAGCAAGCCTAGGATCCTCATAACCTCGGGGAGCAGTGCTGCCTTAAAAGTTTGGAATCTGATGACAGACATAAAAAATAATTCTATTTTGTTTAAGGAGTCTGTCACTTCAAGCCTCTGCAATTCATAACTGAACATATATTATCGTGAATATGCCTTCCTATGCATATGCAGAGTCAACCAATGTTTCATTCAATTAGGAAGTCAAGAATTATGATAAATATTTTATGGAAGTAATGTTAATGTGACCTTTCAGGTTTGGGGTATTACTGATGTTTGTCTTCCTGAGCCAGTAATAATTGAAACCGCTTTGAATGAATCTGTCACTATACTCAGGACCAAAAAAAAAGAAGCTACTTGGAGAAAGTGTATTGCTGTGATTGGAGTGTTTTGATGGAGGGGAGAGAAATTACTACAGAGTCCTGAACCTTGATTAGGGGATGGGTGTTCCACAGTATGAAACAATTACTCTGAATTTCTCTGAATACTTTCTCTCCAAATCATTTCTAAACAGGCAACTGAAAGGTCATAATCCTCTCCAGCCACAGTCATGCTAAGCAAGAACTCTCATGAACATGTATCTTGTCCTGATGTGAGGGGAGAAAAAAAACAGGATGAGAGCGCATTAGGAAAAATTCATGTTTCTTTATTAAAAGAGGTGGCACAGTATGCTCATGACAGCTGACTCACTTGGATAGAAATTAGTGAGTTCCTAAAACTATGCAGCCCACCGGAAGCAAATAAATAAGGAAATCCCAACTGATTATGAACTATAGTTGAAAGCACACAGCGCAGTGACCAACACAACTGGCCAAATGTTTGTTTGAAAGCACACTGTACTCTATTGAAGCAGAAAAAGAGCTAAGTACATTCATATGTATATGGAATTGTTGATGGCACTGAGCTAATGGTGGAGTTTTGAAGTCAGGCAGATTCGATTTAAATTAAGGCACTTTCAGTTACTATCTGAATGACATTAGCTAACGTACTCAATTTTCTTGGCTTTTAGTTTCATTCTATGAAAGTAATGATGTGAGTAGCAGCTACTATAATTAATACAGGCAACAGAAATTTTAAAATGTCAGTTTCTATACAAAGCTTATTATGACAAGTGTCCCTTACCCATCTCTTCTGACTCACCAGGCTTGCTTCTCAGAAACAGCCACTATTACCATTTTAATTGTTTCTTTTAGTAGTTAAAGTTATATTTCTAAAAACATAGCTATTAAATATTATTTCTTAAATTACACATTTTAGAAATTTTCTATTCATTGTCCATTATGGTGGATAGATATTCTACAGTCTCAAGCAATATCTTAGTTAAATTAATTGGCTTATATATTATATAACTATTTACAGATTTGTCCCTTCTGGATCCAAACATTACAATATGTATGTGTTTTTTGTACAATTTTTGCTTTTCTTTGAGTTAAAAAATAATTTGTATCTCTTCACTTGCTTATTTTTTTTTACATATCCACTATGAAAATTTACCAAAGATACCTATAAAAGCTTTATCAATCTAATCCACTTATTTTCAAATTCACCAGATAACCAATCAATTCTATTTTATTTCATTTTCTTTTATCTGGAGAACTTCATGCTAGAGCTTTTCTAGTCTTACCCCATCTGGAGCATCTCTTTCCTCTCTTCTTTATTAAATCTCCCGTTTCCTAGATCTCAAGCTTTTCCTTTCCATGATTTACTCCATTATTTGGATCCAGCATAGCCTCTCTAGCTTTGTGACAAATATTGAAAGGAAGGTAAAAAAAAATTTTATGTTCAAAATATCTTTATTTTTCTCTTTTATTGATAGTTTGGCTGGCTATATCATTAAGGGAAAAAAAATCTTTATTTCAGAAATTGAAAGGCATTGATTGTTCTGTCTTCTAGCTTCCAATGTGGCTCTTAAGATATTTCATTGAATTGGATGCATTTGCATGAAAACTTTTTCTTTTATAGACACTGTTGGATTTTAATATTATGTTTGGCAGCCTGAAATAATATGATAGTGTACCTTAGCTAGAGTTTTCCACCATCCATTATTCTGCTTGCATGGTGGTCTTTTTTATCTGAAGATCTGTGCTCTCCAATTATGGAATATATTAAAGAAATACTTCTCTCTCTTTAATAAGATCCTATTTATTTCCCTTTGTTGTCCCTTTTTGGGATTCAAAATAGTAAGATATGAAAATTTCTGAATTATTTTTATCTCATTTACTAATCTTTTCTATTCTCTTGTCTATCCCTTTCCTTTTCATAGTACCCTTTGGGAAAATACCCTTATTGCTAGATTAGAATTCATCTGTCAATTATTGTTAGCACTTATATTTCTAATTTCCAAGAGCTCTTTTTCAGTTATAACAATTTATCTCACATACTACCCAGCTCTTATCTCAGAATGCAAGTACATTTATCCTGAGCCAGTTGGAATTGTGGGCTCCCAGATTCTAGTGTCACTGTCTTTTGTTTGGGATTATGAGGTAACCCCAAGGCCAATTTCATTTTCTCCAGCATTGGGAAATATTGCATGGCTGCAGGCTTTCTCAGGTAAAATGTTAAGAAGACAGGAGCCACATCATTCAGTGTAGAATGTGATACACTCATTGTGCTTTTATTTATAAACTTTACTCTATAATTGAGGTGCCCTGAACCTTAGCTTCTCTGGCTCATTTACTATAGAAAATAAACAGGGAGGAAAAGGAAAAAGAGGAGATAGAATGCTCTCTGGCTGTTTATTTCTGTATCTGTGGGTCTAATGAATGTGCGAACAGACTTCAACCAGTCTTCCCATTATCAGTCTCATGTCTGGCCTATATAATTCAAGGAAATTGGCTCCTCCATGTTCTGACCTCCTTGTCTGTGTTATGTGCCCAGCTTTGAAAGACATTCTCTCATTTAAAGTTTATATCAACTATGTGAAACAGGTGCAAATATTACTCCTTTTGTAGACAAGAAAAAGGAGGCATTCCCAAGGTCAAGACACTCTAAAATGCTGGTGGCAAGACCTCAAACCCAGCTTTGACCAACTAGGAAGTTATGCTTTTATATGTTTATGCTTTTTTATGCTTTTATACTACCCCCTTCATAAAGATATCATGATGGCACCCTATGTATGTTGTGGACATAGCTGCTAGGTTTTTTGTTGTTGTTTTTGTTGTTGTTAATCCTCAGCTGCAGATATTTTTTCCATTGACTTTTAGGGAATTAGAGAGAGAAAGAGACAGAGAAACATGGATGTCAGAGAGACACATCAGTTGGTTGCATCCTGCGCGTACCCTGACCAGGACTGGGGATCAAGCCTGCAACCAAGGTACGTGCCCTTGTCCAGGAATCGGACCTGAACCCTTCAATCTATGGGCCTATATTCTCTATCATCTGAGCCAATTGGTAAGGCATTGTTTTGTTTCTTAAAGAAACCTGAATTTAAATAAATCCAAACCCATTGCACTGAGCTCAGGAAAGTGCTTGTGAGACGGGCATGTAACACAGGAGAATACACTTACTTTTTCAATATTGGCAGATTGTGTAGCCTAAGGCAGTGAGTTGCAGAAAGTTCATGTGCCAAGTCTACAAAATGATAGTAGTCTGTGTGTGTATACGCATATATACATGTATACATGTGTATGTGTGTGTGTACATGTGTGTATACATACACATTTATTTACATTTGAAATCCGAATCGGATCATGTTGCATAAGTGTGAAACCTCACAGAGTCTGGCATTATGGAACAACAGAAATGGTATCAAACGGAAGCAAAACTCTGACTTAGAAAGAAAAACAAAGTGAGAGAGTAATATGATTGTCCTTATAATGTACTCCAAAGGCAAGGCTCTACCATAAAAGGAGGGAAAAATGGTTGAATTAGCTACCAACCTCTACTGAGGACAGATAGAAAAAAAGACGCCTTTCAGAATAAGAAAACAAACAGATGCTTTAGTGCGAGTTTTTATACAAAATGTGCGAGGTATTTGTTCTTATTATTATTTCCATTGAGAGCTTTTCTTTTATTTTTTAGTGGTTGTTTACTTTATTTATCTGGCCATGGGTTTGCAGTAGGGAGGCAGGAGGTGGCTAGTTACCGCTCCAGCTGACACATACTGCAGATACATAAGGGAGGAGGGAAAGGCGGGGGAGCTGCTTAGTGCTGCAGAGGCTGAGACACTGAAGGAGCTGTCAGAAGCTTAACTCAGCAGGGAGTCTGAGTTTTAACTCCAGTGACACCAGTGACTATAACAGACATCTGGATAAATGACAAATTATTCAGTTTAAGGGCATAGGCTTAACATCCTGCTAAACTGCAGAAAAAGAGAAAGCCGAAGGTCTGCAGTATTCTGAGACAACAGGACTCAATCTTTAGTGGCAATGAACTGCCTAAAAAAAAAAAAGAAAAAAAAATTAAATGCTTTCTGCCTACACTCTACACAGGAGGGAAAGACAAATTATAAGCCAGCAACGTGGCCAGAACTCTGCTCAATTCCAGATATTATATATTTCCTCTTTCATCCTATATATCTTTTTCTATAAATACATGATGTGCAAGGACAGGAGGCCCTGCCAGACAGATTGTATTGACAGTTACTTCATTAAGCTAATAAGGCTTCCTACTAAGATTCCTCACATGCATTCTTTTGAAGCAGATGCATTTTATCTTGAGAATATTCTGTTGTCATATTTGTTTCTTTATGCCTAACTGCCCCTCCAAGAGCTTTCCTTAATGCAGATTTGTACTTAGTATTTAATGCAGTCTATTTTATTTGGCAACTTGAAAGCAGGATTAGTCCTGAGCAAAGCGGTGTCATCCAAAAACACAAAAGAATGGATTTTTTAAAGGAAAGAGCATAACTCCAGTCCCTACTCACAGGGGGCAGGCTGTACTAGCATGAGTGCCTATCCTCGAGCTGGTTCAATGACTAGATATACTGAGGGCCTTCAATTTTTTCACTTTAAACTTCCCATCTTCTAACCTAAAACATCAACAAGAAAATGTTTCTCTCTTAATAGTTTTAATTTCATTAGTAGCTAATGCAACTACTTAATTTTTTAACATACATGGGGAGATAATTCTATCTTGCAGTTTTTAAATTAAGTGCATCATATGAGTACTCTGTCACTTGGACATTCAGGTTAGCTGAAGTAAGTCTAATAATCTGGCAAAATTTCATTTCCTTGCTTTCTTCAGTCATAAAAATGATGTATCTGATATCAGTGATAAAAAGATGTAACTAGATTTTTATGTATCATAAGGCTTTTTCATCATTTCTGGTTGCTTCCTTTTAAAATCCCCCTTCAACATTTGAGACACTCTCTACCTTTTCAGCTAACACTCACTCTCACCAGCAAATTGAAAATTCCAGACACTCACTTTCCCTTCTGCTCCACATCAAAGGCACAGGCATAAGTCTCTTGCTCTGCCAACCAGAAGCACTCACTCCCTATTCTGAACAGGACACTAATGACACAAAGAGAAAAGAAATGCACAGAACAGGTTGTGGTGAGGGTTTGCAACAGCCACAGTGTTCACTGTCCCACAGATGGTTATGGTGACATTTTTATCTGGCTAGATTTGGGAGATGGATTGCATTGTTCATAGCGATATAGCTTTCCAGATGGGTTAGCAGGCTTTCGTAGTTTCCCTTAGCTACCCAATAGCCTTAAATGCAATTTACTTTTATGTTTAAACTAGAGGCCCAGTGCACAAAATTTGTGCATGTGGGAAGTAGTGCTGTCCCTCAGTCCTACCTGAACTCTCTCCAATCTGGGACCCCTCAGTAGGGTGCCCGACTGCTGGTTTAGGCCCACATGCATTGGGCCTAAACCAGCATTCAGACATACCTCTCATAATCCAGAACTGCTGGCTCCTAATCACTAACCTACCTGCCAGCCTGATTGACACCTAAATGCTTCCCTCCTCCCCCAGCCTGATCACCCCCAACTATCCTCCCCTGCCAACCTGGTTGCCCCCAACTGCCCTCCCCTGCTGGCCATCTTGTGGTGGCCATCTTGTGGCTGCCATCTTTGTGGCTTCCATCTTGTGATGATTGAAGGCAGCCATCTTGTGGTGGCCATCTTGTGATGATGTTGTGCGAGAGCATGAGGCCAACTAGGCTTTTATTATATAGGACTAGACTCATAATTGGTTAATGTCTGTTGCTTGCAAATAAGAACTCTTATGGATACTCTACGTTTTCTGTTTGCTCTAATTTTCAGCTTGCGAACTTTTAGAGCAAAAAGACACAATGATCCCTAATTTTAGAAGTGCTTGTTATTCTAATACAAATAATTATAACCTCTCCCAAACTGTTTTCTGGATGGCAGCAAAGAAAAGATGAATAGAGTCCATTAGCTGTCATCTAGAAAATGCTCATAGAAATTTTTATATCAAGAAAATGATGGGGACCTTTAAAAGTCATAATAACATTTGCTTCTAGGGAACACTCTTCCCTTAGGTAGAAATATATTGCTTTCATTTTTCTCCATTATTTCTGTAAGCAGGATATTCTTGCTGGGGGAAAAGAACAATTCTTGTTTGAGACTACAACTACCCTTTAAAGTCACCCTCTTTCTTGTGGCTGAAAGTCTGTTTTATGGATAATCCTTTCGTAGTTTCCCTTAGCTACTATTTCAGGAGATCAGGTTGATCTCCTGAAATAGTCTCTATCCCTGACATATGCATAGTCAAGAGCACTGCTATACCAGACATCATGTAAAGTGTGGAAAGAAAGAAAAGACAACTATGTCACAGTCTTTGTCTTCAAGGGTAAGCTTAGTATTAAATAACATTAATAATAAAAGACATGCTCTAATTATCTCAAAAGAGGTAACTGCCAAGTGTCTTTCAGGTTATCAGGTGAGATGTGCTCTGCAGGGAGAATGGGGATGATTTATGACATTCTCTGTTAGGTCTCTGGATCAGAGTCTGAAATTCTTCACTCTGAATGCATGCCAACCAGGCAGCTAGCTGACCACAAAAGTGCTTCTTGTGTGTAACTTATACTGGAAAAAAAAGATCTAGGTTGCTAATGTGACACTGTAATTTCTGAGACAATGTCTCCAATAGAGTAAAATCATTTTGGAAATTCTGTCTTATTCATCAGTCTCCTGTGAAATTGGTTTCCAGTAGTCAGCAGCTAGAAATGGATCAATAGTTTTAAGAGGCATATGGAGTTTAGAAACTCTTCTGGGCCATTTTATATTTTAAGCAGCTCAGAATAAACACTCAAGAACTCTTCCCTACACTATTTAAAATAGTTACAGCATATGACGATCCCAATCACAATGGCACTTTTCACAATGGCACTTTTCAACACATTCCAGTCTTATTCCATAGTGTTCAGTCCCAAATATAGAACATTTCTAATAGGAGTTTGACGAGATGTCAAATATGCTGAAGGACCAGGTTAAGTAAAAGCACCTGTGTCCTCATCACAGACATCCCAAACCTCTGGATATCCATTCCCTGTTCCAAGAGTTGACAACAATTGCTCATTCTATAATTGACAAAAATTCAAATCCTCTAGATTGGCTCATTCTTGATAAACATTCTTATTTGATTTATCATCATCATCATCATCATCATCATCATCATCTTTTGATCATTATCACCATCATCACTACCACCACCACCATTGTTATATTTTAGCATTTACATTTAACCAAAGACAGAGATTTTCAAAACCCAAAGATAATTCCAGAAGAACAAAAGTTCTGAATTAGGGGTCTTTCAATTAATTATTCAAAATACCAGTATTTTTTTAATCTCTTAAGCAATGAAAAATTATGGCTCTGCTCTCAAAAGAACTTAAGTATAGTGCAATCCAAGAGAACAGTGTGCAGTGATGGAAATGTTATATACCTGAAGCCACTACACACATGTAGTTTTTGAGTGCTTAAAATGAAGCTGGCAGAAGAGAGAAAAGGAATTTTTACTTTCTTTAATTCTAATTAATTTCAATTTAATTTTAAATAGCAAAACATAAATATTGGCTATTGTAAAGCACAAGGTAACTTTAGTGGATTATTGTTAAGAATGTAATTTTTAAAAAGGGTCAAAAATATTTTTCATTATATTACTTTTCCCCTCTTTCAACATTTGTTATTTAGTATAAAAATAATATGACTACTTTATAATTTTTTTATTTTCATGATAAAACAAAATGTTATCAGAAATAGAGTGAGTTATTTCTTATTAAATATATATATATATATATATATATATATATATACATATACATATATATATAATATATAGGACATTTATAACTGTATATACAGTCTTCATTATTAATATGATGCCTTCTTTATGATGATAGCTTTATTGAAATTTAGTAATTTCATCAAATTTGGCTAACATAAGCATCCAATGGCAAATGGGTAAGATATCTGTTATCCCAAGATATTTTGCAAATAACCACATCTCATTCTTTTGATATACATTTAAGATTTATGGCAACAATGTGGATCTATAAAAACCAGCATGGATACTTCCCTCTGAAATAACCTATATAAATAAAAGACTAATATGCAAATAGACGGAATGGCAGAACAACTGGATCAACCGAACAACTGTTCTCCATAACGTGCGCTGGCCACCAGGGGGCGTGCCTGCAACATGGCAGGCATTGGCCAAGGCAGGATGGTGGAGCAGATGAACAGGGGTGCCAGACTAAGGCAGGTGCCAGTCACTATCATTGGGGCAAGCCTCTGGTGGTTACTGAAAATTCTTTGCTCCCTCATCCTGCAGTCCCATCCAGAACTTGTGCCTGCTGCTGGCACTAGCCCCGGCCCCACACATACTCGCTGCTAACACCAGAGCCACTGCTTGCACTCACTTCCAGTGCCCAATTGCTCAGCACCACCAGCTGGTGCAAGTGGCGGCTGCCAACCCTCATCGCCCCTGAGGGCTTCTTTATCTCCCCCGCTCCTGAGGAGTGATCAGGATAGCAGCAGCCACTCACACTCATTGACTGTGATGGCCCCACTTGAACCAACTGTTGGAGTTGACCTCAGTCACTCCACTTTTAGCAGGTGTTAGCAGGGCCAGCGCCATTAGCCCTTGGGAGCGGTGGTAGCAGGATCAGGGCTGCCAGCAGACAGAGGACCAGGGCCCACAGTGGGAGAATCTGGGCAGGGGCACGGAGGATGGGCCAAGACCCAACCCTGTGCCTTGAGGCCCACAGTTCCTTTCAAGGTGCATGAATTCGTGCACTGGGCCCCTACTGCCTGCTTTAAAAGCTTATGCTAATTGTTACATTTCCATGGGTCTTATTTGATTAGAAATAATTAAATCTACCTGTTAGTAATTCTTGTTAGTAATTTAAGACCACCTCAAAAAACACTTATTTATTTATTTATTTATTTATTATTTATTTATTTATTTATTTATTTATTTGTAATGCCTCCAAATAGTGGGATTTCTCCTTCTTCTGAAATTTTCAGGAATTTACCACACACTGATATCTTATAGCAGTTATATGTACCTCATTTCCAGAGCACATAAAAAACAACTTGAGATAAAAGGCTGTGTCTTGCACAGCATCATATTACCTGCAGGAACTAAAAGAGTGTCCTTCCCTCAGCATATATTACAAGAGTATTTAGGAATGTGAATTTTGTATTACATTCTCACACTACACAAAACATGCAATTCTTTTGGTATAGTGTTCCCTTTAATCTAGCATAAAGTATATGTATTCAGGAAGAAAAAAAGCAGCTGGTTGTACAAGTAACCAGGAAAATGTTCATGAATATGCTATCAAAGTTTTTCTTTTCATCCTGGGGATATCTGTGTTCCATGAGGGTTTGTAGGGCCACGTTTGTAGAAAGAAAAATATCTTATTAATCTATGACAAACCCCAGGTTTGTTCAGGAAGAGTTTCAAACAGCATTCTCAAGAGTACTTCTAAATACTACTTCCTATAGAAACAAACAGAAAGACGGGCTAGAAGAGCATATTTTTGCAATAACTATTGATAGTTTTTTTTTTTATTCCCAACTAATAGAAAATGTGCTTAATGAATATTTCTAATGAAATAATACTTTAGCCAAAACCTGTTTGGCTCAGTGGTAGAGCGTCAGTCTGTGGACTGAAAGGTCCCAGGTTCGATTCCGGTCAGGGGCATGTATGTTGGTTGCAGGCACATCCCCGGTAGGGAGTGTGCAAGAGGCAGCTGGTCGATGTTTCTCTCTCATCGATGTTTCTAGCTCTCTATCTCTCTCCTTTCCTCTCTGTAAAATATCAATAAAATATTTAAAAAAAAAAAAGAAATAATACTTTAAATCTGCTGCTTGGAATTTAAAAAATTTGTTTGTGGTTTTTAAAATGTATTTTAATTATAGTTAACATAACATACAGTATTATATTGGTTTTAATGGTACAACATAATTATTCAACATTCATATACCTTGCAAAGGGACACCACAGTAAGTCTAGTAACCATCTGTCACTGTGCATAACTATGGGTAAAAAGTAGGTTTACAGTTGTAATACAGATAAATAATACAATAATTAATAAATAATACTTGAATAAACTGTTTCACATACTCACAAAGGTAATCCTACTTTTGCCCACCTTTGTGTAATTCTCCATACTATATGTCATATCTCTGTGACTTATTTTATGACTAGAGGCCTGGTGCACGAAATTTGTGCCTGCGGGCTGGGTGGGTGGAGGGTGGGGGTTGTCCCTCAGCCCAGCCTGCACCATTTACAATCTGGGACCCCTTGAGGGATATCTAACTGCCTTCTCATAATCCAGGATTGCTGGATCCCAACTGCTCACCTGCCTGCCTTCCTGATTATCCCTAACTGCTTCTACCTGCCAGCCTGATCACCCCCTAACCACTCCCATGACAGCCTGATTGATGTCTAACTGTTCCCCTAACAGCCCGTTTACCCCCAACTTCTCTCCTCTGCCAGCCTGGTCACCCCTAATTGCCCTCCCCTGCAGGGTTGATCGCCTTCAACTGCCCTCCCCTGCAGGCCTGATGCCTGCCAACTGCCCTCCCCTACTTACCTGATCACCCACAACTGCCTTCCTTTGCAGGCCTAGTCCCTCCCAACTGCCCTCCACTGCCCTCCATCTTGAAGTGGCCATCTTGTGTCCACATGGGGGCAAAATCTTTGACCACATGGGGGCAGCCATCTTGTGTGTTGGAGTGATGGTCAATCTGCATATTACTCTTTTATTAGATAGGATAGAGGCCTGGTGCATGGGTGGGAGCCAGCTGGTTTGCCCTGAAGTGCATCCCAGATCAGGGTGGGGGTTCCCTTGGGGCATAATGCAGCCTGAGCGAGGGGGCCTGTGGTGGTTTTCCGGCTGGCCATGCCTCCCAGAAACCCAAGTGGAGGCCCTGGTATCTGGGATATATTTACTTTTGAATAATTGAAACTTTGTAGCCTTGAGCAGAGCCAAACTTCCTGCTAGCTCTGTGGTGGCAGCCATTTCTGTTTGGATTTGTTTACCTTCTATAATTGAAGCTTTGTAGTCTTGAGTGGAGGTTTAAGCCAGCTAGGGCAGGTGGAAAGCTTGGCTTCTTCTGTTGCCAGAGAAATCCTAGCCTTCCTCCTGGTCTCTGTGGCCACAGCCATCATGGTTGGGGTTAATTTTCATACTCACTCTGATTGGCTGGTAGGTGTGGCTTGTGGGGCAGAGTGATGGTTAATTTGCAAATTACTCTTTAATTAGGTAGGTTTGAAAGTTTGTACTTCTTTTTTTTTTTTAATAATGTTATCACTTTCATTTTTTAAATATATTTTATTGATTTTTAACAGAGAGAAAGGGAGAGAGATAGAGAGCTAGAAACGTCGATGAGAGAGAAACATCGACCAGCTGCCTCTTGAACACCCCCTACCTGGATGTGCCCACAACCAAGGTATATGCCCTTGACCCGAATCGAACCTGGGACCTTTCAGTCCGCAGACCGACGCTCTACCACTGAGCCAAACTGGCTTCGGCGAGAGTTTGTACTTCTTAATCCCCTTTTCCTTTTCAACCCATTTCCCCTCATTGCTCCCCTATAAGGTACCTCATTCAATTCAGATGCAGGTTTTTTGGAAGCCTCCTTCAGAGGTACCTCCATCAAGGAAAGACAGTGTCTGGCTGTCTTTCTTTTTTATATATTTGCAACCATTGATGATCACTGCCTAGATCCATTAATTCATTAAAAGCTACAAAATAATCATATTATGCTTTTACCATTTCTTTTTTTAGTAACACAAATAATTACTTAGTTATCTATTGTTTGTATAGATATGGTTTGATCAATGCTGATGTCCTTTCATTTACTAGTTTTCAATATAATGAGTACATTCTCCAGTATCCTCTAATGGTACCAAAGACTGTTGCTATTTTGGTCTCAGTTTTTCATAATTTGATTTGTAATCTCTCTGACAATTAGATACAGTTAATTTTTTTCTTTTTTTATTTTGCTTTCAGTATTAGATATTGCTTTACTTTTAATTTTATTTTTATAATTATATAAAATATAATACCTACAAAACAAGGTATATTCAAAGAAGTCTACCTTTTATTTCTGTTCTTTTCAATCAGTCTCTTTTTTTTGGTAGAGCATGAGATTCTTAATAAAAATATAATGACATGAGACAATTTAGATTATTTTTATAGCAAGAGAACCAGATTTTTATATGGACTACCTAAAGTCATGCAAAAGTCCCCAGAGAGAATACACAAATAAGATCCTAATTATATCAATCCCTTCATGTCAAATAAAAAAAAATCCTTTAAGCTTTCAACTTAATTAAATAATCTTAATATATACATAATTTATCTTTTAATATCACAATGCTCACATGCTACAGATTATGCTTCAATTTGATAATAAGAATCTAAAAAATCTGCCCAAATCAGTGACTCTATTAAACTCAGATGTTACATTGGCATTTGGAGAATTTTTGATACCTATAATTCTTTCTTTTATGTCTCTCCCTTGGAAGAGATATTAAGCAGTGACATTCCAAAAAAACAATTTAAAAAAACAAACAGAAAGAATGAACCCTAAACAAACAAACAGATGGAAATAACAGCAATAAAACAGAGACTAGAACAATACACAGACAAAAAAAAAAAAAAAATGTTAGATGTAAGCCATACACACAAACTGAGTTCAGAGGTCCTGGATTAAGCTGAGATCCAGGATGATTGAGGCCTTGAGCGCCATAGAAATTAATTTTGAAGGTTCTGTTTCAAGATTTGATTAACAATTAGAAAATATAATGCAGAGTGATACAGATGTAGAGAAGCAGAAATGCAAACTATAAAGCCCCTTCCACAACCCCAGCTTTGTTTGGAGGAGAATGAATCTTGCCAGATGGAGGGCTGTTATACTTGTAATTTTACTGTGGCATGTCCTAGAAGGATTAAAAAAAATAGAAAAGAAAAGAAACATGAAAGCACTGAAAATGTCACACAGTGTGAAAGGCATGCATGAAAAGGTCCAGAGCAGTCTTCCAGCACACAGATTACAAAAGCTTTTCAAATTGTTTCCTCAAAACAGCTGCAGTGGTTTGATTCCTTAAATTCAAAAGCTTCCCTCTTATGTGCTATCAAAGATGGAACTGACTTGCTAACCCACTAACCAAACAGACAGTGTCCTGAGGTCCACCCAGGTTTCACTTCCACCTGGAGATGGACCTGGCCATTGTGCTATCCTGGCGCTGTGGTGCAAGTCCTTGTCTCCCGAGCAAGTCAATTAAGAGCTACAGTATCCCTGCAGGTGCAACAAGGCTCTCCTGACCCAAATCTGCTGATCAGATGGTGGCCACATGAGGGACAGCCACTGTCAAGCAGCATCTAGTGTTACCAAGAATGGCAGTCCTAAATTCATTTTCTAGTTTAATTATATTCTTCTAATTTATTTGTTTCTTCAGAAAGCAGAGCATCTATACTAAAAAAAGAGAAAAATGCAAATTCCCTTCACTCAGCTACATCCAATAGCCAATCAGAGTGAGTATGCAAATTAACCTGAAAAGATGGCAGGAGCCCAACCCCCTACCTCTTCCGGGCCTGTGGGAGTCTGGGGAGTCTGGTGCCAGCACTGGTAGTCCAGATACCAGCACCTGCGACTGGCTACAGCCTGGTAGATGGAGAAGCCACCAACCATGCAGTCTTGGGCACCAGTACCTGCTGCTGGCTGTGGCTTGGGAGACGGAGAAGCTGCCCACCCTGTGGTCCCAGGTGCCAGCACTTGTGACTGCAACCCAGGAGAAGCAATCTGCCCACCATCCCCTGAGGCTGCATCAGTGTGGGCACCTATGGCTAACCAGAGGGAGGGAAGCCAGGATCCTGGGTGCCTGTGGTCAGCTGGAGGAGGGAATCTTGGGTACTGGATTCAGGTCCCAGGCAGTGGTGGTTAGAGGCAATCAAGCCATTAGGGAAGCAGTTAGGGACAATCAGGCTCGCAGGCAGAAGCAGTTAGGGGCAATCAAGCAGGCAGGTGAGCAGGTAGGAGCCAGCAGTTCTGGATTTTGAGAGGGATGTCTGACTGCCAATTATCTCCTGAGGGGTCCCAGATTGGAGAGGGTGCAGGCTAGGCTGAGGGACACCCTTCCCCTCCTCCCTCTGGGCACAAATTTTGTACACAGGGCAACTAGTTTCAAATATTCATTGTCCTTTGAGGGAAATTAGTGCCATAAATGGATTTTACTCTCAGATCACAACAGTATAACTGTTCATTGTTCCTTTCTTAATTCGTGACATATTTTCCTTTTTTAAGGACTCTGATAGTTTTCTACTGAACATAATCATATAAACTTATAATGACAAAGGTGATGTTTATTGCTTGCATAATGCAGGTTAGGCATGTGCTGAGTGCATTAATAAATGTACACATATAATGATTACCATGGAATTGTATGGTAGAAACTGTTATTATCTACATCCTATAGATAAGGTGACAGAGTGTAGAGGGATTAACTACATCTTCTGAAATCACACAAGTAGATTTAAGAGTGAGTTGTATGAACTAGTGTTACAATCAATGTGCTGTCATAATCTTACCCCAGTTTGTCAGCTTAGTCCTGAATACTTAGCAAATAACAAAGTATGGAAGCAAGAGCATAATAAAATGGAGAGTTTAAATAGCCAGCATATACATTATGTCTATTCTATATTTATCAGTAATTTTTCTGCATCAGCATTTTTAAAAGGTTAAAGGACAGCATGACCCAATACCTTAACCCTTCCTAATGTATAAATTGAGTCTTGCATGGTAAGAAACAGGATCATTGAATTTAAAGAAAACAAGAATTGCCTAATGGGCAGTATACTGTGTAGATAAAAGGAGAGAAGTGTTGTTTTGTTTTGTTGTTTTTTTAATATATTTTTATTGATTTTTTTACATAGAGGAAGAGAGATGGATAGAGAGTTAGAAACATTGATGAGAGAGAATCATCGATCAGCTGCCTCCTACTGGGGATGTGCCCGCAACCAATATACATGCCCTTGACTGGAATTGAACCTGGGACCCTTCAGTCCACAGACCGAAGCTCTATCCACTGAGCCAAACTGGTTTCAGCAGAGAGAAGTGTTTTTAATAATTAAGTGACATGAATGAAAATCAAGATCGAGAGAGACAGAACAGGAAACAGGAACAAATCTCATATTTGACTTCGGAAGCCCTAGACAAGGGCCCTACTTAAGCATTTACTACCAGTGGGCCCTGGCACAAATTATTTCAACTCTATGGATTTACATTGACTGTATAGAAGGAGCAGATTATCACTAAAGCCTTTGGCAGGTTTTAATTTGTTGATTATAAGTTTTAATGTGGAGAGTCCATTTCATGACCAACATTGCATTTATCATTGATCGTGAGATATGATGATTAAAACAAACAATAAAAAGTTTGGAATCAACAAATTCTAAATCTTTCTTTACAGCCTTTCCCTAGCTTCTTCACATGATGGCAGCAAATTGCCCTCAATTATTTTTTCCTCACAATTTGGGCAGTTAATTAATCAGAACAGAACATCTATCAATTTTGTGTATTCATTTTTTCCGCTTTGATGTTCTGAGTTTGTGTCCTATGAATTTGTTGTAGATGTATCTGTATTACTTCTTACCTTAAATTCCAAGAATCCAGGGCAACATTCTTTGCCTATGGTTTTTGTGCCTGAGTTTCATATCACAAAATGTCTCAAAAATGAACCAGGTTCTTCTATAAAAAGCAGAGCTGCTCCAAGAAAGGTAAGTATAGAAACTGAGAGCATTTTGAAACATTTTTATAGATTAGGAGAATCACATTTTGCACATGGCACCCACTACTTGGTGTGTTTGTTTTGAGACTCAGTGATGAGCTGTGGCATGTACAGGAGATGACCATGGGCTAAGATGCAAGAGGAAAAAGTGAGTGCTTCAGTTGAGATAGTTTGCAAAGCACTGCCCTATTGCATGAAATTCTGGCATAGAAGCCTCGAGTGTCTTCTGCTCACCACTGCGGTTAGCCACAGTTTGCTTAATTAGCAGTGAATGACTGACATTTTTAAATGAAAACAAAAGTTCAAAAAGTTGCAATGAAGGGCTTCCTGAAAGTGAAGAATCAGTACAAAAAAATAATAATAAATGAATGTGTAAAGAACATGTCATACTAGATTTGTTTGTTGTTGTTGTTGTTGTTGTTTCTGACTTTGCTTTATCAAAGTTTTCCACGTTCAATGCATGGAACACAGTTAATTTTGGGAAGCTACAGACTGATGGTACCTGTAAAAATTAGGTGTCCATCACTCAGGCAGTAATTCAAACCCATTTATTTCAAACCCTCCAGGCAACATTAATATCCAAGTTCACTCTCTCAATGCTTCCATCAAGACCATTCAGATGTTCTCAAAGGCACCAGACACATTTACACTTCTTCGCTGGCGTTATTACCAAGGATAAGAGAGTGCTGAAAGGTTCAAAATTCACCCACTGGAGTCCTTGCATTTGGAAAAGAAAACTCTCAATCACTCCAAACAGTGCTCCCTGATTTCAGCCAGGTGTAAAATTCACCCAGGGGGAAAAGTCACAGCATATTATATTTCACTGCACTGTATTTTTCTCCTCCATCCTTGCTGCAAAGGCTTTATCAATGTTCAAGGTTGAGTACAGGAGTGAGAACAGCTTGATTGCTTTTTCCTCCTGATCTCATTCTCAGTACATCCAGGTCACAGCTCGATAAGGAAGAGGAACACCGCACTTAAGGTACAGGCAAATTATTTGAAAAATCCACCTTCTCTTCACTTACTGTGTAATCAGGGGACAGATTTTGAAATCTTTACAGGACATTATGCTGGAAATGCCTCCTTCCCCAAAGAGGATTTGCAGTGGCCAGCTTAGCTGGGCACAGAAAAGGTGGCTGTATTTGAACATGGATTTGTTTCCAGGTGAAATTTCTTGAATGGCTAATAAGACCTTACATGGATCATATGCCTCATTAGAAAGGATAATGAATGGTAAGTTTGGTAGGAAGAGAATTCAGATAGTGGTGGGTTGAAAAGTGGAGTTGTAGAGAGAAACTCAAATTTTGATTACTTGTTTTAATAGGAAAGTGGATTTTGAAAAGGGAAGAAGACTCAGACTATTGAATGTGAGCCCTGGATGGTGTGCTCAGTAGTTAGAGTGCTGGCCTGCACATCACTGGATCATAGGTTTGATTCCTCATCAAGGGCACATACCTCAGATGCAAGTTGGATCTTGGGCCTTAGTCAGGGCCTGGGAGGGAGGCAATCAATGCATATCTCTCTCTCTCCCCCTCCCTCCCTCCCTCCTTCCCTCTTCGTTCCTCTCTCTCTCCCTTTCTCTCCTTCATTCCCTTCCATTCCACCTTTCCACTCTCTAAAAAAAAAAAAAAAAAAAAAAAAAAAGGAAAATATCCTTGGTCGAGAATTAACAACAACAAAAATAATAATGTGTTCCAACTGCTTATCTGTGCTGGAACCACTACAGCTTCCTCAGTAGTGGTCCTCAAAGCTCACTTACATAGTTCACATCGGTGCACCCTTCTGGTTCAGTTCAGTTTTCCTATGTATGCCAATAAGAATTTCTTGTACCCTCACTCATTAATTATAGTTGTATCCACTGGGAGTAAACATCAACAGAATCCCTCTTCTAACTGACAACTATATAGATATTTGAATCAGTTGGTCATGCTCTCCAGAGTCAATCCAATATATTCATAATCTACAAAATGCCCCAGTACAATATGTTCACCAACAGTACAAACACTACCTTGGAACTTACAGAAATGAAAATCTCAGGGCTCACCACAAACCTAGTGAGTCAGAAATCCTGAGCTGGAATCCAGCAAGCACTTGTTTAACGAACTTTGGGTATTTATGATGCACACCAAGGTTTGAGAACTGAGTTAGAAAATCCTTAAAAGGAAGGAGAAGAGAAACTAGGAAACCTGTGAGGTATGAAATCAAGAGGTGGCAAATTATGCTCACCAAAGTAACTGGTATATGTTGTCCAGGACCCAGAGCATTGTGGTAATAAGCAAGAAATGGCAAGGAGGAGTAGATTGAACCAGACAGACAAGGACTGATTCTCAACAACAACAAAAATGAGATTTTATCTTCTGCCTTTTTCATCTTTCAAATTGCTGCAACAATACCCTCCATGCCTTCATCTCCTCCTTTTTCTCTAAAATCTACAATCATGATAGCTTGTGTCTGCATTAAATGAGACAAATTACACATGATGCTGATCCCTAGTAGGTACTCAGTAAATGGCATTATCATGATCTCATTTTAGGTTACCAGTTTTCCTTTTGTTCTTCAGAAATATTTTGAGAGAGCTGTTATTTCTATTTCCTCATACCTACTCTCTGTAACTACTTGAAATCTTGTGACTATCTACAGATGTTACCAATAACCTCTTAGCTTACAAATTATCAGAGTACCTTGAGTTTTCTAAGATTTAATCCTGTTGATTTGTCCTGTTTGCCCACTACTTCCAAAATTGTCCTTGTAAATATGTCTAGTGTCTCTTTTTTTACTGTCTCCCATAAATGTAAATATTCACCATCCTTTCCTCTCTAACTCCCTCTTTTTCGATGATAATAATCACGCTTACCACTTGGACCATTCACTGCTTTTTAAAAATTACTTCCACAATCTAGTTATTGTATTCTGATCATTTTTCTCAGCTCCAAAGCTGCACTTCTACTGGCCTACTGGACACCTGCACTAGGTGTTTCAGAAAGCACACACACAATAACGTAATTAAAATCTAGCTCCTCATCTTCTCTCAGTTCCAACTAAATTCTCCATGTTTATGGTTGAAAGATTCATTGCTGATAACAGAATCTTTTTGGGGGGATTCAGGCTTGAAAGACCATAGTCATATTTTACTCTTATTTTCTCCGTTTCCCAACACTTACTCATATGCTTCTGCCACATTCAACTCTTTATCACCTCAATCCCAGACTAATAAAATGTTTTTGTGTTTGTTTGGGGTTTTTATTTTATTTTATTTTTTTTTGGGGGGGGGACATTTTCAGGGCCTCTCTCACCCAAATTCATTGCAAATATGGCTGCATGACTTATTTCCCTGAATGCAGAGGCGCAATGTTGCTCTCCTGCTCCCCACTGATCTATCCACTCCCTTTGTTCAGGTCTCTCTGTTTGGTATGTGGTCCCCATCCCCACCGACTAAGGCCCCACTCCGAACTCATCCCACCTTTGCGGCTTCTCTCATTATCTACTAACTCCATAGAGCCCTTCTTGCTTACTTCCAGCTAGACATAATTTTTATCCCATAGCACACTGCTGCCCTCCACCCAATAAGCTAGCCACTCATTGGGCCTGCAGATGGTTTATCTGTATATTCAATCTCAAAGACAATCGTGCTCTGCTCATTTTTGTACCAGCCACAACTCCAAGCATCATATTTATAAGTCTTAAGAGTCCAGCAATGCGTGTTGAATTGAATTTTTAAGTTCTGCATTTGACCACCTAAAAGATTGCAGCAGCAAATTAGCCAAATCAAATGATGGAAGAAATCTGGCTGGGGAACCAGAGAGTTTGTTATTTTCTCAAGCAGTACCCATCTGTCTGCCCTGCAGTTCTAATCTGCATCCTTTTAATGAGTGATCGCTTTATAGAGCATAATCATGCTGGGCTGAGGGTAGTGATTCCTCCCCACACCTGAGTAAACACAGGTTGAAACATATCTGTTTACACCAGAGGTTACATGCATGCTTTTTCTTTTTTTCCATTCAGGCAGACTACTGCAGCTCCATTTGTCCATAAGCAAATCTGAACTGAACTCTGAGATAACAGGAGCCATTCTCTTCTAAATCAATTCATATCTATATAAATGGTAGTGCTCTTCAGGGCTATTTCATCATGTGTGTAATGTGAATGTTTACCTTGTATTAGTTCAAAACCAGTTTGCCATTGAATTTCAACATATCTATAATAATAAAAGTGTAATATGCAAATCAACCAAACAGCAGAACAACTGTTCAGACATCAGGAAGACAGCGCTATGACACACACTGGCACCAGGCCAGCCAAGGCAGATGCGATGACATTGGTCCGGGGGCCCAGCCATCATCATCCATGATCGCCCCCTCAGTGGGAGGTCACAGGGCTCCCAGATTGCAAGAAGGCATAGGTCAGGCTTGAGGAACCCCCCTCCCAAGTGCATAAATTTTGTGCACCAGACCTCTAGTACGTGTGTGTGTGTGTGTGTGTGTGTGTGTGTGTGTGTGTGGCAATTATCCTAACTTTCATTTCATCAAGGACAGGATTGTAAATGCTCTGGATGGCATGCAACAAATTGTATGAAATAGAGTTAACAAGAGAAAATAAGGTAGCTTCTTAGGGAACACAGTAAACGAAGTCAACTAAGGTTACTTGGCTGCCGCTTCTATTTCTCCCTGCCCTCTGGTCCCTCATTTTCTTCTAGCAGCACCCATGACTAAAGGAAAACACAGCCCTCCACCATCCAGAGATATGGGCAGTGCAGTGAAAGTAAACTGCTGCACATTTAGAGAAGAAAGCAGCACAAGCAGGTCAAGTCCATACCTACAAACGTCATTTTCAATGCTACATGGCATTTCAAAGAGAGCAGGTTTCATATTTCATGTTCTTTGTGTTCCTGGGGGGGGAAAAATGCAGAATGCAGGTCTTTCTAGTGAGGTGCAAATTCATCTTTCTCTCTGCATACAAATGGGAGAATCCGTGGCCTAGTCCCTCCCTGCACGGCCCTGTGCTGCAGGAAATTACAGTAAGTTCACCCACTTCTGAGCTCTGCCCACAATATTCAATGAGGGCTTCTTTGGCAGAATCCAAACACCTCGCTCCTGGGGAATGATGGACTCCAGGGATAACCTCAATCTGCATTTTTGCTTCTCATTAGACTAATCTTCCTGCCTAGTGTAGTGGCAAACAGAATATATAATACCCTCCCTGTCTCCCCTGGGAGAGAGGAAACCTCTGAGCGAGAGGCATTCTGGAGACTGGATCTCTCATATACATCCTGCCATCGTTTCATGAATATTTTTAAACTTTCTCCAACTACATATGCATCCATTAGGCTTCTGCCATGCTCTGCTTACCCACCCGCTCTAGTGAATGATAAATTAGGGAAGTCATCAGTGAGTGCTTTTTATTTCAGCCTTTGAGTTTTAGACCGTTATAAAGTCAAAATGAAACATTCAGCAGGTTAAGAAATTCTAGTGAAATTATATGTATACCATAACCGAAACAGAGAGACAGACAGACAGACAGTCAGAGAAAGGAAAAGAGAAGGAAGGGAGAAGAAGGGAAGGAGGGAGAAAAAGAGAAAAAAAGAACATTAAAGAATTATTAGTCAGGCCAGGGTGCCCCAATGGTTGAGTGTCGAGAATCTGGTTTGATTCCAAGTCAAGGCACATGCTCGAGTTTTGGACTTGATCCCCAGTAGGGTGCATGCAGGAGACAGCTAATCCATGTTTCCCTCTCATGGATTTCTACTTCTCTATCCTTCTCCCTTCCCCTCTCTCTAAAACCAATAAAAACATATTTTTGGGAGGGAGGAGAAGAATTCAATACATGGTCTTATAAAATGAACATGGTGCCCATCTCCTTTCTATATTCAGAGAGCCGAGACTGACAAAAACAAAGAAATAGGCTTTGAAACTGGAAGATTTGGTGGTTCATGCATCAGGAACTGAGGCATAAGTTCAGCCACCTCCTTCCTTGCCTGGCTGCGTGACTTGAATGTTCCAGAACCAAAAGGGCAGAAGAAGCACCGTTTGACTCAAGAGTGATTTCTTGTGGTGCCTTTCTACGGTTCCTCTTACAACACTGCTACGTCCCTTCTTCAAATGTCTGCCTATAGCTCTAGCAGCCCAGTGTGGGAGGAAGGCTTTGCATCCAGACAGACCTGAGATCAAACCCAGATATATCTAGCCATATCCACCAAGCAGCCCACTAAACCTCCCTAAAATGGAAGTAAGAAAATGCCATTTTCAGGGTTGCTGTGACAATCTCAAATATTAAATTTAAGCTTTCAGCCCAGCTCTGAGCACACATCTGGAGCAAACCCTAAAGGGTGGCTATTATAATAGTCACACAAGTTAGGATTTCCTATGCATTTATTTGTCACAGATTTTCAATATTTTAAAAAACCTTACAAGCAATCTAGTTAGAAGCCACACCCAAAGCTGAAATTCCTTGCGCAATAATCCCTATTAATTATTGAATTTATTCATAAAATTGAACCCACCTGTTGAGTACCCAAGAAGGTAACAAATATGAAATGAGGCATGTGATTCCTGGGTTACTCCTTTACGAATGCCCCAGTCCAGAAGGCCTGGTTTTGTGATCTCTGACTATGCACCTTTATCCTGCAATTACTATTGTTAGATATTTAGATTTAGGTATCTTCCAGACCCTGAAAACTCATAGTCTAGTGTAACAGTTCAAAAAATTCATTTTCATAGTATATATAATAAGTATGTATATATATATATACACATACATATATAATAATATATAAAATTAAATTTCTTAGACATGACCTTAAAGCTGGAATGAATATAGCTGAAAAATTCTGAAAGATGGAAACACAAAACTTAATAGATCCTGTGTCTCTGCTCTGTGCCAGGGGTTTTATTGGCAGCTGGGAGGGAGGCACAAGAACACCCTCCCTGTTCTATGCAACTAATATCCGATGACCTGCTGTGGAACCTTTCTGAGTGTGGATCACGTATAAACCAAAACAAATGATATCCTGGAGGCAGGATAAAAGATACGATCAACTTAAACCTCCAAGGAAACCAATTTTAAATTGTAACAAGTACTGTTTCTTCCTGTTTTATATAACTGCAAGAGAACTTATACACTTTCAACACTCCTCAGATGATGTCATTTAAAATAAAACGCCTCCCATCTATGCCAGTACCATATCCCTTATTACCTGTAGCGACATTCAACTATTTCTTCTTCATCATATGCTATACCTTTGACACTGGTATTATCTCTTAATGAGTTTCTGTTCTTTATCTTCCTCTTTAGCCCCCAAGTTCAGTCTGGTAAGCTCTTAGACTTGGTTTAAAACAATCTTTTAAATAGCTTGTGCTTTCATTCATTCAGCAAATAGTTTCTGAAGGCCTAACATGTGATAGGTAGAAGATACAGTCTCTGTCCTCAATGAACTGTGTGTATAAGAATAAAGGGTTACATGAGCATATTACAATAACATAAACTAGACTGGGTTGATCAACCTTTGAGCATGCCAGGTCTAAGGCACCATAAAAGATGGACTGAACATGTAAACATAGAAGGCAGGAAATGCACTTCCTTGAGTTACTGAATGAACAATAGACATAGAGAGAGCACAATTTTGATGTGGAAAATGTCAAAGTCTAGAATTTTCTCAAGCAATGCCAGTCAGCCTTATAGAATGGATACAAATTGAAAGTGAATATCTCTAATGGAAGCATAGAAAAAAAAATCACATCCAAAGGCTAAAGATTCATATTGTTATTCATTCAGCATGGTGCCTGCTACATTTTGAATCCTGCAAAATATTTCAACTCTCTTACTTCCTCCTCCCCTCCCCACAAAAAAACTTTTAGCTATCAAGCCTGAGAGCTCACCTGTGAAGATCATTTCTAAGTTCTAGTATCCATCTTTAATCATTTTGTTGGGTTCTGTCATGTAATGTCTCTCCAACTGTCTCTACCTGACAGATTTTGCACATATCAAAAAGAGCTAATTAATTGATTAATTAATTAAAAAGTAATAAGAATCACTTGTTTTGTAATTAAAAGTTTACCATTCAGGACAATCTTCCTTTATCAAAGTGCTCTCTCCCAAAATTTTGATAGTGGAAATTACTACTTTGTAAGGAATTGGGTAAACCCTAAACACTGGAAAATTGCAGAATTATTTCCTATATTGAGGCTAGAGGTAGGCCTAGTCAGATTCAGAAGAAATATACTCATAAAAATATTATTTTAAAAAGAAAGTGAAATTTCTAGTGGCATACCACCTAAAGCAATAGATTGTCTGGCCTGAGTTATTCTTCTTATATCTAAACTTAGGGCTCCAAAATGAAGATGTATAATTCTTAGCTTCACATCACTGACTCATTAGATGCAAAAACCAAACCAAACAAAACAAAACATCTCTCAATTAACCAGTGTTCCTACTGAATGATAATGTCCATTAAATAAAAAAGATATACACAATTGATGTTAAAGCTACATTGTCTCTCTCTTCCCACCATATTTACAACCACCTCCCCAAAATTCATTTTAGATTGTGTAATGTCAATATATTTCTGATACAATGCATGCCTTAGTCATGAGAGAAAGAAGCAATTAAAGATTTTATTCATATATTAAAATTTGATGTTACACATTCAAAGCAGAGTAAAATCTCTCTTATAATGCAGGCTAGACCATTATGTACATAATCACATTGCAGGCAACTTGATTCAATTACCATAGTTATATGCTACAGGTTTCCTGCGAGAATTTGGGGATAGGGAGGGCTTGGTCTTGTTTTACTTTTATTAAACAGGCCCTGATTTGGTATAGTTAAATTATAGAAAATAGAATGGTACACAAAAGGCTTCACATATTTTTAAAACCACGGACAAAAATTATATCTAACTTGCATTTGTATCAAAGTAAACTATCTTCCATTAAATCAACTCATATTAAAAAGTTTCTTTGTTGTTTGGGAATAATTAAATTATAAATTCATTGAAGTTTTACTTTTGAATATAGATAAGACTGAAATACACTGCCTTTGCTGTCCCTTATCTCTGACTGTAAAGACATGTCTATGAGGGGGAATCAATAGTCACATTCAACAATGACCTGGTAGAGAATGGGGTGGGTCTATCTGTCCAGAAATTATATAGTCTTGCTACTATCTATTTAATTTTGGTGGCAGTCAAAAGTTCTTCATTGGTATAGAATTGCCCTGGTATTAACCTTTTTCTGACAACTTTTGCAAAACACCCAATTAATGGTCAAAAAAGACATGTGAATGAGACAGTAGCAGGGAAGCAAGAATAGACGATACCAAAGATATATAATGTCTACTTTAAAGGATTTTCTTGATCAAATCTAGGGAAGCTTACAAATCTAGGGATGATTTGAAAATTAAATTTTACACATATTAAATCTGAAACCTGCAGAGATACACTGGCCCTTTGGAGTTCAGTGCATAACTTTTTAAAGTTTAAATTAAATAATTAGTACTTATTTATATATTATAATTAAATAAAATTATACTAATTGAAATTACTATAGTCAAATATGTATTACATATGATATATATTAAAATTATGTTTATGCAACATGCTATATATTATACATGGCTGTAATTAATAAACATTAATACAAATACATATTATATATAAAAATATACATATAATATACCATGTTTACATTTGTGTGTCTGTGTGTGTTTGTGTCTGTGTATGTGTATAATGTGATAATTTCTTGATAATTTCTTATTGGATTGTCCAAAAGTTGAGTTTTTACTTCTGCAATAAATCTATGTTTTAATTATACAGTTCCCACAAATGCAGGGAGGATAAATACTTTTAAATTTCAAAATCAATAGGGCCAAATGTAATTTTTTAAAATGGTCCCTGAGGCTCATTGCAAACAGAGTAGACTTCTGGAGAAGTAAGAAAAAAAAATGGTCCAACATAGCTAAGAAGGTTGTTAAGCTAGCAGAGTGAAACTGAAAAGAATGTCAATTATGTAATTTCAAGAGAAAAATTCCTCCTGAAGCAATTAAGCATTAAGTGGGATTAGTTTAGTGGCTGATTTATTGAATTATTTATAGAACAACTCCAACTATCCAACTGGGCTTCACAGAAGGTTTTTTAAAGTAGACCCACATCTAAGTTGTGATTTTCCTTTGGTTTCCCTCAGCAAACTCCAATTTTATTGTGCTTTAGAAAGGCATACATATTTGTTACCTGAACTAGAAATTTGTGTTTGTTTTAATATTTTATCTTTGATACATGTTTTCTAGTAGCAACTTTTACTATTTTATCAAACTTTAATATGAACATATGTATGAAGACTCAAGAAGTTCATATATGCTGTATTTACTAATATTCTTTATATGTCCATTAGAATTTTATAATGATAAATATGTATTCAAAGTTAAGTGCTAAGCTAAATAATTAAAGTTGGAAAATAAGAGATTACTTTTCATAGGAAAATAGATGTTTGCAAATACATATTATTGTTTACAAAGAAAACACAGAAAATTAAAGAGGAAAGGGTGAGATTTGTTACATATATCTCTTTGGGGGAGAAATCCACGACTATTTTGGACCCCCAGTTTCCAAAAAGTTCTACCTTGATTTTCTTTTCTAAGACATATTATTGTCTTAGCTGTTATAATCTGGTTGGCGTGTTATGCTTTTATCAGTTATTTATTTTTACTTTTCCAAGTTTGGGGCTCATGACTGCCTCCTGGTAAAACTATACATTTCTAAAATTTCAGCATTGTGGAGCAGAAGATTGTCAAAAAGAGATACACACACATGAGACTGTTCATTATAGTAAAGAAAATGGCATTTGTTGCAGTATAGACTTGAGGCCAGTGTGTTTTATACTAAAATGACATACAGAGGCACAGCTTGCCATGAAAAAAAAAAAAAGTGATAATATACACAAAGAAACAAACTAAAATAATCTTGTAAACTATTTATTTGAAGTGATAAAAACAATTAGATGCATTATTTCTCTATCTCTAGTTGACTTTGCATGGTTGTTCCAAAATTTCACTATTAAAAAATTATTCTGCGCTGGAACTGGTTTGGCTCAGTGGATGAGCGTTGGCCTGAGGACTGAAAGGTCCCAGGGTTCGATTCCGGGCAAGGGCATGTACCTTGGTTGCAGGCACATCCCCAGTAGGGGGTGTGCAAGAGGCAGCTGATCGGTGATTCTCTCTCATCGATGTTTCTAACTCTCTATCCCTCTCTCTTCCTCTCTGTGAAAAATCAATAAAATATACTAAAAAATTAAAAAATTAAAAAATTAAAAATTATTCTGGGACTTGTGGCTGTTTCAGAGGCTGAGGGTATCCGAACTTTGGGGAAGGGGGGCGGGGAGAAGACATTTACTCTCTGGGCCATCAACTACACACTCAATTTGACTAAGTTGGAAAACTAGAGCCCTACATACAAATGCATCAGTTTTGTGTTGCAACGATCAAAGAAAAATTTTACATTTCTAAATAGTTGTGAAAAAAATAATACAAAGAAGAATATGTGATAGAAACTGTATATTGACTGAAAACTCTAAAGCCTTAAGCATTTACCATCCTGTCCTTTACAATAAAAGCTGCCAATCCCTGACCTAAGCCATTATTTGACCTATCTTAAATCTCCTATTGTGTCTCATCCTTAACAAATGCTATTTAGGATACATTATATTGCTATTGAGAAAAACTAAATGAGGAAATGTAATGTATAATGATGTTAGGTATTAATTTATTCTCAATTTTGTAAATGAGTTTAAATAAATCAAACAGGTAGAATTGCCCCTTTGGCCAAGTATAGTGGATGGACCTCGGTGTATATGCCTAGAAGAACTGACTCAAATCAAGTGCAAGTATTTATTGACTTTCTACTCCATGCAGTGTAGTCAAATTTCCTAGATCTATAAAACTCTTGGTCAATCTAACAAAAGTAATTTCTACTGATTATCAGTAATATGATCTCTACAGTACCTTTTTTCTAAGCCTGCTACTAAAATTGGTACAGGAAAGATTAAACATCTGTCTATTCTGGAAAAAAAAAATGCAAGAACACATTTATAAAGTAGGCTTCTACATACAAATTTGCAGTCAAGAATCTTCTCATTATTTTTCTTAAGTGATTTTTCTTCACAAAAGTCGGCACAAATGAGTTACTGAAAAGTTTGCTGATACACAAATGTTTTCTACACATTTTTCATATCAGAGGGCTTCAGGGTCAACCAGCACTCTCTTATGTAATAACTGAGCCATATCCTCCATAATATGAAAATTAATCAGGACTCTGGTTCCTAAATTTGTTGTGACTGACATTAGCTGCTGGATTGAGTATGTTTTTATTTTGTTTTGTTTTGTTTGTTTTTTTTAACTTTAGCCATGACAGAAAGTCACTTGGGACTTTAGTCAAATTTAGCATTTTCCCAGCTTTTCTTTGTTCATTGAATTAAATCACTGGCTGGAGTGGAAATGAGTTTGTAATAATTCCTACTGTTCCAATCTAATATTTATATTCCTTTAAAAAATTGGTATTACCTTGGATTAATATAAACTGAGTGGACAGATTATTATGATCTCTGAACTAAGTGTGTGTGTGTGTGTGTGTGTGTGTGTGTGTGTGTGTGTGTGTATTAGAGGCCTGGTGCATGAATTTGTGCATGGGTGGGGTCCGGCAAGCTTTGCTAGGGGAAGGGGACATGGGTGGTTGGCTGGCCTGCCTGCTGGTCAAACTCCTGGTCGAGGGGACAATTTGCATATTAGCCTTATATTATATTGGATATACACTAAGTGGCCAGATTATTATGCATTCAGAGATCATAATAATCTGGCCACTCTGTGTATATTTCAGAAACAATTTTTAAAATGTCCTATGGACAAAATTTCCAACATATTTTTCAATAAAAATAACACATTTTTTAATGTTTTGAAGTACAAAATAATCTATATCCTATATAATAAAGAGCTAATATGCTAATTAGACCAAACAGCAGAACCAATCGTCTGGTCAACCTTCTGGAGGACCTTCCAGATGAAATCGAGGCTGCGAGGGCCAGCCAAGGAAGACAGAGCTGTGAGGACCAAGCCCCTTGCATGAATTTTGTGCATTAGGCCTCTAGTATATATATATAAAAGTTTAAGTGACCATTACAACACAACAACCAGAACAACTGGAACAACCAGTCACTATGAAATGCACTGACCACCAGGGGGAAGATGCTTAATGCAAGAGCTACCCAAACCTGTAGGCAACAATTGCTGATGGGCCTACCAGCCAACCTCCTGGTCTCTCTCCCCAGATGGCAGCCCTGATCACCTGATCAGGGAAAGGCCCCTGGGCTGGGATGGGGATCTAGGGGTGGGTGACAGTGGATGAGACCCCTTTCCCAGGGGGTTGGGGCCAGTGGCCAATCTCCCAGGTCCCTCCTCCTGTACCTCCCCTGGCAGGCAAGCCCCAATTGGCCCACCACCCATCTGCCATATGGCAGTTGGCCCCTCCTCCTGGCCAGCAGGCCCCAATCACCCAATCAGGGCTTGCCAGCCAACCACCCAGTCCCTCCCCCAGCCAGCAGGTCCCAAATGCCCAATCAGTGCTAGGCCCTGGTTTGAGACGGGGAACCTGGGGTGGGTGGCAGCAGACATAGGAGGGGAGGGAAAGTGGAGTGGGGTAGGCAAGGAGTGGGGATGGCAGGGAGGCGGGGAACCTGATTGGCCCTGATAGCCAGGCAGGCCTAGGGACCCTACCCGTGCATAAATTTCATTCACTGGGCTTCTAGGATTATGTAAAATCGTATGACCACCTCGGAAGGCTTGCTGCCATCTATTTACCTTCTATTGTAAATCAGCAATTGAGTAATATAATCCAAACTGCATGCCAGTGATACTGTAGGAACCAAGCAACATTCTTCTTGGTAGGCTAACAGGAACTCAAATGTTAGTGTCGGAGTCTATAAACAATTAGAGATACTGGAGCATATAAACCCTGAATTACCTGTGGGTTTTCAGCCTCCAAGCAGTGATGAAGTGCTTAGCACCACACACCACCTGTATGTTAATGGATAACCATCTAACAGCAGGACCTGCATGTCAAACATGTTAAGAGCATGAGAGCTGTCCCTACAGTATAACTTATGTAAGTGAGCATTATTAAAGAATTTCTTGATATTATTTTTGCTATATCTTCCTTAGGAAGTTAGCATGCTGACTAGCTTTCCTAAAGACAAATTGTAGAAGGAATTTTTGTACCAAGGGGTAGAAGCCATCCTGTATCTTTGCAGGAGGTGATTTGAATTATATTCCTCCAATAAGAAAAATGTATCCCTAAATTAAATCAACAAGAATAGCATGATTCACTCTCAATAATACCTTTTATAGCATATGTCAATTCTCAATATAATGTTACACTTTGGGGGTAACAGTTGAGAAAAGTCTAGGTGGGGATCTACATATTAATTTATTCAATACTAAATTTAAAGATGCCTTAAAATCTTTGGCTCTTTCTTCCTTTGCCCTATAAAATTTTCCATAGGGCTAATTGGTACTGTAGGAATCTTTACAATAAGGAAAAGCAAAGAAAGGAACATTGGGATTAGGAATTAACTTCTTGAACTGACATATTCCTCATAGGTTAACTTCTCACATCATTCCCTCTTTTTCTAGTGATTCTTGGCTCTTTCTTAGCTATCTAGGGAGCAATTTTATTTATCCTTCCCCACAAATCTTTTCTAGATAGTTTTAACTTGATTTTGCACACTGTATAAATATGAATGCATACAAAGGTGGGCAAAGATTTTCAAACTTACAGCTATGAGTATGAAAACCAGAGTTTATTCTTATAATATTTATTAATCACTGTAATTATTTTTATATGAATAACTGTAGACTTACTTTTGCTGCACTCTGCATTTTAGTAGTATACACATAGCATATATGTGTAGTATTATATACATCCTATGTATAAATGCACATAGATGGCTTGTACTGATTTTAATTCCTGATTTTATGTCTGTACTGTGTGCAGTGCACACCGTAAGTTTTTCATTTGCTGGCAGGTCTTTGAACACTGTGCGCACTTGAAAAGATTTATTAACTACCCAAAAGTCAAGCCATCCAGAGGCTCGGCCAGCTTCACAGGAAGTCATGTTGAACTGGGTTTAGAATTGGCGTCCCTGCTTCCTTTTCTTCTGTGTGAGAGTAAGGATGATGCCCCAACTGTGACTGAATAGGTTTACTCTGCCCTCCCTGCCTCAGCAGACTGCCATGTGATTCTCCACCCCCGTATCTAGGACATACCTTCAATAAAAGTGCAAGCAGCTAGCTCCTCTTAAGTATTATACAGGACTAGAGAAGGAGGAGAATCTTTGCCTCCTAGTACTCATCTATGCTAAACTATTTTTCTCAGTAGTGAAATTTGTGGCCTTCCCTCACCTTTTGCCAGACTTTGGTTGTCATGATAAACAGATATGCAAAGTAATGTAAATCTATTACAGAAAACAGGCAAACCAAAGAGTGACTCTTCCCTTCATCTTTCCTCCGTTTTCCATAAAGATGTCACACGGAAGATTTCACCCACATTCAGTAGAAACTTGGTTTTCTGTAAGTTATTTTTAGAAGTCAGATAAAGTCAAGGAGTGAGTACAGCACTGCTTGAAAACGCATTGTGGTAATTTAATGGAATAACAGAAAATCAAGAAGTGAGGCAGCCCCCTGCAGAACGAGAAGGGCTCCTGGATCAAAAGCACCTTCACTCAAGTTTTCTAGAAATATTGGGCATTTCTGTGGGTTCATAAATTATTCATTAGGATAAAAAAATACCTGGCTTATTAACCCAATAGTCATTCATGCCTTATGTCACACTTTAAAAATTAAGCCACCATCTAGTCCCCACCAGCCTGGATGACCCGGAAGTGCAGAAGCAGCTGCACACCACGTTGCCATCATTTGCCTCCCAGAACACGCTTACGTTTTCCCACCAGCCGTTCCAGTATCACCGTATTCAAGAGAGCAAACTTATACTATAACAAAGTTGAAGGCTTCTGTTTATTCAGCATGGCTTACATCTTATGTTGTTTTCTTGTTGAATTCCCAAGGCAAGTACAGAATTTTGGTCACACGGAATAGTTCAATAAATTACACTGTACATTTTAGTATATCTAGTTGTGTCTTTAAACAGTAAAATCACACAAATAGACAGCGATACATCGTAGATCTACTACTTAAAAAAAAAAAAAAGCGCAGGCATGTTAGTATCAACCTAAAACAGGGATATATCTGTACTAGATTCAAACCAAGAAAAGCAGTTTTACTAATTCCTAATCCATAATGTAAAGAGATCAATGACCAAAAAAAAAAAAAAAAAGAAATATCATGACATCAAAAGCCACCAAGGTAATTAGTAAAGCTTAATTTATATGCATAATTACTTTTAGATCTCATGTGACATCAAAACTTGTTCTGAGGATACACACAGCTATACCTCTCTCCCAGAAGAGGAAGACAAAGGAATAGAAGATGTATACAGAGGAGTTTGGTCTTGCCACACTTCACTTAATTATGCTAGTACGTATAGTAGTACCAGCCAATGATGACTCCTATAATATTATATAAATTTAAAAAGGTCATAGTTAGAGAACATCTATGATGTTGCACTGTGAGGTAAGAGAAAACTCATGGATCTTTTCTGCCCTTTCAACTGCATTACAATGGAATTAAAGAAAGAGCCAATAGTTAATATAGGGTATTGAAAAATATATTTTCTTTTCTGCTGTCAAACCACTGGCCATATAAATCCTTATAATTTTTTAAACTGTATTACATAGTAAAATCTGTGGCCTAATGGAAACAAGCTTTGGAACCAGAAAGCTGCAGGTTTTTTTGTTTGTTTGTTTTTGTTTTACATGCATTTGTTTTTTTATTGAATATTTTTATTTACTGGGTTGACATTGGTTCATAAAATTATACAGGTTTCAGGTATAAGATGCAGTTTTAGCTCTCCCTGCCAAAAGATTGGTGACTTGGATAAGATACTACCTATAACATGGATGACAATGCTTATCACATAAGAATATTAATAAGATGCCCTAACCAGTTTGGCTCAGTGGAGAGAGTGTCGGCCTGTGGACTGAAGGGTCCCAGGTTCGATTCCGGTAAAGGGCATGTACCTTGGTTGCAGGCACATCCCCAGTAGGAGGTGTGCAGGAGGCAGCTGATCGATATTTCTAACTCTCTATCCTTCTCTCTTCCTCACTGTAAAAAAATCAATAAAATATATTTTTAAATAATATTAATAGGATGAAAGTAAGATATGTAATGTGTTCACATTACTAACTGATGGTGAGAACAACTCAGAGTACTCTCACTGTATGTTAGTGGTTTGTATAACATTATATTACATTAGATCCTCCAAAGTGAATTTCCTTCTGCTTCCCCTCCTCCAGCTACACTCCCAGAACTATTAGAGACCAAAGTTTAGACATTACCCCCAATCCCCTTCTTTAGGGGAAGAGAAAGAGTAGCTGACTGGTAAACTAAACCCCATCTGGGGATCTGTGGGATCAAAAGCTATCAGTCCTGAGAGCAAAAAAATATAGATGCAAGTAGGAGAGCCTGCCTGCCCAACATGAAACCAATTTCCCATCAGAAAATCTGATGGGCTGACAGCTCAGAAATAGGGGTAAGGACTTGATCCAATAACATGAATCCCCGAGGCCACCTACTCTCATCAGACTCCCCAAGAAAGAGGATTATAATAACCCAATTTTATTTTATTAATTTTTAGCTCAGCATATATTTAAACCTAGGCAATAATGCCATACCAAAACCAATATGCCTTTGTAGCAGACTAAGTAATGGGCATTTCTAGATAACAAATGATCCGGAATATTACATGCTTGGATGAATAAAATAATTTGCAGAGAATGGCCAAATGTTTTCAGCCAATATGAGTGTTGGCAGTTAGCCTTTTCTACTGACTTTAAAATACTGACTAGCCCACTTTAGTCAGGAAGCCACTATGAAATCAGAATGTTCACCTCTCCAAATTCCCCATCTGAAGACACATATGTTTAATTTTTCTTAGCTCTTGGAATCAGTTGGGATACGGGTAAGTGGCAAAGTAGGAAAGAAAACATGGACTACCTGCACTAGCTCAAATAGACCCCTTTGGAAGCTGTGATCATGAAATAATTTTTTAAATTAGAATGTCTAATCTTATTAATAAAAGTAGATAATATACAAAGAGCTGAGGCTTTCTAGATTTGAATACGAATATTTGACAGATTCTTGTCAAAAGGAGACAGGCTTCTCTTCCAGCAGCCTCTTAACCACAAGCTGTTCATGGTATGAGGATAACATAGAAATGCAATAAGCTCTGGAATCTGAAAACTGCATCATTGCAGTGAATAGATAATGTGTATTCTTGAACTCCTAGTCCTTTTTAGTGAATTTAAGCCCTTAAGTCATTTTTATGTCTGTTTCTCTTTTTAAAATATATTTTTATTGATTTCAGAGAGGAAGGAAGAGGGAGAGAGAAATAGAAACATCAATGATGACAGAGAATCATTAATCAATTGCCTCCTGCACACCCCACCCTGGGGATTGAGCCCACAATCAAGGCATGTGCCCTGACCAGGAATCAAACCATGTCCTCCTGGATAATAGGTAGACATTCAGCCACTGAGCCATGCTGCCTGAGCTGTTAATGTTATTTTCCCTACTAGACTATAAAGACTCTGATAGCAGGGACAATCCCAGCATACTGACAATAACACTGTGCTGTCTTGCTTATATGATGTGACTTACAGCCCAATGGGATATAAAAGAAGAAACATGATATTTTATGGCTTCTCTGACAATCACACCAAGACAAACACACACACACACACACACACACACACACACACACACACGTACATATCTAATAAGCAATATCTAACCAGTTGCTCTCTGTTTGTGAAAAATTTGGACACTTTCATTGGTGTAGCAGCAGCTGTGGCAGCAGCATTTATTAGGTCGTATAACATTTCCTTGTTGGAGTTCACTTGTTGGATTGTTCATGCAGGTTGATTACACCCCTGCTACTGCTGCTGTCAGGAGGCTTCCCTGAAAATAAGATGCTGTAGTTCCCAGGCGGGAACGAATCTGTACAAATAAACAGCAAACCCACTCACTGCTTTGCACTTGACTATGCATCTCTTTAAGATGCGTCTATTGTTATTTCTCTAAAGAACTCCCAGGTATAGAGCACAGCCCCAAGTTCAACTTGGATGTGAGATCACCATTCAAATGATAGGGGTTTTCAATTATCTTTTTTTTTTCCCAGCTCAATCCTGCTGCCTGTAAATCCTAGTCACTTAATTTACTGCTTTTAGTTTAAAATTTATGAATAAACCAGAGTGAATCAGACTGGTAGCTAATTTCAAGCATGAAGAGACACTGATAAATGAGAAAAATAACGGCTAAGAGAGTAGTGCCTGAGTAGAGGCCAGCAACACCCTTCTCCACAATTTAAAACAAAAACAAAAGCCACTCCTCCATATTAATATCTTCCTGCACTAATTTGGCAGGGGATTCCCAGGCAGTGAAGAAATACTAATGGCCTGCCAGCCACAGGGGCAGCTCTGCATTTCTAATTACACAGATTTCCATAAATCACAGCGTGTTTTATCTGTTCAACTAGTTTGGAAGCCAGCAGAGAATCACACCAACTTTTTGTGAGCTGTTCCTTTATTCTAAACATTAAAAGACTATTATTAAGTCTTTATAAACAGCATTGTTAATAGCTGAATAAGAGTTTGTCATACAGAAGCACAAGTAACCTCTTCATTAGCCATTATGTGATTTCCAGTTTTCATGATTATTACAGTATTAACGATTTCAGGAAACCACCTCTCAGCAGTTTGTTGTTGTTGCTTCTATAGCTAACAATAAATGAAATCCCTAGGTCAAAAATGATGAATATGTATAAGTTTACTGAGCCAAACTATTTTTGAAATAGGTTTTATTAACATTCCAGTGCAATGCAGACTTCCCACTCACTGAATCCTAAATAGTATCAGAGACTTCCATTTTAAAACTAATTATTTTTTAAACTATTGATGGGGAAAATTGGAAGATTGCTGTTTTCAAAATCTATGCAACGTTTGCTAACCCTTTTCTGTGTTTAATGCCATTTACACTTCCTATATTACAATCACTATTTTTTCTTAGACCTAAAAATATTTGCTGGTTTCTGGGACTAGGAGTTAAAATCAAACACTAGATGTTATTTAGTTTCGCTGTAAAATCATACATAAATGACTTCCAGAGAAGCTGAAAGACCTACAGCAGGAAAAAATTTCCTAATTATTTATAGACTTCTTTCATTTTGAATGAGGATATCAGTTATCTGATGTATATGAGAAGTGTGCTCTGAATAAGAGGTCATCATTTTCTGTTCAGATTGGCTTTGATCCATTTTGTAGACTCAAGACCTTTATGGATATTTGACAGATTGCACTGTAACTATGTGCTTTACATCATTCCTAATCATGGACACACACTTTGCCCAATCTCCCTACTTCTATATATTTCCTTGTTCACAAACTCTTTTTCATGCTAACAATCAACTTATATCAAATAATTAGTAACTTGAGTATACAGGAGGAAACAACAAGACTACTTTACTCAATAACAATAGATGATTAAGAGCTTCCCCTATAACTCTAGAATGGCTAAGTTAGAAAGGCAGAAGTGAAGTAAAAATATTTCAAAAGAACTATGTATAATTTGCAAGGAGAAAACTAAAATGAAATTATGCACTCCAAAACCATGTTTGCTCAAAAACCTGACTGCAGGGTTTTCTGATCATACATTGGACAAACTCTCACCTGCTGATACTGATCTCATTGAATCATCAGGAACATATGGTGACAAATATACTGTATATCTAATGTGTTATTGGACTAATGCCATACTAATTGCACAAGGTAAACACTGTTATTCATTAGGACCTAGTGGAACTAAACTCCAACATGCATTCAAATCAACATGACTAAGTATATGCTTTGCACAATTTCTATTCCAGATATATTTTCACAATTCCAAGGTAAAAAATAATATCTGAGAATATAGAAAATTATGCACTTTCCATTAAAAATAAAAGATTCATAATGAGAATATCCTGTTAAGAATAAAAACAAAACCACAGAATAGAATTAAGACAGATACAATCAATGCGGTATCTGTTGATAATACTATATCTGTAGTATTATCTTTTATTTCTGGGGATTATAGAATGCAAGTTTTAAATATTTATTTATTTATTTATTTATTTATTTATTTATTTATTGGTTTGGGAGAATTAGTACAGTTGACTCTTGAAAAACTGGGTTTGAATTGCATGGGTCCACTTACATAGATTTTTTTTTCATTAAATACCTGAACTGCTTTTGATCTGCAGGTGGGAGTCTGGGATTAGGAGGGTGGACTGTATGCAATGATATAGGCCATTTTGTATAGGGGACTTGAACATCCACAAATTTTGGTATCAGAGTGGGGGCCTGGAACCAATCCTCCACAGATACATTAGGGACATACTTTATTTGGGGGGAGTCAAAAGTTATACACTGATTTTTGACTGCATAGGAGGTCTGTGTTCCTAAACCCCTACATTGTTCAAGGGTCAACTGTACATTCTTCACGGTGTGCAGAATTCTTAGCATACTGCCATTCATTCATTTGCTCATACATTTAAAATTGTCTACCTAATGTCTGTTAGGTGCCAGGCTCTGTGCTAGGGATTGTGAATATATACACAAACAAGATAGATATCAGTGCTGCTCTCAAAGAGTTTACACCTGTCAGGAAACAAGGAAGGAAGTAAACACAGAGATAGTTTCTGTGCACACTGCTTAAGGGATACCTGCAAGCAAAATTTAATTTGCCCTCAGCATGGTTAAAGAAACAAAAACTACACCAAACGCATTTCTTAAAAATCCAAGTAGTACTGCTTTGGGATTGAGAAAGGTGCTGGTGAAACATGATTAAATATATACATATAAGTATTAAATCTATATATAAATTTATGTATACAGATATAAATTTATATATATACTCTGGAGGGGGTGGTGCCTCAACCAAGCCTGCCCCCTCTCACAGTCTGAGAGCCCTCAAGGCCAGGAGGCAGCCCAGTGATCAGGGGAATGCAATGCCCCATCACACCTCTGCTGCCTCTGCTGCCAGCAGTGCAAGCCTCGGCTGGCCCTGGTTACCTGAGCCTTGAGTGGCTCTGGGCGGCCCTGGGCAGCCCTAGGCAACTGGGCAGCTGCCATCTGAAGCTTGCCTGAGCCTCAGACTCCCTTGGTAGCTGGGGGACTGAGCGGACTGGGGGACTCTTGGCACCTGGGGGACTGCGAGGGCTGAAGGAACTGGGTGCCAACATATTGTAGCTGTGGGTGCTGCCATCTTTGAGGGTGGGACAATCAATTAGCATACCCCCTCCTTATTGGCTGTAGGCACCACCATCTTTGCAATGGGATGAGGGTCAATTAGCATATTCCCTCTTTATTAGATAGGATATGTTCTAGGTTATTTGCTTAAAACATTTTTTCAACTATCATATAATGTTTTAGCTATATGATTTCAATAAAATTGCTTTCAGAAAGACTGTATAAAAGCAGTTAATGAAAAGGTATTTATCTTTTTTGTCTTTATTGCGTCAAAAAAACAATGCTTAGATTAATAATAAACTGATCTTTCCTTGATCAATTTATGCTTTTGAAAATATTTTTCCTAAGAAAGGTTAAATTATTTTTAATGTGTAATTTTTATTTTTAAGGTTTTCCTGTGAAATGCATAGATAATATTCTTTGTCATATTGGTTATTTGGGAAATCACAATAGTCAGAGAAAATCATAATAGTCAGTGGAATTCTAGAACCAATATAATATATAAAAGGCCAGGGTTGTAATGACTGAAGTTTGACCAACTTGGAAGTCCTTCAGTCAGTGCTGGGTTGCCAGCGTGACCCAGAGCTGACTGCCCAGGGGCCTGAGTCCCAGAGAGAAAAGCACGGTCTGATCTGCAGCCTGAGTGGCTGCTGTTGATTAGTACTTGCCTCTCTCTCTCTCTCTCTCTCTCTCTCTCTCTCTCTCTCTCTCTCTCTCTCTCTCTCTCTCTCCCTCTCTCCATCCCCCTCTCTCTCTCTCCCTCCGTCCCCCCCCCTCTCTCTCTCTCTCTCTCTTTCTTTCTTTCTGAGCTTCGCCAGGAGCTTTTCTTTCTCTCCCAGCCTCTTCCAGGGCTGCTATTAAGCCCCGCCTCTCTGAATAGGCCAGACATAGGCCTGGAGATGCTGATTGTCATAGGAACCAACCAATCAGAACCAAATGTGAGCGCTGTGAAGAACCAATGGCTGTCTAGGAGGTGGAGCTTTCGGTGTTGATTGGCATAGGAACTGACCAGTTCAAGGTGACCAATCCTTCAAGGGAGGGCAGTGAGGGGTGACAAGGCCTGCAGGGGAGGGCAGTTAGGGGTAATCGGGCTGGCACGGGAGCAGTTAGGCATCAATCAGTCTGGCAGGGGAGTGGTTAGGGGGTGACCAGGCTGCCTGGCATAAGCAGTTAGGGACGATCAGGCAGGCAGGTAGGCAAGTGGTTGGGAGCCAGCAGTTCTGGATTGTGAGAGGGATCCCAGATTGAAGAGGGTACAGGCTGGGCTGAGAGATACCACCCTCTCCTTGTACACAAATTTTGTACACTGGGTCTCTAGTATTATAATAACTTTGTATAGTGTCAGATGGATACTAGATTTATCGGGGTGGTCACTTAGTAAGTTATATAATTTCTAATCACTAGTCTGTATTGTATGTCAACTGCAAGTGAGAAAATATAAGAATAAGTTTTTAGAAAGAAATATTACCTATTTAACAAACACACACACAGCCACATACAAAGACAAATTTAATGTTTCTAAGAATACAAACCTTAAGATTAAATTCTAGACTGAGAAGAATTTAGCAAGAATTGTGTTTATTTGTATATTTCTTTCCTCTCACAGTGCCTGGCACATGGTGGTCCTTTGCACCCCTGAATAAATGACTCAACTGTACAGTCTTTTTATTCCATTTCATTCATACTAATCATCAACTGCAACAAGTAAGTTGGATTCATTATCAACTGCAATAAAAGTCTCTTAACAAACACAAAAATAACAATATTCCACTCCATCAAAGGTTTTTAGCATGAAGTACCTAGAGTCAAAGGAATACAAACATTGACTTTTCATTGTGACTAAAACACAAATAAATTAGAAAAAAGATAACACATGATTTTATTATTTTTCAGAATAATTTCTGAAGCAAGGTTTTTCTTCCCACCTATAGAAAGTTACACAGAACAAGACAAAATGTAAGGTTTTTCCTGATACAATGAGAACACTGATTAAGAGGGAAGAAACCAGTAGAGAAATCTATACTTGTGAAAAAATAATGATCAATATTTTCCTTACCTGGTAAAGGAAATAGAGCTACAAATTCAAGAAGCACAGAGAATCCCAGACAAAAGACATATCATAATTAAAATATGAAAGGTTAAAAGGCAGGAAAGGTTACTATATGTGTGTCATATATTAGCTGTGTGTATTAGTCAATCTGCTGATGCTCACTAGCACTCAGTTTCAATAAATGTTCATGAGAATGTTGGATTAGATCATTATAAAAATCTCTTAAAGTTCTAAAATCCACCCTACACTGCTATTGCTCCTTAGCCAACATAGATCCAATCCTATTTCTCACTTCATTTTTATTTCATAAAGGGTTTCACATAATAACCAATAAAAAATAATAAAATATTTATCATGACCTGTGTCTATTCTTTCTGATTCAAAACACCCTCAAATCAGGGAATTCCTGTATTCAAACACAGCGTCAATATTTATTATTTATTACAGCCAGCAAAGCAGAACAAAAACTCGGATCCTGAGCTCACCTCACGGTACCTAATAAATATTGATGCCTCAATGTGTGTCTAAAGGAAATAGATAACCTGTTGGAAAAGAAAATCAAATTTCCTTTCAAGACATTATGGGAAACATTTTGTTACAGAACTTGATTTTTCACTGTTTAGCACTTTGTTTTAGCAAAGACTTTTAGAGACAAATTGCTTTTTAATTCATCCATGACTGCAAATTAGCAGTTATTCTCTACTTACTTAGAAAGTTTGCTATAAAAAAAAAAAACTATATTCTTAATTATTTTTTCTACATCTTTGCTGCAGATGCTCGAAAATTTTGAAGCATCTTCTTAATGTTAACTGGAAAGAAACATTCAACGTAAACACTTTTTAAACAGGGACTTACAAGCAACCATTCATATATATTCCACTAATAAGATTGAAGATTAAATTCCATTCTTTAGGCAGGCAATTGGCTACCATTCTGAGATAGAACAAGTTTCTATTATAATAAATGTAGCTAAAAGAATACCATGGCTTCTACATTCTATCAAAACATTTATGTATATATATGCCATGATTCAAATCCAAAGGCCCCATTTCGGGCCTTGACAGAAAATCAGCAATGAAATTTAAATTGCCTAAGAATCTATAATAATCTATAATAATAAAAGCATAAAATGCCAATTAGACCAGATGTCCTTCTGGATGTCCTTCCAGACGACCTTCCGGATGAAGCTGGGGCTGCAAAGGAAGCCCAGGGCCCTGTTGCCTGCTGGCGGTTAGAGGGAAGCTCAGGTCCTGGTGCCAGAGGAAGGCCCAAGTCCCAGGTGCCAGAGGAAGCCAGTGCTGGCAGCTGGGGGAAGGAAGGTCTACTCTTGCACAAATTTTGTGCATTGGGCCTCTATTATACAAAATCAGATTATGTTTAATAATATACAAGGCATACAAGCTCCATAGCTGGTACTTCATTCCAGTGTCTATAAGAATGTCCACAACCACAGAGTTAAGCTCAGACTCACAACATGTGGCATGACAAAGATGTTAAGAAGGGGGCTAATGAGATGCCCATGCCTGTACCCCTGTAAAGATATTTTATGAGCTGCCAGGGACAAAAGCAGGAACAAAAACATGCCTTAGCCAGTGTCCGATAATCACTGCTATTACCCAATACACTCAACAACAAAAAAGAGGAGATTTTGCTTTTTTTTTTTTTTTTTTTATACTCACTTTCCCAAGCCCTCTTTCCTTCTCCCAGTTACTGGGCTCCCTTTTGCTATTTATATTACACATTCTCTTCCATCCATTCTACCCCCCATTCTGGATCTCTAGCAAAACAGCTGGAGAAATCTCACCTTGCTCTAAGAGGCTATTTCCATTCCCATTGTTTCTGTACTATACAAAACTATTGTTTCCAAAAATAGCAAATTCTTAGATCATCCTACTATGTTCCAAATACTTTACCAAGTACTTTCCATATATTGATTATTAAATACTCACAATAACTCTCAACAAACAGTACTATTATTTTCTCTATTTATAGTTGAGATAACCAAGGTAGAAAATGTAGCAAATATATAAATGTTCCCAAAATCTTTAGTAGATGAAGAACCCAGAAACCCACACTCTTAACCAGTAAACCCTACTGCCTCATAAATCATTTTGTGATACGAATTTTTGAAAATTGAAAGTTGTTGGGACTTAATTTATGTATGGCTTTGTAGATGATTTTTAAAAATTAATGAACATATAATTTTTAATTAAATATTTTTTTCAGTTTTCTCTACAAGTCTTAATTAATCAGACTTTCCACTAGGTTGTTTCATTCTTCCTTATATTTGCTTATTATTCATTTCCTTGACATAACTGAAAAAAATATCAATATTATGTTAAAATCTCTCATTTATGTCAGTCCAGTTCTGTAGTTCTATCAATTTTGCAGTGTTAACACTTTAATCTTTTTTGTTAATTGCATACAATTGTAGAATTATTAAATCTTTCTGGTGAATTACAGTGAACTCAGATGGGAAGAGGAAAATTTGTTAAACATATTCTTACTGAAGTGTAAAGGAATCCACATTTAAATTTCCCAAGGCCATTTAATATTTTGAATCAAATGGTTCAATAAATAATTGTCCGATGGTTTATTTATTACAGCCAATGGTTCAATAAATAATTTTTTCTACTTAATAATCTCAATGGTTCAATAAATAATTTTTTCTACTTAATAATCTCAAAAAACTTCATACTTTTAAATGGCTTTAAAAATTGAGAATAAAATATTTTTGTGCAAAGTAGTTTCCTAGACTACCTGAATCTCACCAGGATTTTTATCACAAAGAAAGCTGGCTTCAAGGTCACACAACTTGCCTCTATTTAACCAATATAGCTCCAAATTCTATCCACTCTATTGAAGGGGTAAGGAACCTTTTTTCTGGGTGAGGCCATTTGGATAGTTATAACATCATTCTCAGGCCATACGAAATCATCAACTTAAAAATTAGCCTGTTATCTTTAGTCAAACATGTAATTAACTCACTCCTAGTGCCTTGGCAGGGCCAGGCCAAATGATTTTGTAGAACTTATGAGGCCTATGGGTTGGACATTCCCCAACCCGGCTCTATTGCCTCAAACACCTAGCTCTATACATCTTTTCCCCCAATGGGCTTACACTTTTGCAAAATGGTCAAATTCTGATATATATCTAATATCTGAATGGCAGTCTTGAGAACTAGTGGAGTGTTTTATATGTCCATTCCATTTAATAAAAGACTAATATGCAAATTGGCCAAATGGTGAATGACTGGTTACTATGATGTGCACGATCCACAAGGGGGCAGATACTCATTGCAGGAGCTGCCCCCTGGTGGTCAGTATGCTCTCACAGGGGAGCACTGCTCAGACAGAAGCCAGGAGCACAGCTGGTGAGTGCAGCGGCAGTGGCAGGAGCTTCTCCTGCCTCTGCAGCAGCACTAAGGATGTCTGATTGTTGGCTTAGGCCTGCTCCTTCCTCCCCACCCTAGGTGGCAGGCCTAAATAGTCAGTCAGACATCCCCTGAGGGCTCCCAGACTGTAAGAGGTCACAGGCGAGGCTGAGGCTGCCCCCCAAGTGCACGAATTTGGTGCACTGAGCCTCTACTATTATATAATCCACCGTAGTTATGTTGTTCATTTTCCTTAGATATAGATAACTAAAATTTTGCCATGTAATAGTGGCCTTTTTTAAAAAGCCAACCTTTCAGAATACATTTGTGTTGCTTCTACAAAAATTGGGACTTTATTTTTTAATCTAAAGAATCACAGTTAAAATGCATATATGACTTTGTACTGAGACTGCAAAAAAAAAATTTCAAAAGTTTTAAAGGCTTATGGTAAAATTTCATTATGAATTTAATTAATATTATTTCTTGCATATAATCAGTGGTATATTTCATAGAATGATGTTATGTCTCACCAAATACTTTCCCTGTTCTTATTATTAATGAGGAGCATCTTAAGTGAAGACATGTTGTTCCTGTAAGTAATGGTTTCAATTTTAACAAAATGGTAAAGTTGAATCTCAACTACAGTAATTTAACTGCTCTTCGTTGGCCTGGTGAAAACACTCTGAGTTTTCCTATCTTTTTAGGGATCAACTGTTATGTTAAGTGTTAAATCACACTGAAAGGAGGGAAAAGCATGAGAAAATGAAAGGCAAGATTCTATCATGTAATGTTCCATCTGCTTTTTCAGTAGATAATTTTATATGTATTAACTTAAAGCACATAAAATATTCCACATAAGATACCTTGTTTAACATAAGAAGTAAAAAGGGAATTTTACAAAATAACAAATGAACAAGTCTTTAAACTATACCACCAATGGCTATTTTTGCTAAATAGATGATAATTACTTATTAATACAATTATTCTCTGTGAGGTCAGATTATTAACTTTCATTCATGTGTATTCCTGCTAAATCTCCAGTGTCCATAGCACAGTTTCTTGCTCATGAAGGCTCTCAATAAATATTTGTGAACTGACCTGAATATTAATTATACTCATTAGTCATGAATAATTCTGTAATGAGAGCATTGAATGTCTTCTGATATTTAACTTAATGTCTTAAATATTTAATTGAAGCTAGTGATAAAAATTAGAAATCCTTAGCATGTGAAAATACGTGCTAAACACTGGGTAGGGATTTCACACAGAAGGTTTGATTTACATATGCTATTTGTTCTTTTATACACAAAGAATGAGTCTGAGGATGAGGGAAAGAATTCGTGAAGCTCTGTAAGAATCTAAAGTTATAAAGCTGGCCCTAGTGGGTTTGCTTAGTGACTAGAGCATCGGCCTGAGGACTGAAGAGTTGCAGACTAATTCTTGCACGTAGGTGTTTCTCTCTCTGTCTGTCCTCCTCCCTACCACTCACTCTCTCTAAAAACCACTGGAAAAATTGTCCTTGGGTAAGGATTAAAAACAACAAAAAGACAGCAGGAAAAGATCATTTATCCATATGGAAAGTGTCAAATAACATTATATATGTGTGTACTTTGCATGTGGAATGCTATGTGAGGCACTGAGATTTGTGACATTAGAATAAAAGATGAGTAAAATAATGATCCGCATAACTATTATTATACTTCCCAACATCTGATCATCTGGCCCAATGTATGCTATTCTTAAGAGATGCTCATCACGAGTCAACTTGGGAAATGCTTTATGGTATAATGATTATTATATATGGCACATGGCATATTAAACCCTACAAAATCTTTTTATTTTTGGAAATCTGTTTTAAGATTCTTTTCTTTTTATAAACTTAAAATGGAAGAATCTGCAATGATGTAGAAAATGTTACGATTTGTGGGAACTTCCTGCCAAGCTCACCTCTATGTAGAGAACTATCACTCCCTCTATCTGAACTGTCATAGCTGTACTTTATAATATAAATATAGTGTAAACCACGTAGGTGGCCACATTAAAAACCATACAATACACACATGTGAAGTTCATTTCAATAATACATTTTATTTCACATATCTAAAGTCTTATCATTTCAGCATTTAGTCAAAATAAAAGTTATCCCTGTAATATTCTACTTCCTTTTTTCCATTTGATATCTTCAAAATTTTGTATTTTATACATACAGCATATCTTAGATGCTAACATTTCAAAGGTCAAATACAGTTCTATCAAAGCAAAGATAGAGGATCACAGATCTTAAGTGATTTTTTTTCCAGATGTTACCATGGAAATCCACTACACTAAAATGTCATAAAATATAAGAAATATGCAAATAAGCTTCTTTATTTTTAATTTAGAAAGCTGAATGTTGTTACATTTTAAATAACTAATTAATTTTATATCTTTCCACCATATAGGAGAGCCAAAGAAGCAACATAGAAAACCTCCAGTAAAGACTATATCCTAGAGTGCATAGGTGACAGTCTAACAGGTGGCAACTTTAATTTGGTAGCCTCTTGAGTGAGTGATAAAACAAAGCAGAGATTGATTTATCTCTGTGAGCTACAACGCTGAGTGGAATGTGCTATTAAGCATTCTAAAGCAGCAACTTCATTTCCTCCAGGGCAAGGCATACTTAGTAAGGAAAGCTGCTTTACCATAAATTAATCTATTTTGTAGACTTAAGAGGTTTCAGCTGGATGACATGTCTTAACCTTTCTGGAGTGTGTAAATTATTGTAAGGCTCATAGTAAAAAAGCAGAGTATAAGCCAATAATACGTATTTCACATTGGTTTTTTCAACTTATAGGGAAAAGTTCACTTGTGTTTATGGAGGCTTTCTTTTGGGTTAAATATAATGGGAAAGTGACCTTGAAGAATATCTCTGTTTTGTAAAAGGTTGGGGAAAATTTACTTAGATAAAAAAAAAAAAATAGCAACAATAAATAGCTATGCAGTCCCCAACAGCTTGTCCTTGAGTTAAACACAAAACGCTAACTGGATTGACTGTTTTTCTTTAAAAGAATACATTTAGATTTATCAATTACAAAGTATGATCAACTCATCTGGCAATGTTTCAAAACAAAATACTGATTCACATCTACAGAGAGAAACTTTACAGAGATGAAGAACAGCAGATGAACTTCAATGTGCGTGCATAGACAACATCAGGATTGAGGTTCTTGTTCAAATTCAAGTTTGACTTAGTTGTTTAGGATGGCACCTGAAGTGTGCATTTTCAGCAAGACTAGTATTTGAATCATTCATAACTAAATATTAAATTGTTCATTATCAATACATATAAAACATAAGTACAAATTCATGATGGAGGCTCCACATTGTAACATGAATCAAAATAAAATTTAGCCTAAGCAGGTCTGACACAGCTTTTGTCTCCTCACAACTGTTTATAAAAAGTTTATCCTTTATTCAATATGCATGCTTAACTGTATTGAACACCTCCAGGGATTTGTTGCCATTTCAATTATTCCTTGTGGCTCATAAACCGTGAATATCAATTTTCACAAGTACATCTTGGGTCAGGGACAATCCTAAAAGGGTGCAGGAAAAGAGCGTTTGTGATGAGTGAAAGCAACAACTAATCCGAGAAAGAAGACCCACCTTTCCTCTTTCACACAATACACTAGGGCATAAGACTCACTGCATTGTGAAATTGATTGTTTGTTCACATACAAAGGTTTAAAGATCTGATTTTGTTGTAATGACATTAGATATACTTGTCACGTAAATCTTCACAATGAGTCTCATAAATTCTTTGATGTGTTATTGTCATGAGTTTTAGTTAATAAGTTCATATTATAGGCTACAAATGGACATGCACACCTTAACTTCCAGTTGTCCCTCATTAAACATAATCAAGGATACTTTGCAAAGGAAAAAATTCTGTGCAGATATGACCATGGGCTGAAGACATAGTAACACAAAAACCGTGCCCTCCATAAGCTTTGAGGTGTTCAAGACATCATCCATGACTTTAAACAAGAAACCAAAATCGGTTTGGCTCAGTGGATAGAGCATAGGCCTGCAGACTGAAAGGTCCCAGGTTCGATTCCAGTCAAGGGCATGTACCTCTGTTGCAGGCACATTCCCCAGTAGAGGGTGTGCAAGAGGCAGCTGACCGATGTTTCTCTCTCATCAATGTTTCTAACTCTCTATCCCTCTCTCTTCCTCTCTGTAAAAAATCAATAAAATACATTTTTTTTAAAAAGAAAGAAACAAGGCTGTTGTGAAGCCGTGTGTGCCAGTGTGGAGGAGCGAGAGATAAATACAGGAAAGGATGAAACCTGCAACATTCAGTTGGTAATGTGAGGTCACCTCTAAACTAGCAATGAGGAAGACATTCCCTATTGGGAGGATTGATGGGGAGGATGGGCGTAACTAACAGGGGCTTCATTTGAGGGAAATGAGGAAGAACATGAACACAACTTCTTATTCATGTTAACATTAGCCTTGGTTTTTGTTCTTTCAGCATATACTATTGGAAGAGATTAACTAAAGAACTTAAATGCATATATTCATAACCCATGGACACAGACAATGGTGTGGTAAAGAACTAGGGAGGGGGGCGGGAGCGGGGTGGAGAGGGTCAATGGGGGGGAAACGGGTGACATGTGTAATACTTTAAACAATAAAGATAATTTTTTTTAAAAGAAAGTCTATCTGAACAATAAGGAGCTAGAGATTTGTAAAAAAAAAAAAAAAAAACTGTAGGCCCTACTTCTGAAAAACTCTTAATTTTGTCTAACAAATAGAATGGAGTCATTGTGGATATAAAGAGTTGTGCATATCACTATTCCCAAAGTATCTCTTCCAATGTTTTGAAAAGGTTAGGTGAATAGATGTTTACAGACACATATTTCCCTTATGTAATTGACTAAATGTTGGCTGTGTCACTGAAGGATAGATAGGTTCTAAGATCTAAATATAAATTTTTAAGAGTATTATTTATTGATCAGTAAAATCAAGCATCTGTCAAATGAATCACTTGACTTTCTTTTTTTCAAACTGGATGCTTGAATGATTTAATCAATTTGAAAAATTTTGTAAAATCATCTTAAGTTTTGGATGCCATTCTCAGTGTTAATGGCACATGAATAACCTCTTATTCTGAAGCATTATTTGTTTGACGACTGACAAAGATGATATGTTATCTATCTCTTTATTTCTCTATTTTATTTATACATTCCAATTAACAGTGGTTTCCCATCATCCTCTAGAAAAAAAAATGACAAAGGGAAGTAGCAACAAAATGCAGCCCCTGTTTTGTGTTATTTAGGCAATGCAAGCAAAACATCTGATTGAGAAATGGGTTAAAAAGGTCAAAGGTACTCCAATAGGATTTTCATTTCAAGTGGGCCTTCTTATCTGTGGCATTCCTTCCTACACTACTATTAATAAATTGGTGTGGGTTTTATATTAACAAAGCTATAAGTTTCCAGAATAAATAATCTTCCAGTGATGTATGGTCATCACCTTTTCATAACTCTCAAACTATCAAAGCTATTAAACAAGGCAGTTATTTTAAGTTTTATATAAAAGCACATTCACTTTCTCATTGCAACTCATTTATTGCATCAAAACAAAGCAGGCCATCCTTGCCATACTTTTGGCTTTTGCTGAAATGCATGCTTAGAATAATTTCTTATGCATAATGAAAACAATGCTTAAATATGGAATTGTTTTATTCAGGGTCTCAATAAAGATTTCAAAAGAACCACAAAACCCAAAATTAAATGCCCAAATGTCCAAATTGCATGACTCTATGAAGGCACAGTAAATTATCTAGTCTGAAAATAGATGAGGATGACCTATACAAATGATAGGTGCCCCATTAGTTGCCTGGTGGGAAGCAGTGGTATGAAAGGTGCTTGTAGCTTTTGTAATAGACTCTCCTCCTCTCCATGGCTTAAGAAGAAATGGCAAACACCAAGAATACCCCTTTATCTTCGTAGAAATGTGTAGAGGAAATGGGTTCATGTGTGCCTCTGAATCTGGTTCTTAGGAGTTCAACTATCCCAAATTCCTGGTTTAACTGCTGCCTGCCAGATTAGGTGTTAATCTCAGCCCTTCAACTTTCACAGAATCCATTAGCCTGCATTCCACCTATGTTTTTTTCCACCCTACTTGCTCACATCTCTACTTATCCTCTTGGTTTGGAAGATAATTAGGTACCTTCAAATAGCATTTTTGTTTGTTTGTTTGTTTGTTTGTTTGTTTTGTGGTGTGTGTTTTTGTGGGGTGTTTTGGCCCCTCTCTTTGGGACTTAATTGCTTGAAAATGCTGATCTCTTGCCAGAGGGTCTGTCATTCTTTCCAGAATATTTTTCCTCAATCCTTTCAGCCCTTTCCTTCAGCTATGTTCTGCTGAGAATGAGGAGTCTATCCAGATACTACAATGCTGTTTATTTTTATGTGAAACCAGAGCAGGTTACAATAATATTATATATAATGTTATGAGCCATTCAAAGTTTATTTTCTCCAATTTTTAAAACCTCTTTCTTGTGCTTCCTTTCCTATAACTTACATCAAATTAGATTTCTGTCCTAGGAAAGGCATTGGCGGTGCATCTTTCTTTCACTGATGCTTTTCCCTAGAGAGCGATGGAGCTCAAGAGGCAAACTTGTGGCTGCTTCCATTGCTAGTTACATGTCTATGGCAAATATTAAAGTTTATCTTAACCTTAGTTTTCTTACCTTAAAAATGGGGACAGCAATAATGTCACCCTCATGAGGATGCTGTGACAATCATAGACACCACATGTCAGACAAATTATCCGACATGAGAAGGCATTAGTAGACATTAGCTATTTTGATTAGGCCATCACTGCATTGAGACATTTTTTATATTTTACTAATATCAAAGTACATTTCAATGGTATTTCAAGTTTTTGTTCACATTTTTGTTTGTCCTAAAATCTGTCGCATCTTTTAGGGAACTGTTTCCAAGTCAGTTTTGTATTCATAAATTCTGTTATGTTTTCTGGCACGCAGTAGGTACTCAATAAATGCTTGTGAAAATAATGTAATAAATGAATTAATAAGTTAAGAGATAATGCAGTCTAAGAGCTGATGTGTCAGACTTGACTCTTGTTTAATGGCAGTGCTCATTACAACATAATGCTAATCTATAATATACTCATGCCCCATTCTTCATGTGTTAATGACTATAATGCTATTATGTCAGAACTGTTTATATGTATACTTTCTCACTTAATCTTCACCACAACCCTGTGATATAGGTTCAATCAGTAGCCTCTTTTTACAGTTGAGGAAATTGAGGAACAGAGAGGATAAGACTATTGTCAATGTCACTTAGCTGAGGAGTGATACAGATGGAATTAGAACCGAGGCTGTCTGACTTCAGAACTGAGACAACTCATCACTTTCTTACATTGCTTTCCACATTGCTGTGTTTCTCAAGTTCAATATTTCTAATGTTAACAACAATAAAAAGGACTTTGATCCAGATTTAGGGTAACTTGTTAATGTTTTTTCCTCCCTGATGGCTTCCTGAAGCTACAGCTGATGAACCATGACTCTTCTTCCTTCCCTCTGGCTGCCATGGCTAGCAAGTTGTATAGTTGATGTGAGAAAACCAAGGGCAACTGCTTTTTTTATTTTTTTATTTTATTTTTTAGTATATTTTATTGAGTTTTTACAGAGAGGAAGGGAGAAAAGGGATAAAGAGTTAGAAATATCGGTGAGAGAGAAACATCGATCAGCTGCCTCCTGCACATCCCCCACTGGAGATGTCCCCACAACCAAGGCACACACCCTTGACTGGAATTGAACTTGGGACCCTTCAGTCCGCAGGCCAATGCTCTATCCACTGAGCCAAACTGGTTTCGGCAAGGGCAACTGCTTTTAGGATAATCTAGGATGATTTACTATGTCAGTGTTAATAGGATATCATTATTGGGCTATCATAGGCCAGGTGCATAAGAGCCAACTTGTTATGGCAGCCTAGCCGTCCTTTCCTAGAAAATCCAAGAGGTCTGATTCAGCCTTTCCAAATCTCAGTTCCCTTGTATTTGAAATGATGGGTATAGTACTTTATCATATTGTTGTAAAGAATAAATGAAAACTCGCGCGAGAGCTTAAAATATTGCCTAGCTTACAGTAGAGCTTTGTGTTTCTCATCCAAATTAAATTGGCAAGTCAGTGGAGAGACATGGGAATTTATATCAATAACTGAACTATGATATAGCCTCTGAGATATAGTGTACTAGCTATATACATGTAGAGAGATACTATGTTATAACAAATATTCCTCTTGACTCTGAAAAGAGGAAGACATGTCTATAAAAATTGTAATTTCTGGCTGGTCCTTGTAGAAAAATTTTAACTCCAGCAAAGCATGGCTATTTTTACAGTGATCCATTCCTATAGATTCCATGCGGGCAAAGGCAAGAACTGTTTTCCTAAAACTCCAGCCAAACTGCCTAGCAGTAAAGGCTTACATGTAAGAGGAACTCGACAAATATCTGTTGGATCAATTAGTAAATAATAGAGCATATGAAAACCAAAATGATATACAGAGTGTTAAAGTCAGAAGTATTTTTAATGTTTTTTCATTGATGAAAAATTTAGGCTGAGAAATGTTGTAATTTTGGCCAAAATAGTTAATCTAGCCAGGATTTTAATACAGGAACATAGAATTTCTGACTGTAAAATTGGTGACTGTAGTTTTTTTTTAGGGGAATTAAATCAAAAGTTCAAGTTTCTTTTGGAACCTAGTGGTGATTGCACGTGGACTTTATTTTCCTAACATATTTAAAAGTGTATTGGGTCTGATGAGAGTCCCCAGTAAGGCCAAGAGCTTCTACTAATATTTGCAAACCATTCAAAAAATGAATGGCATGACATACAAAATTGGAGCTCTATAACACATGTATGCACATAAATATACACAAATAAATTGAATCATAATTACTTCTTAAATACATTGGAGATATCAAGAGAAACAAGTTATGGAAATAAGTGACTGCTCATTTTGCATTCATTAAGGGGAAAAATATTCACACTCACTAACTGTAGCATAGTAGACACTCATTTAATGGTTGATGAATACAAGCATAACAAGATGACTTCATTAAGTAATTAATTTAATAATGAATTGTTTAAAGTACTTGAAATTGGTCACATAAGGGGAAAAATATTTTATCTGGACTGGAAACATAAAACAATCTTTAGAATCTAGTTGATTTTAAGCTAGCACAAAATAGTGACACATTTTTAACTGTTAAGGAAAAGACAGAGCTTAAAACACAAACATTATTATTAAATACAAGATAAACTTTTGAAGGTTAATTTTTGTTTTATTTTGTTTCAGAAAATTTATTGAGAAATGGAGAGGTATAGTTAGGAAAAGAATAAAAAGTCAAGGAAATATATCTGTAAAAAAATCAAGGCTCTGAAATATTAAGATAAAATTTTTAGTTCACCCCATGATAAAGTAATAACATGATTATTTTCTAAATAACTTCAAGATATGGTCATATAGTAGCTTTAAAAAAAGATATTAGGCCACATTCAAGATTATTTTTAAACTAGCTTATTGTATGAATATGATTTATAATACTAAACTATGATTTATGATGCATATCAAGATAGTTTCACATTTTCTGGTGCTATCTTTGTTCTAGCTCATGTTTTTGATGAGAAAATTGAAAATAATCCATCAGGAATATGAACAAGCTGGATGTGTCAAAGATGTGAATAAAATACCATATTTTCCGGCGTAAAAGACAACACTGTGTTCTAGTAAAAAGCCTGCTCAGATTGGCCAGAGTCAGAGAGGCGGTCTATTAAAAAAAGAACTGGTGTTGCCTCGGAAGTGGGAGGTAGTCTTACACAGCGAATATAGGCCTAAACCTATGTTTTAACTGTAAAATTAGGGGTTGTCTTCTACGCTGGAAAATACGGTATGTATCACAAGTTAAATAGCTTTTGTAGACATATGGCCAATATACTGTTAACCTTAATTAAGAACTAGTACTTTTGTTTTACCTTTGGATGAAACTGAGTTCTTTAAAATATGAACTGTGACTTATTCATCCTAAATTTCTTAGGTCCATCTGCATCGTGCATTTTAGATACTCATTTAATGTTCATTTAATAAAGGGTATATAAGAGGTAAGAAACCTTTTTTAATGAACTAGGTAATAAAGATATATCCTGTAACTTTCCATTCTATAATATAAATTTAAGTATTATTTTTAAACCAAGAACAATCTCAACTGGTAGATATTTTGTTTATACATTTTAAATGTCACATTTTTTAAAAAACAGTACTTCATGGAAAGAACACTGCTTTCAGAGGTTGTTATCAGGTGTTTCTCTCATACAGGGACCATGCTCTCAGAGATTTTGTTATAATAGGTTAATATCCAAGGTCATGGCCCAATAATCAAGATTTAATTACTGTGTTTCCCATGGTTATTTCACCACAGAATTTCTTTTGTCATTGAATATATTTTGGGAAAGGCTGTTTAAATGATACTGCACATTTCAGATTAATCTGTCCTTTGCTGGTGTATTTCCTACATTGTTACTAAGGAATTTTTTTCACATTAACATTTCATGGGACACCTCCAAGGCCTCACTGAACTTATATTTCAGACTGAATTTATCTAAAAAACAAACAAAACAAAAAAACTCGGGGACATACTGACTATATTATTTGTGCTTGGAAAGAGTGTTTTTTGTTTTTTGTTTTTCTTCCTCCATATCAATTATGGAAACTCTCCAAATGGTCAACCTACCACAATATTCATTCACATTACTTACTAACATATAGGAATATATTACATATACTAATACATTGTTTAGTAACAAAAATTCAGCCAAGTATCTTTTAAAGACCTACTTGACTTTATTGAACAATTCATGAATTGGGCAGCATCCCATCTAGCAAGTAGAAAGGGGCTCAGGAAGGCTACAGAAAGGGAAATAATTTCAGAGGCTGCACAAGGAAATCACAAACAAACAAACAAACAAACAAAACAGCATTATTTCGGTCAGAATCATAGCCTTTTGGGGAAGAAAGGTATCAATTTTAGGAGAATTATCTCATCTTCCTTTGGGGGATGGAAATGCCTATGTGTAATTACCTTATAGGTGCTGACCAGAAAATTCCAGGATGAGCAGTTAAGACTGGTTTCCTGGTGGTGGATGCAAGGATGCAATGCAATTAAGTGAGGTATCAAGCCTTGATGGGCTTATAATATGATTCCATATTGAGCCTAACATTTGTGTGTGTGTGTGTGTGTGTGTGTGTGTGTGTTTAATGCCCTCCAATATACTCAATAGCCATTGTACATGTTATATATTAATTATAATAATAATTATTATAAATCTTCTAAAATATACTTATATGTTTATTCAAAATCCAAGTATTTATAATATGCTAAAACAACTTTATATAAAAATACCTTCTCAAACCAATCTAAAATTTGGGGTTTGAAAATACTAGTCTATAGAAATAAAATTAAATGTTAATTTTATATTTTGGTTAGACTTTTTTGAACTTTAATCGCTAACACAATGCAAATCTAAACTGCAAGATTCAATATTACATTGTCCAATGAAATTGTTTCATGTCCCTTTGAGAAGAAAGCAGACACATCAAGTGATTTTTAGTAAGGTGCTAATCCAAGCTCTCTTAGTCCTCACAAGGAAGAAGACAAATGACTAAAAGGACTGCTAAAAGTCAAATAAAATTTAGGCCCAAACCAGAAATGCAGCCAAAGAATCGCCGGAAGCAAAGAAGACCCAGTGAAAAAGGAAATCAGCAAGTTCTGTAAACAGGGAGGAGAAAACTTAAAGGTTAGGTCATTAAATATTTAATTGACTAGTCAAAGTCAGAGAGAACAGAGCCATCAAAAGAAGTTTTACAATGTTCCCATTGAGATTTCATCCAGGCCATTAATATATCCTTCTAATTACACAAGACAACTGACAGGCGAGCTGTTGGTAAACCCTGCACTTTTAAGACACATAATTGGACAATGTTTTCAAAGGGATAGAAAGATCATTGGTAAGAGAGTCTGTATTATTTACTTGTAAAGCCATGGTATTTTGAAGTCTATATCTGAAATTGAATCCCCAGTATCTCTCTTCTTATGCATGCCTTCCCACTCTTTAAACATATCTCCTTATTTGTAACATGAAGATGAGAAAACACTCTATAAAGTTTTAGCAATGCCTTAAAATACACACTAGAGCAGGACATGCCATCATTTGTAAACAGACAAATTCTATTATAAATGGCATTACGGAGTTATGCCTGCATGTGTACAAATGTGTGTAGGTATTGACATGATTTTGCCTGAAATGACCTTTAGCAGCACCCATATAACTCACTGTGTTTTAAATGAAAGCACATCATACAGTTGTTATTCTCCCTAATGTGAAGGTACTAATGCAATTCTAGGATAGTTCTCAGAAGGAATGTACTTGTCACTTAATGCATATGTAGATATGTGATCTTCTGTAATATTCTAGATGTGGACCATGAAAGTAAATCTTGTATGGCATTATAGAGGATTTAAGGACACTGAATTAGCCTTTACTAGGTAATAACCAGTTATTGCTACAAAACATCCATGCAGGGCTAGACTCCGCCTCTGCTGCCCCATCACACTTGGATATATGGCAGGGAGAAGGAATCCTGGGCTCTTGACTGCATTTCTTCTGGCCATGGAGGCAAATCATAGGAAATGCCAAGCCATATTTACTTATCTAATCACCATGTGACTTTAACTTTAGAAAAACTACAATAAAGGTCACATGGTGTAAAAGCCCATCTTGTTATTTTTTTGTATCTGTTTCTGCACCCATGGTATTCATTTTGTTTCTGAGAGAAATGCACTGTGGGGTACTTCTGAATCATTTCCCCATGTGAACCTTTATCTGTATTTTTCTCCTTTTCTGTGGCATTTTCCCTCTGACTCTCTTACTCTTTTGTTCCCTTCCCCCCATTTCAAATTCTTTCTGTTTTCAGTTTCCTGCTTCCGTTAGCCATAATGTAAAATAAAATAACAGCAAGTCACTTTGGGGCCTTTTCTGTAATATGAAAATAAAAATTAATTTGCATATACTTCTTTGCTTTTAATTGATTATTTTTATGGACCAGATGCTATTACAGCAAAGGATGGGGCACAAGTCCCTTTCTCTGCCTTTAAATGAACTGTTTCTAAATGATTACATGAAAGAACTAAATGCTAATTTGCAATTTAATTCTTTACATACATTTCATTTTAGTAAAATTGGCCTTATATTTTCAATTGAATCAGCACTCTGTGAATGTTGCATTAACATAAAGGCATTGCCCTAGCCTGGTGGCTTAGTTGGTTGGAATATCATCTTGCACATCAATTGTGTTTTAATTCTGTTCAGGCCATGTACCTAGGTTGTGAATTTGATCCCTGGTCAGGGAGCATTCAGGAGGCAACTGATGAAAATTTATTTCTCACATCAATGATTCTCTCTCTTCCTCTCTAGTCTTCTCTCTAAAAATCAATAGACATAACTTTGGATGAGAACTAAAATAATAATGATAATAATAATAATAATAATAATAATCACAAAGGTACCAATAACTTCATAATATGAAAGATTATTTTTCTTTTGTTTTACATATATAGATATATATCCTTTCATAGTTTGACAGTTATAAACTAGGTTGCCCTACCTGGTTTGGCTCAGTGAATAGAGCATTGGCCTAAGGACTAAAGGGTCTAGTCAAGGACACATGCCTGGGTTTCAAGCTTGATCCCCAGTAGGGGTTGTGCAGGAGGCAGCGGATTAATTATTCTCTCTCATTATTGATGTTTCTCTCTCTCCTCCCTTCCTCTCTGAAATCAATAAAAATATTTAAAAAATAGTGTTTGATACTCAACAATCTGCTTAAATATGTATTGATTAAACATATTAACCCAAATAGTAACTGAGACAGCAAATTAACTGCAGATTTCAATGCATAATTCTCCTATCATTATTAATACTAATAGGCCTGCCTTTTTGTTTTGTAATAAAATTTCACTTGAAAGAAAATTAATTTTTAATGACCTGTGCATGCATTTTTTTTTTAATCTGATTTTCACTTTATTTCAAAAGGAAATATTTGGTGAGCATATTGTTACCTAAGACTGACTTACTCATTTCTAAAGCAGAATTTCTAACACAACTCCTAACTCATTGTTTGCTTAGTATGAAAGATGCCTCTTTTATTGACTTGGTCAGTAGGAATGATACAGATTCATCTTCCTAACACTGCCCTCAGTGAGATTTGCTAAGGTTCTCAGGTGGTCATTAGCCACAGTCCTCTCCTAGTAGAAAGGGAATGGGACTGCAGAAAGGCTCATTATAGCTGCACCCATATCATTTATCCAATTACACCCACCTCCTAACTCAACATGAAGGATAATCATCAAATGTAAGCAGCAGTAGCCTCTGATGATGCTATTATGGATGGTCACTCTCTTCTTTCTCCTTTTTATTTTTACAATAAGCTAAGAAAATCATAGTTAGAGAGATAGATGATAGATAGATAGATAGATAGATAGATAGATGATAGATAGATAGATAGATAGATAGATAGATAGATAGATAGATAGAGATATTGATTAATTTGGTGTTACACTTATTGATGCATTCATTGATGTTTTTTGTGTGCGCCCAGACTGGATAGTGAAACCACCTTGGCATATCAAGATGATGCTCTACTGAGCTATCTGGCCAGGGATAAAGTATATCTATTTTTTAAAAAGACAGTAATGTGACCTAGATAAGAGGAATTTAAATCAGCTTGTTGATTATACCGCTAAATGATGTGATTTGTCATAAACATAATGTTTCCCAAATATTTATAAAGGTTTAATAATAGTTGTTCTCTAAATATTTGTTCTTTTAAATGCCCCCAAATCTCAATAATGTTCACTAGTTTAAATATTAATAACTTAGTAGATTTAAATAAACTAAAGTGATATTTCAGGACTATTCACTGAAATCAGGTTTTATAAATGATACAATCAAGGCCCCTATTTTCATTTATTATGAATATAAAGAGTGAGTGGGCAGATATTCTATTTACTACATGGTCTCATGAGAGATCATTCAATTTAAGTTTTAAATCTGTCTGCATTTTAAACCCATTTTTATTTTAAAATTCTATCTTTAGTGTTACTGTGTCATATATATATTCACACACAGAGACATGTACATTTATATACACTAATTGCAACTAAATATTATGTAAATGGGTTTGTGCATTTCTATGCTGAGCTCTAATAACTAACCAAGGTAAGATGACAGTTTAGTGTGCTTTTACTTATATGACAAACTATATTGTCCAATCCTCATCAACCTGATATACTAAGTCTTGGAATTTTGTTGTTAGATAGAATTTTTAAGGAGAAATTGAGAAACCCCATTGGACTGGATTCATTCAGAATAAGAGTCTGGTGATACCCAGCTCTTTGGAAATGGGTATTTATGGCTTGCGGAACATTTGTAGAGCAAGGAAAAATCTGTAAATTGCAATTAGCACAACAAAGCTGAAAAATGAAGTTGTGATATTTCAGTGCATATGGTGGTGGGGATTTCTGTGGTGTGCTAATCCTAGCAACATATTTTCTTTCCATTCAGTCATAATTCTCATTTAGAGAAGCTGCAAATATATCTACTAGATATTTCTCGGTGGGTGAAGAGCAGCTCTTGTTCTAGAGAGTTATCAAGGATGCAGTAATTTGGTCTGACCTAAAGCAGGGACTACATGTCCTCCATGCATACACTAATCCTGAGTGGTAAGATAAACGACTTTGTAATTGGTATTCTTTCAGTGTAATGGCTGGAAAGTTACTAATCACACTTAGCTCTCCAAAGGGCTTGACTTGAGAATATACAGTTGATCTCAACACAGAGAATATTTAGCTTAAGGAATTGTATACTTTACTAATCCTAATCCATCACTGACCTGAATATTTTTCCCTGTTTCCATTGACTTTACAGATCTTGCTCATTTGATGAATATTCTTGTGATAAAAGAGATTTATTAGTATTAGTTATTATGCTTTTCGCTTGACAACACAGAATGGCCAATTTTGATATAAACACAGTAATTTTTAGGTGCTTGTTATAAGAATTCAAATGTACTTGATTTTTATTTTTTTCTTTCTTATGTAATTGTCACCTAGATGAGACCAAGTCCCTTCATTAGAATGCTATATGAGACATGGATGTCAAGGTCTTTAGATCTTTCTGGCCCCCATATCCCTCTTTCAGATAGATAGGTAAGTAGATTGATAGATGGGTGGATGATATATGGATGGATGGATGGATGGATGGATGGATGGATGGATAGACATAGGCATACTTATAGACTATAACAGACAATAATCCTGTATAATAAAAGCCTAATATGGTAAGTGTTTGACCTTTTGACTGTTTGATCTGTCACTCTGATGTGCACTGACCACCAGGGGGCAGACACTCCAAACAATAGTTTAGCTTGCTGCTGGGGGGGCTGGTCGATTGGGACTGGGCAAGATGGGCCAGACTTGCCCTGGAGCCCTCCCTCGGTCCCTTCTTGGCCCCAGTGGTGCACCAGTGGGGTCCCTTGACCTGGCTTGAGCCGTGTCACAACCAGAGCTTCCTGGAGAATGTCAGAGAGGTGGTTTCGGCCCGATCCCTGCAAGCCAAGCCAAGGGACCCCATTGGTGCACACATCTGTGCACTGGGCCTCTAGTATCCTATATAATAAAAGGCCATAAGCGTCATGACTGGAATGACTACTTGACCAGTTACCATGAGGTGCATTGAGCACCTCTCAGACCATCCCCCACAGCTCCAATTGAAACAAGGTGGGTGGTGGTTGGGTTGGATGGTGAGCACAGCAAGCAGTGGCGGGTTACCATGCATGATTTCACGCACTGGGCCTCTAGTATATATATAATAAAGCTTAGCCTCAGGATTTTGCAGTATTTTTGCCATCTAGTTCCTCTCCTAACATGCCCAGTTCCATAATACAATATTTCCATCTCAGCTGACAGAAGTGGGAAATAAAACAAAGGCGCCAGCACAGCGGGGACATTTTTTTGATGCTATTGTGGTACTTGATCATAAACTTCCTGACAGGCTTTTCCAGAGCTCATAGAATAGAAAAGCGTGAACATCAGCTGAAAAGATGAAGAGCAAACTGCCAAGATGATGATGTGAATTTAAATATACGCTGCCAAACAGGAGGAAGAAGGTGGTATAAATCACACTTAGGGTAGGGTGCCAGAGGGGCGAGCTGCTGCTGATGGAGTGAGGTACACCTCTTGGCCTGTGCTGGGAAAACTCATTCAGATGCCTGGATACCTCGTAACCCTGTCTTTATGTAGATTTGTATAATACTGATATATTAATTTGATGATATAAAATAGTAAGTAATTTGCTAGTAGAATGTGTGTATTATAAATCCTGGTAATACCACTGTTAACATAAGAATACATGTCAATGACAAAAATCAGTTTCTAAGTTTTTAAAAAATGTTTTCTTTATTTTCTAGCAATATTTATTTGTTGCTTTTTTTAAATAAATGGTGTTTGTTTTTGACAAGTAGGAACAGGCCCCAGTGCCTAAAGAAATATTTTTGAAGGATATTTAAAATGGAAGCAATCTCATCTGCTATTAGTATTTTTCTCCTTAATAAACTGGAAAGGCCTGTTATTTTTTCTTTTTTTCTTTTTTCCTTTCTTTTAATTTTGCCGGGCCTGACAAGTAGCCCTTGAACTGTGGATGAACGGGTTACTCAGACACAGTTTGACTGTGAAAGAGAGGGCTAAGGGGCTTGCCCAGCTCTAGTGGCCAGAGCAGCCTCTATTGCCTGCCTCCTTAAACCTTTATTGGAATTTTTATCTTTAGATACAATCATTAGGGTGAGGAATTTTAGGAGGACATATATGTTTACATTGTACTCTAGGCCAGGGCATCCAGGGATTAAGCATAAGATTTGCAGTAAAGACCCTGGGGTCTACATATGCATAGACTTGTTTGGAAAGGTCAAGGACTAATGAGGGACACCATCTTCGACACTCCCCTGTCTCCCTAAGTCAGAATTCTGGTAAATAGGGCAGGCGGCCTTCCACACACTTCCCCTTTATCAGAATGTCCTCCTTACAACTCTCCAACCAAGTCTCTTGTGCGCCCCAATATAATTTCAGCATGGAAAACTTTGTATAGATCTTGGATGTTGTGAAAGTACATTATGTGAGAACCAGTGATTTAGTGTGGAGGAAATAATATCAGTACAGCTAAATAATGACTTAAGGCTATAAGTGGACATTGTTTGGAGGATGGCATCTAGTGACACTAATTTATTGGAATAGTTATTTTTATCTATTGAGGTCTAATTGGTGACTGATCCTTGGGGGAGGAGGAGGTTAAGAGCAGTTTAATTGGGTATCTCTTATTTGTATAGATATTAATTTTCACAGTTTTCCATTTATGTTGTGTAAATGTTTCAAAGATCTTACAAAATACATGACAATGGTTTCAAATGATTTATTGGATGCCAGAAAGAGTATGAAAACAGGTGTGCTCATTGTTATTCTTTGCAGTATCTGTGAAGGCTGGTACCCAGTGTGTTGGAAAATCTGTAATTACTTTTTTTGCCTCAATTTCCTTTCTAAAAACCTTGTGATGGAAAGAGACTTGACTTGGTGTAGTGAACACACAATGAAGTACACAGATGATGTCTTATAGAATTGTACACCTGAAACCTATATAATTTTATTAACATCCCCTCAATAAATTTATTAAAAATACACTTTGCAATAGGTTCTTATTGACCTTCAGCTATAATTGTATCCTTAAGAAACTTCAGAAGACATTTTAGAAGTATGTATTTTATTTTTAATTGTGGTAAAATTTACCATCTTAGCCATTTTTAAGTGTACAGTTCAGTATTGTCAAGTATATTCACATTATTGCATAACAGATCTACAGAACTTTTTTTTAAAAAAATTCTTCTACATTGAAACTGTGTGCCCATTAGACAATTCCTCCTTTCCCCTTTTCCCCAGCCTCTGGCAAACACTATCCTGTAAGACTTTTGTGACCTGGCTCCTGCCCATGTTGTTTATTTTTCTATAACTCATCTTAAAACGTGCAGGCACACAGTCTTTTCCTTCCCCATTCATATTGCTTCCACTTTGTTTCCATTGGTTGGGACAGTTGTCCCCCCACCCTTATATGGTTAACTTCCAACTCAACTTTTAGATACAAATTTATAAGACTCCTAGATTGGGAGATGTACACCTACTATGTGCTCTTAACATCTCTGCACCTTATACAAGGTGGTGCAAAAGTGGATTTATAGTGGTTAGTGTGGAAAATAACACAATAATTAACAATACAAAAGCAAACTGTGTTTAGTGTACTCGTAGCTGCAAACTTATTTTTGTCCCTCCCTGTACTTTCAAGTATTATAATAATTAGCTTTACTTTTTTTTTTTCCTGATAGAATGTGAGCCCTTTGAAACTAAAATCACTATCCACGTTAATAAGGACATCTACATTAACTAGTCCAATGACTGGAAAATTAATAGTAAATATAACTCTCTAAAGGGCTTGACAACATAGAATGGCCATTTTGGCACAACCACAGTAATTTTTGGGTGCTGGTTGTAAGAAGTTAAATGTACTTGATTTTATTTTTTGTACATTACTGTCACCTAGATGAGACAAAGATCCTTCATTAGAATGCTTACTAGACATTGAAGACATCTCTAGGTCTTTCTGCCTCTTTCTCTGTCTTTCTGGTAGATACATACATACAAACATACATCACAGATACATAGATACATAGATATAGGCATATTCATAGATTTTTTATAGTATATAGATATATAGATATAGACATATTTATAGATGTTTATATATAATATAAAGGTTAATCTTATTTTATTACTAGCACCATAGGACACACTAAACAAATAGCTGTTGATTGGATAAATGGGTCAGTACTCAAAATACCTAAATTTGACTCTTTACACTTATTGGTTGTGTGCCCCTTGGATAAATAATAATAATAATGCTGTTTACAATAATAATAATTTCAGCAGTAATGACAGGGGTAGCATACTGCCATCACTGACATTTATAGAGCATTTATGTAGTTGTAGGGATTTTCCAGCCTGTATATTAACTCAGTGTTCCTAATACCTCATGTGGTAGGTTTATGATTATGACTGTTGTGCAGATGAGTAAATAGGACAGATGTTAAACACAGCTCAAAAGAACAGAACTGTCCCTGGAATTAAGCATTTTTGAAATTGATGTCATATACAGAAATATATTGATGTGTTAGACCCCATTTCCTTATTTATGATAAGGATTATTATAATCATTTCAAATATGAATGATGAGCATTAAATGTTCTAATCTATGCAAGCTTCTTAGTATATAGTGAAAATTCAATGAATGACAATAATTACTCTCATATGTCAGGTACCTGGCTTAGTGCTTATAACGATGTAGGCTTTCAGTAAATGTTATTATAGCTCCTTTCTTCCCTGTCTTCTTCCTTAACTGGAGCAAATCACAGACAATTACTAGTGCAAAATAATTAGGACAGGAGTATATTGCAATGGCCACAAAAAATATGAGTTACAATTGGTATAATCTGTAAAAGAAGAACAAGATTTAAGAAGAATACAGTATCCTGTAGCTGGATTGCTAATACTTGGTTACGATTGTGATAAAAATGTCTGGCATTTGATTCATACTTATAACTTTGAAAGCATGTTCACTTTTTCATGCCATTTGTATTTTATAGCTGACCTTGAGAGAAAGGATAGGATATCACACTTCACATTTTATAAAGTCACTTGCTGAAGATAAGAATAGTTAGGGCACAAAGAATTACTGGAAATTGTATTTTTAGATTATTTGCTCTGTAAAAATATAATTCATTATGAAATGAGGACATTTTCTGAATGGAAGAGGAAATTTCACAAGTTCATACAACAGACATAAACTGGGACGATCCAGGGCCAACCAAGAGGTAAGGTGCCCTTCCTTTATGCACATTCTTCCTTCATTTGTTCACCTTTTCTATTCTCTTGCCCATCAAGCATCACCCTGACTAAAAAAAATTCTTTCTTGCTTTTCTTTCTTTCTCTTTCTTTCCCCTCCCTCCCTCCCCTCCCCCCTTCTTTCCCCCTCCCTCCCTTCCCCCCCTCCCTCCCTCCCTTTGTCCTCCACCCCCCCCCTCTCTCTTTCTTTCTTCCTTTCTTTCTATTTCTTCTTTCGTTAATCCTCACCTGAGGATAGTTTTTTTTGTTTGTTTGTTTGTTTGTTTGTTTTTACTGATTTTTAGAGAGAGTGGAATGGAGTGGGAGAGATAGAGAAACATCTATGTGAGAGAGAGACATATATTGGTTGCCTTCCATAAGAGCCCTGGACTGGGGCCAGGAATCAAACCTGCAACCCAGGAACGTGCCCTTGACAGGGAATTTAACCCATGACCCTTTGGTCTGCAGGCTGACACTCTAACTGCTGAGTAACCAGCCAGGGCAAATATTTCTTCCTGGATCTCCAGAGGATGATTTTTTTTTTCTCTTCCTGAGGGCTTCCATAGTTCAGTTTGTTATGTGCAAATATCAAATGTATGTAATTGGAAAAGAAGAGATTTATGCCATGGCTGATCAACAGCCCCTGAACAATGGATGGACAGATTACTCTGACACAGTTGCACTATGAAAGAGAGGGCTAAGGGGTTGCCTGGCTCAAGGGACCAAGCAGTCTCCATTGCCTCCCTGGTTAGTCTTTTATTGTACAGCAGTTTGAGATAAAATTTATTTTTTAGATATAATAAGTTGGATGAGTAATCTTAGTAGGACACATGTGTTTGCATTGTCCTCAGGCAAGGTACCTAAAGATTAGGTATAAGGGATACCAGTAAACACCCGGGGGTCTGCATGTGCACAGACTTGTTTGGAAAGGTCAGGGAATAATTAGGGTACTGCCTTCGACACTGCCCTGTCTCCCTAAGTCAGAATTCTAATAAACAGGGCAAGCGGCCTTCAACACACTTCCCTTTTCTCAGAATGTCTCTCTTACAAACTATCCAACCAAGTGTCGGGTGCTCCCCAACAATTTTCCTTTAGGCAATGACTGACTATACACACTAGAAGCCTGATGCATGAAATTCATGCAAGGGGCTCAGCCCTTGAGGCCCCTGCTGCCTCTCGACCTGCAGCCCCACCCATTGGTCATTCTGGATGGTCATTCCTGAAGGCTGTTCCACCCTCAGGTCTAATTAGCATATTAGCTCTTTATTATATAGGATATTATATGTAGACATATGTATACTTATAGTGTATTTGGGGTAAAGGCTGACTAGCCTGACATACTTGATGAAGTTCGCTTCTGTGACTAAATTATCCATTTCTCTGTTGAATCTTCTTCTATTAACTGTATTAAATCGTATAGTAGTCTCCTAATGCTTCTGTAACAATGTATCACAAGGTGGGTAGCTTAAAACAACAAAAGTGTATGTATTCTTTCACAGTACTGAAGAGTAGAAGTCCCAAATCAAGCTGTGTGCAGAGGTGATTGTTTCTGAGGGCTCTGAATAGTCTGTTCAGTCTCTCTTCCAGCTCTGGTAGTGCTGTATGTTTGCCTTGGAGATTGATCCATCACTCCAGTCCTCTGCTTGCACATGGTTTTCCCCTGAGGGCCGGTGTCTTTACTAGGGATTTTTGTTGGTCATGTTGGATCAGGGACTCATCTTACTTCAGAACGAGCTCATCATGACATTACATTTGCAATGACCTTATTTCCAAAAGCTCATGTTTTGAGGTACTTGGGATTAGAAATTAAACATATTTTGGGGATGAAGGAGTGACTTTTAAACCCACAATAGTAACAACAATCAAACCAGATCAAATTATAGGAGGATTTGCTAAAGTTGCACAATCTGTGTTGAGCTATCTATTGTTTTACTTTGTTTTAGTAAAGCAAGAAAATACAGAATTAATTGTGTCTGCTGAAAATACCACCTCATATTGACCCTTTCTTTTCATTGCATGGAAGATGGTGATGGGATTTAATTTTATAGCTAGGAATTATAAACAGAGCTACTGTAAAATGAACATTTTGCTTCCATATATGTGTGAAAATCAAATGTTTTCTCTATTTGTCATGGTTAAAACGTATGAAAATTACCTCTCAGGTTTACAAAAATTATATTAGTGTTTTATAGATAATTTTAAGTTGATTCTATTCATATTATATTTCTATTTTAGTCATGAATAGTTGTTGATTTGTATGGGAAACAATTTGGCATTTTAGCAGAATTATATAGACTATTATGTTGGATATGACAAAGAAGCTATCATACATTGTATGGAATGTATGTGTTTAGTAAATTTGGTAAATGTTCTTACAAACCTGTTCCCAGAAATGTTCTCCCTATGACACTGTGACATGACATGCTTACTTCTTGTCTTGTTTAAATGGTCTGCTGATTTATTTGCTGGGAAATTTTCATTTAATAGATTTAAATGGCACATTTGATGCCCTTAAAGAACTGACTCCAAAAGACCTGAAGAAGGAGACCAGAACAAATGAAAGAACTTGTTGAAAACACCCAGGGCTTTTTTTAGGATGGCTGCATATTTAATAGGAGTGCACAGAGAGACTTGGCTGCAAAAATGCCCCTGCAAACTTGAGCTGTATGGACAGAAACACAGGATGCACCTATCTTCTTTATTTTCTGCTGTGTGGAATGTATTTAGAACATGATGTTTAAACCTGGGCACCACCTTTTAAGAAGGAACTTAATTAGAGTGTGCCCAAAGGAGGAAAATCGGGACAATGGGAAGTTAAAGTGATACCCTGTGAGGAGTGATTAAAAGAACTGGGAATATTGTACTTGTTGGACTGAACACCTAAAGAGGGAGGGGTAAAGTGATGCTTATAGAAGAGGGATGGAAACTGGTGTGACTTTTGATACATACTGATGTTTGGTGAAGGCAGATTACAGAAGAGGGTTAAGATGGGAATGTGACATTTTAGTGGAGGGGTGAGTCACCTATTTCTAAAAGGATTTTAGCATAGATTTTCTGTAGGAGGTGGAGATGGAGGCCACAAACCCTAAAGTCCCTCCCCACCCCTAACTTGCTGAATCCTCTTTCTTCTCTTCCCTCTCATTCTCCAGAATCAACAAAGGCTCTGCGCAGAATCCTTTATATCAGAAATTTATTTTCATTTATTTGTTTGTTAATTTATTTGATTGAATTTATTGGAGTGGAATTGGTTAATAAAATTATATATGTTTCAGGTGTGCAATCCCACATCATCTGCATATTGTATTGTGTGTTCACCACTCAAATCAAGTCTTCCGTTACTATTTATCCATCCTCTCCCTGTCTTTCCCTCGGGTAATCACCATACTATTGACTGTGCCTATGAGTTTTTGTTTGTTTTTATTTGTTGGGTTTTTGGGTTTGTTTGTTTGTTTGTTGTTGTTTTTTTGCTTAACCCCTTCCCTTATTTCACCCAGCCCCCCAACAGTTGTATCTATGGATCTGTTTCTATTTTATTTGTTTATTTTGTTAAACAACCAATGGCTCACAAAGCTTCAATTCTCACTATTCAATATTACCTCCTAAATTGATATATATTTAGCCACAAACTTGTACACTTTTCCAGTAGCAATTATTGTTTACTTAAAAATATTACTATTTAATTGTTCCTAATCTTACATTCTCTATAGCCAATATATCATCAATGTTTTTCTTTCTTTTATTTAGGTCAGTAAGATTTTAAGAACTATAGTATTTCATATTTTAAATATTTTAGCTAAATTGTTGCAGAGGTATGCCAATATTTTCTTAGCTTCATGCTTTTTCATACATGAATCTCAATAGCCCTCTTTCATTATCCTGTGTATATTCAATTATCTTATCTTATTGATCTAACTAAGAATGAATATCTTCACACATGCATTGTTATAACATTCATTCAAATATCTGAGTTTGTGTTTCTTCTTTGGCTATTTCAACTTTGCCAATGTTTACTCAGAAACAGAATAGTCCATCTGTAATACCACTTTCATTACCATATTTATTGTATTTTAAGTAATTTTTCTTTCCATATTTCATTGAGGGATGATACAACAAGAGAATCAGCTATTTCATGATCTCTGATTCATACATATGGTGATATTATTAACAAATCACATCCAGTGACTTTCAAACAGTAACATTTTTCTATGTGCCTTTCTGCATATAATGAGTTAGGGTGAAGGTATCTAGTCCTAATTCTTCTCTTGAAATGCTCTACCATTCTCATATTCCTCTCTTAGCCAAATTTAGTAGCTGTCAAAATATATAGAGATAGATAGATAGATAGATATAGATATATATAGATATATATAGATAGATATATATTGATTTCTAGCATCCCAAGAACTAGTTATTTCCTATTTTGCCTTTTTTACTAATTTTACATTGACATTTGCATAGATTAAGCTGATTTTTCTCCACATTTAGATAATTTAATTAATCCTTTCAAGCTGCCTTTTAAATTCCTTCTCTTACTTCTCTTTCCACCTGGCCCTAAAACTTTAGTTAACTTTCTTTTACCTATGAAGTAGATATTAGTGAAAATCTTGAGTAAATGTTGGGTACTTATTGGTGAGTATGTAAATTGGTATAGCCATTATGAAAAACAGTATACAAAAATCCTACTTCTCTGTATTTATCTGAAAGAAATTAAATCATCTATATAATAAAAGCCTAAGTGACTGTTACGACCGAATAACTGGAATGACCGGTCAACCATTCACTAGGATGCACACTGACCACCAGGGGGCAGAAGCTCAATGCAGGAGTTGATCCTTGATGATAAGTGCACTCCCACAGCCAACCTCCCACTGTTAGCCAACCTCCCATGGCCCCTACCCTGCCCCTGCCATCCAACCTCCTGCAGCCCCTTCCTCCACCTAGCCAACCTCCCTATCTGGCCCGATTGGGGGTGGGGGAGCAGCCAGCCAACCTCCCGTGGTCCCTCCCGCTGGCCAGCCCTACCTCACAGCTGGCTGGCCCTTCAATAGGCCTCAATTTGTGGCCAGGCTGAGGGACTCCACCAGTGAGCAAATCCATGCACTGGGCTTCTAGTTATCTCTTAAAGATATATACATCCCACATTTATTGCATATTATTCAAAATACTTGAGACATAAAAACAACCTGTGACAAATAAATAGATCAAGAAAATGTGGTATATATATACACTGATAAGAATGAAGGAAATCCCATCGTTTGTGTCATTAATGAATTTTGAGGACATTGTGCTAACTGTAATGTATCAAACAAAAAAGGCCAAATACTGTATGGTCTCATTTATATGTGGAATCTAAAAAGCCAAATTCATAGAAACAGAAATTAGATCAGTGATTTTCAGAGGTTAGAGGATAGGAAAAAAATGATGTTGGTTAAAGGATACAAAATGAATACATTCTGGAAAGCATGGTGTCTATTGTTAATAATTTATTGTATACTTGAAAATTGCTGAGAGTAGATCTTAAATTTTCTTACTGTTACAACAAATAATTGCCAATTATATGAATTTAAGAATGTTAGCAAATCTTACAGCAGTAATCATTTTGCAATATATATCTGCAAAAAATCATCACATTGTACACCTTAAACTTAAACAATGTTGTATGTTAACTAGAGGCTCGGTGCATGGATTCATGCACCAGTGGGGTTCCTCAGCCTGGCCTGAATCCTCTCACAATTTGGGATCCCTTGGGGAATGTCAGACTGCTGATTTCAGCCTATTCCCCGCAGTCCCACATCCCCTGAGGGATGTAGTAATGCATGAATCAGCCGCACTGCTCCCACTCATACTGCCCGCTGTGCCTGCAGCCACCTCTTGGTAGCGCTGCCACAGAGGCGGGAGAGGTGTTTGGTGCCCTTAGGTCAGCTGAGTGGTGCTCCTGCTGTGGGAGCACACAGACCACCAGAGGGCAGCTCCTGCATTGAGAGTCTTCCCCCTGGTGGTCAGTGTGCATCATAGCGAACAGTCAACCGAACCTTCGATCATTTGGCTGCTTAGGCTTTTAGATAGATAGATGATTGATAGATAGATAGATATCTCAACAAAGCTAGCTTTAAAAAAAACAAAAAAACTTTTTTAAAAAATATATGTTTTTATTGATTTCAGAGAGGAAGAAAGAGGGGCATAGAAACATCCATGATGAGAGAGAATCATGGATTGGCTGCCTCTTGCATGCCCCGCACTGGGATCGAGCTTTAAACCAGGCATGTGCCCTTACAAGGAATTGAACTGTGGACTCCTGGTTTCTAGGTTGATGCATAAAAAAACCTTTTGTAATACTTTCAAAAAAATAGAAAGTTGGCTTTTGGAGAATAGAGAGCAAGGTTTTAGTCATTTTTACGTTTCTAATATTTATACTGTCCCTCTAACAGTGTACCATCCCTCACAATTTAGATGCTTATTTATTGAATTGAATAAATACCTGCTAAGTATTTTATCAGTTGCATAAAGTAGAACACAGCAGAAATGTCAAATATTTATCAAATTTATGATGGCATTGTAGTTCACTTTTTACTTGTGATAGTACTGCAAATCTCTCCTCATGCAAGGGGGAAAATAACCAAATCATCTATTAGTATTATGCAAAAGATCTAATTTTATTTGCACATTTTTGGAACTACATAAAAATAAAGTTCATTTTTCATTCAGTGACTTTCCCCCACATTAATCGGTCTAAAGCAAAACGAGGTGCTACATGAAAGACCGTCTATCTCACATGTGTCAAACACAAGGCCCACAGGCCAAATCCGTCCCGCCAGGCCTTGCAATGTGGCCCGCACCGCGCTGTCATCACTGCACTCCGCTGCGTTTCCATCACAATGACAGTTTATGACTGTTCAGTAAACCATTCGGCCCTCTATTTAGGCTGGATTTTAGATTTTGGCCCCTTCTCTGATTGAGTTCAACACCCCTAGTCTATCTACTTGGAGAAGAGGCTATATACATGACTTAAGAGATTTAAAAATCAACATCCAAGTGAAGAAGCAGCCTGGGTAATTTGTTGACTTTCTAAACTCTGATCTACAGTTTGGATCTGTACAAAACTTTAATTCAGCTCACCCCAACTTCCCACATGTAAACTCTGTTCTTTTTCTAACTCCAGATGCTACTTGAGTCTATCCACATCCATTTATCCCTCACTAATACGATTACATGTTTGAAATGTTTTTTAAGAGTGTGATGTTTTTGTTCTGATCGCTTAAAATGTATCAGCAACTCCCATTAATTGGTAGAGGCACACATTTTCCAGACAACCAGACCATGTTAGAAGCAAAACCCATCCTTCAGCTCTTCTTCAGAGCACTTTATCTGGGGCTCCAATTTTGAGTTAGATGCCTCTATTTTATGCCTCTAAAAACTCTATTCTTTTATTTTAATTCTTTATTTAATTGACTGTTGCCTGCATTTCCTGTAATCATTATGTGGAGGGTAGCTCTATATGTTTTAATCATTATATCGATAATATCCTCATTGCCTACAGCTCAGTAACAGCTGTTGAATGAATAAGTGTACCAACTGACTATTCTATAGTCAATATTTCTTACTAATTTTATACAAAAATGACTTATGAGTTAAACTCTGTTGTTGTTGTTTTACTTTTTTTCTAACTCCATTTTATATGTTAAAGATAGTAAAGAAGACCAAGTTACATTTCTGTAGGCCAATTTTGTAAGAAAATCATATGAAAACCTTTTCACTGTTGGAGGTGAACTCACTCCCTTTCCTATGCAGCAGATCTGAGCTTCTAGGAGGCCAGAAAGTCCTGTCTGTGTTACAAAAAACCAATGCCATGCTACTGCTCCCTTCGATCAAGGTGAACTCCCTTCTAAAGAGTCATAAGCATGTATCAGCAGCTGCAGATAGTGTATGAGATATCAGGAAACTTGCAAACTTTAGGGCCTACCTATATTTGTTTGTTTTAGATAAACAGATAACCATGAAGTCACGGCCTAAGTAACTATTGCTCTGAATGATGAATCTGAAATAGAAATTGTGATTTTTGAGCAACCAAAACAGGAGGAGGAGACAGGGAAAGTGCATGATGCTAGAAGTCACTGAAGCAACAACTGTCTTGTGCTGTTATTCAAAAACATACACAATACCAGAAGAGCTGCTCCTATGTGTCAGTTCCGGAAGTGTTCTCCTAGTTGCCATCAACTCTTTTTCTTCCTTTATACATAATAGAAATGAACATAGCAGAAGTGTTAAATATTGTCTAACAGTGTCACCACTGAAGAATCAGTTCAAGGCCTGCTTTGATCAATATTTAAATTTAAATTGACATTGAGATACAAAGAGGTGCCAATGCCAGACTTGCAAATGGTTATACTCTGATGACACTGGTTTCCAAAACATGCAGCAATAAATAATACTTTTCCTGGATGTAATTCTAGAGTCTATCGTATCTCAGCGTCTGACAGAATACAGATGGCACTCAAATTAAAACAATGTAAGAAAACTTTATTTACAAGAGGACAATTGTGGACAAGATGTAAGGGGTAGTGTGAAAGCCAGGGAATAGTTTTTTCACAACCAACACCCCAAAAGACAAGGAGAGAGAAAAAAAAAATAAGAGAAAGTTCTAGAAGGGTTTCTTTTGGAAGATCAAGGCCACTTGACGACCCAACCAGGACAATCAATATCATAGGAAGGAAACCAAGGAATAAATACCCTAACCTCAGCCTCGCTCCTTCATCTCATCTTTTCCTGAGGGAACCACTTACCTTACCCAAATTGTCAGGAGCCTCATGAAGATAAAGTTTTGAGTCCACCTCCCACAGTAGAGTGAACAAAATGGTACAGAGAGTTATGTATTGGGACAGATTGATGTCTGGTGTTTCTGCCATCTCTTTTTGAGAGGTTAATAAGCCTACTTAGTAGAGAGACATCCTGAAACCTTAATATAATTGTACATAATTATTCTGTCTCCCATTATATGCTTACTATTGATCTGCATTTAAAATCTACTATTAAATTATTATGTGCATCTAATATTATTTCTTTGTTATGTATTAAACTGTTGTCACTATTTATTTCTGAGGATTAAAAAATTCTTTTAAGCAATTCCTTTATCTAGCCATAATAGAAAATATTTTGATGCTGATGAGAAATCCATACATATATGCATGCAACAATTATTTTGACCATTCTAAAACCCCAGTTTTAAATTTGTCCAATAATAGCGATATATGGCAGAAAATATCATCACAATTTTATGGATGGAAATGTTTCTATATGTGAGTTTATTCACAGATACAAAACTCATTAAAGGCTCAAAGGCATTGAAAATTCACATGAATTGACTTCCTAATATGCCTTTTGTTCTCTTTATGATTCAGTTTGTGCCTTTAACTTTATCCAAAAAAATAAAAATAAAAATGATACCAGACATATATTATGTGGCTGATGTTAAAAGAATTAAAAGCTATTGCCAGTGTTTGTATGTCTTCTTATGAGTTTTAGGGAATGGAACTCAGAGCTAACCTGACTTAGTTATCTTCCTGTAAGTAGTGTATCATTTATTCTAGTAAGCTAGTAAGTAAAATAAGATTTCCAAACTTGTTTCTTTAGAAATAGATTAATGCCAATCTGAACCCTCTTGCAAACTAATATATGTAGTTCATGGATTAGGTAATAAAAACACTCTTTTCTTAGACTCTATAGTTTGTCTTTAGTTTTTAATGTGTATTTTTCCCTATGACATAATTCATTATTTTAGAACCATGCGGTTACATCCATTACTGTGACTCATGAAACTTTACTTCATTGATACCACCAGATTATATAGGCATCTACCAACAGATGTGCTTTCTAATTATCTCATGGACATCTCAAAGCTATTATGTCCATGAATCTACTTCTTTATTTGTTTAGTTTACCCAGTGCAATCACTATATAAACAGTGGTGTAAATCTGAACTCTGAGTGCTGTTCTTAGCACTTAAATCTTCTCTGCCCTCCACATGTGAATCCTGTCAATTCTACCTCTTTACTTTTCTGTTTTCCTCCATCCCATCATCACTGTCTTCATTGACCTTCACTTCTTCTCAGCTGGATCCCTACAATAGTCTCCTAATTATGAGCTCAGTGGATAAAGCATCGGCCTGTGGACTGAAGGGTCCCAGGTTTGATTCCGGTCAACGGCATGTACCTTGGTTGCGGGAACATCCCCAGTGGGAGGTGTGCAGGAGGCAGCTGATAGATGTTGCTCTCTCGTTGATGTTTTTAACTCTCTATCCCTCTCCCTTCTTCTCTGTAAAAAAAAAATATATATATATATATAATATAATATATTATCTTAAAAATCAATGGAAAAACTATCCTCTTTTGATACGGATAACAAAACAAACCAAAACAAAAAAAGAAGAAATATACAATTAATTATTTTAAATGCTAGCCTGAAGGTTGAGCATAACAAAAAGCAGCATGTTTAGCCTAGTTTGATTAATGAAACCTTATTAGGTTAAAGAGAAGCCTGAGTGTCTGCCACAAATGATATTCTGACTGGAGAGAAGAAACTGTCAGAGGTAACAAAAGGAGGTTTTGCTCCAACTTAACTGCTCCCTTGGGTTGTGAATAAAGTAGATCAAAGCCTCATCTGAACTGAACCAAAAGTAGAAATAAGACTTAGGGAACAGTGAAATAAAAGGAAAAATTTGAGTGAGTGTGTGTGTGTGTGTGTGTGTGTGTGTGTGTGTGTGTTTACACTGTACAATGTCAGTGGAAATTTGTACTGTCAACCCTAGAACTGAGTATGATGTAAGAATTGTTCTAACCTATAAGTTGATAATAAATTTAAGGTTAGTCAATGTCATCTCAACATATCAAATAAAATAGCTCTACCCAATATCATTTAATATGCTATCTTGAATATTTTACTATTTTTTCCCAAAATATGTTGACATGTAGCAAGTAATGCCCCATTCTGCTTTTATTAAGAAGTTAGTTTATATCAAACTTTTAGTATTAGTATTTTTAAATCTCATCTTCAAAGTTTCTGTCACGAATGAGTCACAAATTTGAGTCAAGCTTAGTTATTCTGAATCAATTTCTACTGCAATTTTAGGTTATAATGTCTCTCCCACCTACATGCCTATAATGAATTCTGGTATCCAGACACAAATAAACCCACTTCAGCTTAATTACTTTCTTTAGTCTTTAAATTGACAATGAATCATTACAGATTTTTTCTTAATTTAAGTCTTTAAAAGTTGCTGAAAATCATCTGGAAAAAAAGAAGATGAGCTTCAATATGAAATTCATTAACCCATCCTATTCATTCTTCATTTTTAGCATAGTAACTAATAATAAAAGCATCCCAAACAGGTGAGAGAATCTTCACTGTTTTTAAATATAGGATGCCCAAAAAGATGTGTACACACACTGTTAATAATTAGAAAGACAGAGTTTATTAAAATACATTTTATTTTCAAAATTGAGCTATCAGCTGTTAAAGTATAAATACATTTTTTAGGTGGACACACTGTACATCAGGAAAAAAAAAGGCTAAATATCTTAAGTAAATTTTTCTCACAGCCATTTTATATTTAACCAATTTATCTTTAACCTAAGTTCATGCACTGAAGCATACCCCTATTTCTAGTTCTATCCCCCTTGAAATGAAAAACAAGCCTGTCACCTTTTCATCAAATCTGAATGCTTATGCTTATGTTACTCTTTTGGCCTCACCCCATCCCATTCCCCATCCCCAACCTAAAACATGGTTGTTTTCCTGTGAACTTGTAACCTCTCCTATTGAATAATTTCTGTCTATCTTTTCCCAGTTCTATTTTAATTGTTAGACTCCTGAACTGTAAAGAGATGCACAGGATCTCAAAATGCTGATTATAATGAGAAAGTCTTTATCCTCTATTCAGAGTAACATGGAATTGTGTGTTTTTTATTGCTCAATGTTAAGTGCTTAAAACAAAATATGCCAATATATTATAAAAAAAACATTTTTTCACAACTTCCTTCATCCAATAACAACAAAATTCCTACTAAAAGTTGAGATGTGTTCCAGTTTCCAAGTATTCTTTCAATCTATATAACTGGCGGGGGTTGGGGAGAGTGAAACTAACTATCCCTATTGTATACCTATGGGACATTAGGAGGAATGGGGACTCCATTACGAAATAATTCTGTAAGGCAAATTTCTACCACAAAGAAACCACTGAATAATTATTTTACTTATGCTCTTTGAGTTATATTTAGAATGTTTGTACAATATTTCCATGCCTAAAGCTATGTTGAAACCAAGTAATTGGTTTAAGTCCTTAAACAATAGAGAGAGAAAAATATCTGTCTGAACGAGTTCTTTTAGCATTGAAGAGACAAAAAAATATATCTTTGGATTAATTTATTCCCAGTAGCCTTACTGACTGAGATTGTAACAATGAAAACAAAATAAAAGAAGCAGAGTGAACATTCACATTAATTTCACAAGGTGTTTATTTGCATACACAAATAATTGAGAATAAAAGAACACGCATCAGGCAAAAATTAGCTAAGGTAGTGTTAGAGTTCTGCATCTGCAATTTTTATTCAGAACTCGGGGGTAATGACAAACCTTGCCTGTGCTTCTGGACAAGATAAACTACAGTCAAGTAATATTTAGGTCAATCTAATTTACTCATTCTCATGTTTAAAAAAAAAATCAGTACACATTTTGTAAAAGAGGAAAATGAAACCCCACTGATCTAAAGAAGAGAAAAGCTTCAACAAGGCTAGTCATATCTAGTTAGGCATCCTTTTATGGAAGCCACAGATCAACAAATTAAGTCTCACTGAAAGGATTAGTCCATCCCTTTCTAGTCTAAGGTTTTCCACTAGTGCCACATACCCTTTCCTACCTTTAAGCATGTTTAAAATGCTGGAAGAAAGGGCATTTATGTTTTTCAGGATGAAGCCATCCTCAAACAATCCATGTTCATAAGGTAGAAGGCTCTCTTTTATGATTTCAACGAATCACATTATACACATATCATATAGTGCTTGCAATCACTAAACCATAATAATTATAAGTTAATAATGAATGAGAATTTAGCATGCATTTAAAATATTCCATTGATTATAACCTCCTCCAATCAAAGGACATTTTTCTTCTCTACCTTGTCAATGACACTTCTCTAAACATAGAATAAAGGAAAATTCCTTGGCAGAAAATATAAACCTCTGACACATGCATTCTCTTCCTTCATCATAGTTCGCCATACGTCCTACATTATTTTCCTATTGTGCACATAGAATGTATTAACAGGCCAAATGAAATGCATGTTAATAAAAACCAAACAAGATGGCTATCTTTTTCTATATTTAACAAATTTGAAAGCAACTTAAAACAATTTAAATAGCATAACCATTTTTTCTTAACTTGGGATAGAGCAGATTCTACGAAGTCCTTCAAAAACAAGGCATATCGCTACACTTTGGAAAACAATATTCTTAACCACAGAGACAAGTGGATTTCTAAGAAGGTATATCAGTTTCCCCATTATTTATGCTTTCTGCTTTTACCCTTATGAATGTGGGATGCAATTACCCTTATGAATATGGGATGCAATGGCACCTGTCCATTCACTAACAGTTAGTGAAAATCACCAATTGTTGATGGCAGTCAGTTTTAGCTTTGTGTGTTTTCTTGTTCTTTGGGTTCAAAATTATATTTCAAAGGCCACATTAATAAAATAAGAGCCACACTAAATATATGTTGCAAGTTGAATATGCTAATTTCTTGTCTCTAGAGATTAAGATATTTCCACTCAGAATTGAGACACCACCATTATGTAAATTAATACACAACTTTTCTAAAAGAAAAACAGAAATTCCTGAAACTATAGTTGCAAAATTCTATAGTAGTCTTTTGAGAGAATAACATTATCAGTATTATCAATTTCTTCCTTCTCATTTTTCTTTTTCCCCTTTATTTATTTCATTTGTGTACTTCCTATCTTTTCTTTTGAATTTTGAAATATATTCAAAAAGCAGCTGAGCCAATTGATAGTGAAGCTTAAATTATTAAAAGAAGTATAACCAGAACGGAAATTCTTTTACTTTGGAATGTTTTATGGTTCCATTTTAAATACTTCTAAAAAGAGTTTGCCAATGCAAGATAAAATATCTCTTTTCCAAGCTAAATCTTTCTGGCTAGTCTGACTTTGAATGTAGCCCATAGTCTATAAAGTTAAGGTAATAAAGACAAACAATGTGCCCTAAATTGTTTTGGAACAAAATACAAGGTTCTACAAATCACTAATAATAGTAAAAACATAAATTGTGGCCTTTTGAGCCTTTATCTATGCCAAAGACTTTATGTTTCTCTTTTAATCGTTTTTTTCTAGTCTTATTTACAGAAAAAGCCTGTCACAAAAAGTCATATCTATTTAAATCCTGCAACCATCCTAACCGGTTTGGCTCAGTGGATAGAGCATCGGCCTGCAGACTGAAGGGTCCCAGGTTTGATTCCAGTCAAGGGCATGTACCTTGGTTGCAGGAACATCCCCAGTAGGAGGTGTGCAGGAGGCAGTTGATGGATGTTTCTCTCTCATCAATGTTTCTAGCTCTCTATCCCTTTCCCTTCCCCTCTGTAAAAAAACAATAAAATATATTTTAAAAAATAAAATCCTGCAACCAGAAAATGGCAAAATTTAGTACCCCCAATTCTTCTTTATCCCTAAAGTCTATGTTCCTTACCATGGTATCTACGCCTTCTACTTTGTGCATAATCCTCACAAACCACATCAGGGAAGCCTTGTAAACATGATCGTGACCTTAGACATTTATACAATTATCAAAACACCTTCTGTTGGGGTATGAAAGCATGCACTGCAAAATCATCAGCCAATTAAGTAAGCTGCCACCAGCTCCTCTCATTATGCCCTATTTGCAGCCTCTTTCGTGGATTGGCTTAGCACAGGATCCTGTTTGGTACTGATGCTTCTAAATGAGGTAATGTACCACCAGTATGTACAGTGCTCAACACAGGGCCAGGGCCATGCTATACACTCTGTAAATACTGGTTTTCCTAAACCTCCTTTTCACCTGGCTTTTCCTGGCATATATATAATGCAAACAGGGGGATGCTGCAAACAATGTAAAGAGTGTAAGTTTATCGGCTTTTCTGCAATCCAACCACTATCTCTGGTCAAGGCTGGAAGTTTGGACTCATTATTTACTCTGACAATTAACAGGGCTTGTGGGCTTGTTTTGCTTATAGTAATAAATCTTAGGGTAGAAGGATCTACAGATTGATTCTTGGGTGCTTTTGAAATCGGAATTAACACACATTAACATGTTTTATGCAAAGGAGCATCAAGAGAATGCTAAAACTCTAACACTTCGATGATTAAGTCAGCACATAACAAGCAGAACAGCAAGGATGAGGGCCAAACGTTGCCCAGATTCCCTTTACACAGCAAGGAGAAACAACAACAGGTAAGTAACTTCTGCGATCTTAGTCACATCTATTTAAACTAATTATTAGAGACAGGAGAAAGCAAGGTACATTTTAGACATCAGAAAAATAAAAATATGAGAGAGGAAGTGAAAGGGAGAAAGGGGGGAATATAGAACAAAAGAAGGAAAAAAAATGCTTAACAATCATTTTGAAGAACCAAACTATGCCTAACACTTCTTTTGAAATCCCCACACGTGAAGAGCATACTATTTGTTGGTTGACTGAAGTATAGAAATAAGAAAGAGAGAAAAGGAAAGATTTTTTTAAGGTAGTAGAGTCTAAAGGGTTTTTTTTGTTGTTGTTGTTGTTTTGTTTTGTTTTGTTTTGTTTGTTTTTTAGGTATCACTTAGCATTACATATTGCCTGAATTTTGTGGGCAAGAAAATTAAAGCTTGAGTGAGTTAGCAGGTTCCAGATACTTAACTTTAAATTTGAAAACTTGTAAAAAAAATTCTTTGGAATTCGTTTGTGTTATTTTTTCCCCTCAGAAGCTCTCTCATGGCTTGAATTTATGCAATCAAATAAAAAAAGTAGTCAAAATAATTTCTAAATTTAACTCTTCCTCTCAGAATCACTTAGATTGAGTTAGATATTGTTTCTTTCCTAAAATAATAAACCATAGGTACTTGTAGCAAAATCTTGATGGTTGCTCTAGAATTATCTTTCATCTAACCAAAGAACATCGGTGGTATCAACAAACTATCTTATACCAACTCTAGTTCCTCCATCACATTTCAAGGATATTGGGTGGCATAATTTATCTTGTTACAGGTTCTATAAATGTTGTCAGTAAACTATTTAAATGCCTTTCAGAAATGCACGCTCTCATTTACTTTGACTAATCCTGTAGCCTTTTCTACAGATTAATACAAAATTCAAAGGTACACTGCTTGACATAATGTTAAGGTATTTGTTTAAAAACCTTTAGAACTATAACAATGTCACAAAAATCTAGTGATTCTAGATGACTACATGTAATTATTTCATTAAACTATTCCTCACTGCCTCCATAGTTAATTTTCTTTCCTACACAGAAAACAAAGCAATAAGACACCTCCCAGGTATTACAGAGGAGTAGATTAACTGGTGTACTAGGATTATGTCAATTTGTTTAAAAATATTTGCAAGAAAAGTTTTGAATAGATGGGCAGTTATAAGAGGGCTGGGTGCAATTATAATACAGTCATACGTAATACTCTGATACTATCATTCTCTTACATATCGGGAATTCCAAGGAAATCCAGTATAAAGTAGTAATTATAAGACATTATTCTGGCAGGACCTTGGCAGCTTCAATAGAAAATAAAATTCAGTACATCCCATTCCTTACAAGGCCTTCTAGAAACTGACTGCAGAAAATTAAAATCCTGTCAGGGGCCAACTAACTATGTGCCTTAGATTCCTGACATAATATTCAGTGAATGTGAACAGATTTTAATTTCATGTCCTAATTACCACTGGTAGAGAGCAACTTTGAAAATGTTTTACAAGGATGAACCCAATCTACTCAGTCAGCTCTATAAAATTGGCTGTGAATAAATGCATAAACTTAGCCCTCCTATTTGCCTGATTTTTTTTCTCTTTCTTCATCCCACACCCTTCATTATGCTGGCTGAATAAAATGATTGTGAATTACTCTCTGCCTTTGGCACATCTTATTGACTGAAGTCTGTATCAGTGGTTTGAGGTGCCATCTTGTTTGCCCATATGTTTAGGTGTGAATATGATGTAGGAATTCTTTAAAATGGAAATTTGCATGAAATCTGTCTTATACAAACACCTCAATAGGAAAAACTCTTCACTGGAAATACCTTTAGCTCTATTATCAAGATCTTTTCTCTCATGGATAAAGAAAAGATTTATATAAAAATACTTAATAGAGCAAGAGTAAAACTTAGTGGAAAGTTGGGTTCAAATGAACAGCTATTTAATGAGGAATAAATTCAGTTGCACTAGTTATTCAAACCTCCATCAGCACCCTTCACATAAAAATGGTAAGGTCTCTTACAAGGAGTAAGAGAAAAAGCTGACTAGAAGAATAACCAATTCAGTGTCATTCAATCATGCATACAGTTTTTAAAAAATATTTACTAAGCTTTTGCGCATTGTGCTGTACTATGGAATAACCCTTGCAGACATGGGGAAAAAATGGACCATGCCCTCTCAAATTAGAAAAAGGTATAAGGATTGTGCCTATTACTTGAAATAAACAAATGAACAGCTCATAAAACCAGAGGGGACTGGATTTGATTTGCAAATTACATTTATATGAATTCAAGGAAAAATTATAATAGCTTAGTGACTTCAAATATCTAAACTTAGCACTTTTAAAATTGACACTATTTAGTCAATATTTCTCTCAAAATCCTAGTTGTTTCCAGGAAATATTAATGAGAACTTGTTCCAAGTTCAAAAGTAAGTAACAACTTTATGAAGTCAAATATGGTTGTGTTCCTTATATATTTAATCACAATTCTTTTGCTTCAAATTAAATTGTAAGGACTTAAGTACAATGACATGCAAGAGCAAATGTTATATCATCATTTATGTTCCATAAACATAGCATAATTTAAATCACTGAGTATATCACTGTCTTGATTGGTAACCCCAGACACTTGGCATCAAATCATCCTTGAGTTAGTCAGCTAACAACAGTAATTGAAATATGTTTAGAGGAGTGTAATTATTCTTAGTTTATGTTTTTATAAGCTCAATTATCTCACATTTGAGATAGCATTAACTACATCAGAGTGTAAGTAAATTATATAGGAATTATATAGGTCATTGGGCCATATTTTAAAGATTTCTAAGAGCATATTCTTATATACTATATCCAGTCCTCTTACATGTATATATATTACCATCAATTTCCCCCTCAAGTAAGTCAAGTTTACTAGTGTCATCAGCACTGCCATTTTCACCAAGCTTCTCTTTACAATGTTTCACTTGTATGCTTTCAGCCATAGGTATGGATAATGTTTTAGGATATGCAACATCTACTCCTTGATGATTATGAAATAAACTCATTTATTCTACACCCCCCAGAGGGGGCTTTTTTATTCTTATACAGGGAAGGGAGATGGGAAAAGCTCTAATAGACTGCGGAGTCTATCCACTTTCTAAACCCTTTTTTCTTTCTTTCTTTCATTAATCCTCACCCGAGGATATTTTTTCCCCATTGATTTTCAAAGAATGGGAGGGAGAGTGAGGGGAAGAGAAACATTAATTGAGAGAGACACATCAATTGGTGGCCTGCAGGAGGAGAGTGAACCTGCAACCCAGGTATGTGCCCTTGACTGGGAATGGAACAAGCAACCCTTTGGTGCACAGGCTGAGACTCTAACCACTGAACCACGCTGTCCAGGGCCTGACCCTTTCCTTATTTCCATGTAGGAAAATAGATTTCATGATTGCAAAATTTCTAAATTAAACTCTATAAGTCAATACAGAATTAGTGAGAAATGGCATACTTTATTTAATCGTATGTACACTTAATCTTTAAGATTAGTGATCACAAGATTCAATTTATATACAAAGAAAGCATTTTTTTTCTAGAGTCTTGAAAGTCTTAGATAAGCATTGATAAATCTTCTAACTCTTGTCAGCGTTATGCTTTCTGTTTAAGCAATGCCTGTGGCTTTTTCTGGACCAGATCCCTGCAGTAGACAGTGCTGCTGATCATAAAACCACAGAAAAAGTTTCATACACCAAATTAAAGGACCATTCCAAGCACCTTCAGGTTTAAGAAATAAAGTGAAAACATACTGATTGCTTTTATACTGGTATTCAATGTTATGAACAGGTTTTATAGAATTTTATATCTCAAAAACCATGGAGAAATATTCAGAAACCTCCCCTGTTTTGTTACAGTTTCAGAAGGCAAGTATTTTGAACTAAGCATACAAACCTCAAAGTGACCTGGAGAGAAAAGGAGAGAAAAGGAGAGTGCATGCATTTGTTCAGAGATGACCTAGTTTCTACACTAAATATTCCACTGTGCTCCAGGTTCTGTTACGAACAGCTTTAAAATTCCCTGTGCCCTCAGGTGCTTCCTTAATGCAGCCACTGATGATGTGGGTTCACACTGACCTTTTTATGTGGGGGAGGATGAAATAGAATATATTGTGTTGTATCAGATATAGAAATAGTAAAACACTGAAATGTTAAAAATCCTAGATCAAATTAAAGAAATTATCTCAGAAGAGAACTATAAAGTGTAATGAACCTTGAGGCATACAAATTATTACTAAAGTCACTTATTATATTGTGTCCCTCTCAATATCATTTCATTAAATTTTAAATGGTAACAATATATAATTTTATGAGTTTTACAGTGTCAGATTATTCATTTTTCATGAAATATGTTGTAAAATGTGACATCTTGTCAGAAAAGCAAAAAATGTCGGTACACCAAGTAGATGAGAAAATCTGAAATTTATTTTGGGGAATTTTTCATACCAAAGTCACTTTTTAATCTTTGAAATAGCATTATTATATTTTACAACTAAACTAAAAGATCTGTATTTTATTTTGGGTATACCTCCAAACAACAACAATTAATTAAAAACAAAGACTTTTCAATAACCCCTATATTCAAACTCCAAACATATACTATTAAGTGCAAGAAATCAATAATAGATACTTAAATACTCCTGACTGGCACATGTTATGTTTTATTCCTTTTTGTTCACATTCTTACAAATTATATTACTCTGCTAGTAGACACCTTATAATTCCTTTTCAAAGTTAAAACTTTGGTAAATTCCTCTTAGTTCCTATTCTATCTAATTTTAAAAAATGCATTTAAAACTCAAACTATCAAGCCAGTAGAATACCTAATGTACATGGCAAAAGAACATAGCAGTGTATTTAGTTTTTGTTTTGTTTTTTTATTATTACTAATCCCCTCATGACTTCTTTGTATATTGAGTGATAAAATATCCAATGTGTAAGTAAGATATCATTGATACAAGGGCCTGTTTATTCAGCTTCATGAAACACTTTATATTATGACAAAATATAATCCTCAACATCTGATGTATACTATGTGCATCTGAAATGCAAACTATCACAATGCCATACATCATGATATATTATTGAATAACCTTACTGTTCCTGGCCAATTCTGCAAAGGCTGATAAAATCAAATAAATAAAAACAAAAAGCTTAACACTGCAAATAAATGGTCTATGAACATCTAAAATGCCACAACAAAGAAATGAAAGTTTCCAAAACTGATGAGCATTGATTTTCTCCAAAACAAAAAATGACTCGGAGCCATTACCTTGTTTCCACCCAAGCAGCACTTGCAGATTTTATATTATTCTTTCTACCCTGCATGACCTACATATTTTGATAAAACAGGAAATGTATCAATGGTAATTAAACTCACAAGATTTCAATGTAGTTTATTCTACAAACTATAATTGATGTGGAGTGCAATTTTTTTCTAGAAAGTTCTAGACCTTCCTCATCAACAGGCTGTCTGATTTTAGAAAAGTTACTTTTTTCCTCTTTAGGCCTCTTTTAGCTTATTCATCAAAGGGGACCATAACAATCACCTAACTTGCAAGGGTATTCTGGGACCCAAGTGCTTTTGCAGCCTAGATAAATACCCCACAGAAAATTCCTCATAAAGATTAACACACAAGTGATTCCACCAAACAATATTTACAATATAATGCTTATAATACTTATTTAGATTTTTCCATATTAAAGGAACCTCTCCCATCCAGGTTTGGGTTTTTTGGGTTTTTTTTTTTTTTCTTTCTTGGAAAATACAAATTTCTCTTAGCTTTTGGAAATTTCTTCCAAGATTATCCCTACTTTTGGCTTGTTTAAGCATATCTTTCTCTTTTTCCTGACTTCCCGAACAGCATTGTGTTAGCTTTCACAGGCCTCGCTATTAGCATCAGCCATGAACAAAGATTTAGAGAAATACAGATTATTCACAAGGGGGAAAAAAAGCTTAGCTGATAGAGGAATTGGTCTTTGCCATTTCCATGTCACTTCCAGTTTTGACAGAATCCCCACTATATAGATTATATATATATATATATATATATATATATATATATATATATATATATATATATTCCTTAGATAGATTATTGAGAGCAATGTAGAAAAACTGTTTAGTAAAAGAAAAGGCATTTTGGAACGTAATTTCCTGAAACCTCTCAAAAGGTATTTCCTAGTTTCCACTCACAATATAAAACATAACTGGGAATAAGGTCAAAAAAATCTCCTAAGGCAAGTCAGAATCAAAGTGCTCTGTGACCAGATTGTCCAATTCAGCACTGGCTCCCAAAACAGGAAATAGGTGACTAAATCAGTCTATGAACTAGTAAGTCTAATTTTATTGATTAACATCAAGAACAGGGCTAAAATTCCTCCTTTTCAAACATCATGGTCACGCAAAATTTGCTGTAAAAGACCAGTGAGAAACAATCTACTATTGGAAGCTTCTCTTCCCTGACAACAAGGCGGCCTTGGTGTCAAAATAAGATGCAGAAGAGCCTCAAGTGGGGAGTGTGTGGAGTCAACATTCCAGAACTTTTTAAATCACATATACTGCAAAGAAACAGAACTCCAATCTCAATCCACTTCTTAATACTGCTGTTAATTAGACCATGGTTTTCCTAACAGAACAGAAAACAAAGTTTTTTATCTGGTAATGGGCAAGACCACGTAAATAATTTTTCTTCTGAAGCCACACATCTCTTCTTGTGCATTCACTGCTTTCTTTCCAGTTACCTCTGTCCCTCTCAGGTTTCCCACCTCCTGCACAATCTCCAATATCAGCAGCAATGGACTCTGCCTCATGACAATATGCCATTTGAAGTCACTCCCCCGGGCTTTCCTGACAACATTTTTATATTTACTCGGGAAAAATTCAAACCCTAAAAAATTTTCCTTGGCTTCTGAGTCACCCCAAATTCATATGGATGTCCTTCCTTTCTACAGCAAATGAAAAGAGCTAGCTCTGTCCCAAAGGGCTGCTGGGCTGTCCCGTCTTAAACATAAACCAGATACGCCCTCAATTTTTCAAAGACTTGCTTTTGCTGTAGTCGCCTGTCTCATAAGGGCTCTGAATACCAACCGTACTGATATTCTCACATTGAATTTCTCAAGCAGGACTTTCACTCCCCAAATGTAAAAATTCCACATGCGTACCACTGGCCCTCAGCTTCTGTCCACCTGTACAATTCTCTAGGACACAGAATTTATATTAATGTAAATGTCTCCAAATTTCTCAGGTATGCCTTAATTTTTTCTTTCATCCTTATGATCTCCATTCTGTCTTAAGGAAGAAAGCCGCTGAAACCGGTTTGGCTCAATGGATAGAGCGTCGGCTAGAGGACTGAAGGGTCCCGGGTTCGATTCCGGTCAAGGGCATGTACCTTGGTTGCAGGCATATCCCCAGTAGGGGGTGTGCAAGAGGCAGCTGATCGATGACTCTCTCTCATCGATGTTTCTAACTCTCTATCTCTCTCCCTTCCTCTCTGTACAAAATCAATAAAATATATTTTTTTTTAAAAAAAAAAGGAAGAAAGCCTTCTATTCCTTTTTTAGATAAACAGCTTTTTTTTTTCTTTTTGTCTCCTGTCCATCATTTTCCCTCAGATCTTACTGGCACCTCCCCTTGTTAAGCATTCTCATGTTTCCTTCATCTCACAAGTCCACGACATATTATGACTCCATCTAATTCTCTTACTTGCTAAGGTAAAAAGCAATTTACATTTATTAGCTCCACTTTGCCATTTTCTCTGCCCTAAACATGCTCAAACTGGTTTCTTTTCCGTTTCTCCATTTCCGCAGAAATGGTTTTCCCCAAGGTCAGCACCCCTTCCAATAGTAAAACCATAGTCTGCACATGACTCAGTATGTCTACAGTATTTGACACTTTTGGCCTATTCCTGGAATCATATCACTTTTTGTTATATTATGACGATTCAATACTGCTTTTCCTTCTAAAACATGATAATACATCTCAGAGTCTCTTCATTCTTCATTCTATGCTCAGCCATACTAAAGATAATCTCTCCTAGATCACTATCATCATTTCTATTCTTTCCGTGCTTCATATATTTACTAGAGGCCTGGTACATGAATTCATGCATGGGTTGGGTCCCTCAGCCTGGCCAGCAATTGGGGCCTATAGGGGCTGGCAAGGGGGGGACCATGGCAGGTTGGCTGGCTGCCGAAAGTTGGCTGTGGGAGCACACTGAACACCAGGGGTAGCTCCTGCATTGAGCATCTATCCCTGGTGGTCGGTGACCAGTCATAACAGATACTTAGGCTTTTATATATATAGATTCCTATAATTTAATTTAATCACTTCTGTGTCAATGATACCCAAGACCATATTTTGGTCATCATCTATACTGAATTGTATATTCACTTTTCAATAGCTTCTTATACATTTATGCATGGCTGTCTTGATAATATCTCCAGTTGCAGAGAGATTAAGCATATGCATGGCTGTCTTGATAATATCTCCAGTTGCAGAGAGATTAAACAAATTTATAATTTTTCAAAAACAACTTCTTCCATCATTATCCAGCTCATTGCTATGACCATTCTTTTCATAATTAGAGTGAAACTCATGATGGCCTAAGATTTCTTTCTCTTCTATATTCATTGCATTCATTCAGGCACCAATTCCTGTCAATTCTTAGTTTAAAATCTCTCCATCCCCTTTTTTGTTTTGTATCTGAATATTGTTCTGTGACATGTATCTCAGAACAGTGTCTCTCCATAGTTTGTTACATTAGTATCTTAAACAATCTTCCTCAGTCTCCTGCCTCTCCATTTTATCTACAATGCAACCAGATTAACCTCTATATAGTTCTCCATATATAGTGTTTATATGTAACCATATAATATCCACAATGATGTATGTAAAATATAACATACAAATTAATGAGCAAATATATTCTTTGATGCTCAATGATACATTACACCCTTTACTTTACTAAAATCCTCCTTATGAAATGCAGGCCTTCTATTAGATGAGTTTTTCAAACATTACACCCTTTACAAAATCCTCCTTATGAAATGCAGGCCTTCTATTAGCCGAGTTTTTCAAACATTACACCCTTTACGAAAATCCTCCTTATGAAATGCAGGCCTTCTATTAGCTGAGTTTTTCAGACTGTTTATTTTCTTAAACCAATGCATATTGCTCCAGTGAACATGACCTAAGCTCCAGGCTTATTAGAAAATTAATTGCTACTGAAACATGTTGTGCAATTTTATACTTGCTTTTACTCATTCTGCTTCCTCACTAGGAATGCTATTTCCCTTTTGTCCACTAAAAAAATTCTACTAATCCATCTAACACCAACATAAATGTGACAATTCTATAAACGTAATAACTGTCCCTTTCACTTTGATTACAGAGCTTTTATTCTGATACACCTTTTATATTTTATGTTGATTGACCTCTACGTATAAGATATATGTGTGTATGTGTATATATAGGATATATTTTTTAATAAAGGGAATATATATATATATTTCACAGGAACTGCATCTTATTAAACTTTTTCGCTTCCTAAGATCTAAAATACGCTTTTTCTTCATTTTTATACCTTTCACTGTTTTCACTGAAAAATTCATTGTAAAAGTTGAAAGTTTTCTCTATTAAACATGTGCATAAGGCATAAGAAATTGATTTTAAGACAGGGAAAGTATTTTAATTTTGAATACTATACAATATTTAATATTTAAAAATAGTTATTAATAGCCAGATTTTACAACTGATTAAATCTTAAATTCCAGAAAAAAATAAAATTTCACTCATTTCACCTAGCTATATATTAATAAAAGACCTATATGTACAATAGATGTTATAATACCCAGTAAAAATACAGTTTTATTTTCATTAACAGTAAGTAAATATAACTACAAACTGAATTTTTCCAGCATAAGCACTATTGACCTACCCTAAATAATTAAATTTCTATTATAACAGTGTTTGTTGACTTTCCAGTGAATACCAGGAAGATATCTGGAGATGGTTTGTTCATTTAGAATAGTGAAGAAGACCACAGGATATGGGTTCACTTGACTAAAGTATAGGAAATATGTGACACTGACTACGCTGGGTCTCACAAACCATATGATTTTTAATCATGCCAATGAAACAGCATTTCTGATTAATGGCTACAAAGTTGGTGTTATAATATTAATATTCAAACATCTATTTATGTTTAATTATCATAACATAGAACTTCATACAACATAGTTAATATTTGACATGTAAAACTTCTCATGATTGATTGTATGTAATTAGTATATATTTTCCAAGCCAAAGTTTCTGTTTTCAAGGAGTATGATATTATGTAAATGTCCACATAATGCTACATTGTTTCTGTCGATAATATTATGAGATTTTAGAAAGCTTGGCCTTATTGGAATAAGATTAGCATGTTTCTCCATAAATAATCATTATGGCACAAGGCATGAGCAAATTTTCATAAACTGTGATTTGTACGCTTTGAATAAATATGTTTGTTTGTATGTGTCATTTGTCCACAGAAAATTAGCACAATGAACAAAGAAACCAAAGCTATAATTAAGTTGATAAAAAATGATTATTATATTTTGACAAAGCATTATAGGTCTTAAAAGCGGCTGATTTAGAAACAAGCTTACTATCTAAATAAACAAAGCATAAAACATATGAACCTACTTAGAGAAAACCAAATTATTTAATCCTTCATATAGTAACATCATTTTGAAAAGTTCATAATATATATTTTAGGAAACTCAAATTGTTTTAATATTTTTTCTTGTGTGATTTTACAGTTTCTCATAAATTTGGCTATATACAAGGTGAATTTTATTATATACTAGTGTCCTGGTGCACGAAATTCATGCACGGAGGGGGGGGTCCCTCAGCCCAGCCTGCACTCTCTCTAATTGGGGATGACTGACTGCCTGTTTAGGCCTAATCCAGATCAGGCCTAATCCAGATCAGGCCTAAACCGGCAGTTGGACATCCCTCTCACAATCTGGGACCACTGGCTCCTAACTGCTCACCTGCCTAATTGCCCCTAACTGTCTCTGCCTGCCTGATTTCCCCTAACTCCTCTGCCTGCCTGCTTGATTGCCCCTAACTGCCCTCCCCTACTGGCCTGATCTCACTCCCAACTGCTCTCCCCTGCTGGCCTGATCTTGCCCCCAACTGCCTCTGCCTGCCTGATCTTGCCCCCAACTGCCCTCCCTTGCAGGCCTCACCTCACCCCCAACTGTCCTCCTCCACTGGCCAATTTGGTTCTGATTGGTCGGTTTCTATGCCAGTCAGTGTCAAAAGTTCTGCCTCCAAGGCAGCCATTGGTTCCTCACACTACACCCAGATTTGATTCTGATTGGTCAGTTTCTATGCCAGTCAGTGTCTCTGGGCCTATGAACGGGGCCTGATCAGAAAGGTGGGGCTGATCAGCAGCTCCGGTGGAGGTCTGGAGATCAATGGGAGGAGCAGCCTCTGGCCAGACTGGGAGAGAAAGAGAGAGGCAAGTCCTGACCAAAAGCTGCCACAGAGGCAACAGATCAGTCCCTGCTTCTCTCTTTAGGCGTCTCTCTGACCCTGATTCACAGCCCCCTCAGCAGTCAGTCAGCCCCCTGCACCTGAAGCAGAAGCTATGGCAACCCTGTGGTGACTGCAGGACTGACTTCCGGTTGGTCAAGCATCAGTCATTACTAGATGTTATGACCCATGGTTTTTATATATTAGGATTACTAGAAGACCAGTGGGATCCCATGGCCTGGTCTGTGTGATCAGATCGAAACCTGCTTTCTGACATCCCCCACGATGTCGCAGACTGTGAGATGGCACCGGCCAGGTAGAGGGACCCCACCAGTGCAGGATCAGGATCAGGGAGGGACGCGGGAGGTTGGGCAGCCTGGGAAGAATCATGGGAAGGATCCAGGGCATGTCCAGCCTATGTTGCTCAGTCCCGATAGGCCAGACCCGAGCAGCAAGCTAACCTACCAGTTCGAACATCTGCCTCCTGGTGGTCAGTGCACATCATAGCAAGCTGTTAAGTGGCCTTATCATATAATCATTAGCATATTATGCTTTGATCAGTTGAACAGATGACCAGATGACTAGACTTTAGCATATTAGGCTTTTATTATATAGGTCTAGAGGCCCAGTGCACAAAATTTGTGCACTGGGGGAAGGAGTCCTTCATCCTATCCTCACAGTCCGGGAGCAGTCTGGCCTCCCTCTGCGGGAGGTGACCGGGCTGATCAAAGGAAGGTGCCACCCACATCACCCCACTGCTGCTGCCACTGCCAACCACCACAGCCAACTCTAGTTCCCTTCACAACAAAAAAGTGTCCACTCCAGGCCTGCTCAAGCCTCACTGTGGCATCTCAGACATGCCATTCTCAATAAGTATCTATTGAATAAATGGATAAATTTTTTGTAATCACTTCATTGGCTAAGTCTCCATTTCCCACTAAAGTATAAGTATATGAGATAAGAGACCATATCTATCTTGTTCACTCTGAATTTCCAGTGTTAACCCAGTGACTGGCACAAATAGAGCAGACACTCAATAAAAACCTTTAAATAGGAATGATTCTATAAATAGTTATAAGTCTTCAGTTTTACCTCAACAGTGTTTTTTGCATTTGTGTGCTCTTTATTTTCCAAGCTTGCGACATCATTATCTTTTGCATGGACAGCTTATGTTTATGTTCCTTCACAAATTATAAATATTAGTCACTTCCCATTGACCACTAAGTAAGATTTAGACTTAAATTATTTTATGGGGATATTACTAGTTTTCTGGCACTACATTATCATGAAGGGAATTCAAAGTCTCCACCTGGACTCAATCTCTCAATATCTCTCTCTCTCCCTCTCTTTCTCTCTCTCTTTCTCTTTCTCTCCTTCATTCTTCCTTCACCCTCCTCTCAAACATATTTCATAATCTACATCTTATTGTGGTCCTTGCAACCTCTATTTTGTAGTTTTTGATTTGCAGTATTTGTTTATATACTTATCTAAACTGATTCTAGCTTATTGCCAGTTTCTTCAGCAACAGAGATTCATTTGCAGGAAATCTAAAATTTCTTCTAAATCCTTGAAATGCAGATTACAGAATTACTCATATTTCAGAATCTATGCTTTCTATTTCCTCACCTTGTCCTGTCTCACAGAACCCAGCTTGGTAAAATCCTATGCTCCCTTTTTGGTCTGAAAAGATATGCAGACATCTCTGCTCTTGCACATACACTTCTTGGGAGTAGATTCCTTATCTCACATATCATTTGCATCATCTATGGTGCCACACAGTGTTTTGCACAATGTAAGAGCTCAATAAATACGTATTTCATCAATGATGTATGGGTTGTTTTGGGAATGCAAGGCTTTCTATTTTACCAAAGAAGTTTTACAGTCAACTGGACTCATTGTTAACCATATATTTTTATGCTTATGAATGAGTCTAATGGCCTGAATCACACTCGCATTTTTAAAAATGAATGCACACACAGATATGACATTTACTTTGAATGGATTATCCCAGACTCTTCATCGTGCATCACACAAGCAGGCTAAAATTGCCCTCAGCCTTTTTGCCCGCAGCTCCCTGTCTGCCTTGTCAAGGTGCTGACACACAAACATATTTTTTTCAAAACCTGGCAGGCAAAAGCTTATGGCAGTTAGAGTCCAAAAGCCTAAATGACAATTTCCAAATGAATGTTGGGAGAGTTCATCTATTTCCCCTTATCTATTATATAAATCTTTCTCTTCCTGCTTAAGCCTTCACATTTTAATAGAAAATGCATGTTTCCCAGCACTAACTACATTGATATTTCTGTCACAGTACTTGCTGCTTACAGAGATTTTCCTCTTCTAGTCTGTAGCTTAATAACCACAGAAGACACTGATTTGGCAAAATATGACATTATTGCATGATGTAGTTCATTATAAATGTTAGAAGCCTGGCAGCAAACACCCCTGACATATATTTATTCCAGGTACTGGGAAAATTATTCTGTTACTTGAACTCTCATGTACATGGATAAGTTGCATACTATTTGTTTTGTATACTCCCTCCCCATAGCATTTCATCAAAAAGATAGGAATATGAAATACAAACTACAATCATTATATGTGCATATGCATCACTGCCTATTTCCTTTAATGTAAAATATGTCTCTAGAACTAAACACAAATGTCTAAGAACTAAAAATATTTCTGTGCCTAAGTATGATTTTTTTTACCTGTTTACTAATTAACATAATTTATGAAATTTTAGTTCATTTTAGCAATATTTGTAAGGAAGAGAATTTTCTTCCCAATTCACTGATGGATTACACCCTGCTATTTAACTACTGATTGGTTTAAAGACTGACTTACTTTTTTATGAACAATGGTTAGTGATATGACTTTATTTGGATTCCACCAGTTACCCAATTAGTGTCTTCTTCCTGTTCCAAGATTAAAGCTAATCTAACCTACCACATTGCATTTAATTCTCATGTCTCCCAGTCTCCTCTGGTCTGTGACAGTTTCTCAATATGTCTTTATCATTTTTGACCTTGACAGTCTGAAGAATACTGGCCGGGTATTTTGAAGAATGCCCCCAAGCAAGATTTGTCTATATCTTTTTTTTTTTTTTTTTCAAGATTAGGCTGGGATTGTGAGCCTTTGGAAAGAATACCATAGAGAATAAATGCCTCATCACATCATATCAGAGGGTGCATGATAGCAACCTGTCATCACTGCATCATCTACGTTTAGATTTATGCCTGTGGTATATGACTATAGAAATAGTTATTGATGCTCGGTGCAAATAAATGAACAATGGTAAACAACTGAGCAAAGGATAAGTATTTATAGATGCCTTTGATGACCTTCCAAAGACTTCTGCACTATTCTTTTATGTAACTTTAAATATCCTATACAATAAAAGGGCAATGTGCAAATAGACCAAAACCAATCAAAGCATAATATTCTAATGCTATGCTTAGACTACTCAACTGCTCGCTATGACGTGCACAGACCACTAGGGGGCAGACAGTCAACCGGTCGGTCAGTTGCTATGAGGTACACTGACCACCAGGTGGTAGGTTAGCTTGCTGCTGGGGTCCAGCTGATAGGGACTGAGTGAGATGGGTCAGAAACATACTGGAGCCCTCCCATGGTCCCTTCACAGCTAGACCAGTGGGGTCCCCAGCCTGGCCTGCACCCTCTTGCAATCCGAGTCCCCTCGGGGGATGTTGGAGAGCCGGTTTCGGCCTCCATCCCACAGGCCACTCCCCTTGGGAGGGAGCCAGATGCAGGTCTCATGGCTGGTGAGCACTGCTGTGGCAGAGTGAGCCTCTTCCCATTAGGACTCTATTGGGCACGAGCCCATGGCAGGCACAGTGGGGCCGGGATGAGCAGGAGCAGCAGGTAGGAGCTACAGCTGGCATTGGAATGCAGGTTTCAGCCCAATCCCTGCAGGCCACCCAGAAATACCCCACCCATGCATGAATTCATGCACCGGGCCTCTGGTGCTTGTATAAGCATATGCTAGTAGATTTTAGAGTGATAACACCTGAAGTTAAATGTTGTGTATGCTCTTTACTAGCTGTGTGATACAGGACATCTTATTTAACCACCCTGTTCTCAGAGCTCTCATCTGTAAACTATGAATAATAATAATGCTTATTTCATAAGGTTACTATGAGGAATCAGTGAGTTAATGCATGTAAATTGTTTCTTGTATGGCTGGTATCTAGGAAATGCTACTATTACTAGGATGATTGTTGCTCTTATTATTATCACCCATTAGACAATATGCTCCTTAAAGCCAAGAATGACTTCTATTTTCTCACCTTGAGTAACATGTTATTGGTACATAACTAGCTTTTAATCAATGTTTATAGCATAAACAAATGGCTATTTCTATTATTATAGTTACTTCATATTAAAATAATTAAACATAATTGTGTTTTTTCACTAGATTGTTTGGCTGATAACAGTAGGGGGCATATCAGAGTCATCTGTTTTGACTCTTGTACCTAACAGTGTCAAACATATAGTAAATATTTATCTTATCTAATGAATGACCAGCTTAGGAAATAAATGAAAATAAACTTGAAAATAAACTATAAATAGATTAATTGCTTTACAGCCATTTCCCCCCCCATAATTTCCTTAACTACTTGCCTTTTGGTGATTCCATGGGATTGAAAAGGCTATAATGGAATTCATTCTCCATTAATACAAAGCCTGGGGAAACATTCCTCAGATTGGAGAACACGAGTAAATAAAGGGAAGCATGGAAACCCATGGGTCCGATATTCTACACAGGAAATTCTGACCTACACTGGACTAGATTAAAGGATTAAAATAACCTATTCAAATACAAAGCTGCTTGTCTCCCAGCTCCATTCTGTATGTGTTGACTCCTCCATTCTTCATATACAGTAAGTGTAGGGAAATCACAGAGTTGAAGGAGAAGTCAGAACCATAACTGTAGTTAATTTCTGATGAGAGTCCTGGGAAGTGTGGGTGCACATGCTTTATGGAATGTAGTTCTGGCATGTATATCGGGCCTTTCCATCGTTATGTAGTCATGATTGTGCTTACGTTGCACCACTGCCCTTATGGATTTTGGTTTGCCACTTCAATGGCTGGTGTCTGAAATGTGAAAGTACGAGATAAAGTAATAAGTTGCTTTCCACCTCTCCTGAATACTGGGGACATGAGCCCAAACAACAAATTGAGAAGTTATGCTATTGTTGTTATTTATTTTCTTGTTTGTTTAGATTAGAATAGTATTTTGGATATGTACTAAGGAAAGGCAATATTGAGAATAATAAACTCATCATTCTCAGAAGTAAAATGCAATTGGCAATTTCTAGGGAATAAGGGATACACACCTGGGCAAGGCAGGGCAGAGTTAGAATTTCTGGCCTATGTTACTAACTAGCTTTGTTGTTTTGTGATAAGCGACCTAAAATCTACCTTATGATATTCCCTCAGTTATAAAATGATGAGACTGGTTTGTGGATGATCCTCAACGATTAAAAGGCTTTATAACTATAATTTCTTATCTAGATATAATTTATTGTCTCTAACCTAATCTAAAAGAAGGGTGCTACCTAATCACTGAAATGCCATCTTTTAAAATATCAAAGCCATATGACACTTAAAAAATGTTGATGCTCTTTAATTTAAGGAAATTGAGATATATAATATTTCATCAGAATACTCTTTCCTTCATCTTAACTCTTTCCTCAACCCATAATTGGGCCTTAATCCTTATGTACTATGTTAAAAATACAACTTGCAAAGAGCATTAATCAACTCCTGAAAATATTTAATAATGAAAGCCAAAAGGATAATTAAAAGTAAATAAATTCACATACTTGTAGAAAATAATTGACTTCACATTTCCCTCATATAAGCAGCTCTTCGCCCCTGCAAAACTATAAAAAGAGAACCCAGTACTTTAGGCGGAGCTTGAAGATGGCGACCGAACAGTTGGACTTGTTCTGACTCTGGTCCCAGAACAGATAGAAACAGCATCTGAGTCGCTCAGGGAATGTTGATTGGCAGCTAAGGGGCTTCGGAATTCTCTAGGAAGGTAAGGAAAGGTCCGCTGGACAGGATTTCCGACCAAGAGGCCAGCACTGCCGCGGCTGCGGTGGCTCTCCCAGCGAGCTCTCGCGGAGAGAAGGCAGCGCCATCTTACCAGGAAAGGAGGAGCATCCCTGAGGCCTGGAAAAACACGCAGCGGGGAGGTCCATCAAGCAGCTGAGAAGCCCGAATTGGCACGGGCGCGTGGAATCCGGGGAGTTCTTCGGTCACCCACGGAAAGGTCAGAGTTTGCGGGGACAGCCTAGGGGACCGGGGTCCCGCGGCCCAGGCAGCTACGGTAGCCGGGGAGCTCCAACCCCTCCCTCAGGGTAGCCGGGAGCGCGCACTACCGGCCGCCGAGCGGCACCCAAAGAAGGCTGTAGCGACACCTAGTGCTGGGTTTGACGTTATCCTCCCCAGAAGCGGGACTTGTTTAAAACGCCACAGGTCACTGGACAGAGCGTTAAGAATCTCGGCTGTTTCGCCAAGGGCGGAACATCTGGACACCTTGGTGCCTGATGCCCTTCACCCCCTTGCTTCTGAATACTAGGGAAGGACTGCCCAGTTGGACATATCCGGGGAAATTGCAGGGGGAAATTGCCTTCCTGGAAACAAGGGATCTGTACCAGAAGAGATAGTCTGGGAGCCAGCTGGCACCCTGCCAGCTAGAGCCATAGAGAAAGAAGGCCAGAGCAACCAAAAGACTGGGAGGTCAAACCAGTAACACTGACACCTAAGAGCTGAATTACAAACTGCCTTTTTTTTTTTTTTTTTTTTTTTTTCCTTCTCTTTTCTTTTCTTTTATCTTTTAATTAATCAAAAATAAATGGACACAAATAACTAAGATATAGTCTACTTAAAATTAAGGATTACCTTACAAATCTGAGGTGCAGTGGAATGCTGGGAACTGCAAGACTTTCTGGGCCGAGAATCAGGAGTGCCAAATACATTAACAGAGGAAGTGAATGACCACTACTGGACATTTTTATGCTAATTTTACTATTATTTTATTTTCATTTTTTACCTCTTTTATTTAATCTTCATTTTTTATATCTTTTACTTAAGAAACGATTTTTTTTTCTTACTTGATTTTACCTTTTTAATTATTACATTTTTCAATCTCTATCATCACTATTACTACTGCTATTTTTTAATTTTTTTTTTTTTCTTTCCCTCTTCAGTACCATTTTATTTTTTTTCTTTATTTTACCTTGGGAGTAACCTTCATTCTATTTTAATCTCTACTATAGCATCATTCAACCCTATCTCAACTCGATCTTTACACCATCACTCTCTTGCTAAACTTTACCCTTTTAGTCTACAGTTTATCCTATCCCTTTCTGGCTTTAGTTTTTCCTCTATTCTTTCTGTATACCCCCTGCTAAAACTCTCACTATACGTATAGACCTATGTTCCAACCCCTGATCCAAGTGTATAAATACCAATCTCTGCACTATATTAACTAGTAAAAAAAAAAAAAAAAAAAAAAAAGAAAAATTGTTCTCCCCTCTATCCTTTTCGCATTGTTTGTGTGAAGGTTGATTATTGTGAATTTTTAGGCTTGTTAGTGAAATTGTTATGCTTATTACTGTGTTGTTATTGTTGATTTGTATTTTTTTTTAAATACTCTGTTTTTGTTTGTATCTTTTACTTCTGTATATCATAGCCTTACTTAATAATAGGGGATATTGTAGTTTGTATTAATCTCCAAGTATTGTTACTGGCATTGGCTGGGTTCAGTGGTTGTTCTATGGCAGTTTTCTCCACATATATATAGTTTGTTTCCCATTTCTCTTTTAGTTTGCTTCTTCTCTCTCTTTCTCTCTCTCTCTCCTTTCTTTTTTTTCCCTGTTTTCCAACTTTATTTTGTCATTACTTTTTTTCCTCTTTTTCTATCTCTTTATCCCTCTTTTTTTTATTTTATTTACTTAAATTTTTTTAATTTTAATTTTTACTTTTTTAAATTTTTCTTTATTTTATTTTTACCTTTCTTCCTTCTTTCCTATCCCCTAAGTTGCCTTTCTCTAGTGGTCACCTTTACTAAAGGTTATTAATATTGTAAGTACATTCCTGTTAAGTGCCTCTTGTGTTGTACCAGGTAGTGTTTGTATTTTGAAATTTTAAATCAACGCAGGAGAAGGAACACCACATAACCAGACATCCTGAGAAGAGAGGCCATGGGGAGACAAAAACATAGTCCGCACATGAAAGAAAAGCAGGCATCACCAGAAAAGGAAGTAAACGAGCCCGAGGTAAGCAGCCTACCAGAGCAAGAATTCAGAATAATGATCATAGGATGGCTAAAAAGAATGGAAGAGAAATTTGACAATAACCAAGAAGAAATGAGGAAGAACCATGAGGAACTGAAGAAGAACCATGAGGAATTGAAGAAGAACCAAGAAGAAATGAAAAATGACATCGCTACCATGAAGAACTCAATAGAAAGCATCAAGAGTAGACTAGAGGAAGCAGAGGACCACATCAGTGAGCTAGAAGATAAGATGGAAAAAAATACCCAAGTAGAGCAGCTTCTAGAAAAAAAGATTAAAAAGCAGGAGGAGAGCCTACGGGAGCTTTGGGACATTACAAAACAAAATAATATTCGAATAATAGGGGTTCCAGAAGGAAAGGAAACTGAGGTAGACATGGAAAAAGTATTTCAAGAAATAATGACAGAAAACTTTCCTGAAATAGAGAAGAAAAAACCCACACAAATCCAAGATGCTCGCAGAGTCCCAAGCAAAATGAATCCCAGAAGACAGACTCCAAGGCACATTATAATCAAATTGGCAAACAACAATGACAAAGTAAGAATCTTAAAAGCAGCCAGAGAGAGACAGGAAGTTACATACAAAGGAACCCCCATCAGACTAGCAACTGATTTCTCAACAGAAACTTACCAGGCCAGAAGGGAATGGGATGAAATATACAAAGTCATGCAAAGGAAGGGTCTGAATCCAAGAATACTGTACCCAGCAAGGCTATCAATCAAAATTGAAGGGGAAATCAGGAGCTTCACAGACAAAAAAAGACTGAAGGAATTTATCTCCACCAAACCAGCAATGCAAGAAATGCTAAAGGGTCTACTGTAAAAATAAAGAAATAGGAAGTGAAGAAGGAACACGGGTATAGAATAAAAATGGCATCAAATGTGTACCTATCAATAATAACCTTAAACGTAAATGGATTAAATGCTCCAATCAAAAGACATAGGGTAACAGATTGGATAAGAAAACAAGACCCATACATCTGTTGTCTACAAGAAACCCACCTCAGAAAAAAAGATGCACACAGACTGAGGGTGAAGGGATGGAAAAAAGTTTTCCAGGCAAATGGAAATGAAAAAAAAGCTGGGGTAGCAATACTTATATCTGACAAATTAGATCTCAGAGTGAAGGACATAATAAGAGATAATGAAGGCCACTTCATAATACTAAAGGGAACAATCCAACAAGAAGAAATAACCCTGGTAAATATATATGCACCCAATACAGGAGCAACCAAATACATTAAAAAACTGCTGGAGGACATTAAGAGAGAGATTAATAACAATACAATCATAGTAGGAGATTTTAATACCCCACTGTCACCCTTCGACAAATCATCTAAACAAAAAATCAGCAAAGAAATATCAATCCTAAGGGACTCACTAGACCAGATGGAATTAATTGACATCTTCAGAACACTCCACCCCAAAGCCACAGAATATACATTCTTCTCAAGTGCACATGGGACATTCTCAAAGATAGACCACATTTTGGGTCATAGGCAAAGTCTCTTCAAATTCAAGAAGATAGAAATCATATCAAGTATCTTCTCAGACCATAATGGCATAAAACTGGAAATTAACTACAATAAAAATAATCAAACACATGGAGACTAAACAGCACGCTATTAAACAAGGACTGGGTTACCAGAGAAATCAAGGAAGAAATTAAAAACATCCTGGAAACAAATGACAATGAAAACACAACAATCCAAAATCTATGGGACACAGCAAAAGCAGTCTTAAGAGGGAAGTTCATATCCTTACAAGCCTATTGCAAAAAACTAGAAAAAAGGGTAACAGATGATCTAACTCTACAACTCAAAGAGTTAGAAAAGGAGCAACAAGAAAAGCCCAGTGTAAGCAGAAGGAAGGAAATAACAAAAATCAGAGCACAGATAAACGACATAGAGACCAAAAAAACAATACATAAGATCAACAAAACCAAGAGCTGGTTCTTTGAAAGAATAAACAAGATAGATGAACCTCTAGCCAGGCTAACTAAGAAACAAAGAGAGAGGACCCAAATAAACAAAATCAGAAATGAAAGAGGTGAAATAACAACAGACCCCAACGAAATACAACGGATTGTTACAAAATACTACGAACAACTCTATTCCAACAAACTGAACAACCTGGAGGAAATGGACATATTCCTAGAAAAATACAAACTTCCAAAACTCGATCAGGAAGAATCTAAAAATCTCAATAGACCAGTGACTTGGGAAGAAATTGAAACAGTCATCAGAAAGCTTCCAGCAAACAAAAGCCCAGGGCCAGATGGCTTCACAGGAGAGTTTTACCAAATATTCAAGGAAGAACTAAGACCTATCCTCCTCAGACTTTTCCAAAAAAATTCAAGAGGAAGGAACACTTCCAAACTCCTTCTATGAAGCCAGCATCACCCTAATACCAAAACCAGATAAAGACAACTCAATGAAAGAGAATTACAGGCCAATATCCCTCATGAACATAGATGCCAAAATCCTCAACAAAATCCTAGCAAATCGGCTCCAGCAGAGCATCACAAAGATCATACACCATGACCAAGTAGGATTTATTCCAGGAATGCAAGGATGGTACAATATCCGCAAATCAATAAACGTGATACATCACATAAACAAATTGAAAGATAAAAATCATATAGTCATATCAATTGATGCAGAAAAAGCATTCGATAAAATCCAACACCCTTTCCTGATAAAAACTCTTAACAAGGTGGGAGTACAAGGATCATACCTCAACATAATAAAAGCTATATATGATAAACCCACAGCCAACATTATACTCAATGGGCAAAAACTAAAACCATTCCCTCTAAGAACAGGAACAAGACAGGGATGCCCACTTTCGCCACTCCTGTTTGACATAGTACTGGAAGTACTAGCCATTGCAATTAGACAAGAGGAGGAAATAAAAGGCATCCAAATTGGAAAAGAAGAAGTAAAGTTATCCTTATTTGCAGATGACATGATATTGTACATAAAGAACCCAAAAGACTCCATTAAGAAACTAATTGACTTAATAAATGAATTTGGCAATGTAGCAGGATACAAAATTAACGCCAAGAAATCCATGGCATTTCTATACACCAACAGTGAAACTACAGAAACAGAGACTAAAAAAGCAATTCCATTTACCATCGCACCAAAAAAATTAAGATACCTAGGAATAAATTTAACTAAGGAAGTAAAGGATCTATATGCAGAAAATTACACGACATTGAAAAAAGAGATAGAGGATGATGTAAGGAGATGGAAGAACATACCATGTTTATGGATTGGTAGAATCAACATTATCAAAATGTCCATACTTCCTAAAGCAATCTATAGGTTCAATGCACTCCCCATTAAAATACCAAGGGCATATTTCACTGACCTAGAAAGAACTCTCCAACAGTTCATTTGGAACAATAAAAGACCCCGAATAGCCACAGCAATCCTGAGAAAGAAGGGTAAAGTAGGAGGGATCTCAATACCGGACTTCAAACTGTATTACAAAGCCACTGTTCTCAAAACAACCTGGTACTGGCACAAGAACAGACATATAGATCAATGGAATAGAATCGAGAACCCAGATATCAACCCAAATCAATATGCTCAATTAATATTTGACAAAGGAGGCACGAATATACAATGGAGTCAAGACAGTTTCTTCAATAAATGGTGTGGGGAAAATTGGGTAGACACATGCAAAAGAATGAAACTAGATCACCAACTTACACCATACACAAAAATAAACTCAAAATGGATACAGGACTTAAACATCAGACGGGAAACCATAAAAATACTAGAAGCATCCTCAGGCAGCAAAATCTCAGACGTATGCCAAAAGAACTTCTTCACTGATACTGCCCCTAGGGCAATGGAAGCTAAAGAGAAAATAAACAAATGGGACTACATCAAAATAAAAAGCTTTTTTACAGCAAAAGAAACCATCAACAAAACAACAAGAAAGCCCACTGTGTGGGAGAACATATTTGCAAATAACACCACTGATAAAGGTTTAATCTCTAACATCTACAGACAGCTGATACAACTAAATAAAAGGAAGATGAATGATCCAATTAAGAAATGGGCAAGGGACCTAAATAGAATATTTTCAAAAGAAGACAGAAGGAAGGCCAAAAGGCACATGAAAACATGCTCAAAGTCACTAATTATACGAGAGATGCAAATCAAAACAACAATGCGGTACCATCTCACACCTGTCAGAATGGCCAACATCAACAAATCGACAAACGACAAGTGTTGGCGAGGTTGCGGAGAAAAAGGAACCCTCGTGCACTGCTGGTGGGAATGCAGACTGGTGCAACCACTGTGGAGAACAGTGTGGAGTTTCCTCAAAAAACTGAAAATGGAACTCCCATTTGATCCAGTAATCCCACTCCTAGGAATATATCCCAAGAAACTAGAAACACCAATCAGAAAGGATATATGCACCCCTATGTTCATAGCAGCACAATCTACAATAGCCAGAATTTGGAAACAGCCTAGGTGCCCGTCAGCAGATGATTGGATCCAAAAACTATGGTACATCTACACAATGGAATACTATGCTGCCATAAAGAAGAAGGAATTCTCATCATTTGCAGCAACCTGGATGGAATTGGAGAACATCATGCTGAGTGAAATAAGCCAATCAATGAAAGAGAAACACCACATGACCTCACTCATTTGTGGATAATAAAGAGCATTATAAACTGATGAACCAAAAGATAGATATAGAGACAGTAAAGCAACAAGCAGATTGTCAAATTACAGCGGGGAGGGGAGGAGGATCTGGGGGAGATAACAGATCAACCGAAGGACTTGTATACATGCATATAAGTACAACCAATGGACATAAAACTATGGGGAGGGAGGGGATATGGGGGAGGGAGGGAGGGGGCAAAAAAAAATCATTAAAATATGTAAAAATAAATAAATAAATAAATTAAAAAAAAAAAGAGAACCCAGTACTTTAAACAATAAAACATTTTTTTTTAAAGAGAATCCATAACTTTTAAAGGAGCAGTTACCATTCTATCGAAGTCCAATGATGTACCTGTATTTTGACTGCATGTATAATAGTATATAACCTATCGGCACTTTTCTGTCGCCTGGAGTAGAAAATATTAGATTGAGAAAATGAGAAAGAGAAAGAGAGCGTGAGCAAGCAAGCTGTGGTTCACTTGAAGTCCTTGAAGAGTGGCCTTTTTGAACTAGTCCATTCCTATGTAGGTGCCAGATTACTCCTGTGTGCATCTGTTTATGTGTGCATACGTGTGTGTGCATACATATGTAGCTCTTACCATAGTTTAAAGTCACTCAAGCAACAACACAACCGGAGAGGGTGTGCCTCAGGGAATGCCTGCAGATGAAAAGCTGTCAACCACAGCAGGAGGACCATGCACAATACAGAAAGCAAGAATAATATCTGCTTGCTTAAAACATAAGAGCATGACCTACAAAAGAGCAGACAAAAAGCATCATCTAAAAAAGATGCCACGGGGACTGCAGGCTGAAAGTGTAAAGCAGAAAAAAGAAAGAAAGAAAAAAAATCAGAGAAGACAGCTTGTAAACACTTTTGGGCGAGGGTAGGAAAGTCCTTTTAGCATTACGCAGGTAAAGAGACTACAGTCAGTGCACAGAGAAGAGGACCTTTCCCTCTAAACAGGAAATAGCCTTTGAATTCAGGAATATTTCAATTAAAACTCATCCATCTTAATATATATATATGACCTTGGGTAAACACTCTTCACTCCCCCAACCTCAGCTGCAGGAGCCCAGGAATAACATTTGTCAGAGACAGAGAGCTTGCTGCAGAATCACTGAACACACCTGTTCTTAGAAAGAAACCCAGTGTCTTCCCACAAGGGTCCTGATCATAAGGAAGCATTAGAATCAAATGCCAAAACCCACTTTTACAGGCCAGCTAACATGATGGCCCCTAGAGTCTCTAGGCCAATGTATCCCACTTGCTTTTAATTAACTACTGCCCAACATTTTTGTGTGGTTTTATGTTTATTTGCTGCTATAATCTTTGTCTGTGTTGTAGTCCATTCAGGTTTCAGGCTAGATCCCCAGTAGTGGGTGTGCAGGAGGCAGCCAATCAATGATTCTCTCTCACTATTGATGTTTCTCTCTCTCTCTCTTTCTCTCTCTCTCTCTCTCTCTCTCTCTCTCTCTCTCTCTCTCTCTTCTATCTCTATCTCTATCTCTATCTCTATCTCTATCTTTCTCTCTGCCTCTCCTTTCCTTTATGAAATACATTCTCAAAAAATAAATAAATTTTAAAAAATGGAACTTGGGTAAATTTTGGAAAGGGCCATTAAAAATATATCTTTTACACAGAAAAAGATAAATTCTAGGAATGCCCATGTAGATAGATTTATTTGAACAAAACGGCAGCAGACGAGAAGAGGAAATGTTTTGTCTCTCAGTGAAAGTCTCGTTACTGCCATTTAGCTTGCCACGCCAATGTGTATTCATAGCGCGAGGCACTAAGCAGATGATAGAGATTTTACAGTGTCCCAGCAAATCAAAGGAATCTGTGAATTGGATGCCACATGATTTCTCATTTGGGTAATTTTCAGCTTAGTTTTAAAATGCTGACAGCACTTTTATTAAACTATATAATCTTCCTTTTATAAAAGGCTTTTATGAGTAATTAGATCTAAGGTTCCCCTTAAGTATGGTTTGCACTTCAAGTTTTGTTATTCATGTGTGGTTCTACTCTTCAGTCACTATAGTGAGCACAGGAAGTGAAAAGGCCTCAGGTCAGGCTCTGGGTAGCAACTGCATCCATACATCAGAGTGGGGCAAACATTTTTCTATAACTCACCGCATTTGATTTTATGGAGTCAAATTATTCAGAAAGTAAAGTGATTTTTGAAAGTTGAATCACAGAGATATTTTTCCCCCCAAAGAGAAAAATACTATGAGGAACTTGAGAATACATAGTGATTCACATTAAATTCAATCAGAACACACACACTTAATAAACACAAGAACATATAAAATCTCCCCTAATGCCCTGGCTGGTTTGGATCAATGAATAGAGCATCTGCCTGCAGACAGAGGAGTCCCGGGTTCCATTCCAGCCAAGGGCACATGCCTGGGTTGCGGGCTCGATCCCCAGTGAGGGGCATGTAGGAGGCAGCCAATCAGTGTTTCTCTCTCTCATTAATGTTTCTATCTGTCTCTCCCTCTCCCTTCCTCTCTGAAATCAATAAAATATATTTTAAAATAAAATAAAATCTCTCCTAACAACAAACATGATTTCCATTTCTGGTGCATTCTCATCCAATATCTCTTTTCAGAAAAGATTTATTTCTGCTTAGAGAAGCAGATAAGAGAATAATGACTTAACAATTAGTTACCTATTCAAAACCTAAGACTGATGAAAATTCATATTTCACTCCATAATTAGCAACTCAATCTATATTGATAGGGATGCAGTTTCATATCAGTTTGGAGGGACAGTATCATTTCACCATTCCAGTTATGTGCGTATCTTTACTTGGACAAAGATATTTCTCTAAGTAGTTATATTATGTGCACTGTTTGGTTTGGGTTTGTTTTTTCCCTGGCCCAAGGTTCAATACAATCTGTACCCATTGTCTCAACTTAGAAGTTTTTAAAGAAGGCTTCAAAGATGCCCACTCTCTCTTTTTTATTTGTTTGTTTGTTTGTTTGTTTTTACAGGTAAGACTTGTTGACCAAATAAACAAAACTGCAGAGGCAAATCTGAGAATGCAAGGTATATATGTGATCAAGATTTTTCTATTACTAATTATGCCATTATTATTTACTCAAACCAAAGAGATCTCAGGGTGACATGGGAGTGAAATACAAATACCTATCCCTCCATCCAGCTTTCTTATTTGTGCCACCCTATCGCTAGGAAACAATCTGCTTCTAACAGCCTTGGTTAGTCAAAGCCTGGGGCTCTGATAACCACATTTACCTCAGAAATCACATGCATATTTCACAAATTTACTAGATCAAAAAAACACAGAGGTGAACCTGACATTTTAATGTTAATATAACATGTACCCACAATAGAAAGGAAATAAGTTTAGAATTCAAGACATTTGTTTTCTTTCAACTATTGCATAAAACCAGGCCTTCAGACACTTTCAGGCAAAAGCATTGACATTTAGGGGGTCATGTTATCAACAGAACCTCCTCTTTGCATTTTGACATTATAATACAATTTAAAAGAAAAATATTTTCAGTGTCACTGTTGAAAGGACATGAAGCCATGTAAGGATTAGCAAGAAGGAGTAACAGGATAATTTGACTGCCTCTACCACCCTAACACACCGAGGACTCCATTTATATGATCCCAAGAATGCCATCACTACCCTTGGGAACCCTCATCTAATAAGTAAGAAAACTACATTGACACCACTTTGATCCAACTGTCCATGGCCCATCTGACTTTGTACTCCATCTTTATATTCAAAGCAATCTGATTCAGTGTGTGGTCTAAAAATTGATAAGATGAATAGTTTAAATCGTGCAAACCAAACTATTTATCTTTCCAACCTAAAACTCCATACCCATTAATCAAAAGGCCCCCATTCCATCTTCCTTCTAATTGCCAGCAACCACCATTTTCTGTCTCTATGAATTTAACATTTTTGGCCTTAGGAAGGCAGTTATGTCTTTAATACAAATGAATAATATATATATATCGATATATATATATATATATATATATATATATGTCAGGTTTAAAATAAGCTCTCTACTTTACATTGTGCATTAGTTGAATGAAGAGTTATCTCTTCTTCCTTTATTTCTCCTATAGAATTTTTTTTGGTAAAATTTTTCTTGCTCATTCTCTATTATCCTAGTTACTTCTATATGTTAAAACTAATCTTCTATATGCCAATTTCCCAATCATGATTGAACTATCAAATTTATTTAGTTTTTTGTGTGCCCTATTTAACTTAATTTTTCCTTGTGTTTGATAGTCAGAGTTCACAATTGTCTCACACAGAAAATATGTTAAAAATAAGATAATATGTGTAGCATGCAATGAAAGATCAAAAGATTAAATGAGTCAGAAATGTCTCAATAAGTGTCAAAATGAAAGGCAAGATTTTTGCAGGCTCCGTAGTTGTCCAATGGATAAAGAAAATGTGACATGTATATTGGAATATTATGCAGCCTTTTAGAAGAAGGAAATTTTGCCCCATGCAACAACATAGATGAGCCTGGAGAACATTATGCTAAATGACATAAGTCACTCACAGAAGGACAAATACTGCAACATTGCACTTAATAAATTATCTAAAATAGTCAAATCCATACAGAGTAAAATGATAACTACCAGGGGAGGGGAAGAGAAAATGGATAGTTGCTATTCAGCAATATAAAGTTTCAGTTATATAAGATGAATACATTCTGATGATATGCTATACAGCACAATGCTAAAGTTAACCATACTGTATTATACACTTAAAAACTATTTAAATATGTTTTTATGTATTTCAGAGAGAGGAAGAGAGAGATGGAAACAGAGATGAGAGAGAAATGTTGATTGACTGCCTCCTGCATGCCCCCTACTGGGATAGAGCCTGCAACACATAAATGTGCCATGACCAAGAATCTAACTCTGACCTCCGGGTTCATGGGAGGACACTCAACCAACTGAGCCCCACTGGTTAGGCTAAAAAATTTTAAGAGGATAGATACCATGCTGTGTTCTTACCACAATAAATAGAAGATTTTGAGCCCCTTGCTACCTAATCCCCCATAATGCTTCCCATGAAAAGATACTGCTTTATGACACCATTCTACTTCCTTCTCATAACATTTAAATTTTTGGTATTTTGCATAGTTAACCTTTTACTTTTAATAATGCCATTTATTAATATATGTATTAACTCTGGCAACTTTGAGGAATAAATTCCAAACATAATATTAAATGAGACCATTTTGTTTTATATATGAGTTGGAGGACATAAGACTGATTTTTTTACATTTTTAAATAACCATAAAGCACTGATGTCAAGAGGGGTAGGAGGTGGGAAGAAGAATGCAATGAATCATCCCCTACTTATCAGCCAAGCTGTGAGATGGTAGCCATCAGGGTACCAGCCCAACAAGGATGGCAATTAATGTTGCACTAACTGAGTAAACAATTAATGGGTATAATTAAAGAGAATCTGAATCTTGTGTCTAAATGGTGCCCTAGACAGCTGGATAATTTGTCTGGAGAAAAAGCTTGCTCTCCAATTTTTGTGAAGAAAAAATGAATCATTTTTTATTCTTGTATACCCTATTTGGATGATAAAGATAACTCTCTCAGAAACATATACATTATGATATTTCAACTCTGCTAAAGTATGGTATGCAATTTAATTTTTAAATTCTGTCAAAAGATTATTCATCTGAATTGCTACTTCCCTTATTGTGGGATTATAATATCCTGTATAACAAATCATTCAGAAAGGTTTCTAAAAAACAACAAGAAAGCCAAATTAATTCTAGGTTTAATATGACAGCAAATGGCACCCTGTCAGAAAGGGAAGAGAATTTCCACAGATACACTATATACGATAGCCTTCAGCACGGCATTGATACCTAAGTTAGCACTTTCCTTTTTCTGCTGTTTCTTTCTTACATGAAAACATATGATCATACATCATCCATAATGTCTGCTGTTGGGTCAATGAGTAGTTAATTACTTATTTTTTCCTTCAATGTAGCATGAAATTACAAGATGGTTGTCCAGATATAATGTCAAGTTAAAAATGAAGGTCATGGAAGCACATCAGAGTACAACTGCACATATAAAATGGCACATAGAAATCATTTTCTATTCTTGGGTACACAAAAAATTAAAAGCCCTCAAATGTTTAGATAGATGTCATCAGAATATTTTCCCTCTCAAAGGTGGAAAGGCAGACTGCCCTCACATTTCTCCTCCTAACTTCCTGCACTGCAAAAGCTGGCACAAATGAGCATATTTACCTTAAAGAAAATGGGCCATATTACCCACCCATTCATGCCTCCCAAAGTCAGGAGGAATAAGCCCTGACTTTGGGGCTGTCTCTTCCATCAACTGAATCTTCCCTAAGAATGAAGAAATGAGGGACTTTTATGACACTGATTTTGAAGCAATGGAAAGCACAAAACTACACAGTGAACCCATTAAAGCTAACTTAAAAGCAGGAACAAGTTTAATAGGCCAGACAGTGACTGAGGACTCAGCTTGTTCTTAAGGACATTTAGTAAGTATATAAATGATCTATGGCATAAGATAGGTTAAATGACAATATGGATTCACCTATGCATACTATATCAGGCTGTGTGCTTCATACTCTTATTTTTATCATTAAAACAAAAATTCAAACACAGGCTGTGACACAGAGAGCCAGCCTCACTTTAGGAACAATTCAGAAGCAATTGTATGTAAATTTTAGAAAATATTTTGCTTGCAAAACTGCCTTGCATTACTTGTGTTTCATTCAAGAAGCACTGAGAAGGGTAAAACATACCTTGAAATAAAGGTAGTTGAACACTAACATTTACATACTGGTGTTTTTTTTGTGTGTGTTTTTTGTTGTTGTTGTTGTTGTTACGTATGCCAGTTAGGACACCATCAAGAATGAGAAGTTTCTGAGAAACGTATTAGCCCATTGGATCATGAGATGGAATATTTTTAAATAATCAAAACATAACGGTTTTAATTAGGAAAAACAGTAGCATCTTAACATAAAAATAAGAAAATCAGAATTCTGCAATATTCTGTTAAAAGTTACTCTGTATTTGAAGGGTATTTAACTAGCGATGAAAGTCTTGACCTAGCTTCAGAACTCCTTTTAATCCCCAAGAGACCAGTGACCTCAGGCGAGTTGCCCTACTTTTGTTGTTGAAACAATTTATGTGAAAAGCTTTGTAATATTACTAACATTGGGAGATGTTCTTCACAACCCGTTTTATAAACTCATCCATCTCAAAGAGCATCTACTAGGGATAAACACAGGGGGCTGGTACTGAGGCAGGGTGAGAGGAAGAGCAGCAGACACAGTCTCAAAGTTGCCGGTTCTGAATGAAGTATGTTGGTGCAATGGTGATTGTTTGTAGCAAAAAAGAGCTTAGTCCTCCCCTTGTCGAATGCACCTCCACAAGTTTCTCTAGGCATCGATCATTCTGAAGGGCTGCGGTGAGTTCTGTAAGCACAGAGGCCATTGCGAATAATCGGTCCTGTAGTTAGTGGGAAGATGCTGAGGATGCAGAGAGATGCCAATGCTTGTATGCTACAGGATGACCTGAAAGAGGCTGGGGAGCATTCCAGGCTCTGAATGCCTCACCAGTTACATGGACTTTCCCTGGAGTCGCATGATATATGCTTTCACTTACTAGATATCGTGCCAACCAGTTTTAGAAAAGACATTTGGTGAAATAAATGTAAATGATATTTTTGCCAAGAAAGATAGTTTGAAAACCTCAAAGATCATTTCACCGAGGATCCTCTGTGAAAAACCAGTCGTAAGTAAATTATAAGGAAATTTCCATCATTAGATTATCCAGATTTAAAAAAAAAAAATAGGTCCAAAAACTCATGTTAAGACACTTTATTCTTCAGAAATGTGCTATGGTTTGGTATTCATATTAGGCACTTTACGTTTAGATTGAACTTCCAAAGGCTGGAAGCTGAACATGAGAACCACTCATGAAAGGGTGGGTTTCTGAAGATCTTGTCTTTAACCATTTTTCACATCTGCCAGGGAATCATGCCATCAAGCCATGAGGGCAGCCAAATAACCAGCATCCATCACCATCATCTGAGAGCTTGTGAGAAATGCTCACTCAAACCCTACCCCATGAACAAATCAAAATCTGCATTTTAAACAGATTTTGGAAGATTTGCATATAAGATACAGTGACAAGCACCATCACAAAGTACTTTTTCCTAAAGCAGTAGATTAAGTTGTCAGTGAATGTTTTGGTAAGTTCAACTCTGGTATTTATGTATTTATTTTTGCAATGCTTACACCTTACATAGCATCCTACATTTGGAAATCATTTTGTTTTTCCTATTCAAAGGAGACTCACAGACACATTTCTTAAATGCATTTCAAATTGAGTTGCACCTAAAAGCTAATTGATGGGAAGCATGCTTGCATGAATATGTATCTAGCTATAGCATAGATTAGAGAGATCTTAGCAGAAACAATGAAGACAGCAGAATGCAAAAAGTGCTTTAGAGGTCTTTTCTATTCAGGCGATTATTTAAATTCTTGCCAAATGCACCACCTCTGTAGTCCCTCCCCCATCCTTGTGATCTCACTTGGCTTAAAAAAATACATGCTGTTAAAGGTTCCAGTTATTCCTGAGCAGGTGAGAGGGTAACACGGAGCTCTTTAACCGCTGGTGTGCAAGGAGCTCGGGGATGTTTTATAACATATTAAAGTCGTAATATGGAAGTCATATATGAAAACATAGTCTCTCAGTTTATTGGGGAGTCATTATTATGTTATAGCCAGTGAAGAATTAACCTTACAGAATGAGAGAACTACAGATTGCTCGCCACACATATCTGTAGATACCTTATCTTTAGCTACAAAATTCAGATTCAGGCTCTGTGTTTGATTCTAGGTCTTGCCCTCCCAAAGAGCAAGGATTCATAATTACCTTCTCCACCACCCCAAAATAAGTTAATAGCTGTCATCCTCAGGGGAGAAAAATGCCTGATTTGTAATAAGACTGTGAGTAAAATGTTGATATTTGGCTAGACAATCTAGTTCAGTGCTTTGAACAATCTTTATGCCGTGAAGATGAAAATGATGTTACTGTTCTTGTTCTAGTCACCATGTGTAAGAGCTTATCTGTTATTCAAGTGGTGATCTAATGAACTTACTTTATCTTCCAGATTCTAATCTCTTAACCTACTTAAAGTCCCAGTTTCCTCATCTAATATGCTTCCATTTTCAATTTAAAATGTTTGTAATTTTATAAATGGATACTCTACAAATGCACATATGCTCTGAATGTCCTATGGTCTTGCCATAGAAAAAAGAGACCTACAAAATGATCCTATAAATATCCTAAAATCTAAATAAAGAGAAATTAAAATAAATGAGCACAAATGATAAAACTCTTTAGCAATGTCACCATTTTTTTAAGTCACTTATTCGCACATGCTTCATAAAACAGTAAAATCCAAAATAATAATGATTTCAAGCTGATAGTTTATTGCTTACTTTGAAAAGGAGAAAATTGGCTGAAACCAGATTGGCTCAGTGGATAGAGCATCGACCTGCGGACTGAAAGGTCCCAGGTTCAATTCCTATCAAGGGCATGTACCTTGGTTGTGGCACATCCCCAGTAGGGGGTGTGCAAGAGGCAGCTGATTGATATTTCTCTCATCGATGTTTCTAACTCTCTGTCCCTCTCTCTTCCTCTCTGTAAAATCAATAAAAATATATTTTTTTTAAAAAAAAGAGAGAGAAAATTGCCAAAACTGGTTTGCTCAGTGGATAGATCATCAGCCTGCAGACTGAAGGGTCCCAGGTTCGATTCCTGTCAAGGACACATACTTTGGTTGCGGGCACATTCCCAGTAAGGGGTGTGCAGGAGGCAGCTAATTGGTATTTCTCTCATCGATGTTTCTAACTCTCTATCTCTCTCCCTTTCTCTCTGTAAAAAAAAATCGATAAAATATATATATTTTTTTTAAAGAAAAGAAAAGGAGAAAGCTTAGCACTAGGTAATGCATATTGGTTTAGTGGCTCCAAATACTCATCAAGTAACCTGGCTAAACTGCCCTATTCTTGGGATACAGACTTTCCTTATCAAAGTTCAAGATGCCTGCTGGAGCTGGAGAACACTTGCATCCTGGATAGCAAAATGGATAGATACAAAGAAAAGTATTGACTTTTCCCTTTAGCATAACCCCACTGAAGAACAGCCCTGAATTTTATTGGCTAGTACTTGGTCACGTGGCCCTACATAACTGCATGAGTTCAGGAAACAGTAAAGAGAGAATGACTACTTCTCTATAATTCAAGATCCTACTCAACCTTATAGTTCAATTTAAAATGCACTTTCTAAAGAGAATCTTCCCTAATCCTTCCTTGTTGAACTTGACCTTTTCCATGTGATTCACAACATCCTGATAGTTTTAAGCTATCGTGTTTCTCCCATTGAATGATATGCTACTTGGGGGCAGAGGTCATCAGTGCATTTATCTATCCAGGGATTCAACAAACAAGAATGAAAGGATGTCTCCCATAATTTTCATATAGAAAAATAAGTATTTTTAAACTATGCAACTACACATAAGCAGGTTTCAAATAATAAAAGTTTAACAGCACTTAGGCTTTGCAATCCACTGAGAGATTGCGGTAGTCTGGGCATGTCTGCGCCTCCATCTGTTCCTGCCAAAACTACTGTCTAAGGATCTGGACAAGGAGCAAAAGCCCTGACTCTTTCCACCTTCAGGTGCCATTTTGAAGGGGAAAGAGCTGGTCAGAGACCAGCATTTAGCACAATCGATGCCATTACAGGAATGTTTTCATTAAAATAGAAAAAAATAGTAATAAAATGCTTAAGGGGAAAATAACAGGAAATCCCCAGCATTCAAATAACCTATAAAATCATCACAGGTCACAGATGTTCTCTCTTGTTCTAGTCCTTGATTATTCTCTGTGAGAATGACTCGGGGCTTTTATTGATCACAGCAAACAAAAATGCAAAAGACAAGCTCTAATCTCTGCTAAACTTTTTCTTTTTTTCTTAAGCTCAAACTAGAAAAAATGAAAATGCTGTCCTTTTATTATAGTTGTTGCTTAACTTTTCTTTGTTTCCTTTTGCTTTTGCACACCACATCTCACAAAGACTGCTTTACACTGCCATGAGGAAAGCTATTGCTTGAATCAGTTCTGGGGGGAAAGTTGATCGCATATTTTGCTTTTTTGCTTTTTATATTTCCTGCAAGCTGAAATCTCAAATATTCTTGCAAAAGAATGCTTTTCACAAAACAATCATTTTAAAATACATGTAGATAAAATATCAATGAACTAGAAGACTGGTGCATAAAATTCATGCACTCAGGGGGTCCCTCAGCCCAGCCTGCACCCTCTTCACAGTCCAGGAGCCCTCAGACATCCTGATTGCTGCTGCAGAGGCAGAGAGACTCCTGCCACAGCTGCAGCGCTCACCAGCCATGAGCCCGGCTTCTCGCCCAGTGGTAGCACACTGACCACCAGGGGGCAGCTTCTACATTGAGCATCTGCCCCCTGGTGGTCAATATGCATCATAGAGACCAGTTGTTCCGCCATCAGGCTGAAATAGGCTCTCTGACATCCCCTGAAAGGTCCCAGATTGTGAGAGGTCACAGGCCAGGCCAATGGACCCCATAGGTGCATGATCAGGGGCTGGGGAGGGATGTGGGAGGTTAGCCATCCAGGAAAGGACTGCAGAGGGCTCTAAGGCATGTCTAGCTTGTCTTGCTCAATCCGCCAAACCACAGCAGCAAGCTAACCTACTGGTCGGAGTTTCTGCTCCCTGGTGGTCAGTGCAAGTTATAGCAACTGGTCGACCAGTCGACTGTGCCCCCTGGTGGTCAGTACATGTCAATTGAGTGGCCTTAGCATATCATTAGCATATTACACTTTAATTGGTTAAATTGACAACAGGACAACCAAAAACTTAGCATATTAAGCTTTTATTATATAGGATAGTTTTAAGAATGCAAATATTTTTCTTTCTACTTATACATTAAAATTTTTTTATCTATAAAGGTGAAATATATTCTTTTCATATACACATAATTATTTTGAACTATTCTGATCTCATTTTTAAACGTTTTGGACAATTTGACTATATGTAGTAAGGTAAGACAAACAATAAAAAAATCATTTTTCTTTAAAATATTTGACATATCATTAAAGTAAACATGATCTAAAATTTAAAAACTCATAAATATCATAATTTAAAAAAAAACATTAAAAGTGATACAATCCATTAGTGTGTGATGAGGTAAGCCTAGTTCAATATAAGAAAATCAAAATTAAGAAGATGAAATTACTTGTGCAGGGTCACAAAGAAATAGTGTCTACTATAGATATTTTGTATACAGCCTTTTTAAAGTTCACCAAGTGGTGACAATTATATTATGTTGCAAAAATTATAATTTTTTTCCAAATCATATGTGTAGATTAAAAGTATGTTATATATAAAGATTAAAGGTAGATATTTGTACATTTGCCAAAAAAGAATAATATTTATTTAAATTCTCTTGAGTTTTGTTTATTTTAGTGTCTCAAATTATACCGGACATAAGCCCCTCACGAATGTCTCTTAAAGAAAGAGTTTCATGACTAAACAAATTCAGAGATTCACTAAGCACAGAGATATATGGAAAACTCTAAGTATACCTACTATAAAAGTATAATTAACATTTTTTAAAGCTTTTTAAATCAAATTGCAGACATACTTGAGCACAAAATTCTTTATCTTTCAGTATCTCTTAACAACCTATGTAATTAGTCATTCCCCAGAACACTCTTTGGAAAAAAATTGACAGTGATTTAATATAATCTTGGCAAGTCTTTAGGAAAAGGACATCTGCCTGTGTGATATTTATTCCCAGCTTTTAATTTAGGTATCACTAGGACACTCCCCCTACACTCCAACGAGCTTCTGTGTGTTCTCTCCAATTAAAGAATCATCCAGATATTCTTATACAAGCTAAGGGTATGCCATGTGCATTGTATCCAGGCCACTGATACTTACCTAGGTAGTAGAAATAAATTTAACATTTAATGACGTTGAGCAGACCATCAATGGGTAATTGATGGCAGCCTGCATTCTTTTATATGCCAAGTATATTTTATTTGTCTCTGGCACTAAAAATGTGTAATGTGCCTTCCATTATTCTAAGTGCTTTACTAATCTAGACTTACATAATCTTTATAACAACTCCAGGAGTTAGGTTGCTATAAACAACCCCTTCTTACAGCTAAAGAAACTGAGTCAGAGTAGTTAAGCAAACAATAAACAGAGAGAGCATTTCAAAATTGCAGAGACATGATAATAAATTATACTACAGGGTCATCATAATCAGAACAGCATGATACTGACATAAAAATGAGACATATAAATCAATGGAACAGAGTGGAAAACCCAAAGCTGAGCCAACCTCTATATGGTCAATTAGTAACAGGGAAGGCAAGAACATACAATGGGTGAAGACTGTCTATTCAATAAATGTTGAGAAAATTGCATATACTTACATTAAATTTTAAGCTAATTAAATTTAGATAAAACTAAAGATTTAGTTCCTCAGTCCCCCTCAACTGCTATACCCTGCAGGCCTGGTACTCTTCCCCCCAACTTCCCTCCCTTGCTGGCCTGGTCTCCCCTAACTGCCCACAACTGCCCTCCCTGTGGCCACATTGTGGTGGCCATCTTGTGTCCACATGGGGGCAGCCATCTTTGACTACATGGGGGCAGCCATCTTGTGTCTTGGAGTGATGGTCAATTTGCATATTACTCTTTTATTGGATTGGATTCTGAGTCTCATTTGATGGATTTCACTCTCCTTTTCTTTCATTATAGATCTAAAGTGTATTCGCCATTTCATCGATACATAAAATCAAAACTATACAAACAGTAAGCTGTGGCCAGGACTGCTCATGGAAAGTTTGGAGTGGATGGAAATAGAAATTGTCTAGGCCAAAATACAAGGAAGGTAAGGACTAGTGGCTATATTTTTTGTACATGTTACACTTTAAGTCCCACATTAACCTACTTATATAAAAGTACAAGGATTATGAATTATTTCTTTGCTGATATGCCTAAAGATAGAAAGGTAGCAAGCCCAGAGGTGAATGGATTTATTTTCATATACCTTTCCTGTATCTACAGAAGGCATACAAGAAATCAACTGTCTTGACAATCTATTTATATTTTCACATTTCTCAACTTCTATTACTAGGAGTCAAAGCTACTTTAATCCAAGTACAAGTCAAAAGGTCTCACTAGGTATCATGGTCTGGACCAGTAATTTATCAGACTCATGATTCCTTCTCTGTCATATTTCTACATTAGAAATAAAGCACATTATGTTCAATAATCTTAAAATACTTCAAACCATCATAGGAAGCCTTAGTTAAAATGGAAAAATATCAGACACATTATGATATTCTAAATTATTGTCATGACAAATGAACAAATGCTCAGTGTAAATCTGACTACTGGGGAGTTTCCTCGTCTAAAATGAGGATTTTTATGCAAACAACTCAATAGAGCCTGACAAATTTTATAAATGGTAAACTATTATTTAATCCAATGAGGCTTCTGACATTGAGATATTCCTAAATTATGATAATAATTAACATTTCAAATAATGGAGAGAATAAGTTATATGTCAAAGTCAAGTAAGATATATTTTTTAAATAACATCAAGACAAAAAAAATGGTTTCTTATTGCATAGGCTAAATGTGTAGAATATTTTTTATATATATATTTTATTGATTTTGTACAGAGAGGAAGGGAGAGAGATAGAGAGTTAGAAAGGTCGATGAGAGAGAGTCATCGATCAGCTGCCTCTTTCACACCCCCTACTTGGTATATGCCTGCAACCAAGGTACATGCCCTTGACCGGAATCAAACCCGGGACCCTTCAGTCCCCAAGCCGACGCTCTATCCATTGAGCCAAACCGGTCTCGGCTAGAATATTTTTAAATGGACTAATCAAAAACAAAATGCCCAGTTGGCTGAAGTTGAGAAGTAAAGTTTAGTAACTTTGAAAATAGATTCTGAACTATGGGTCTCAAAGAATATTGAATTTACTTTCTTTATTACTATGTGCGTGTTTCTCTCTTTTTATTCTATTCACTTTTGATAGATCACTCATTAAATACAAACTTCCTAATGAATCTGATAAAAAATAGTATCCTTGAATATATGACTTAAAATTCAAAGGTACTGGATGTATTTAAGAAATGAAAAGTAACTTGTTTTATGAAAGGTAACTTTTCACCAAAAGCAAACTGAATGGATTTACAAAAGATAGAGTATAAATAACTTTGAAAAAACAAGTATCTTTGCAATAGACAACTAATAAGCATGTCTGAATTTAAGAAAAAGTATGGCTGAATTTAGGAAGACCATGTCTGTTTTGTGCTTTTATAATGCTCTTTTCTTTAAACGTTATTTTTAATTAAAATATCCCAGTCTCTTTTGTTGACAACAAAAATAAATAGGAAGCATCTGTTAGATGCTAATATTTATGACTGGAAATAAGTAAGTACATGGTATTGAATAGCAAACTGTAAGTAACCACTAATTAAATATAGATTTAAACAAAATCTAGAAAAGCAGCAACTATGTGAGAGAAACTTATGAAATGACCAGAAGAAAGCTGATAATAAGAAGCATAAATTTAAACTAAAAGCCAAGTCATTATGTTAGGTAGATTATTATTTTTTTTCAGGATGTTAGTCAAAATTTTAAAATTCACTATTATGTAGGTCACTCTTAAAATATACTTCAATGGGGTTTTACAGAATAAAATGTTTTGCCTCTCGATTCAATCTTATTAAAAGAAAATTAAACAATAACTATAACTGAGTTCAGTATTCAACAGTTCTCACTGCAGACTAGTTCTTCATAATTTTTTGCATTAAAATATCTTCAGACCTTTAATAAAGCTAATCATAATACAGTAATTATATGAATCATGGTTTGATTTGAAAAAATCCAACAACTACTAATAGTTTGACAATGGAATGAATATAGTTTGAAATGAAGAGATGGGTTTGTTTAACTTCTTTCTCCCTAATTCAAATAAGATTTTCACATTGTTATTCAGCATGACTTCATCTAAAAAACATGCAGGAAAAGAACATAGCTGAATTGTGCCTGATTTCCTCAAGAATCTAGCCTAAAGTTAAGTGTTTCTGGGAGTCACCACAGATTTGGCTACTCAACTTAATAACATTTTTTATGCTTATGGAATTAAAACTAGATTTTCTCCAACTGAATATTATCTACTAGAGGCCCGGTGTATGAAATTCATGCACAAGGGAGGGGGGATGTCTCTCAGCCCAGCCTGCACCCTCTCCAATCTGGGATCCCTCAAGGGATGTCAGACTGCCTATTTAGATAGGATCGGGCCTAAATGAGCAGTCAGACATCCCTCTCACAATCCAGGACTGCTGACTCCTAACTGCTCACCTGCCTGCCTTCCTGATTGCCCCTAACTGCTTCTGCCTACCAGCCTGATCAACCCCTAACCACTCACCTGACAGCCTGATTGTTGCCTAACTGCTCCCCTGCCAGCCTGTTTGCCCCTAACTGCCCACCCCTGCAGGCCTGATATCCCCCAACTGCTCTCCCCTGTAGGCCTGGGTACCCCCCTAACTGCCCTTCCCTGCAAGCCCAGTCTCCCCCAACTTCTCTCCTTTGCCGGCCTGGTCATGCCTTAACTGCCCTCCCCTGTAGGCTTGATTGCCCCCAACTGCCCTCCCTTGCAGGCCTAGTCCCTCCCAACTGCCCTCCCCTGATGGCCTGATCACCTACAACTGCTCTCCCTTGCAGACCTTGCCCCTTCCAATTTCCATCTCCTACTGGCCATCTTGTGGCAGCTATATTGTGTCCACATGGGGGCAGCCATCTTGTGTGTTGGAGTGATAGTTAATTTGCATATTACTCTTTTACTAGAAAGGATAGAGGCCTGGTGTATGGGTGGGGGCCAGCTGGTTTGCCCTGAAGGGTGTCCCAGATCAGGATGGGGGTTCCCTTGCAGCATGGGGCAGCCTGGGTAAGGGACCTGTGGTGATTTTCAGGCCAGCCACATGCCCCTGCAACCCAAGCAGAGGCCCTAGTATCTAGGATTTATCTATCTTCTATAATTGAAACGTTGTGGCCTTAAGTGGAGGCCAAGGCAGGCCAGGGCTGTGGAAGCTTGGCTTCATCTATTGCTGGGGGAGACTCAAACCTCCTTCTCTCTCCAGCTCCATGGCTGCAGCCATTTTTGTTGGGATTTATTATCTTCTATAATTGAAACTTTTTAGCCTTGAGTGGAAGCCTGGGCTGGCCCGGCTTTGTGGAAAGCTTGGCTTCCTCCCTTGCTGGGGAAACCCAAGCCTCCTGCTCTCTCTGTAGCACAGCCATATTGGTTGGGTTAATTTGCATACTTGCTCCTGATTGGCTGGTGGATGTGAGCTGTGGGTGTAGTGGAGTGATAGTTAATTTGCATATTGCTCTTTTATTATGTAAGATTAAACAAACATTTAGTGAACAACTATGTTCTTGTGTAAGGCAAAGATAAATAATGAGTCTTGCAGTTAATTTCATATAGCACATAATTTCTAAGCCACTAATTATGCATATAAACAAAAACATGCACATAGTTTAATATTCATTTCAGAATGTCCAGGAAGATTAATCCATAAATAGCACAGGGAAAACCCAGAAACAATTTTTAATTTTTAATTTTGCACTAGATGATGATGATCATCACCATGATCATGATGATCATGACCCAAGTCCAAATGAAGGATTGCTAATTCCATTTTTTTCTGTTAAATGCGAAATGATGCTATCAAGTAGAATATGCTTAGAATCATTTTTCAAATAGTAATGATACATTGCAGTGATCCATTTCTTCTTCTTTATTTATTCAAATATATTTTTATTTTTCACAGTATTACAGATGACTCCTACCACCCCCAACTCCCCCATTTCTACTTCTTTAAATAATTGGAAGGTCTGGTCTGTGCTGTAGGATAAAATTACCTGATGACAAAGAATAGTTGGAAGTTGAGGTAAGCAGCAGACTTTAGTCTTACACTGTTTGCCTAACACACCAATATAACTTACTACTTCTTCATACAAAATCATGCCAGCACCTTAATCAATAAAGAAATTAATAAAAATAAACCATGCCAGCTCCTCAATGAATATAAATCCAAAAAAAAACAGAACATTATCTCCAATAGCTGGGTTTCCAATAATAAGCAAATACTTTAATAAAGGTCATAGGCTAGATACAAAAATGTGTATGTAGCTCCTAGGGAATATCTGGCATTCTGGGGTTGGTGGGGGTAAAATTATTCTAGTAGGGTCAAAATATTTGAAAAAATGGAGTTTCCAGATCTCTGTTTATAAAGGCAGTTGCTCTAAAGTGCTTTCATGTTTATTTCAAATCCCATTGCTGAAACCTTTAATCTGAATTTAGCATTATGGGCAGCATCCCAGACAAATGAGATTATATATGGATGACTAAATAGGCCTATGTGATTACTGCATTGGTCTAAATAAACCAGTCTTATTATAAGGATTATAAGTCACCACTTAGAAACTACAGGTTCTAAAGATTCAATAATTTGCCGGGACCGGTTTAGCTCAATGGATAGAGCGTCGGCTTGGGGACTGAAGGGACCCGGGTTCGATTCCGGTCAAGGGCATGTACCTTGGTTGCGGGCATATCCCCGGTAGGGGGTGTGCAAGAGGCAACTGATCGATGACTCTCTCTCATCGATGTTTCTAACTCTCTGTCTCTCTCCCTTCCTCTCTGTACAAAAATCAATAAAATATATTTAAAAAAAAAAAAAAAAAAAAAAAAAAAAGATTCAATAATTTACCCTAAAATACATTTTAGAAAACAGACTGCATTTGTCTAAAGCCATTATGTGCTATTTATCATCCCATAATTAGAGTACATTTTTCAATTTTTAAAAAATATTTCAAGGTAAACTATAAAATTTAATTTAGTACAGAATTAATTTTGGAAGAAATAAATAAGAAGGTTCGGAAATGACCATTTCCAATTTCTTTGATTAAAATTCTATTTTCCCCATGCAGTATCATGTCTAATGAATTGTTTACTTACCTATGTTCCCACAGTAAAACATATTTATATTTCATAGTTCTGATGTTCTTCCACAGATATTTTAAAATATTTATATCAAATATTTCTTGGTTTAGTCAAACATAAAACAAAAAGAAACACGTATTATGTCTGAAACAATAAAAAAATATGCGAAATTATCTCCGATTATCTAAAGAAGAATGGTTTTGAGGGATCTTTACAAGAAATGGGTGTGTCAATAACCTCTAAGGTGGCTCCATGATTCCCCTTTCTGGTCTTTAGATCCTTGTAGAGCCTCTCCTTGAGGGGGGTCAGGACTTGCTTCCAAAACAAAACAGAGCAAGCAGCCTAAACTGGTCTGGCTCAGTGGATAGAGCGTAGGCCTACTGACTGAAGGGTTGAGGGCATGTAACTTGGTTGCTGGCAAATCCCCAGTAGGGGGTGTGCAGGAGGCAGCTCATTAATGTTTTTCTCTCATTGATGTTTCTAACTCTCTATCCCTCTCTATCTCTCTATAAAAAAATCAATAAAATACTTTAAAAAAAAAAAAAGAGCAAAGGTGAGGGGCATCATTTTCATGATGTCATAAGATTAGAACATTCATCTTGTTGAGAACCTTCCCCCTTGCTGGCTTTACAGAAGGAAGCTGCCAGGTTGTGATCTAGTCCAGAGAAGGTCACATGGGAAAGAAGCAAGGACATTTTCCAGCCAATGGGCAGCAAGTGTTTGTGGTCCTCAGTTCCACAGTCTGTATGGCACAAATTCCACCAATACCACATCAGCTTGGAATCTGATGTTTCCCTAGTAGAGTTTGAGATGAGACCCTAACCTGGCCCACATCTTTACTCTATAGGATATACCAAAGCCACAAACAGACTTCTGACCCACAAATAATTGTGCGATATTAACCCTGCATTGTTTTAAATCTCTAAATTTGCACTTAGCAATAGATAACAAATACAATGGAATTTCTAAACCTGCCTCATTTTCACCTAAACTTCAAAAACAGGTGAAGTGTAATATTATCCCACTTTTGAAATAACCCATGAAAAATAGTGACTACTCTGTTGAATAAAAAGTCTAGAAAATCACTCAGAAAACTGGTTGGCATTTTCTTTCATGGTGATCATTTACTTCTTTGTATTCTCCCCAGCAGTTAGATAATGTTGCGTGCTCCTGACTACTAGTATACCATAACCAGTTTCTTTTGTGATTTCTCTACATATTAGCTTTTAATTCTTCTCAAAATATTTCAGGTGAACTGAATATGCAAATTTGTACAAATGCTATTTACAATGTGCTAGTAGGTATATTTTCAAAGAACTGATAATTTTCCTGTGTGTGTGAAAATGTAACTATTTTCTCCTAAAGATCAGTAGGACTGAGTAGCTAAGACAGACTAGCATGATACTCGCCCACTTGAAAATGCTCGGTATAAATTCCAAGTAAAGGATTCAATTTCAAGAGGACTAGTTCACTATGGTTTCTTAATGTAAAATTAAATTCAAAATATGAGAATTTCATCTGAATATCCCAGCTAATGCAGCCTTAAAATCACTTTTAAAATTTCAGCAGAAATATAATGTAGCTTTAATTGTTTGAGCAGTTATTTTGATGTCTATCGTATTGCCACAAATGGCACATATTGTAACACATTAGTATAATTCAGTGAAAGAAGTAAGAAAATTATGTCTCCTAAACTCCCAGAGCAGTGTGCAATCTCCTCCACAGCACTGTGTATATGCAACCTCAAAGGGTATATTTTCAGTTATATTGCACACAACCTGTTCATAGGCATACTATCTTACCATCATATATCTCATACTTCCTCAGATGACAAATTGTGCACAAGAGTCGGTACATAAATATTTGCTGCTAAATGAATTAAATGACTGGCAGGGGGAAAATGTGATAATTACAGCTTCAAGAAACTACTCACCAGCATTACAAACCAGAGAGGAAAATAATTCAATAAAACATATGAGGCCACATAGGTTTCCTGTGTTTTAAAGTTCATTAGTTTTATTCAGTGGAACTTCTCACATAAGAAAGAATCATTCTACAAGCTATTACTCAATACTATCCTAGTTAGGCATCTATAATAATAAAAGCATAATATGCTAATTAGACCTTCTGGATGAAGCCGTGGCTGCACAGGTACAGGGTGCCTGCTGGCAGCCGGAGAGAAGCCCAGGTCCTGGGTGCAGGAGCGAAGCCTGGGTCCTGGGTGCCAGAGGGAAGCCAGTGCCAGCAGCCAGGGGAAGAAAGACCTACTCTTGCACGAATTTTGTGCATCAGGCTTCCACTTGCTACATAATACATAACCCAAAAATAATTTAAATCAACAACCATTGTATTACAGTCTAGAATTCTGTGGATTGGTTAAGTCAGATATTATATAATGGAGTCATTTTTCTTCCCCCCCCCCCCAAAAAAAAAAAAATCTAGTGTTTTGAAAAGATTTAAAGGGTTCGAGATCACTTAAATGGGGTAGATGTCGGACTCATCTGGAGGAATCAATCACATATCTGGCACCATCAGGTCAAAGGTTGAGCTCGACTGACACTGTCTACAAGAAAGCCTGCCTTTTTATGTGACTTGGACTTTCTCACAGTATGGTGATCCTGGGTTAACTGAGCATTTTACTTGACAGCTAAAGATTCAAACTGCATGGCCTTTTATCACCTATCATAGTAGTCACAGAGCATTACATATACACAATCTTTTGAGTGAAGCAGTCACACACATATCCAGATTCAAAGGGAGGGCATGCTTGCACCCCTCAGTAGGAGGAATGTCAAAGAATCTGCTTCCATGTTTTATAACAATCATAAGCTCATTACCTAATTTTCTTTCTTTCCTTCTTTACAAATATTAGATAAGAATAAACATGACAGATTCTCTAGCTTTAATAGTATTATCAAAATCCAATAGAAGAAACAACTAGACTAGTGTATATATATATATATATATATACAGGGTGGGATAAATGTAGGTTTATAGTTGTTAATATAAAAAATAATACAATAATCCTATAAAATTAAAGCCCAGCAACCTAAATGGCAGAACAATCAGAAAGACCAGAGACCAAAGACCATGTCTCCTCACCCCAGCTGGCCCCACCCCAATCGGGGACATGGCCAGACTGCAAACTTCTAGAGGCCCCTCACCTCACTCCTTTCGGCCCTGTCCCCCAGCAGGGCCACCCACCCCTATCAGGGGCCTGGCCAGCCTGCAAACAGCCCTCAGCTCCTAGCCCTGCTGGCCCCGCCCCTCAGCAGGGACCAGCACCCTGATCCTGGGCCTCTAACCTATATAATAAAAGGTTAATATGCAAATTGATCCTAATAATGGAATGATCAGACAACCACTCAACCAGTCACTATGAGGCACACTGACCACCTCTAGGTCTCTTTCCCCGGCCAGCAGGCACCAAATGCACTATGGTGAACATGTAACCAGGGATGGGTGGCAGGGGATGTGGGTGGCACCAGGCCAAGGCCCCCAATTCACCAACTGCCCCACACACAGAGGTCAACCCGTGACGAGGGCTGGGTCAGAAAGCAGGTAGAAATGGCCATCAGACTCTAATAACCCAATGGTGAGTGGGGAACTGGAGGTAGGTGGCAGTGGTGGGCAGGGCCGGCTGTGGGCAGCCTGGGAAGATGGCCCTTATCACAGGCCAGACCTAGGGACCATACCCCCACATGAACTTCATGCACCAGGCCTCTAGTTAATAAATAATAATGCAAGAATAAACTGTGTTTTGTGTACTCACAACTGTAAACCTTCTTTTGCCCCTTCCTGTATAGACAAATTTCATTTTATAGATGTATCATGTAAACTGTTCCTAGACAATGACGTTAAGCTAATATTTTCAGTGATTTCTTATTTTCTTCCTTTTCAATAATCAGTAATCTCTGACCACCAAGATTGCTTCCATAAAGTAGCAATGTGATAGAACATGAATGTAAACTAGTTGTTAAAAGCTTTAGTTAGGAAACCTGTGCCCTAGGGCTTTGTTCACTTATCTACAAAATGGGAAAATTACCAGTCCTACTTCATAGGGTTAAATTAATGGTCTGGTATCAATACTAGGTTCTAATTATTAACGAACATTATCTTAACAGAGAAGAAAATAGCCCTCCAGCGTTGGGCATAACTTTGCTGGACATCCATGAATCAAATTAAAGTTCATAAGGAAATTTATCTAAGTCACTTGAATGTATAAAGACAGAGATACAGATTTACAATTCTTTTCCCTGTACGAGGATTGTTTACTGAGGTCAAACTTTCTTCGAGTGACCAAAAAGTCATAGTACTGATTTGTATGAGTAACAGACTTTCCACAAAAGGATTCAGCTTCTTCCTTGTTTCGTCACTAACACTAGTTCATTTCACAATGTGATATAGTACAGGAAGATGTTTAAAAAGTGACCTTTAAAACATCTGCCTGTGAGTTATTTGAATTTTAGAAACCTTTTGAACTGTTCTGGTTAATTCCTCAGATGATATAATAATTTTGCTGCTCTAAACATCCTAGCTAGTTACCAGAATAGTAAAGAAAAAAAACAAACAAACATATATCTATACTTTTTATTCCAATGGTTGATTAATCAAAAAGTTTCTATCATGCTGTCAAATAGTTTATCTTGCTTTTTCCTCTAAAGTGGAAACTTGCTTCAATCTCTTCTAGATTTTATTATCATAATAAAGTTATGGTAGCTTTCCAGTTTCTTAAAATTCATCAACTAACTAGAAGCAGCAAACAATGATATATTTTTCCTAAAGACTTCTAAATTTGGAAAATTATATTGGCTTAAAGAAATGCTTATCTGGAAAGGTTCAATGATGAATAGTTACATCTTTCTTTAAATGGCCAGATTAAGAAAACACATCCCCACCACAAGCTATCACATAATTGCACTGCTGTTTATTACTTTTCATACCCATAATTACTCATAAAGAAACATGTACAAACAAAATACTGTGTTTATGTTTCTTTCCAAATAAAAAGCTCTGATGTACAGCAACAAAGATATCAAACTACATAGTTTATAAAATTGATATTTTGTAATTATGTCATTCAGAGCCCACTGTATTTTTAGAGGGAAACAACAAACTTTCATAAACAAGTCAGAGGAAACAGCTTCAGGTTGAGCGTGCAGCACTGTCCCGACACCAAGGCTCTGAGTAAAATCCAATTTTTACTTACAGGTTGAAAGCAGGACCATTTGAAAAGGAAAATTTGTTACAAAAAAAAAATTTTTTGTCTGTTTCTCTCAGTAACAGATTATGAGAACAACTTTTGGATCAAGAGATTTGTTTATGTGTCTTTTAATCTTAATCTCATTAAAATGCATCTGAAAAAGTAAAGAATTTTCTGGACTCTCCTGCATACTCCTTCCTTCCCTTGCTTTAACAATCATCCTGTTCATATATAAATTTTTTCGTATTTTTCATGTCCATATATGAGTCACACATGATGAAAGGTCTAATTATTTATTCTTTTTTTAACTAGGTTCACTGTGGGATATCTTATACCTCAGTAACTAAATAACTATTGTCATATAATAATAGTGCTCAAGTAGGTTATCAAAGAACAGTTTCCACTGCAGATGGTTTTTTTAAAGTAATATTCATTTGTCCCTATAATATGTTTTTATCTTATACAGTACATAAAAATATATGAAAAAAATACATTCCCAGAGGAAATTATTACAAATTAAGTTATTTAAGTGTTCTTCATATACCATCCTTTAAGGCAGCTGGATTGCAATTATCATATCTTTGCAAAGAATCACTGTGACAATTCTGAGAAAATGCGTGATTCTCTTCGGTGCTAATATTTCTTTGGCCCATCTGGCTCAAGGCTCATTCCACTGCAAGAAGTGGTAGCCATTACTTGGAGAAGTCAGAGGAACTTAAGTGAAAGAGCCTCATAGGAAATTCTCTTTAATAATTTATCACATGGATAATCATGGTATTAAAAAAAAATAAAACAGTAAGGTAAGAACAGGCTCAGAGCACCCAGAATGGACACAGCATTAAATGAACAAGAGTAAATTATTATAATCAGTCAAAGAAAGGAAATGGAAACTCTCAAATATTGTGTATTTTCCATGCTCTATTTGCAGCATCAGTTCAGCTAGTCAGCCATTTAATCTTTTTCCATTTATTTCAACTATTGGGCTATTAAGGAAAATTATTATATTTGGGTGAAATATGATTTTCCCCCCTAAAACATATCTATCGTGAGCTAACTTTCTACTTCACCAACTCTAGCCTTGACGTGAGGGGAAAAGGAAATTGTTGAGAGCTGCATTGTGCCTTTCACCACATATTTTAGTATTATTATATAATCAAGTTGCTAAAAAATCAAATTTTCACTGTTTAGTTTTTGCATGTATCTGTTTATAGTGAGTAATTAAACATCTATCCAATTAAACAGCATAGTATTCCATTGTGTAAATGTATCACAGTTGTTTTTTTTTAAATATACTTTATTGACTTTTTACAGAGAGGAAAGGAGAGGGATAGAGAGCTAGAAACATTGATGAGAGAAAAACATCAACCAGCTGCCTCCTGCATATTCCCTACCAGGGATGTGCCCACAACCGAGGTACATGCCCTTGACCAGAATCGAACCTGGGTCCTTTCACCGAAGCTCTATTCACTGAGCCAAACTGGTTTCGGCTGTACCACAGCTTTTTAACCCACTCATAAATGATTGATGGGCACTTGGGCTGCTTTCAGATCTGGGCTATTGTAAATAAAGCTGCTATAAACATAGGGGTGCATTTATTCTTTCAAAGTGGAACTTCAGGATTCTTAGGATATATTCCCAGAAGTGGGATTGCTGGGTCAAAAGAAAGTTCCTTTCTTTGAGGAAACTCCACACTGTTTTTTATAGTGGCTGCACCAGTCTTATATACATCCTTACCAGCACTTGTTTGTTGATTTATTGATGATAGCCATTCTGATAGGTGTGAGAGATATTGCATTGTGGTTTCATTTTGCATCTCTCTGATGATTAGTAGCATTGAAAAAATTTTCATATACCTATTGGCTATCTGTATGTCCTCTGTGGAGAAATGTTTATTCAGTTTCTTTGCCCACTTTTTTTCCCTTTTTTTTTTTCTTCCTGGTGTTGAGTTGTTTAATAGATATAGATGTAGATGTATTGATAGATGTAGATGTAGATATAGATGTAGATATAGATATAGATGATATAGATATAGATGCAGATATAGATGATATAGATATAGATATAGATATAGATATAGATATAGATATAAATGATATAGATATAAGTATAGATATAGAGATAGATATAGATATAGATATAGATATAGATATAGATATATAGATATATCCATTGGCAAATATCTTCTTCCACACAATGGGTTTTCTTTTCATTTTGTTGATGGTTTCTTTTACTGTGCAAAAGCATTTTAATTTCACATAGTGCCATTTATTTTTTTCCTTTGTTCCCCTTGCTACCAGAGATGTCAGAGGTGGGGGAAAGGAGGAAAAAGGACATCTGTAATAGTGTCAACAACAAAAATAAAGTTCAAAAAAATCTTGATATTGGAGAAGTAAGCACTACTTCCTTAATAGGTTGTACCATATTTCAGACAAACATTATTAGCCAAAAAATAAATTAACAAAACAGTGTTTCAATTCCTCACAGATTTATATTTGTCTCAATTATATGGTTTATTGGTCTTAATTTTCTTTTTCTGTGTGGACACAGCCAAAGTGGGAGTTAGAAAAAGCTGATAGTCATTCAAGGGCAGAGGAAGCTAATGACAGCGAACTCTCCAGCCAGCACGTTGTGGTGCTGCCCGTCTTGACAGCATGACAAGGCAAAGCCTTTCCTCCCTTTGTGGATGTTAAGATTTATTCCTGCATTAGGGCCTTTATGAAATAATTGAGAGAAATAAAAAATTAATCCCCGATAGCCTTAAGAAATCATTTTAGATGATTATTATGAAGTTAAGTTTCTGAATATCAGATGGACAAAAGTAGGTTTACAGTTGTTTGTATGAAAAATAACAGAATAATTAATAAGTAATAAACAAGAATCAACTCTGTGTTTCGCATACTCAGAACTGTAAACTTACTTTTGCCACACCCTGCACATGTTTGGCTTATTCCAAAGAACAAAATAACTAAATACTGGATCAATTATTTTTAAAATGCTAGAAATCGAATTAGTTGAACGGAAAAATCAAATCCATGGCTACGCAGCTGACCATTGTGACAACCGAAAAACCAAATAATTACTATTCATCAATGAAGCCAAACAATGCCAGCAAGAACTTTGTTCACTTAGATTTCAATCCCCTCCTCTTTACTTGAATTTTCACTTAAATTTAATAGAAATGAAGTTTAAAAAGTCTAAACTGAAATAATATGAAAGGACTTACTTTTTATAACTGATTCTACAATTTCAATATATTTTTATAAATTTCATGGTACAAATAGAATACATGAAACTTGTCAAACTTGCCAAATTTCCACAAAGCCCAGACACAGATTCCATTGACAGCAAGATCATTTGCATTTCCATGTGGTCTTGCATTTCCCACTATTTCAGATGGACTTTGACATGAAGTCATTGCCTCAGGAAGCACAGGTGCCCCACAACTTCTTGCCTAATGGCCCATAACAGCAAGTCCAGCTTTCACTATGGAAAAGGAAAAATCCTTTGTGTTTTTAAACAGCTTTTATCTAGGATCATTGTGATTCTTGAGGGTAAATATATCATCACTGTCTTTTTTGAAATGCCTCATTGGAAACTAAGTGGAAAATCTCTTTCAGGTTGTTGATCTATGCTAGGACAGTGTTGGTTAGAAACCAATTGTTGGATCAGGAGGACAAATTTGTCAAGGTGCTCTACCAGCTCAGTTTCTAAATGGCTGAGATAGTACAGTCTTACTGCCTTGCACTGTGAAGTGGCTCTCTCTTCTCAGAGTGCCTTGAATTGAGGGGACCACTACTTGCCAGCTACATTTTATTGCACATTGTTCGGTTCCTTCTCTCAGGGACTCCTTAAACTGTATATAAGTATCCCCATTGTACAGGAATTGATGGAAAAATTATTTGAAACTAGGCCTTTCTAACTTTTCAGCCAAGACTCATTCCTTATACCAAAACGTTACAAGAAAAAGAATTTGGATGAAGTTATATTGCCAAAGAACTTTATATTCTATTCACTCCTGCTGTCATCCATCCACATTCTCTCAAAAAAGAAAAAAAAAAACAAAACCACAAACACTAGACATAAGCAATTATTTGTAACAGAGTGGATAGTATATTATAGTAGTTTAGTCAAACCCATGAAATTAAGATCCAGATATTACTGGGTTTGAATTCAGGTTATTACACACTTACCTGTGAGCACCTGGGCACATTTCCTAACTTTTAGCCTTAGTCAGTCACCCCAAACTAATATCTTGCCTATAATATTGGGTTGTTATGGGGAATAAATAAGATAAGGATGCTGAAATTGTCAATGTAGGATTTGTTTATTGTAAAAATGTAATAGATGGGTACAATTCCATGAGAGCATGGAATTTTTACAATAATAATATCCCCAAAGAACTGGATGTGGGAATGAATTGATATATGTAAAAGAAGTGCTGTGACACCAATGGAGAAAGGTCATATGATGCACCATGTCTTTCCCAATCTGACCATGTTGTTGAGTCCCGCTTTGCTCAAAATAATTATTTGAGATTTTATAGTAGTGATTGATGTGTTTATTATAGGAAGAAAAGAATGTCTATTTTTAATATTAGTAATAAAAATTTACTATAAATTATTCTAACTCAGTTCCTATCTATCTTCAGGGTAAGCTCATGTAGTTGATTCACTCTTTCTCAGAATTATTCAAACTGATAACAATAGGGACTAGAGAAGTAATTTAAAGTGTTCAAGGCTATTTCTTAAAACCAAAGTAATATTACTAAGAGCAAGGTGTTAGGCTAGGAAAATACTTACATTTTCTATGTAATAAAATTTTTTCTTTGATGGAACTGGCAATAAGTACTCTTTCACAATGCAAATAAGTACTATTTCATTTCTGTGTGCCTCATTAGATGTCAAAGGATACTGGATGGAATATTTAAAAATCATCTAGTCAAATTGCAACACATAGGCTAGATGCCTTCTAGGGTCATGGCAGATAGCTCCCAATCCACTTACACATTTCCGTAGCAATGGGCTCAGAAGTTATCAGGCAACCAACATTTCCCATGGTTTCCTTTAATAAAGCACTCTTCCCTGTACAGAGTACAGATATTCCTAAAACACCTTACACACAGCCCTTTTCTCATTCCTACAGCCATAGGAAGTACTGAATAGTAAGACTCCACTCACACATATGATTCATATCAAGTTAAAGAACCTTACTATGACTCCCTGTGTCATCTCTTTCTCAGGGCAATCGTGCTCCCATGTACGGAGTACAGCTTAGAGTCTACCCAACTCAGACTTCTGTATATTGGCACTTCCCATGTTTGCTCTGTCCGCCGGCTCTAGTTCAAGGTAATCTTTGACCCTTCTTCTTCTCCTTCCCCAATCAATAAAAATACTAAGTATAGCACAGTGGGCAAATGTGGGTGGAGCAGAAAATAACCAAGACAACAAAACAAAATATGAAGTTAAGTATCTAGAATGCGGGACAAAGGGCTCCACCTTTTAATATAGAATTGGGGCCCATGACTCTACAATGAATAACAAACTATATAACACACAACTTTCCTCAAGATTATTTTTACCCATCAGTTTCCAGATTATGGAAGATCATTACAATGATTTATACACTTAAACCTCTGAGATGTTTGTGAACAAAAGTGCTCAAGCCAGTTTAGACTAATTTAAGAATATCTACTCATTTTAAAACCCAGCACATGTTCATTCTAATCTGAAATAACAGAGAAAAAATTCAAGCACTAGGAATAAAACATTTTCACTGCAGCTGAACTTTTTTTTCCATTATACTCCAATGTTGGTCAATAATTTAGAGAAACAGATGAATGTAGATGTAATAAAGCAGAGAATTTTACCATACAAAATGAAAAGTCTGCTTATAACCTTTTGTAAATGAGTGTTATTTAACAGAAAATTTGTGAGCTCTCAAGTGAAGACTATATTAATTTTACTGATGTTTCCCATGGCTTTTTCTCCATGGGTTTTAATGAATTGCTACAATTTATTGGGCATCACCAAGCCATAGCTTAAGTACTTTGATATGCCTGTGAATCTCAATTTCTCCCCCATAAACATCCTGTGAAAAGGATACTACAGTCCCTATTTTAACTTGAACAATGTCATATAACTAATAAATGGTGATTAATGTTAGGAATTAAACCAAATCTATGCTCAACTGTTCCTTTAACCATACTTCTTTATTAGGGTTACAATTAATTTCTAACTCTAAATTTTAAGTTATATTTGTACACTCTGGACTAGTAATAAATGGAAGACCATCACCTCTTTGGAATATGTAGCTATCATTAATTATTCTGAGTCTGATACTTTCAACCTCATACTCTTATCTGGGTTACAGATTAAAAGCTACAAATATTCTAAAGTTTATTTCACCATAAAATATTTATTACTCACATCTTCCCACCTACTCCATTTTCCATTTCTTTTCACTGACTAGTTAATGAAGAGTAGTTTGGACTAGTCCTTATTTCCTCTACTTCAACACATTCCTTAATTCATCACAATCTGACCTTTCTTCCTACCATTCAATTGAAACTACTCTTGTAAAGTCAACAAATAAAACTGCCAAATTCATTGTCCAATTTCTAGGCTTTATCCTACAAGTTCTTTCTACAAGATAAGACACTCCTTACTGATCCTGAATCTTTTTTAAAATCCTTCCCTATGGCTTTCAAATCATTCCATTCTCATGATTCTCACCTTTGTCTGTCTCTACTTCTTCTCCCTCTACTCTCTTTTGTTCTCTTTCTCTCCCCACCTTCCCCCTCCTTTTATTTTCTTTTTTTTTTTAATATATTTTATTGATTTTCCACAGAGAGGAAGGGAGAGGGACAGAGAGCTAGAAATGTCGATGAGAGAGAAACATTGATCAGCTGCCTCTTGCACACCCCCTACTGGGGACATGCCAGCAACCCAAGTACATGCCCTTGACTGGAATCGAACCTGGGACCCTTCAATCCGCAGACCGACCCTCTATCGATTGAGCCAAACCAGTCTTGGCCCTCCCCCTTATTTTCATTCTCATTCTCATTCCTTTGTTTCCTCTCAATATCTTTCTCTGGTACCTTTTCTACACAAACCCTTAAGTGTTGTTCTTTCTTAGGATTCATCTTTGGTATTCTCTCCATATAATATTTTTGTGAAGTTATCTAATCTCTTTCCATACTCCCTGAATGAAACCGAAAGGTAGATAGTAAACTTCATACCCAAACTCCCTCCTCAAGTGGTATCTGCTACTACCGTGTTCCCCCAAAAATAAGACATCCTCCGAAAATAAAACCTAACACATGGAAAGATGAGACATCCCCTAAAAATAAGACCTAGCACAACTTTGGAAGAAAAAATTAATATGAGACACTGTCTTATTTTTGGGGAAACAGGGTATCTACTAGACATCCTGATATCATTATCTCCAAAAATGAACTTCTTGTTTCTTTGACCATTCTCAATTCCAACTTGTTATTCCTCTTATATTGCCTATCTCATTAAATGGTATCAAAATTCACAGCCTAACCTTTTATAAAGCTTGAATCATATCCCTCCACTACATAGCAACTTGTAAATTTGAACTCAGAAAAGTCTCCTGAATCTTCTTGTGTTTCTTCTCTACTTTCATAACTCCTGCAGTAATTTAGAATGTTCTGCCCAATAGCCACTTGGGGCTCTTTAAACATAAATTAATTAACATTAAATATAATTTAAAATTCAGTTCTTAACTCACCCTAACCACATTTCATGTGTTCAATTGCCACACATTGCTAGTGGCTACTATATTGGAAAGAATGGATCACTATGGAAAGTTCTGTTGGAGAGTGTTGATTTAGAGTCATCCTATTACTCCCAAGGAAGAGAGTCAATTCTGACTTGGTCTCCCTGGCATAAGTTCATCCTATTCCAAACTATAATCACATTGCTGTCAGAGATTACTTTTGAGAAAAACAAATCATCCCATGTGATTCCTTGATTAAAATTCCTCTCTGATATTTTGTCATATAAGGAATAAAATTCAAAGGCCTTAGAACAGGATACATGATCCTTCACAATTGAGCACTAACATTTTCCCAGAGGTATTTCCTACAACTATTGACACATACCTTACTCAGGGTTATGGATGGAATTGTATCCCCCAAATTCATATGTTGAAACCCTGACCCCAACCCCCACCTCCTCAGTGTGACTGAATTTGAAGACAGGGCCTAAAAGGAGCTAATAAAAATTAGATAAAAATTAAAATGTCTTAAGTATTACAGATGTTAGATAATACAGAGACAGTTCTTAATTAATACACTCAAACATTTTAATGCAATAAGTTAAAAATAGGACACTGATTAAAAATCATAAAGTCAATGTATCTTATTTAACTTGTAAGTTCAGCATAAGAACAATCACAGACATCCTAAGTTTACTTCCTCCCACTAAATTTTATACACATCATTTTACCTGCTCAGTTCTAGCCCAGAGTATTCTGCTGAATTTATTCATTTTCATATCTCCTGCCTAAGCCTTTGAAATGATGAACCTGGAATTTCTGACTATTCATCCCAGCTGTCCAGGACTCTGTCATCTTAGCTTGTTTATCACTTGTAAAATATTTTTAATGATAAATTAAAATAAAAAGATGTAAATATGGTAAGATTCCTAACAGTTGTTAAATCTATGTTTTACAGGTATATGTAGGCTTAGTATATTAATTTCCTCATTCTTTGGTATGTTTGTAATACTAATAATGAAAGAGAAAAAGAACATACATTCAAGCAATAGTGTACTATATCTTTAACACTACCATCAATTTGGCCTTGGAATAGTTAACTTATGTTCACACTTTACTCATCTGTAAAATCTGTGATAATACCTCAAAGAAAGAACATAAAGAATAAATGATTTAGAGTAGTTTCTGACTTCCAAAGCATATTAGCTTGTTATTGAAGCTTGTTTCAATACTTAAGTTTCTGAGTGATTTAAATAATTTTCTGCAAGAGCTAATGCATTGTCATAATCACCCATTTACCTCTCAGTTTGATGTTTTTTCAAATAAATGAAATCAGTAACAGGTTGGTAAGAAATAGACTGGTCATTTTTTATAGGAGTAGAGATACAGAGAGAAAAGACTTCTGAACTTCAGATTTCTCCTGGGATTCAGCCCCTGAATATGCATCTTCCACATGCCAGGAGAGGACACAGCAAGATGATAGCAAGAAAGCACACAGAGGAAGGAGTGGAAGAGTTCTCTTTTGACTAGAGCCTATTTTCCTTCTTGTGCAAGGTAGAGAAGCTGATAAACAAAATCCCCATGCATTTCCATAGACATGATTATTGCATTCACCTATCACGCATGTGTGGCTATCCTACTGCTACTGCTAAAATCAACAACAGTATTTAAACAGATAATGAACTTCTATTTTTTGCAGGATTTTTTTTTTTTTTTTTTTTGCCATCTGTGGTATCCTCTACAGCATTTTGTTTATAAATGACTAAATGCAGAAATAGACTACAGTGGTGGGGAGATGGTAAGAAACTGTTTTCCTTTTAACACTTCACACACCCAAAAAGTAAATGTTTTCATACATTCCAGTACAACACAATACAAATCATTAACTATTTATTAGGAAGAAAAAAAAAAAGGCAAATGTAACTCTCTTATTTCCAGTTTTAGGGAATGAGAGTAAATTAGAACATATCATGAGGAAATTTCATTATTTGGATTGCAATAATATTTAATTTATTATTAAGTAAAACTTAGATTTAGTGTTTCCAACATCGTGTAATATAAAATGTTAACAAATAAAACGACGAATATTACTATCCCTTCAAAACAGAGCAATCAGATAATTTTAAAACTAATTCCAAAAATTAAGGTTAGTAGTAATCTGTGATTACATAGCCATTTGTCTTCAAAAAAACTACATAAATGTTATACTAGTTATTCCAGTATTACAGAAATAAACAAAAAAATAAAACCACTTATCATCACAATAAAAAAATTTTAAAAAATAGTAATTTTCTAAGTTTACAAAAGCGAATAGATAAAGTCAAGAAAATGTCTATTTTTAAAATAAATCTGATTCATGCAAAATACTATGGAGAGTGTTCATGTCTGTGTATGTGGGGGGTTTTTTTCCCCCTTAAAATAAACCATACACTTTAAAAAAAATTTTCAGCCATTTATATAGCCCAAAATTTGAGACAGACATACAGCCAGGCTCCTCTAGTCAAATAGTTGAGCAGTCTCACAGACAAACATGTGCTCAGCCCATTATTGAACACCAGCATAATGACTCAGTTTGGGCTAAAAGACAGAATATTGACAGCCAATAGGCTCACTCTTACACATTTCAAACTCTGGTCCTTTGTGCAACCACCATCTTCTCTCCATATTCTCTTCTGGAACATCCCTTAACCCTTTCTACTCAGTTGATTCACTTCTCATCTATTTCCTCAGCCCACTCACAGCACTTTTGCTCCCTGACCTCTAGCTCTGTCCTATTGCCTTTACCACTTTAAAAAATATATGTCCCAGTTCCAGTCTCATCAGTTTAACAAATTAGATTATACTGATGCACAGGAGCTAAAAGGTCTTATCACATTAGTTGTCAATGTCAACTAGAAGAGTTGTTCTCAACCTTGGCCACACATCATCAGAGAAAGTGGAAGATCCCAAGTTCATGACACAAGCCAGGGGAATGAAATCAGAATCTCTTAGGGCTGGGGGCGTTTTTAAAGATTTCCCAGGACATTCCAAGGATCACTGATCTACAGTATCGATTCACTGATATTGAAGAAACATCTTTGCAGTGTAAATCAATATAAAGTAAATAGCAAAATGTTTATGCCCAATCAATGTGAGGTTAACATTGAAGATAAAAATTGAAAAGAAAACTGGGAATCAAAATTAAAGCAATTGGTCAAATTATTCAAATTAAAGTATTATTTTATTTGAAATAGTTATATGTATACTTGTATACTCAATCTAGCACGAAAACTATCTTAATAGATTATCATATATATGTGGGGTGGCATGAGACTAGGAGCATTATTGATTTCCTTTGCTTCATACTTTAATCCACCGTGCACATGCACACACTGACATCATACAATTAAAGCAATTAAAACCAATGTGTAATAGCATTTATTAAAATTTTAAGCCCTAGATAGTTACTAATTTGATACAGTTACAAGTCCAAAGTAAAAATAATTATTCTTTACCCTATAAAAACATCAGGTATCTAATATTAAGATAAAATGTTGGTTGTTTTCCTATAAAAATAAAATGTAATTCATAAAATTAGTGGTCATATATAAAACAAAAAATAGGAAAAACAAAAATCTGGGTCATAAAACTTGTTATGATAACGGTTTTTGACCTTAAAATGGCCTTAATAATGGTTAAAATGATTATCTGAAGGGTTAGACTGTTTGACTTTGTAGACAAGCAATTCAGCTATAGCGATAGGATTTGAAAATAATAAAGTGGTAGAATGCAAAAAAAGATCTATTTGCATATGTATTCCACATTCCTGGACAATGTCACACTATTTACAATAGCACTTAATCAACAGCAAAACAATATTTTTAATAAAAATAATTATTAGATATTTGATTTTATTTTAAATATATTCTGTCAAGAATCTATAGTGCATGATGCCAAAATGAGTTAAGAACTTAAGAAAGATTCAAATTGTACATTAGGTAATCCAAATTATATATGCTCGAACTGGTTAATGTTTGTGAGCAGTTTCTGCAAACAATGCACAAAGCTTCAGGTACTACGATTATTATATGTGCCTTACATTGGCAGAGCATCCTTTGGCCATTATCTGTTAAATAATAATAAAAAATAAAATCTGTTACATGAGATTATAAAAATAAAAAATTGGAAATGCATGCATTCTTGAGAATATAAAGATTAGTATCTATTATGAGAGAACTAAAATACAAATGATGCAATATCTATGTTCTAATTTAATCTCAAATCTACCTTCACTGATCATCTGGCTTAATTTAAGGTATAGTACTCATAAATACATAAAGCTATCAATAATAAAAGTTTCCCAGTAACAAAGTAATTTGTATTTCTTAAATAGCGCAGTTTTATAATATATATCTTCACATATGTTTAGGAGCTAAAGGACAAGAGAAAATACTTATTTAAGTTTAAAAAAAAAAAAACACAAGCATTTTAATAATATACATATGTAATTTTGTAGCTTAGAATACTGCATATTTAAATATTAGCAACCAACTTAAAGAGTATTACAGATTTGTTACTCTTATTATACATTAAAGATCATTTTGAAAACTACCGAGAATTACTGTCATCATTTTTGCTACTTGACTTATGTAATATAGCAGCTTGAATTTTTTTCCCCATAAATTACTTCCCAGATAAATGTGCATATTTACTCTTAAAATTAAGCCAGCTATTTCTCAGAATATTAAAAAATATTCTTGGGTACAAATAATTTTATTATGTGTTCAATATAAATGTTCACTAAAATAAATCCAAGCTGCGTTTAATCTCCAAATACTATGGACTCAAGGTACTATGATTGAATTAGATCAATATAAAAGTTTGTTTGCTTTTTCAGCACAGGGCGTCAAAAGCCCTTCAAAACAAGTTAAATCAAAAATAAATTTAATCAATTCTATTTTATATATGGAATGTGGCTTTTTGTAAATGGAGGGCAATATAAAATTAGAAGGTAATAATATGTCCTTAAGTATTAAAAATTAGAAGTTACTACATTAATAATTTAATTATATGGGCCTAATAAAGTTAATATTTCTCCTAAAATATAAACTTTAATAAATTGTATAACTAATATGACTAAGTATATTCTACCTACATATTTACAAATATATTTATAAACTATTAAATTATATTTTTCATGAATATATTATCAATTCCAGAAATATAATGCATTTGCTTTTAACATAGCCTTGGGCTTTGTGGCTATCTTAAAATATGGAAAAATTTTCATAGAATGTATATCTTGAGCAAAGTCCTTGATGACGGTCACAATTTCATAATTATAGTTATGTCTGAAATAACTAAGTGTTTAGAAAGAAACTCAGACACATTATTTAAAGTAGCATTTTAAGGCATGTAATATTATTTGTATGTGGATGTCTTTGTGGTCTTTTCAGAATCATAAAGAAACTACATATTAAATTAAGGAAATAACCAATCAATTTGTAAGTTATCAACCAGGAACACTTGAAATTTAAATTTGAAACTCTAATTATTAAAAACAGTTATTATGGGGGGAAATGTTTTAAATAGAAAAAAAAATCACACAACCAAGAAAATAGCTACAAGATATCACAAGCAATAAATCATGTATGTGGTGATGAGAAACTCAAATGGCTGTGCTTACTTTTTATATGAAGAAAAAAAGTTCCTAAGAAGTTAAGACTTTTATAATGCACTGTTGTGTATACAGTTAAAAATTACCACTTTATATAAAAACACAATGCAGAAGTAGTTCATAAAATTACAAATTAATTTCACCTGCATTATACCTTACAGTTATGATGACAAATACAAAGTTAAGAATTATTTCAGGTCAAGAGGAAAATACAGTTACTTATATTTAAAATTTGGATATTTGAGCAAAAATATATTTGAAGAGCTAATTTGAAAATATGCTGCAGTCTATTAACCATAACTATCTTTTAAATACTGAACCTATGCAAGTTGGAATTGACAGAAGTTTATATGAGAATTACGTTCAGAAAAGGAAGCAAATTTATATTATTACAAGATACCACTTTTAAATACAAATACTGCACTGAAATGCTTATAACCTTTTTATGAATAGCAAAATTAGCAGACACACCATTTTCCTTATTTTTATAATTCCAATGCAACATATCTCATCATAATAAATAGCTATGCAATAAATTATTAACAGCTGCCATTAAGAATAACTTTAATCCCCAGGCATTAGTTATAGTGATATGGCTAAGGAAAGTATTTAGGAAAGTTTAAAATCCATTTATGTTATGAAGTGGCATTCTAAATTAATGTTGTAAACTCAGTATTAGTCTTTTCAAAGAAAATCTGTTTCTGGTCTTAAAAAACTTTGAAAAGCAAGTTTAGTTTAATTGTCAAAAGCACAACTAATCAAAGTAAAGTACAGCCCTTGAACTATGCTCATTTTAAATAGATTTCTTAGACCAGTTCTCATGTCAAAGAATCACAATGCATTTTTATCAATACTGCCCTTGATTGCACTTCTCCAGTACAACGCAAGTGAAACAGAAGAGAGACAATTTTCCTTTTCCTGTGTGGTGTTAAGGTAGTAGTAAAGAGAAAGGAAAAGAGAGAGTGTAGTATATTATTCCTTTTTAAAAGCAATTCCATTTTTTGTGTTATTTAATAAGTTACCCTTGGAACAAAACATAAAGGCTTACTAAGATTCTGTCATCATTTCTTCCCTACTAAAATGTCACTCACTGCAGTATCTTTAACAGAGCTCTTGGGTAATCTCATTTCAGCACCACGGACAGTGATACTTCTACTAGGAAGTGCATCACCCGTGGTGCATTGGCCATTTCTTAAGAAACTTGAATACACTTTTTTTGGTCAATCAGCAAGGTTAACAGCCATTGTTATATTAAACAAAAATAGACTGAATACTATACACATTATTAAGGAGTTTAGTACTTTTTTATCCCTAGCACCATCCATTTGCCCTTTAATATTTCTGAAGAACATGCTGAAAATACAAGCTAATTACATAAGGTACCTGATAAAACCTAACACAGACCATTGATCACCAGATACTTAATTGAAACTCTCCACTCAATAATTATTGAAACGTCTAAGAGAAAGCAGAAAACGTATTGTGAGTCAGTATGCTTTGGTAGGCCTCCAGACTTTCCAAACAACCAGAACTATCTCTGTAGAACAGGTAAAATGTGTTTTTGCTTCTTCCTACATAAACAACTACAAACACGTTCTCTTTTCCCTCTGGTCAACCAACTTAATGACGTCACTCTCTGAAAATTCATGTGTGCAGGTGCACAAGCCAAATCACACGTGCCTTTCTCTGACTCTTCTGATTTGGGCTGGGATCATTAGTACGCAGTCGCATCATGTCTTCTTAACAAGCCATATTCAAATCGCATTTTTTTAAAATAAGGTAACAGAGTTTGAACCAATCACTTATCTGTAAGAGGTCATGTAAGCCCTAGCTTTATTATCTGAGAAAACCAGGGTGTCCCCTGATTTTCCAGGGATTCCCAGAAGAAGGCACCAGTCCACCAGTCATCCACGAGGTATTCCCAACTCAAGCACCAAGTCAAGCTCTTACAACCACAATGACGACGCCTGAAGGAACAAAACCAGAGCCACAGAGCCACTGGGAGGAGAGGGGGAGGAGGAAGGCGGGAGGGGACAACTTTAAAAACTCTAGGAAACAATCCAACAAAATAAAACAGCTGGAAAAGCTCAAGAAGGGCACGAGAAAAAAGAAAATCCACTGGTCCTACCTTACAGTCCTCGGGACAGGATTTCACCGAGTACTCCTGCGATTGCAAGTATTTGTGGAGCACGCTCTCGAACTCTTCGTACTTCTCCTGAGCGTGGTGGTCGTAGTCTTGGTAAGCCTCGACGCACTGCCTGCAGGTGGTCATCTCGCCGCCCTCCTTGAGCACCACATCCAGACTACAGTTCAACGTGCTGGGGCTGGACAGCCCCGAGAACAACTCCCAGAGTGTGTAGGAATTACAAAACGAAAGGTAAAAATCTGACAAGTTCCAGAGTGGACTTGGACGTGTCCCTCTCACCTGCTGCTGCTGGGGCTGCTGCTGCTGCTGCTGCTCCTCCCCCCGGGCCGCCGCCACCCCCTGACTCCAGTTCCTGGCGCACACGGCGTCCGCGCTCTCCACCGTGAAGCACTGGCCCGAGGACGCGCCTTGGGGGTAACAAGTCTCCAGGCGCCACGCGGGCTTGGCAGAGTTTCCTAGAAAAAGAGCCTTGCTCCGGTTGCTTTTGCCCCCGCTGCCCTTGCCTCCTCCGCCTCTGCTGCGGCCGTCTCCTGGGGAAGGGGGCAGGGTGGGGGACGAGGAGGAGGAGGAGGCGGAGAGCAGTCTGAGCGCCTGGGCAGCAGCGGGCGAGGACTCCCCCATGCTCGCCAGGAGCGCGGGCCAGGAGGGCTCCTGCGGCCGTGGCCGCTGCTGCTGTTGCTGCCGCTGCTGCCTCTGCTGTTGCTGCCGCTGCTGATGCTGATGCTGTTGCTGCTGATGCTGCTGCTGATGCTCCTTGTCCCGGGTTCGGGTCAGCTTGGCCTCGGCGCAAAACCACAAGTGATCAGAGAGCAGGACGGTGAAAAACAAGAGAGATGCCAGAGACAGTCGCCATTTCTGAGCCCTCTCCGAATCGATGAACGGTTTCTCGTTCTCCCGGGGTGCCGCCAACCAGATTTTTAAGCCGTCGTCATACTGCCGACACATCCAAGCACCCCTGGTCATATTTTGGGAACGCACAGCCCGGGCCGACTCCACCGTGAGGGCTCCTGTGCCGGTGTCACCACAATATGCATTGACTTAAAGGGTTTAATTTCCTTATCCCCTCCTCCCGTTTCTTCTCTCTCTCTCTCTCTCTCTCTCTCTCTCTCTCTCTTCCTCTCCCTTTCCCTCTCTCCCTTTCCCCCCCTCTTTTCTCTCTCTCTCTCTTTTGCCTACATAAATATGACTAGGCTTTGGAGGAAGATCTGACTTGCTTTTCCAACCTAATCATCAGCCGACCCCATCCTCTGTAGAGTAGGAAACAATAGTGGAGAGAGAGAGAGAGAGAGAGAGAGAGAGAGGCGGTTGGAGGTGGCTGCGCTGGTGGTGGCCGGTGGCGAGCTGGGTGCAGGAGGTGAGGTGATGGTGGAGGTGGCGGGTGGCTCTGCGCGGCTCCCCTCACCCCGGCATGGTCAGCGCACGGGTCCCCATGGCCCTGCGGAGGGCAGCCCGCTCTTCCCGGGCAGGGGCATGCCGCGTCTCCGCTGCCCGCAGACAGACAGCGACCAGTGCGCCTCCCCGGTGGCTCTCCTCCTCCTCTTCCTCCTCCTTCTCCTCCTCCTCCTTCGCCTCTCCTCCTCTTCCTCTTCCTTTCCTTCTTCTCCTGTCTCTCCTCCTCCTGCTGCTCCTGCTACTTCTCGCAGTCTCTCCCGGTGGAGTCCGGAGCCTGGGCAGCCACCACCGCAGGCAGAGCTCTCCCTCCCCCCCACCCCCCACCCCGCGCTCCAACTGCTGCTGCCGCCGCCGCCGCCGCCGCTGTGGCAGGTCTGCCCGAGGGCGCCTCCGCCGCCGCCGCCACCACCGGGCTCCGACTGCTGACGCCGCCTCCCCCGGACCTTGGGGCCGAATCGCCTGGGCTGGGCCTCCCGAGAGCCACAGTCATCTTCAGTCCCCGGCTAAGTTGCCGCCATCTTCGTCCTGGAGAAACACTTTTTTTTTTGGGGGGGGGGGGGGGGGGCAGCGCTGGCTTTTGCGTCATCTCCTCCCGCGCAGAGATCGCTCCATCCTGGCGCATTGGCACCGCTCCGGCCGGGCGGGCGGCAGGGGGGGAGGGCGAGTGCGCGCGGGGCTGGGGGAGGGGGAGGTGCGGCTGTGCCACCGGCCCCGCCTGGGCTTCTGAGCTCCAGTGCCTGCTCCTTCCTTTCCGTGTCCCCTGCCTCACCTTTGGGTTTTTGTTTGTTTTTTGTTTGTTTGTTTTTTTTCTTTCTGTGGGCGCTGGCAAAAGTCAGGATGCAGATGCATGGCTGAAGATGCTAGCTCATTTCTTCAGCGTCTCCCTCCCCCTGCCTCTCTGCCTCTGGAAAAAGTCGGAGTGGCAAGCAGCCGATCCCAGGTTTTTGGGGGGAGAGGGTCAGAGTAGTGCTCTCTGAACTGAGTGATGATAGACTTCAAAGGACAGGTTGCAGGGGTGGGGGGCAAAGGGGGGTAAGGAAGTAAACACGAACAGGCTAGAGGAGAGAGGAGGTGACATCTGGTTTCTTTGTATGCATCTCGGGATCCCTAAAAAAAAAAAAAAAAAAAAAAAAAAAAAAAAAAAAAAAAAAAAAAAAAACAACTAGAGATCAACAACTACCAGTGAGTTACATGATTCTGCCAAGTGAGTTTAGTGCTTTATATGGAACGGGTGCTGTGTGTATCTACAACTATACCTGCCGCTGTAAAGATTACAGCGACGTATTTCATATTTGAAAGTCCAAGGTTAGAAACGGCCTCATAGAGTCAGAAAAAGACAGTGAGACCTGGGATGATATCAGGGGTCACCGCCTAGCCCTCGGCTTGGATTTCAACGTCTTGATTTCGGAGGATTCCTCCTCGGATTGGGAAGCATAAAAAAGCTTCCCTTAACCCCATTCCCCACCGAGATAGGCTTTGCTGTCACCCAAGACTTCCGCAGCATCAGGCCATCGGCTGCCTGCCTGGGTGAAAGCCGCTGAGTCCAAGCCTCTGGTGCCCCTTAGCGTTGGTTCTTGGAGTTCCAAGAAAGCAACAGACGCTCTGGGAAAGGGGTCCCCAGGCTCCCAGCTCCTGCAGGTTGATGCTCTGAGCAAACATTAGTCTGGCTTTATCTGGGAACCCTGCCCACTCTGTCCCTCACTCCCACCAGAGCTGCAGAGCTGCTGGAGCAGGAGGCTACGCCTGTGCCTGGACCCTCAGCACGGCCATGTGCAGAGTCCTCTCTGTTGTTGGTGGTCAAGGAAAGCCATTTGTTCTATCTGGCATTTGCTGTATCCCTTCCTTTCTTCCTAACAACCCTCATTCTCTGTTGGGTGCACATTCATATGGGCAGTATTAGGGTACTAGTGTTCTAAGTAAGTATATGGGGAAACCAAAGGAATGGATCATGATATTCATTTTTTAGAGATGCTAAGGGTGTTGGGTTGCCTGAGAAAGGAGAAATGTTTAAATGTCAACTTGCAAAACATAACGGGCAGGATTCAACCAACTAGTTCTGTGCTCAATATAATAGGGTGGATACTATATTTTACCCAGGTAAATTCCAAGTTCCTAAAAACTAGATGCAGTGACTATTAAAAGCATGGTGCAGTTGACCATTGATTGGTCTGTCAGGTAATGTCTTAGAAAGAACATTTGTGTACCTATATCATTCTGACTCTTTGGATTTCATTGTGTTGCTTTTTTTTTTTTTAACTACATGAAGGATCCCAAAATTTACAGATATGTTTTCTATGGCAAGTTCATCCTGACATTAAAGCATCTTTAAATAAGCAAAAATTGAGGGTTTAATGAAAATTTTTTTTAAATTTTTTCTGTGCTTAAGCTGAGGAGACAGTCTTTCTATTTTCTTTTCTTTTCTTAATTCATCTTTATTGTTTAAAGTATAACAGATATCCCCTTTTCTCCCCCAATGAGCTGCTCCACTCTGCTCCTGCTCTCTCTCAAGGCCTTTGCCACCCTATTGTCTGTGTCCACGGGTTAGGCATATATGTACATAAGTTCTTGATTTAGTTTCTTCCTGCACCCCTCTTCTCACTACAATATCTCAGTTGGATGCATGCTTCAATGTCTCTGAATCTATTTTGTTCATCAGTTTATTTTATTCATTAGATTCCACATATATGTGAGATCGTGTGATACTTGTCTTTCTCTGACTGGCTTATTTCACTTAGGATAAAATACTATCCAGGTCTTTCCATGGTGCCTCAAAGGGTTTTGATAGTTTAAATTATTTTGACATTGAATAAAATATTCTTTTCTCAAACAGTGATGTGGATAAAGATATCCTTTGAAGAAAATCTAAATTTTGGAAAGCATTGTTTTTTCTCCTACCCTCTTCTTGTGATTACTCTTTCCTTAAATTCAAAACTTCAACTACTTAAACCAAATCAGATTTATATACAACATAAAGTCTGCTTGCAGACATAAGTGAGTAGAAGATCTGGCATTTTCCATTGTATAAATAAATACATGTAGAAGATAATATCAAAAGTCTGCATTTCTATTACTTGATAGATTTTGTAGAACATAAAAATGAGCATATTATATTTTAAATCCTGAAATTATCCCCTTTTGTTTTGAACCTGCTGAGCCTTTGTTGATGAAACTCAGGGTGAGGATATTTTTAATCTTAAATTTTTAAGGAATTTTTCTTTCTTATCTCTGTTATCTCTATCTTTAGCTCTATCTAGATTGTTATTTAATATCTACATTACAGGATTTAATTTCATACTTGTTTCTCTTATCTGCCCCTTCATTCTTCTTCACCCCGTTTCTTCCTAATTTAAAGCTGCTGGCTAGACAGGTTTATATTTATCTTTATCTCTCCTGTGTAAGAAGAAGCTCAGAAAATCCATGGCTATGGAAGTCCTCAGGGTATCCTTGAGCTGAAATTCTCACACAGAAAGCTCCTGGGCAGCTAGAGTGAGTATCAGAACACAAAGATGATCTGAGGACAGGTAGAATTTTAATATGAAAAGGGAAAATTCACCAGAATACTTCTGTTCATCCAAAGGGAGAAAGGTGAGCAAAGTGACTGAGTATCTACCCAAGTGTGCACCCCACCACCACCTCCCAGCCTGGCTCCCTTTGCATACCCTATGCCTCCAACCCAGGCAACATAAACTTTCAGCTCAAGTCATACCGGTTCCTTTTCACAGCGATGAATAAGTTCTTCTTCTAAGAATAAAAAGTGGCAGAAGTTCTGCTGAAATGAACTATCACATTTGTTCTTAAAATACATATACTTTCTTCTCCCAAATCCAGTTTTTTACTAACACCCTTCCCCAATCACAACCACTTCAAGTTTATACTTTTCTTCACAATCCATGACCACTAGTCTAGACTTGTGCTCCCTGTTGAGTGCTGTTGCTATTGGCAGATAGATTCATTATGATTCCCACGGTGGTTTAAAGCTGAAAACCACCAGAACTACTGATATCAAACTAATTACAATTCCTTTTGACAGTGTTTCTCAGTATTGCCTCTATTGACATTTGGGGTTGATACTTCTTTGTTGTGGATGGCTGCCCTATATTTTGTATGAGGTTCAACAGCCTCCCTAGTCTCACCTCACAAGATACCAATAACACAATGCCTTCTCCCCAGTTTTGACAACTAAAACCATCACCAAGCATTGCCAAATGTCCCCTGGAAGCAAACTTGCTCCCAAGTAAGAACCACTGCTTTAGAAACATCTCAAAGTAGTAGTGGTTACCTAATTCATATCTGCATGGGAGTTCTGGCATCAGAAATAAAGCTATAACTTTTTCTCTAACACAGGGTATTTATAATCTAAGAAATATTCACCGGGCATCATCACCTCATCATATATGTCATTATAAAATAATTTTTAAAGACTAAAATTTTGAAATTCCTTTAACCTCTCTTGCCTATACAAAGTTAAGGGGATAACTGACAATTATCATTTAAATCTGATTAAGGTCAGAATTTTTCTCCATAACTCAGACTAAATTATTATTGATTAACCAGATTGCTTGTATTTTTTTAAAAAAAAAATACTTCTTATTGATTTTTAGAGAGAGAGGAGGGAAAGGGAGAGAGTGAAACATCTATTGGCTGCCTTCTATATGTCCCCTACTGAGGATCGAGCCCCAGGCATGTGCCCTGACCAGGAATTTAACCTGCAATGGATGATTAATGGATGATTCCCAAACAAGTGATTCACACCAGCCAGGGCTGCTTGTACTTTTTATGTGGATCCTCTAATATAATATATCATAAACTAAACTAAATATATACATCTGTTCGTGTATATGTAAATCTACAAGTTCTGTATGATATTGTAGAAAATTACAAAAAACAAATAAGCAATTTAAAAAGTCATAAATAGCCAGGACCGGTTTGGCTCAATGGATAGAGCGTCGGCTTGGGGACTGAAGGGTCCCGGGTTCGATTCCGGTCAAGGGCATGTACCTTGGTTGCGGGCATATTCCCAGTAGGGGGTGTGCAAGAGGCAGCTGATTGATGACTCTCTCTCATCGATGTTTCTAACTCTCTATCTCTCTCCCTTCCTCTCTGTACAAAATCAATAAAATATATTTTTTTAAAAAATAAAAATAAAAAAATAAAAAGTCATAAATAATCCCAACATCCAGATATAGTCACTATTTCTCTTTTGAGGTATCTCTCTAATATTTACGTTATATCATAAATCCCTGTTTTGTGACATTTGGGATTCACGTAAGAAGTATGATGTATCCATGTTTATTAGATAATAATGCAAGTTTTCCTTTGAAGAAGCAAAACTGAGCTCTGTTATTTTTTATCTTATTACTATGCATATCTAATCTCACAAAAATTCCAATCATGTTTAGCAAAAAGCTGATGTACTGCATTAAAATAATAGTGTTTATATGATTTTTTAATAATTAGGATAATAATACTCTCTATAATAGGCTATATTTAAGTATTTGTTGTAAGGTAATCTGGACCTTGCCTTCTTCTAATAGTTCCTATGAGTCAGCACGTTTTAAAATGAGATAGATTTAAGGGTGCAGGCTCTCTGAAAGTAAATTGTTATTGACAATCCCAAGTCTGCTCGCTCTCTTTTGATTCTAGAATGAACATGGGAAGACTGAGATGAAAGAGCATGTCTTGGCTCTTGAAGCTTAATTAAGGTGCTGAGATAATTAGGCCAGCAACCATGATACAAAGAAAATTACTCAACAGTTAGCAATTTGGGAAACTCCAGATGAGGAGGGGAGTTCTCATCTAATTTTGAGAGGGACCAGATAGTAAGGTACTAAGCACTGAGCAACATTAGGAAGAATCCTTGAAAACGACACCAGTTGTCAAGGACTCTAATTCTTAGATGAGCATCAAGGCATGGAGGACCTATGGGTGAGTGGGCTGTGCTGGAGTGTGTGTGGTGGGGAATCAAAAAGAAGATGAGAGAAAGGCTGGGGTTCCACATAAATGATAGCACATAGTAAGTGAAGGTTCTGCTAAAGGTGGTTGGGATTCATTGAGGAAATTTAGACAGTGGTTAAAAGTTCCATTTTCATTAACATCAATGCTCACAAAAATCAAAATGGGACATATGTTAGAAAAAGGTGTTGAGGGTAGTAAATGTTGATTCTTATTAGCTGATTCATTCAAATGTAGCACAGTGGAGGGGGGGAGAAAATACCAGTCGTTTGTCTGGGAGGTAGGTTTCATTTATCAGAAAAAGCAGGTTGTGGAGTCTAGAAGCTCCTATGTAGGTTTTACCTAAGAGTGTGACTAATGGGCATACAGAAGTTTAATAGCACAGGCACATTTCAGGAGGGTACTGAATCGTACACAATTGCAAATTCATTGTGTTGAGGGATATGGCAATCGGATGTGTTTTTCACAAGAGAACACTGCAGAAATGACCTATACATTTATCATAGCTCTGTGTTTATTTTTTAGGGTGTCTTTTATGCTTATATACTTCCAAGAATTAAAGGTCTTAAGTTATTTGGCTATACTTACTTTAATGAAAATCTGTATTTTTATTCCCATTTAAACACTAATTGTTAATGCATTACACTGTAGATAGGGTTTGTTTGTTTGTTTGTTTTTTACTGTTTTTATATTATATAAATAATAAAATGTTTTTGTGTTTTTAAATATTTACTCTTATACCCTAGATTTAACATCTGCCAAATAATTTTACAACAGAAAAGTCAAATTAAGAATATCTATTTTTATTAGCAAAAACCATTACTTGAATAGTCCTCTCCCTAAGTCAAAAGTATGTAATCCTGAGATACTTTTTTTCACTTTGAATGTCTTGTGGACAACACAAAAAAAAAAAAAACACAAAAAAAAAAATCCAATTAAAAATGGGCAAAGGACCTGAATAGACACTTCTCCATAGAAAGCCAACAGACACATAAAAAGATGGTCAATTTCACCGGTCATCAGAGAAATGCAAATTAAAATCACAATGATGCCACCTTACACTTGTCATAACAAGTGTTTCCTAGGATATGAAAACACTTGTTATGACAAGTGTAAGGTGGCATCATGCACTATTGATGGAAAGGCAGATTGGTCCAGCCATTGTGGAAAGTAGTATGGAGTAACTTCAAAAAGTGAAAAATGGAACTGCCTTATGGCCCAATGATTTCACTTCTGGGAATTTATCCTAAGAAATGCAAAACATTAATTGGAAAGAATATATGCATCCTTATGTTCATTGCAGCCAAGAACTGGAAGCAGCACAAGTACCCATCAGTAGATGAGTGGATAACAAACCTAGGGTACATTTACACAATGGAATACTACTTGGCCATGAAGAATAAGGACATTTTACCCTTTGTGACAGCATGGCTATACCTATGCTAAGTGAAATAAGCCAGTCAGAGAAAGACAAGTACCACATGATTTTATTCATATGTGAGATCTAATGAACAAAATGAACTAACAAGCAAAATATTATAGATACAGATTCATAGATAGAGAGCAGGCTGACAGCTCTATCAGGGGTGGGTCTGGGTAGGAATAGTGGGGGGATTTAACAAAAAGGAAAAAAAACTCATGGACAGGGATAGCAGTGTGATAATTGCTGGGGAGAAGTGGGAGGGAGAAAGTAAGAGAGGGGATGAGGGATAAATGGTGATGGATGGAGACTTGACTTGGAGTGGTGAATACACAATATAGTGTACAAGTGATGTCTTATGGAATTATGCACATGAAACCTGTATAATTTTGTTAACCATTGTCACCAAAAAAAATAAGTAAATAAAATAAATTAAAAATAGAAGGGATGGTCTTAAGATAATATATTTGAGTTTGCCATATATTTAGGCACATATATGGTTTAACAGAATTTCAATAAAACATGAATTTTTTTGTAGAACCTCAAAAGTTATGAAGACTGTCTGGAATCATGAATAGATATTAGAATGAAGCCTTCCCGAATGTGTTCCTGCTACACTTTGCAGTTGTCATAGGAACATCTGTCTCACTTTCAACTGACTTTCAAGGTGCTCCATCACTGTACTCTACAGGAAAGCATGCCAGGCAGGGGATATAAATGGTGAGGTATTCATTCCATGAACATTTGATTCAGCCTCTGCCCCTCCATCTCTCTACAGCACTCAGAAAATCTCCAGCCAGAATATGGGTGAAGCCAGAGGGCCAGATCTCAGAATGCCACACCTGGGCAGTTATTCCCAGATATTATAATGCTGGTGCTTGTTTCCACAGTACTATCCAAAGATAGATCTATAACACTAGCTACAGATTTAATCATAAATTAGTATCAGACACATGCACAGAAAAGTGGGCTTGATATATTTCTCTTAAGAGTTCTCAGGCTTTCAAATCAACAGAGGCAGTAGCGACAGAGATCAGGTTCTCCAGGTAGAGCTCTCTTCTTGGCTTGCAGATGGTAGCTTTTTCACTCAGTAAACCCATGTCCAGAGAAAAGAAGCAAACTCTCTAGTGTCTCTTGATATGAGGGCATTAATCTTATTGTGAGGACCCCACCCTCATGACTTTTAATCACTCCAATTACTTGCCAAAGGCCCCATCTCCTAATACCACCACATTGGTGGGTAAGGCTTCAATATATACATTTGGGATTGACACAATTCCACCCATAGAAACTTGTATGATTCTGTTTACATTTATAAAAAATACTTTAAAATCCAATAAACACTGGATAGTGGTTATCTCTGAGGGGCAGGATTAAATGGCAGAATAAAAACTACTTTGAATTATTTTATTAGAATTCATGGGTAGCAAGTGATGTGATCATTTTGGCAGCACATTTTTGAATATCCAAGTTTTTCTTTATGGAAAAATAAAGAAATCAATTAGGATAATGAAGGGGGAAACAACGATGGCATATTCCACAAAACTCGATGACAAAGAGTGTCTAAAGAGCCTAAGAAATGTTTGGGTTAGGTCAAACCAATACAGGTAACTATCTGTGAAGTAAGAATGGTAGGATGTGTGGGAATGCACAACCTACAAATCCTGCAGAAACCAATGTTATTTCCAACTTCTACTTGCCCCCAAACAAAAGATGAAACTTTGAGTTTAAAAGCCTGAGAAGGCAAAGAGCCACAGACACACCCGAAGCCCTGAAAGCCTCCAAGTTGCTGGCAAGTTCAAAAAATCTGAAGGCCGGGCTTCAAACACTGGTATGACAGAGCCAATCTCTGTGAGCCTCAGAAATACCTCAAATCCTCTCCTTTGGGCGAGGAGAGGTTTGTTTGGAGGAACAGCTGGAGAGACAGGATCCAAACTGAGCAGAGAAGGAACACTGGGGATGAGGGTGAGAGAATGTTTTAATGACCCAGAGGAGAGATCTCCCATAGAAGCAGATCCAAGAAGTAGTAGGAAGCAGGAGAATAACTAAGGCTGAGAGCCTGACCTTGAACAGAAAGGCTCCTGAGCCCTGGGGCTGGGCCTTGAGTAAGAGTGGGGAAAAATTCATCCTGATTTAGAAATACCAAGGAAGTTCTACCCAACAGAGGTGAGACCATGTTCTGCATCCTTCAGGAAAACAACGGTTCCACAAGTCAGCAGGGAAACGGAGAAAGCTTCCCTAGCCCAACCTTGTCTCATCATCAAAGGGAATATATTCTAATCCATTAAAGTCACCAGAAGAATGACAAGGAGAAAGATTTAAAAAAAATAAACCTATTAACATTTTGACAGATAACAAAAGCACACCAGAAATGTGTAGGCAAATGTGTAGGAACTATTGTCTAATATTTTATATTCATCCAGAAGGATTTTTTTTTTTAATTCAAAGCTTTGAAATATCCAATCAAAACTATCAAAGTTCAGAAATGGTATGGCTAAACCAAACCTACTATGTGTGATTGAATTATTTTACAAACAGTTTTTTAAAAAATTGACCCCAATTTGTTCAAAAGTTGTTGAAAATATTTTAATCCAAGTATTCAGTGAATAGAGTGCTAAGAAACTTCAGCTTTTGAATAACTGGTGGACAGCAATTATTGCAAATAGACCTTTCAAGCAAAAAGACATTGAAAATTATCCTGACAAAAGCAAGGGAGGAAGTGAACAAATCAAATAGTGAGAGCTCAGATGATGTAGAGAATTTCATTTTGAACTTCTATAAGTATGATTTGGAGTATCTTGGATTATGAGAAGAATTTTTGATGAAGTTCCTATTTTAATTGGATAAATTTATGTTCTGACTGGTACAAAATGAAACAGAGAAGGCCTGTGATTTCTTCCAGCATATAAATTAGGTGAAACATTAAAAAGAATCTTAAATAGAATCGACTATATTAAAGTAATTTTTTCTTGTAAATTTTTTTCAAAGAAAGATGATTTGAGTGAGGACTAAAAGATAATACCCACAAAATATGTTGGTAGAATAACTACACATTTACTATTTTTTAAAGAGACAAGAAAATCCTACACAGTTACTATTTTTTAAAAGACAAGAAAATCCATTAAGCAGAATTTGCTCAGAGCTTACTAGGTAACTAAAAAACAAAAAGGAGTATTTTCTCAAAAATATTTGGGTTTCCAGAGAAAGTCAAAGATCTCAACAAACATAAAATTATTAACCATAAACTTAAAATTTTGAGATTTCAATATTTTTATAACAAATTACATATCATATTGAAAAACAAACTTTATTTTCTGAAAAATACTAATGACAGAATAAAACAAACAGATGTAGGTAAGAAATCCTATATAATACTAGTAAAAGGCTAGTAAATTGTCCCCTTGACTGTGAGTTCAACCAGGGGGCAGGGCGAGATGGCCAACCTCCCACTCCCTTTCCACCCTCATCTCCCATCCCCAGCCAGCCTGATAAGCCAAATAGGGGCTGGATGGCCAGACACCACTCATGCACGAATTCGTGCACCAGGCCTCTAATAGTTTCATAATATGATCAAGATTTTAATTATACTTCTTTTACTATCTTTTAATGTTGAAAGTAAAACAAGATTTTTAAGATCTGCTTTAATGTGTATAATATTATTATAGACTGAAGGTCTGTGTCCCCCTAAAATTCATATATTGAAACCTAATCCCCAAAGTAATGAATGATAAGAGAGTGCAGCTTAAACTGAAAAATGTATTCAGGAGACCATCACAATTTTCGAATCTGAACTGGACAAAATAAAACCTATATCTGTAAGTGACTTTTATTTGAGCTACTAAGTAGACTCTTTACGTAGAAGAGTTTAAATTGATTTTTCTATCCCTTGCATCTAAAAAAGATCTGACATTCCATAGGTCATCAAAACTTGACACCCCAGAATTTTCCAATATACACACCTAACTATCTCTCATACTTGTATATGGTACACAATTAATTAAAATGCAAATAGTTTATATTTGAAATGCAAGAAGCAAATAGAGCCTTCACCCCAGTTGTTTTCCCTTAAGCATCATCTATCCCTTTAACACTGGTTTCAAGTTATTGTTATCACCCATGCTAACTAGCTTCATCATACACCGCCATTACCTTCCGCTACTTTACTACCTTGAAGCATAACACACAAAAGCCTCATATATTTAGTAAAGACACTGATGTTGCACTTGGGTTTAAATCTCTCTTCATAAGGAACCATGTTTGTGACTACAAGTTAATTGACTCAAGTTAATTGAAACAAAATGTCCTCATCTATAAAACTAGTGTTCATAATAGTATGTGCTCATAAAGTTGTACAGACTAAATAAAACATATACAGGAACTTGTAATAAAGTGTTTAAAAGTGCCTATTCTGGGCCAGTTAGTGTGTGCTCTGACCAGGGAAATGTCTTTATTAGCCATGAGACATTGGGCAGATTGGTGCTTCACTGTTTTCATCTATAAAATTTGGATAATAATAGCAGCATTTTCACAGTTTTGCTGCAAGACTTTAACAAAAGGAGTGCTTAGAACAGGGATTGCTCCTTAACAATCACCCAGTAATTATTTACTTTTATTATTAGAGAATAATAAAACTTTAAAAGTACCTGGCATATAATAAATGTTATCAATTAAACAACATTAGTACTATCAAGAATGAAAGACTGGATATCACTACCAATTCTACAGTCATTAGAGAATAACATGAAAAATATGATTTGGGCCCGTTTGGCTCAGTGGAGAGAGTGAGGGCCTGCAGACTGAGGGGTCCCGGGTTTAATTCCCATTAAAGACACATTCCAGGGTTGTGGGCTCAATACCTAGTGGGGGCATGAAGGAGGCAGCCAATCGGTGATTCTCTCTCATCACTGATTTTTCTCTCTCTGTCCCTCTCCCTTCCCTCTTTGAAAGCAATAAAAATATATTTTAAAAATATTATGGATGATGTTATGACAATAAATCTGACAACTTAGATTAAATTGACAAATTCCTTGAAATATAAAACATACCCAAACTAATACAAAAAGGATTAAGCAGCAGATCCAGAGAACAGAGATTTCAAAGTAGAAAAGAAAATATTTTCAACAAATAGCCCTAGAACAACAAAGTAGAGAACGGATAGATAGGAGGATGAATAAACAAACTATGCCAAATTTATTCAACAAAATGCTTCTTGCCAATAAAATGAAACTACTAATAGTGTCAACATGGATAATTGTAAAAAAAACATTGTACCGATCCACACACAAAGAGTACATACTAAGTTATTCCATTTATATAAATTTAACAACAATATTCAACTAATCTATAGTTATAGGAATAAAAAAAGTACTTATCTATGGAGGGTTAAGATTTACTAAAGGGGAAAAAATGAAAATACTTAGACTGATGTAAATGATTTATATCATGAATGAAGATAAAAGGGTGTATTATATGTCAACATTGATCAAATTTTAATTTTTTAAAAAAGTCACATGAAAGTAGTGAGATGGGAAATATGTGAATTCAGACATACTTTTTAAAAAAGGCAAATACTCAAGGAAAATATACCCACCAAATAACATGACAGAGAAGTTTGGCTTCCTACAATAAAGTAGTAGATGGTTTTAGAAGAGTCCTCTTGTTGGATATATCCCAAAATATATATTTTACAAAGAAAAAAAATGCCAAAAAGTGAGCTTGGTGTTTTGGTGTCATTTTCTCCCATCAGAATATTGCTAATTTAAAATATGCCATTGGAGATTTAGTTAAGTCAAAAATGACAGCTGACAGACTAGAAAGTTGAGCAGAGCTTTAAGTCATTGCACAGGATTTAAGAGACAAAAATCAGATGCAGTAATAGGAAAAGGATCTTCTTCCTAAGACTCCCTAGTTTAGCCCAGATGGCATGGCTCAGTGGTTGACATCCAACCTATGATCAGAAGAGTTCACAGTTCGATTTGAGTTTACAGTTTGATTCCTGGTTGGGGTTGTGACAGCCAATGAATGTTTCTGTCACATCATTGATGTTTCTATATCTCTCTCCCTCCCTCTCTGAAATGAATAAAAATGTATATTTAAAAAAAAAAAAAAAAAAGAATTCCTAGCCGAGATCAGTTTGGCTCAGTAGATAGAGCGTCAGCTTGCAGACTCAAGGGTTCTGGGTTCAATTCCGGTCAACAGCATGTACCTTGGTTGCGGGCACATCCCCAGTAGGGAGTGTGCAGGAGACAGCTGATCAATGTTTCTTTCTCATCGATGTTTCTAGCTCTCTGTCCCTCTCTCTTCCTCTCTGTGGAAAACGAATAAAATATATTTTTTTTAAAAAAGAGAACCCCTAGGTTAGTTCTTCTTTATTTATAGGATTTATCCCATTGTTACTGAAGACTTTTAGGAGTTAGATGATACGTTCAAATAGGCTCAAGCCTGCCTTTTTGTACTAGCCCCCTACATCTGAAACAAATCGATCTCCTGCCGAATCTGGAGCAGGGAAAGCAGAGAGCATTCCAGAATTTCCCCTGGGGCTGAGTCACATCTGTCTTAACCCCAACTTCTGAATCCCAAGCTGAACTACTGAATCTTGTTTTCTACCATTCAATGATGCCTCCTAATCTTTTTTCTCCTGAATTAGCTTCAATAATTACATGAATTTAGGGATATTCTTTAATCTCTCACAGAACTCTCTTTTTTTTTTTTTTTTTTTTTTTTGGTGGGGCTTGGGGGGAGGTTAAATACTTTGTTTAATAGAGTGAGTTTGCTCCCACAACAGTTTTATCTAACCAAGACTAATTTCTAAACTCCACAGCACAGCAAAGGTATTTTCTGCAGTTTTTGCTATAGAAGAAAATAAATACCAAAATTCTAGGAACTCTCTATATCACTCCCTACCTAGTTCAAGTGCTCTGGGCATCAGCTTAGAAACAAGAATTGGATGGTGTGGACAGATATAATTCTTAATGCCAAGCCTTGCAAACTTTCCATTTGTATCAGTCACTTCTGTCTAAGGCCTGTCATTTTCCTGAAGTTTCAGTGACATATTATAACACCAACTCAAAATTCTCCAATCCTGTTCCTGGTACTGTATTTCCTACAAATATTTCTAGATACAGGTAGCATCAAGAGTTCAGAACTGTGCTTGAAAGCCAATAATCCCACAACAGCTAGCCAGCCCTGAGGGTCTCCTGGGTGAAGGAAAGGGACTTTCATCACACATATTATATGTAGTATTTGCCATGTTCAAACAACTCATGCTTCTTGATAAATGTTTTCACTTTCAAAGCTTGGTTACACCCCAATTTCCACATTTTCCTATTGCCACATAACTTCTTGGCCTTTCTCTAGTAAATTCACACAGGACTCCAGGGTCTGGCTCTCCACCTGAAACACTAACTCTTGAAATGCACAATTCACAAAAGTTCCAATTAGGATCTCAGGTAAGTTTTCACAAAGCTTCAATCTATGCACTATTCTGGGTTAAAAACCATAAGAAGTGAGGGTGTCTGTTTGCTTTGCTGTCTCAGGTGCCTGCCTCACCTTATTTGGTTATCTTTCTAAAAAATTTTTGAAGAAAATGCTATTCATTGAGGGACCAAAACTCTACATAGAGCACCAAAATAAGCAGTAACAATCCCAATCACATATGACCCTCTCTTCTTAAATTTTTACTGCTCTCATATAATCTTCAAACATTATCCTTTCTTGCCACAGAGTGTTCTCAACTGCAAATAAAAATGGTTTCTCTCAAGCACTGTGAGTGGTTGTATAAATTTAAAGAACATTTCTGGAGACCAGTTTGGTGATATAGGTCAAAATGTACAATGAATGCCCTAGCCGGTTTGGCACAGCAGATAGAGCGTCCGACTGCAGACTGAAGGGTCTCAGGTTTAATTCCAGTCAAGGGCATGACCTCAGTTGCACGCTCCTCCCTGATTGGGCCCTGGTTGGGGCACATGTAGGAGGCAACCAATCAATGTGTCTCTCTCACATTGATGTTTCTCTCTATCTTTCCCTCTCTCTCCCACTCTCTTTAAAATCAATGGGAAAATATCCTCTGGTGAGGATTAACAAACAAACAAACAAAAATGTACAATGAGTACTACATGTGATTCAAAATAGTCTTTCCCATGAAATAAAGAAAATATTCCTAGATGAGGACTAGGTCATGTGTAAGAATGTTCCTTGCAATTTTTAAAATAATAGAAGCAAGTAAAGAAAGGTATGTGATCGAAAAATATATGGGCAAACTTAAATGATTTTAAAAGATGAAGTTTAACTATTAGTTATTAGTAAAGATAAAATTCATTAGTAAACAAGAAAGTAAAACATTAAAAAAGAGTAGAAGAAATTTGCCCTTATTAATTGGGCAGAATTTTAAAAGAATGAAATATATAACGGTAAAGAGGGTAGGGGTTTGAGTAAGTAGCATTCACAAAATTTTGAAGCACTTATTGATATAATAATACTTGTCTGTAAATATAACCTGGAAATATTTGTGACTAGTTAAATTAATATTCATTTTGAGTCAATAATTTCAATCCTAGGAACTCTTCAAAATAAATAATCACACAAAGGTGTAAGATAAATATATATTTTATATGTGCAAGGTTGTTCATTCTATTTTTATATGAAGTAGTAATGGTCAACACTGAAAAAAATTTGGATACATTTTGGTAATGTCATAATATGACAATACTGTTCAACTACTGAAAATAATGAAGCCAGTACATGAACTAATTTAGAGAGCTATCCACTTCAGAAGATAAGGGGGAATGTTTACAGTTAAAGCTAAAAGAAAAAGCAAATTGCAAAATAAAAATAGTAACTGCATTCATGTGAAATGTCCTTGCTCCCATTGAAACAAGAAAACACACTGTATAAAATAAAAGCATGCTTCTCTTTAACAATATTGAAGAGCAATGAATGCAAACAAATCTAAATTAAATAAATTCTTGAGAGGATAAATCCTTCAGTGGGTAAAGAGAGACAATTGCTGGTAGTTGTGGGCCAGTTGCCCAAAGTAGGTATAGGTAAGTAGGAGATGAATGCTAAAACTGGAGAAACCTTTCTAGAAAAGGAGAAACCAGCCACACTTTCATTAATGTTGTTTGGAAAATCTGGTTGGTACCTGGAAGAGCATTAAATACACACACACACACACACACACACACACACACACAAATGTGTATCTTTACTTGACAGTTATCCTCCACTAGAATTTTGCTAAGTTAACTGAGGGAAAGTAGAGCTAGAAAAGAGAGAACCACTGGAGTTAAACTTGGAACTAAGCTTAACATAACTAAAGCTACTAACAAACATTCAGTTCCAGGTAATACATGAAAGATCAAACAGTCCCTCTATCAATGCAAGGAGTTGAAGGTTGGGAAAAAGGGCAATAATGCTTCCTGCTATTTCATTTGAAACTCAAAGACCTAAAGTAACTACATAGGATGTCTGAAATTAAAACTTTAACCAAAAGTGTTTTATGGTGAATAGTCATGTCCTAGGCCAGTTTCTTCCCTGACAAAGGTCAACCTTTACCTTAACTGAGCTTACTGTCCTTTTGCATCTATATAATATATAATTGAAATGCCAAGGTAATTGTAACTTCCCTTTTCCAGACCCCTCAGAGTATAACCAAATGCACTTGGGTGCCAGAACTGAAACCATAAATCCCTTAATTGTTATTGTTATCACGTTAATAGTTGACTTATTTTATTTTATTTTTTCCTATTTTTAGGTGAAAAAAACTAAGCTCCTGCAAATTTATTAATTTCCCTGCATCAAATAGGAAGTAATAAGTTCTGTAAGATTGATTGAAAACCTACTTAGTTCCTCTGTAGGATGTTGTTATATCCACACAACAATCAAATTTTAAGCCAATTCTTGAAATAAAGTACAATTTTTAACTTTAGATATATTTGAAACTGAATCTGCAAAGGAGAAAATGGGTGACCTTTCCCCCTAGTCTTCATACACCATTACATGCTTCTCTGCATGTCTGAGAGGAGGGGATAACTCTCACGTTTAAACTTCACTGCATTAAAGGATGATGGCTGTTAGCTTATTTCATAGTAGCATTCATTTTCTAGATTGTATTGACTAGAAATATCGCTTCAACTCCACTCACCATGGCAACAAGACAGCTGAAGATTCTTACAGCTTGCCTAGTAAAGAAAAATACTTTCAAACACCCTTTGATGCTAAAATCAGTTTTGTTTTTACAGTACCACAAGAAGCTACTGATGATGAGGGATATCACCATACATTTCAGATGGAGTCACCTAGCAGGAGCACTGAGGGATCTATAAGAAAGTAAAGGAAGGCGGGAAGGAAGGGCTATCTCATGTTCATAAACTTGAACACACATTTATACACACATATGCTCCCATGAAGCATCCTTCATTTATATAATTACACACACTTCGTTGTACGATGTTTCCTATTTGTTTAGCTGTTTCCTCCAATTAAACTATAATTTTTAAAAAAACAATCATAATTTCCTAGAACACAGAGACCACTCTTTATTCACCCTTGAACCTCCATCATTCTTTCAAAGTATGTGTTGATAAAATAATAAATTAAGATTTTTATAAAAGAACAAAAACATAGGAAATAAAGACTAGTTAACTTTAAACAACTTCAGAATTCTTAGCATGAAAGGCATTGCAAGAATCTCTTTTTCTTGAATGCATTATTTGAGGCGAAACATGTTATGCAGGCTATTTTCCTCTTTCTCTTAAGATAGGAGGCAAAGCCTTTTGTCCAAGGGTATTTGCTCAAGAGATTAATAACTAATTGAGTTAGACTAGATACATTTGGAAAGGTAAATGCAAAGGCCTTGCCAAGTAAGTTAGGTAATGGCTTAAAAAGCCTCATTGAAATGATTTTATTTACTTATTTATTTCTAGTGGTTAGTTCTCATTTATGTATATAACTGAGACTTGATTACACACACTATAAGAATGGCTAAGTTGCAGCTCTGTATTAAAAGAGTTTGCTTTGTTTCCTGTGCCTGAGAAAGTTTCCTGAGAGCTTAGTTTTCAGGACCCGGAGGCCACAAGGGTAGTTCTCTGTTCTTGCCTTCTAGTCATCCACAAACAATGGCTTCCATTTGAAGAGAGATGTATCGGTGGTATGCTGTCAATCTGATAAGACAATGTCACTGAACACAGAGTTGAGAACAAATGCACAATAGTACTCCTTGCGGTAGTGATTATATATAATAAGATATAAACAATTTTGAATAAAATAGTAGTAAAATAATTCATTAGTGAGGAAACTTGAATATTTTTAATTTTGTTTTAATATGATTTAAGTATGAGTTCATATCATTTGATTTGTAATAAAGATTGTGTTAAAATTTTAACAGTCATTTGTTAGGAGTGGGTGGGAGCCCACTCCAGCCCATCACTGGATACTGGCTCTGTAGTGCTGCCTCAGATTACAATGAGTCAGGGGTGTGTTAGCTGATTTCTTAACATGGCAACTCCTGGCCTAAGTAAGCAGGTATTCAGTCTTCCCCAGCTTATACAACCAAGGCACAGACACATAGCAATGGGGGTTACTGAGGAAAAGTAGAGGTAGAGAAATCACACTGTGCAATGTTTTCATATTCCCTCCCACTCTGCAGAAGCAGCTTATGTTAGGCAGAGCTGGTCACACCAAGGAAGTGCACAGGATAAGGATCAAATCCTGGGCATTAATCTGTGTAGTAAAGAGAAATGGGAGCAAAGAGCATGAGACTTACTATATAATGATTAGGCTCTACAGCAGCGGTTCTCAACCGCTAGCTAGCAGGGTCACCTAAGACCATCGGAAAACAGATATTTACATTACAATTGATAACAGTGGCAAAATTACAGTTATGAAGTAGCAATGAAAATAATTTTATGGTTGGGGGTCACCACAACATGAGGAACTGTATTAAAGGGTTGAAGCATTAAGAAGGTTGAGAACCACTGCTCTAGAGTATTTTGAATGGGCTTTTCTTTACCCCATACTAACTTAGAGATTCCCCCAAGAAAAGCAGATTTGACTGTTGTTTCTTTTTCAGGCTAGATTTTAGCTTTTCCATGCCATCCAATGTTTCTAAACGGTATAAACAGATACCAGAAGTTCTTAGATCTCTTTATGAGGTAGGAAGTAGGAATAAGATCAGCTTGTGGAGTCTGAACTCTTGAAGGGAAGGATGATTTCCCAGTCAATTCTGTGCCATTGATATCTTGGTCAAAAGATGGAAAGTAAAGGTGAAGGCTACTGATAGAGGATCTGAGGAACTACCAACCACACAGATGTGTGCACTAGAAGGTGATCAGGCTTTCATCATGCTAAAAAGAAATGGAGCCCTGACCGGTTTGGCTCAGTGGATAGAACATCGGCCTGCGGACTCAATGGTCCTGGGTTCAATTCCAGTCAAGGGCATATACCTTGGTTGTGAGCACATACCCAGTAGGGAGTGTGCAGGAGGCAGCTAATCAATGTTTCTCTCTCATCTATGTTTCTATCTCTCTATCCCTCTCCCTTCCTCTCTGTAAAAATCAATAAGATATATTTTTAAAATAAAAATAAAAACAAATGGGTTACACATTTTGCCAGCTACTGCTTTCAGCAGAAATTCCAGCAGAGATCAGTAAGAAACCATAGAACCCACATTAAATAGAAGATCCCTACTCTTCTATTGCCATGTGAAAGAGTAAGCCTTCTCATACACCTGGGCATCATCTTGGGCAGAGGAATGAGGATGGAGTAATATTAGAGACTGAACATGTTTCCCTAAGAGCAGTGACCAATTCCTCAAAATAAAGTACTATTTAAATTATCCCATGGGACAGAGTTTATTTAATACATTGGGATTATATTGTATTTTCCCATTTGCCAATGAGAAGGGAACTCTAAAGCGAAAAATATATTTTAAACAGGAGATAAGAAAGAAATTAAATTTATTTCACACATTTGAGTATAAAATTAATATATCCATAACTTTTTCATAAAATATTCTTAGCAATCCAAGGCAAGTTTCCATATGGGGTGGTACCAATTTTGATTTAATTACTTTGGTGTGTAAGATATTATCTTTTCTCTATTCTTTTACTATTACTATTTCAAAGAAACAAATTAATATATCAACTATCTCCCTTTAGAAAAAAAAAATATCTTCTATCTGTAGAAAAGAAGAAAATGAAATTCACATAAAGTTACATGACCTGCTCAAGATCAAATGGTCGTTGGATAATGGAACTGGTACATACCCCACGCCTCCTCATGCCTACTGTGATGCTATTTCCATGTGTCACCCTCTTTTGTTAAAAATACTTACTGGGCTGCTAGTCATTTGTTCCTAGCCCAGAAATCCTGTTCTTTAAGAGAAGTCACAGGAGATTTTCTGCCTCTCATTAGCAACTTTTATTTAATTGGTACTTTTGATAAGGTTTTGAATGCAAGATTTAGAATGACCAAAGTCATATGTCAAGGAGGGGAAAAAGGCTTTTTCATCAAAAATCCTTTCATTTCTATACTAGAAAATATTAATAAAATAATCCAAATATTTTATCTGCACTGATTCCATAGCTCCCTGCTGGTGAAAATATCTGGGATGAAAACATCTTCAACCAATGTCTTTAAAGAGAGTATTCAAATTCTAGATAGTAGGATATGTCATTCTCTCATATGTCATCATTCATTCTTATTGTATTTTGATAAAATAATACTGTCTTTTATTTCTTCTTTTTGGAATGCTTTGATGTTTTCTTTGTCAATTATTGTGACTATTTAAGGATGAATGGTCATTTTGTTGACAAGAGTCAATAGTAGATAAGGTATTATACAAGTAAGTCAACTAGTGTTAAACTATAATGTGGAGATCCATAAGCACTATAATGGCAGGTAACCAAAATATTGGTGTTATTTTTACAGAGAAAGTAAATATTTGGTCCTAAAATGCCTCCATGGACAAAACAAAGCTGCAGGGGACTGATAATATGAGAATGAATAAAAGTCACTGTAGAAGTTCTTAAACTTTAAGAATTTCTGGTTTATCTAACTTTGTATATCAAGCTTTAGAAATCCTATTTTTAGTCAAATCTAAATCCATGCCAAGAGAACATCTCACCTGGCCAGGTGTGCTTCATCAATCACTGAGGTATCTTATAATTTATCATTTTGGAGCAAAAATGCCCTCAGACCTGAAGAAGACCTCATCCATCACTTACAGACTCAGACTGTACAATCTGGCCTGAGGCAATTCATAAATTTAGTGCCTGAGAATCAAGATAAAGAAACAATTTTCATTATAGCTCTAAGAGTCATGTTCAAAAATGCCTTCAATAATCCGTAGTTTCCTTGAGCTTGTGGATGGGCATATGGCCATTTAATTTTTAAAAAGTATTTCTGGCTGAAACCAGTTTGGCTCAGTGGATAGAGCATTGGCCTGTGGACTGAAAGGTCCCAGGTTCGATTCCTGTCAAGGGCATGTACCTTGGTTGTGGGCACATCCCCAGTAAGGGGTGTGCAGGAGGCAGCTGGTGGATGTTTCTCTCTTATCAATGTTTCTAACTCTCTATCCCTCTCCCTTCCTCTCTGTAAAAAATTAATAAAATATATTAAATAAATAAATAAATAATTAAAAAGCATTTCTGTTGTCAAGATGCAGAATGCATTATATCAAGTAGATATTTATATTCATCAAATTATCTAGGTCCAAATTATCAAGGCTCATGCTTTGTTTTTTCCACTTGCTATAAAATACAGTTGTTATTCCATGTAATTAAATAATTAATTTAATGATTTTATAGCAATCTATTAAATAGACCTAATTTATTTAAGTGGCCCACTATTGTTGGACCTTCAGATTGAGTCCTACTCTTACACATTAAGAACAATTGATCTACAACTTTTAAGATTGCATAAGTTTTCTAGTAAAATTTTTAGCATGAACCCAATATATCAGTGTATATTTATAAATCATATACAATTCCAGATATTTATTTTTAATTTATGAATATATTTCAATTTTTCCCCAAAAATTGTGTAAAGACTTTAGATGGAAATTTTTTTAAGCCTACTTACTGCCCTAACTGGTTTGGCTCAGTGGATAGAGCATTGGCCTACGGACTCAAGGGTTCCAGGTTTGATTCTGATCAAGGGCATGTACCTTCGTTGTGGGAACTTACCCAGTAGGGAGTGTTCAGGAGGCAGCTGATCAATGTTTCCAACTCTCTATCCCTCTCCCTTCGTCTATAAAAAAATCAATGAAAATATTAAAAAACATAAATTACACTGTAAAAATAAAATAAAAATAAAACCCATTTACTGTGCAAAATGTCTGCAGGAAAAAAAAATCTGTGTTTCCTTTGCAGTTTACTTTGACACTTTGCTAGTATGATTATGAAGTAGCCTTCAATCAAGAAAATTCCACTCTTCTATAGACATAACTTTTAACTGTGTTTTTAATATTACATGCTTCTCACTTTCAGTTCATATCTTTGTTTGTCTTCAATGTCCTGTCTATTTTCAAAATAAGGAAGAATTAGATACTTAAGTTATTTATTTAACCTCATTTTTACTTGCATTTGAAATGTCCACTTTCATGATTTTACCTAAACTTTAATGGTAGAATGGAATTTTTTAAAAATGTTACTACATGAAGATGATGAAAATGGATCATTTGGGGAGGAAAAAAAGTCCCTTCATGGCTGAGGTCATATTAGTAAACATGTTTGTAAAATCATGTTATGATGAGGTCAGGATGGGTATCATGAAACTTAGCTGCACTCTTCCCTTTACTTCCTTCTTTTCCTCCATGTATATAACCAGAGGGTTTCACAATTCCACACACATTAATGGGGTGTTCTCTCACCAAACCTTTGAGCCAATCTTGCTGTGAGTCCCCCCCCCATGCCCCTCCTGCAGCCACCTCACAGAGTACAGTTTCAATCCTAGGCCCCCTATCTCCCCGGAAAGAGGAAAAGAAAAGGCATATTAGCCATTGGTCAAAGATGCCCAAGTTAGTGGGAAGCCTCCAGGAGAGAGCAGCCCATTGGCTGGAGCTGTCATGCACTATGCCCAAGGCCACACCCATTCCTCAGAGGTTGGATCCAAAGGCCATTACAAAGGCCTGTCCATTTGGCCCATCTCAAGACAATTAGGAAGGACCATTCTGTTTCTAAGGCCCGATTTCCTGTGTATTGCAGTTTGGGTTTCCTGAAAGGCATAATCTGTGAGAGTGTTTAGCACGAACGATGTGTATTAATATACCCTAGATTAAGGTGACCCGACATCCTGTTTTGGGCGGGACAGTCCCAATTTTTAACAATTTGTCCCGCCTCTCACGACGTCTTAAAATAGTCCAAAGATTTAAAAGATTCTTTCCAAAAATCGGGACTTTTTAAAATGCCGCGGGACGCGGGACAAATTGTGAAAAATCGGGACTGTCCCACCAAAAGCGGGACATCTGGTCACCTTACCTTAGAACCAAGACCTATGGAAGAAATGGAAAAGACAGTATGAAAAAATGGAAAAGACAGGGACCTTGAGCACTTGTCCCTGGCTATGTATGTATACATAGGCCTGGTCATGGAAAAGTTTCTACTTAAATTCTTAACAGAAAAATATTAAAACAACAACGAGACTTGTAATGCTAAAGTGATAATATTTCCACTTCTATATAAAATTCTGGGGTTGATGAATGTTGGACTTCTGTTGTAGCTTTCATGATGTGTTTAGGGGAACCTCTATCCTAAGAATCACTATATAATTATGATTGAGGACGCCTACTGTACACTTGCTTTCTGTCCTCCCCTGTCCTTAGGATGTTAGCTTGTAAGGTCAGGGACATTTTCTGGTGGTCCAGCATCTAAAAGAGTTTGTATCATATAAAATTGTTAACAATTGTTGAATGAATTGCCAAGTTGGTTTTTATATGACAGTGTGACTAAGAGCTATGCATGTACACATAATTGTTATTGCTTGGTGTTCATTTTTCATGGCTGTCTGCTCACAGTTTAAACAAATTAGGCAGCAAATTGCCCTGAGACATTTCTGTTGCACAATTTTTGCCAGAATGGTGAACCTTTAAAATTTAGGGTCATGTCTGTAGAAGCTATTAAACTAAGTGCCAAAAAATATTAAAATTCAATTTCTTGATACAGGAGCACTGGCAAAAAAAAATAGATCAAAGATTGGGCAATGCTTACCATATACAGTAATATTCCTTTATTCATGGGAGATATATTCCAAGACTCCCAGTGGATACCTTAAACTATGGATAATACTGAGCCCAATATACTCTATGTTGCTTCTATACATGCATAGCTATGGTAAAGTTTAACTTATAAATTAGACACAGTAAAATATTATCAACAATAATTAATAATATAATAAAATAAATAACAATATACTATAAAAAACTTATGTGAATGTGATATTATTACGTAAAATAAGGGCTACTTGTTCACTAGCACTGCAATACCATCACAGTCAATTTGATAACCTAGATGACTAAGTGACTAACAGCATATGTAGTGTGGATACCCTGGACAACAGGATGATTCATATCCAGAGTGGAGCAGAGCAGGAAGGTGTGAGATTTCATCATGCTACTCAAACCTGCGCACAACATGGACAACATGCGGTGACTGCTGGGGGGAGGTAGAGGAGGGCATAGAGGGGATAAATTGTAATAGAAAAAAAATAACATAAATTATTTTTATGAATTGTATATTTCTGGGATATTCCATTGCCCTTACACTGTGCTACATACACACTGATACACACACACACACACACACACACACACACACACACACCACATTGCCATTGCCCATCTTTTCCTTTATTGCAAGTTAGCATCCACATTACCAATATAGTTCATTTTGAAGATGAGCCCTATTAAGAGATACAATATTAAATTCAGCAGAAGTCATGTCAGGCTTTTTCCAACACCTCCATAGGAAAGCAGAAGGAATGATTTGGGGCTAGTTTATGTGGTCCTGTACTCAGGCCCCATGTTAATATGTTTCCAATAACAATTGTAATAATTGTTCATTGTAGAAAAAGCCTAAAAGCATGGGGGGGGGGGAAAGTAATTGTTCCTCTTATTCTTACTAATAAAAGAGAAGCATTTTGGTATTTTTATGGTCATTTATACATGTGTGTACACACACCTCCACACGTATGTCGTCAGGTCTGGATTTCTCTGTGGCATTTAAAGGCTAAAACGTAACACTTTTTAAATGTATGTAAACAACCCAAATGTGCCTTCAGAGTTCTCTCCTTGATGCTGAACAGAAATGTAGTGTTTAGGGTTCAAGTCCCTTGGCAGCCGTCCCACAGTCCACAAAGCCCGGAAGGTCACTGGCCGCTGGTCACTGTCCTGGTCTCCTTGTTGCTAGGATGCTCTCCTCAGGCTGTGATCTATGTTTGAGGGTGACCACCTTCTCTAGAAATGCAACATCCTTTGAGCCGAGTTTGTTCACCTGAGAACTTCATCTCCGTTCTAGGATCTTTTCGATGTATCCCCATACTCATTCTCAATTACATTTTATTTTTGCACCTAGTTTTCAAGCAAATTCCTATAAGAGCAAATTTCGAACTATTATATCTGAGCTTTCAGGACAACATTATTTTTCTCTCCTTCAAAAATATGCATTTACAGATCTTCTATTGAAGTTATCTCCTTGGTTACTCTTACAACTAAATTTCTTCCTTACCAATTACAAGCCTGTTGACCTCAGGCCACATCTTAGGTCTCTCAATGGGTGGCAAATGCTGTGTAGTGTTCCTAAATGATTTCCTTGTTTCTGGAGGATTTTATCTAGTGCCATTTTGCTACTAGATCATCTCCTCCCTCAATTGTCTGAGTGTCTAGCAGGCTGGATGAATGGCATACAGACATCTTATTACCACTGTCCTAAGATAGAAATAGTTACTGGAGAAGAGAGCGTCTGAGCATTACCAACCTAACTTCCCCTTTTTATCCATCAGTCACTGAAAAAGGAATGTCAAAGACACAAAGTCAGTGGGCTGGATGTTTCTGAGAATGATGAAGCAGCAGGGACTCCCACACCCATACCAAGAGCTAGAGGAAGATTGATAGATTTGCCAACTGCCAGAAGCCCTGTTAGAAGTGCATAAGGCCGCGGAAACTGTGGGCTTGATAGTTTGTGGAGAAAAGTTCAGAGCAGAATGAAGGAGGCCAGAGACCAGGAAGAGGGCAGAGTGAAGGAGAGAGTGTCTGGTGTGCTCTTTTCTCCCTGCAGTGTAGCTGTACCAAGGTCGCTGCCTGCATCATCTCAGTGTGGCACGCAGAGTAGAAGGAAGGCATCAATCGGAACACAAACTCGCAGACATTTCAGCATGAACTCCATCCTAAATCCCCCTCCACACCCCAAAGGCAAGATGATTACAACTAGGAAGATCACCTTAGAAAAATAGCAGTGCAAGGACAAAGGGGCACTATTATAATTGCCAACGAATTACTGTCTTGAGACACGCTCCCAACCCCTACATCCATCACCAAGAGCATAAGATAGTCACAGCATTGTGCAAAACCTTTTGCAGCACGCATGGCCAGCAAGCTCACCGGGCGGTCCTGAGAAGCATTTCAAGAGCACAGCTTTGTTCAGTTAGGTCAGCACAGGTTTACTCATCCAACAATCAGCACCTCCTCCTCCCCCACCCCTACCCCCTTCTCCTCCCAAAGGGGACCTCCAGGTGTGGTCTCCAACCCCTCCTTCTCCGGAGTTCTCCCCTACCTGAGCGCAGACCCCAATCCGGTGAACTCGGGGAGGTTTTCTTCCATGAGGCCTTGCTTGCTTCTCTCCTGAATGTCCACCGACGGGGAGGACGGAGGCCTCGGGAGCTCAGACGCCAGATCTCCTGCCACGGAGAGGACCTTGCAGGTCCAGAGGTGGCTCAGTCAAGTTCAGCCTCTTCCCCTTTGGAAACACTGGCCGTGGCCGTGGACAGATGGGAGGGCACCACCTCCTGCACCTGCCCGCTTCTTGGGGAAACAGGCTCCGCAGCTTTCCCGCCAAATCCATCATTCCAAGACAGTGCAGTGTTGCATTATGGGAGCCACGTGAACCGCAGGGCCCGAGACTGCAGAGGTTCTGGCTGGGAACACGATTTCTCCCTGAGGGTGGAACTCTGTGCGGTGAGTCCTGATACAGAAAAGAGAGGGGGGGGGGGGGGGGGGAGGGAGGGGAGGAACTGGCCTCCAAGGGCGGCCCTGAACCCATCTGCAGGCCGCTCTGCAGCGGAGGAAGGCGTGGTGGGCGCATGCGCTGCAGAAGCCTCCTGTAGGTCCAGGAGGTGGTGTAGGCACGGTGGGTGCCTGAGGCTACAGCTAGGGCAGGGCAGTCTCTTTATTGGTGATTTTGAAACTGTTGTGCAACTGTGTTTGTTGACGCAGTGCTGTGTCAGAGGGGCCTGTGACTCAGGACACGGGCGCTGGGTCTGCTACTGCTTCAGTCACTTGGGGCTGCAACAGAGAAAATTCCCAGAGTGGAAAGGATGTTGGGTGGTAAATGTTTCCCCACAAGCAGGCACCTACTAGGCTTGAGATGGAAAATTTAGCACCTGGAAGTGGCCGCAAGACCTGCCCTGGGAAGACATGATGTTGATACCCAAGGATGAGGATAAACCCAGGCAAGGCTCGCCTGCGGAGAGCTTTCTGATGCACCGTTGTGATTCAGCATTCCTAAGATCTGGCCCCAGAAACCGGGTGTAAGCTCAGAGGTAGCCCTAAAGGGTGTTTTCTAACTTCAGACTGGGTTCCAAGAAAGGCCTTGTGGTAGCTCATGTCCTTCTATTGTAGTTCCTGTCTTTACAGGTCCTTCTAAGAAGAATCTCAAAAAAGGCAGGTTCTCCTAGTTTGTGAAGGCGTTTTTGTTGTTTCTGTTATATGTTAAAATAGTACACAAGTACTATTTTAATTGTCATGTATAATTCTACCACCATCAACTCAGAGAAGACGCCATCCCCTGAAAAACGCACTTGTGCCAATTTGTAGTCTACACCTTTAACCACTGATTTGTTGTAAGTGCTTTACCTTTTCTAGTGTCATATACATGGAATGGCACTTTGCCTTACGAGTCGTCTTTGTAAACTTTGATGCCGCATTTGTAAAAGTGGGTAATTTACAAACCTTGCAGTGTTTCTTGGAGTTTAAAATTTTTGACACTGCCCAATAAAGGAACAAATATTATTCCTTCAAAACAGAGATTTCACTATTATGAGCTATATAAATCTGAATAAGATCCATGCTTAGCTTTCTTAATTTGAATAATGGGAGGGATTATGAGAGCAAGGAAGTCAAGTGAGATACTAATAGTTACAAAATCACATAATCCCTATATCACTGAGAAAACATAAATTGATTCCGAATTGGCACAGCTATATAAAACAAAGATAAACCGAATCACTTATACCAGGCAAAGTAAAATTAATAGAGCACACAATTGAAGAATTTAAATTAGCCTTATTAAGAATTCTCAAAGAGATAAGGAAATATAAACAGTTATAATAAGAGTCAAGGGTCAGTATTGCATTGATTTGTTTTATTATCAATTAATATGGAGACATAACTAAACAGATTGGAGAAGTATATTTAGCTAAACACAAACCAATGAACTCAAAGTTCAAATTGTGATACATTTCTAAACGGGAAAAGATAAATAAGTAGATAATGCAAAATAAAAGTTTAGGAATATTGAGAATAGGAAAAAAAATGCAACTACATCAATATAAAAAGAGTGCTCAAGGACAGAAACAATTTTTAAAAGAATATTAGACTTTCCAAAAATATGAGAAAAATATTAACGGATTGAAAGCTTCAGAGTATTCACAAGATCGTATCTCGAAACACTTTTGTGAAATTTAAGCAAATTAAAGGGAAAAAAATGCTTCATAAGCTCTAGAGAAGAAAGAAATATGTACTGAAAACCAATTCCAACCAAATCTACCTCAAATTTTTAACAGCAATTTTGATGGAAGAAAAAACTACTATATTATTTTCAGGCATTTAAGTAATTCTAATACTATGGTTTTATATTCAATTCAATTATCACTGGATCAATCATTAAAATAAAGAATTTTTCAGCCTTTGAAAGCATCAGATGGTTTGTTTACCAGAGCAAGGTCTACTTATATACACTCTTGGGGAAAGTGCTGGAGTAAGAAGAAAGCAGTATCATGGAGGATGGAGGAGCTGATGGAATTAATGGTTTTACATAATTTAATAAAATTTAATATTTTCTCAAAAAAACAAAATACAAGTAACAAAAGTATATTCTTAACTTAGATCTAAAATTCTAAATGTTTTTATTAAACATTGCCTGAGGTACAGAGGTAAAGAAAAATACAGTACCAACTCATTTTTAGTTTATTTTTTTTAATTAATTCTCACCAGGTGATATTTTTCCATTGACTTTTAGAGATAGTGGAAGGGAGGGGAATAGAGAGAGAGAAACATCAATGTGAGAAAGACACATCAATTGGTTTCCTCATGAACAACGCCATGACCATGGCTGAGAATTGAGCCTGCAACCCAGGTACATGCCCTTGACCAGAATCAAACCCATGACCCTTCAGTCCGAGGGACAACACTCAATTCACTGATCAAAACTGGCTAACAGTTTGCTCACAAGCAAATTTAAAACACATATTGTTCAGCAATATATACTATTATGATAAATCTGCAAGAAAATAAGAAGAAATTGTTATCACCAAATTAAGTAGAAAGATGCTATTGTGAGGGAGGAATTGGGAACAAGATTGGGGAGTGGCCCATATGCCATTCCAAAGTACTAATATATTGCCTTAGAGAGGCATTGATTCATGGGGTTCATTTTATTATTATTTAACTTTACATATTTGCCAACAATATATTCTATAACCTATTTTTGAAACCAAATATTTATTATAATTGCTGAAATTTCTGTGCTTAGTGGGCATCAGCATAGACATTTTCATAAATAACAAATGATATGCTACTGCAGGGCTGGGGAATATCCAGCCAGAAGGCCCTATATAGCCTGCAAAATCCTTGGATCTGGCCCTACCAAGGCATTAAAGCTGGGTTAATGAAATGTTTGACCAAACATAGCAGTTTAATTTTTGAGTTAATTTTGTATGGCCAGCGAATAAATATTCAAATGGCCCTTGGCAGTAAAAAAGTCCCCACCCCTGTTTTAAAGAATAATTTTCACCACTGCCAATAATGAAAATTTACATGAGTGGAGGTGCATTGTCTTTTAATTCTAAGACATCTTGCAATTCTTTAATCTGTGATGAGTTTGACAAGTTTGCACCATGCTATTCAGTGTTTCAAATGCACAAACAAAAAATTATTTGAAGTTGTCCAAGGAGTGCTTAGATAATATGATAGTGCTTATAAACAGGCACACACTTATTTTGGAAACCAAAGTATACAAAATAAAATACTGTGAGTGGTGGAGTATAACAAACATTTTTTTTGTTTGATTTCTCTTTGAACTTTTAAAGAGCACTGTACAATCTAATGTATTCTTAGCTAAAAACATTGTTTCATAGAAAGTCTTTTTAAATGAATGACTTGTGGTTAAAAAGTAATGAATAAATTAGAAATTGACCAAAATGTATCCAATGAATAAATATCAAGACTGGCATTTCATCTCACTATCTTTATATGAATTGCACCTGAATTTCCAGTTTGGAATATTGTGCCATGACAGCACAGCTAGGTTTGGTGAGCCTGAGGAGGGGCAGTGAAGGATTAAAGAAAAGACAGACAAAGAGAATATAGCTGGGGCTTGGTGGATCTCCATGCCTGATGAGGACACAGAAAAGGATCCACCTGGCAAGCTGAGGCTTTATTTTATGGTCACAGAAAAACAAGGTATTGGTCAACATAGTTACAATGTTCTTGTGAGTTTCAATTGTTTTGGCAGTACCTGCTGCATCTCTCACAGCCCACTAGCTGCTTAGGAATGATCCCATAAGGTCTAGCTTAATTATGCTAAGAGGGCTCTGCCCTCTAAGCTGGGACTTGTTTGTGGCTCTGCCATAGGTCAATCCAAGGCTTAATCCTTTAACTGCTCCCTACATCTCCCCCTTCTTTTGTTTTTTAAGCTACTATAAAAAAAGTAAAACTTGAACATCAAGAACAAAGTTCTGACTATTAAAGCAATAACAAAACAATGCCAATGCAAAAACCAAACTACAGAGATGTTAACCAGTGGTCAGCAAACTCATTAGTCAACAGAGCCAAATATCAACAGTACAACAATTGAAATTTATTTTGAGAACCAAATTTTTTAAAATTAAATTTATTCTAATGTCACTTCTTCAAAATAGACTCACCATGGCCATGGTACTTTGTAGAAGGTCCACACTCAAGGGGCCAAAGAGCTGCATGTGGCTCAGTTTGCTGACCATGGATGTTAATATTTTAAAATTTGAATATGAAGAACAAAGTTCTGGCTATTAAAATAATAACGAAACAATGCTAATGCAACAACAGCAGTGAGAGAAATTATCTACAGACATGTTAACATTTTTAGCTACTAAAAGAAAGTTTTGGCTACAAAATGAAAGGTATCTGCTCATATTTGGTCATGCAACACTTTACAGAAAACTGGCAGCTCACCAAAGCTAGTCAGCACCTCAGCCCCTTGTGTACCATTCATTTATTCTTCCACATCACTATCATTGGGGCAACTCTCAGTCTTTTGAACGAAGGGACAAGGACAAGGAGCTTCTCTGGGCCCTCTGTACCCCATCCAACCACTGGTGCTCCTTCTCCATCTCCTTGATGAGGAGGCCCACAGCTGCTGCAGGTTGGAGAGCCTCTGTGGTTGCGAAAATGTTGTCAATGTGAGGCTGGTGCTGTGGATTTCCTTCTGGAGGATCTGATTTTTCTTTATAATCCTCAGATTTGGACAGTCTTAATTTCCCATGTTTTACATTTAGGTATTACTAAACTGTTCTCCTTACCTCCCTTTTTGCTTTCTACACATGCTTCACTGGAGCGTCCTTTCACCTTGCAGTTGTAGTGGTCCTGTACTCAGGCCCCATGTTGAGCACCACATGCCGTGCCAGCACAGCCAGGTTTGGTAAGCCTGAGGAGGGGTGGTGAAGGATTAAAGAAAAGACAAAGAGTATATAGCTTGGACTCAGTGGATCTCCCATGCCTAGATGAGGACACAGAAAATGATCCAGCCAGCAAGCTGAGGCTTCATTTTATAGTCACAGAAAAGCAAGGTAGTGGTCAACATACCCTGTTTCCCTGAAAATAAGACAGTGTCTTATATTAGTTTTTGCTCCCAAAGATGCGCTAGGTCTTATTTTCAGGGGATGTCTTATTTTTCCATGAAGAAGAATATGGTACACATTTATTGTTAAATGAAAATAAAGGAAATTTATTACCTGTATATGGTACGGTAGTATGGTAGTTGTCAACACAAACCAGACAAACTGTGAATCCTACAGTATCAAGAATTTACTCATTTATTCAATGACAATCATGTCGTCATCATCTGGAACATCATCATAACAATCCAATTCCTGAATTTCCTGGTAAATTTCTTGTGACTCCATTTCTTTCAGAATCAGTGGACCAAATCTCTCATGTTTAGCAATAGCATTCTGAGACAGAGCCTGGGGGGGGGGGGGGGGGGGGGGGCTTATTTTCAGGGGTATGCCTTATATTTCACTCAGAAGGAAACCTGTAAGTAGGTCTTATTTTCGGAGGATGCTTTATTTTCGGGGAAACACAGTAATTACAATGTTCTTGTGAGTTTTGTTTTACTTGCTGCATCTCCCACAGCTCATTAGCTACCTAGGAAGAATCTAAGTAGTGGCCATCATGTCAAGCTTAATTATGCTAAGAGGTTTCTGCCCTCTAAGATGGGACTTGTTTGTGCCTCTGCCACAGGTTAATCCGAGGCTTATACCCACTCCCTACAGAATATGAACTTTTAGAGCATACTACTTCTATCTGTTTGTCTTATTTGCATTCAGACTTCTGTACACCTTAGAAGTTTAGTTTAAATGATTGAAGGTATTATTAACCTACTGTAAGATTCCAAATGTTGTCATTCTTTGAGGTTAGAAACAAATAATTGAATCAGAGACAAGTTTGTATCAACAAATTCATGGAATGTTTGGGAATGGTGGCTGGTGTCTGAAAAAGAAATGTATTATAATCTCATAGCAGCATTTTAAAAATTACATTTGAGATGGAGATTTTACTAAAGCCTAGATTTTTAGCTGATGTATAAAAATGGTTTCAGTAATATTCTGGCGTTTACTACACAGCACATTAGTGAATCACTGGAGAGAATTTTCATGACAAGTATTGAGAGAATCTGAAGGCAAACTGCCTACCTCCATTTATGCCAAAGATACCCAATGTTAAAAATGCAAATAGATACACTCCTTCCTCTGCATGCTTAACACTATGCAAATACAAACTTGGGCCCATTATAATATGCACCATAAAAGTAAATAAGCAAACACACTCTCTTGACATATTTTGTGATGCAGTTGTACAAGACTTTCTGTTTACAAAGGAATTTCAAACTGCTGGTCTTCATGTTTATACTCTGCTTACAAGATATCTGTGTTGGAAGTTTTCTTTTTTTTTCTTCCTAGTATGTTTTATGCAAAACCCACATAAGATTACTGATCTAAAATAAATGTATTTTTAAGAGCCTGCGTGAATCTTGGTGATCTTTCATTATGGAAAGAGCAGCAGCCAGCAGTGCAGCTAATGTTTGATATATACTAAAGGAAGGAAAGATAATCAAGAAATTAAATTTAGCCCTAGCTTGTTTAGCTCAGTCCATAGAGCATCAGCCTGCAGACCCAAGAGTCCCAAGTTTGATTCTGGTCAAGGGCACATGCCTTGGTCTAACGTGCAGGAGGCAGCCAATCAACGATTCCCTCTCATCATTGATGTTTCTATTCTTCCGCTCCCTTCCTGAAATCAATAAAAATATTTTTAAAAGAAATTAAATTTAATAAGTGATATATGATACTAGCATAAGTTGAATTATAATGAATGTTCACTGTTATTCTGGTTGCTTTTATTATTTTCTAAACCCATATCACTTCAAAAAGCCATTGCTTTGGCAGTTAAAAATATCCTTTTTAGAATATACAATGCTTACATAAAAAGTATGTATACCAAAATAGTACAGTTTTCATTATGTATGCATGAAAACATGGGTGTGTACAGAAAATAAAGTTTCTAAGAGAGACATATTCAATTCAGAAGCAAGGCATTAGCATTTTTCTAAAATGTGATATCTCAAAAAAACAATATTATGTAATATTATATATAATGTATTTCAGATATAATTTATATTTCACAATTGAATCCTATTTGAACAGTTGACCTAAGTATGACTCGGTATTTTTCTGGCATGCACCAAGGCCTCTGAAAAATATTAAAACTGAGGAAAGAAAAGAACTGTGTTTGAGGCACATTATTTGACAGGGGCCAGAGTGCCCCATTCACACCTCTCCAATGTGTCTTCTGTAGTTTTCAGAGTTCTTTTTCTAACATGAAATTGCAATTATGTTTCTGTCCTTTACATTTTTTCAATGTATCTTTATTCTCTACAGGCTAAAACAAAATTTCCTTTTTATAACATATCATGGTCTAATTATGCCCACGCATCACACTTATTTTCTACTCCTTCAACAGCCGTTGTTTCTTTGTTTGGCTTTTTATTTTCTTTTTTTATGTTATATTTTTGTTTTATACTCAAAATCTGTTTTGGAGGTTATCACCTCTATGTGATTTTGCAATGCTTCCATTCATTTTTTATGTTTAGAAGGATATTGGCATTACCCTCTCTGCCCTGCACCGGAGGGAAGCATGTGAAATCAAATACCGTAAGTCAGAGTATACCATACATTTAGAAAATGTAATTGGGTGAGAAGATAATGACCCAAAATGAGCCAATTTACCTCCTACTCAGAACTTTTACTATAACATTAAGAAAACAGCAATGACAACGATAAAACTGCTTATCCTCTAGGTAAGCTACGATGATAGATGGGAATTGTCAGCTTTGGTTGCTATCTTTGTTGGCTCACTGAGAATGAGGGCAACACAGAGAAAAGAAGATACAAGGGGTGGAAACAAAAGGAGAGTCCAGATAATGTGATTTGAATGCCTGGATAATGCTATTCCAGAAACCACATTCCTTTTATTTATATGAGTACAAATAGTCCTTTATTTCCCCCTAAATTCATTTGGGACAAGTTTCCATCTTTGTAACTGATGGTCATTACTAATTCATCCTCCCATCTGCAACTCAAACAATATCCTGCAAATACTGGGCTCTTATGCTTTCCAAGACAATTGATGTCATTTTCACCTTTCCGTGGCTTGACACAAATCTCGTCTTCTAAAACTCTCCCATTGCTTGTGAGCCTAGTTAACCATATCTCAACATTTCACTCCTAAATAAAACGTTTCCTCTACTGTCGAGATTTCTCTGGCTCCATCACGAATTTAGTTCACTCTGTTCCTACTTTTCTGGAAATGACAGTTTGTATCCAATAAAAATGTCCTTTTTTATGTGTTCATAGTACTTGTCATGGAAGTTGAGGACAAAAATGTTAAAGCAAATCATGGCAGTGTCTGGTACTTTGTAGGTTTTATTTATATCCCATATAAATAAAGAAATCTGTTGTTTCAATTTAGGGATCAGAAATCTGAAATCAGGTTTTCATCAGGGTTATGCTTCCTCTGAAACCTTAAGAAAGAATCCTTTCTTGCCTCTTTCTAACTTCTCGTGGTTTTCTGGCAATCTAGGTAGGTATAGCACTTCAATCCTCTGCCTTGTCACTTAGCATTTTCTCTGTGTGCCTGTGTCTCCTTATGAGCATCTTCTTCTCTTATAAGACACCAATGATAATAGTTATGGGCACACCATAAGGAGCTCATCTTTACATCTGTACAAATAAAGCCAGTTATGTTCTTCTCTTCAACACATAATTACCTATGAAAAATATGCACATAAGCATCTTGAAATGAAAGAACTCTTCCCCTATATCCAAAGTTTCATCTGTTTGAAAATAAGACCAATAAAACAGGTTTTCTAAAATAATGTCTTATTAGAAATGAACATTCTTTCCTTTTTAGCACCTTGCAATCTGTTAATTTTATTATGTAACCTTCAGCTAATAATGGAATGAAAAAACAGCTATTTATGCAGTTTTTTTATGTTTAGAGGGCTAATACCAATCCTAATCCTAAAGTCAGTTTTAAAATATAAACCAGGTTTTGCACTTGGTCATCAGTTCCACAATATCTCACTAGAAGAATATGCATCACTGCATAATCATTGCCAGATATGATTCAGAAATATTAATTATTGGAAGCATTGTTCATTGCTTATGACTATTAATAAAATATGCATTACTAGGAAGTCCTGATTGCATCTAATGCTGCTTATGTAGAAGAAGCAAAACACCCATTTTGAAGCTAGTATTAAAAGCATCAGAATAAATCTAAATCTAAAGGGTAATTTAAATTAGATGTATAGGGTTTTATTAGTGAATTAAATTTATTCTTATGCACACAGGTGGATGGCTAGGTTATGGCCTATAAGCTATTCCTCTTATAGGAGATACTTTTCCCTTTCTCTAAAGATTGGCTATTTACTGGCAAGTGAACTCAGAGGACCAGATGGCCAAAGCCATACGAGATCATTAGACATTTCCTGTTAAGATTTTGGACAACAATTAACAGAAGCCCAGCAGGAGTTTCCCACTGTTGACCCCTAAAGGGTGGCTAATCAGCAGCATATGTGTTTATTTATACCAGCAGGCCCTTTTAATTAACAGCTCTGAGGTGTGTACTTTTTGGAAGTTAGTACAGTATATTAGGAAACAGTTCTGATCAGACCCAGTTATAAAGTATAAGTCATATTAAAATTGAAGGCTAAAGACAACAAAATGTCAAGAAGTCTAGTCCTGGTACAGATGAACCAAATATTTACAGGTTCTCCCCAGAAAAAGTTCTTTGGTTAGTGCCAAGGATTGCCAAGGGTTGATCACTCTCCCACCTTTGTCTGTGATCATAGTACTGCCCTAATATTTGGACTGTTCCCTCATATACCAAAACCATAATATTCTTCTCCATGCATCTTGCAAGTATATCCTTTATCAACAATGATGCAGGTATCATTGCTTGTATAGAGTGGGCTTCATGATATATGCACAATGTACTGTAGGCAGTAGAGTATCGATGATATGACAGCTATATTACTTCGTTTTATTTTTAAAATATGTTTTTGTGGGTTTTTTTTTTTTAATGTGTTGCTGTTTCAGAGAGAGGAAGGGAGAAGGAGAGATAGAAATACCAATGATGAGGGAGAATTATCAATTGCCTGTCTCCTGCATGCCCCCTACTGTAGATCAAGCTGGAAACCTGGGCATGTGCCCTGACTGGGAATCAAACTATGACCTCCTGGTTCATGAGTCAATACTCAACCACTGAGCAACATTGACCAGGATCTATTTTATTGTTTTAATTAAATTTATTGGGGTGACATTGGTTAATAAGATCATATAATTTTCAAGTCTACATTTCTACAATACATGATCTGTATGTTGCATTGTGTGACTTCCACCCAAAGTCAAACCACTTTCTGTCCAAAAGAAGGATTTGGTATAATTATATCCTTTCCATGATTGGGAAAATTGCATGAATCCTATAAAATGCTTCCTTGAGAAAAAATATAAGCAATAGGAGGGGGAGTAGTCATATACCATAATAGCAATACAAGAAAAATACATTGTTAGTTGGAGTGTTAATGTAACTGATGAGATCCAGATTTTGATTGCATTTAGAAAGTCACTAATTTTACTTAAAATGAATAAACACTAAGACAATGACTTTTTGAACAGATATACCCTGTTAACTCACCTGCTATTATGTTACCTTACATTTTGTGGAGACTAAACTGAACCATTATTGTATTCTAAAGGAATAGACAAGAAGAATGATATCATAATATATGTATGATGACCATGTTTCACATCACAACAGAGAACTCTAAAATCTTATAGGGGTCATTAAAATGATACTTGTATTTAAAAGTGATAATGAAACTTCACCTTGTAGTCTGTGATTACATTTAAAAATTCATTGCCTTACATTTTTATAGATTGAGTAATATTGTTTTGTTTGGATAATGAAGCAGTAAGTTCTAGTCAAACAGTAAACTAATAAAAGTTATAATACTTTTTTATATATTACAGTAAACCAGCTTATATCATAGAATAAGAGGCTTTAAATAATGTTAGAAATTTTAGCAATAATTTGATCAAATTTATTTAACATTGCTGGGGTCTCATATTCTTTATTTTAATGTAATAACTTAAGCAAAAACTTTCAACAAGCTTTGGTAGAGGGAAAATTGGAATCCAAGTCTTTTGACCTGTTCAATACATTTTCAGCCCCAATATGGTATGCCTTAAATATTGGGTGATCCATTAATTGTTTGGGACCTAGGAATTTGGTAAATATAGTATCATCATTTTTCATTATAAACTTTATGGGAAAATAATATCTATGCTAGTGACGGGATACCTAAAATAATCTCATATAGAAAATATCTATCTACTTTTTGGCTCGTGTGGCTCAGTTGGCTGCACATGGTCCTGTGTATTCGGAAATTGCCAGTTTGATTGCCAGTCAAGGGCACATGCTGAAGTTGCAGGCTTGATCCCCAATAGGGGGGCATACAGGAGGCAGCCAGTTGATAATTCTTTCTCTCCCTCTCCCTTCCTCTTTCTCTAAAAACCAATAAACTATTCTGAAAGAAAGGAGAAGAAAGAAAGAAAGAAAGAAAGAAAGAAAGAAAGAAAGAAGAAAGAAAGAAAGAAAGAAAGAAGAAAGAAAGAAAGAAAGAAAGAAAGAAAAAAGGAAGGAAGGAAGGAAGGAAGGAAGGAAGGAAGGAAGGAAGGAGGGAGGGAGGGGAGGGAGGGAGGGAGGGAGGGAGGGAGGAAGGAAGGAAGGAAGGAAGGAAGGAAGAGCGAGCCAAAGACTCTCAATACACAAATATGTGAGCCCTAACAAAAAAAGATACCTACCAAGAAGGGCTTCTGGTGCCTAACTCGACTCAAATTTTTAAAAACAGGCCTTCTCAAAGGGAGTAGCCAGTCCTGAACTACCTGCCTCTGTACTGAACTGCCTGCCTGCAATATGTTTCTGCCATCTGAACCAGCCCTTATAAAGGAATGTAGAGTCCTATTTCAACCAGTAGGACTGAGGCTTAACCCATACAATCCGAGCTGCACAGCTCTGACCAACCAGAGCAGTTCTATTCTGACCAATCAGGACAGTGCCTTTGGGACCAATTGAACTAAAGATTTGGAGTCCTAATTTGCATGATGACAGACTAATCAGGGACCAGCCACCAGCACTTCTGTCCATATAAGTTAGCTCCTCTCTGGCTCTAGGAGGGAACTTTCCCTTTCCACAGAAGACTGTGTCTCACTGGCAGACCCATGAAGCTTAAAGCAGACAAGCAAGGAGCAGAGCAGATCTTGAAGGAGCAGAAGAGAGCTGTCTAACCAGTTAGGGGCCTGGCCCCAAGAGCTGCCTCACAACCTTGTTAAATCACAATTGAGCTGTTTTGCACTGACTAATATTTCCTTTTTCACTGTATCCAAATGTGGATTCCTACTGCCATTCAATTGGGGCCAACAACCATCAGGTGATAAAGAAAATGTATATTTTGAATAACAAAATATTTTCATGAATTATAATTTTAAGTGGAAGGAAAACTTTGCCAAATTGATTTTGAATGTATTTTCCATACAATTAACCTTGTATTCATAGTTAAATATGTTTATTTAGAAATGGATATGTTCTTTGTAGAATAAAACTTTTTTTTTTTTTTTACTAATTTTTCTTTCTTACTACCATGCATGTTATAACTTTTAAAGACAAACACTGTAGTGGCAAAGATAAATGCACACATGAAAATTGGGAAAATATTTTCTGGTAGGCTTATTAGAATTCATTCTTCCATATTCAAAAGGAATTTGCAGTGCCAATGTTAGAGATGAAGTAACTTTTAAAAATTGTACCATTCCTAGGGGGAGGCTGAGTGCCTGGCTCGCGTTCCCTAGAGGGAAGGAGATAAAAGCTCCGGACTGTGCTGAACCCCAGACCCGACAGTGCTGAACCCCAGTTCTAGGCCAGACCCTAGGGACCCAGGCTTATACAGAGGGAGCCTGGGCTGTAAGGCAGAACCCTGGGGGAGCGGTGAAAGGCAGAGCCCCCAGAGGCACGCACATTGCGCATAGAGGACGGACCATTGACTCTGCTGCCAGATTGCCCTGGCGGGAAGGAGACAAAAGCTCCAGACTGTGCAGAGCCCCAGTTCCGACTGCTCTGAGCCCCAGTTCCAGGCTCACTGGGGGAGAGACTAGACTGTTTGGCAGCAGACGAAAATCGAGGGCACCTTTCTCTCAGAGGTGCTTGCAGCGAGTACTGAAGGACCATGAGAAACACCGAGACTCAGTTGCTTCATAGGGCATGGCTGACAGAAGCCAAAGCTGTAGGCTCCATCCTGAAACTCCTCCCCATCCAGGCAGAACACAGAGACTTTTAAGGCTACCAACTCAGGGAAGCTGCAAAAATGCCAAGACAAGGAAATAGATCACAAACTAAAGAAATGGAGGACAAAAAGTGACTGGATATAGAGTTCAAAACCACACTTATAAGGTTGTTTAAGAATCTCCTAGAAAAGGCTGATAAAATAAACGAGACCTATGAAGATATGAAGAGGGGTCAACTAGAAATAATAAGGGATAAACAAGAAATAATAAGGGATCAATAAGAAATAATAAGGGATCAAAAAGAAATAAAGAATACATTGTCTGAAATAAAAAATATTATACAGAGTCCTAAAAAAGGATGGAAGATCGCAAGAATCAAGTCAAAGATTTGGAACATAAAGAGCCAGAAGACACTCCTCCACAGAAGCAAGAAGGCAAGAGAATCCAGAAAGTTGAAGATAATGTAAGAAACCTCTGGGACAACTTCAAGCGAACCAACATCAGAATTATAGGGGTCCCAGAAGATGAGAGAGAGCAAGATATCAAAAACATACTGAAAGAAATAGTGACAGAAAACTTCCCCCACCTGGTGAAGGAATTAGACTTACAAGTCCAGGAAGCACACAGAACTCCAAACAAAAGGAATCCAAAGAAGACCACACCAAGACAAATCATAATTAAAATTCCAAGAGCAAAAGACAAAGAGAGAATATTAAAAGCAGCAAGAGCAAAGCAGGTAGTTACCTATAAAGGAGCACCTATACGATTGTCAGCTGATTTCTCAACAGAAACCATGCAGGCCAGACGGGAATGGCAAGAAATATTCAAGGTGATGAATAGTAAGAACCTACAGCCAAAAATAATCTATCCAGCAAAGCTTCCACTCAGAATCGAAGGCCAGATAAAGAGCTTCACCAATAAAAAAAAAGCCAAAGGAGTTCATTACCACCAAACCAGAATTATATGAATTGCTGAAGAGGGTTCTTTTGGAAGAGGAAGAAAATAAAGATAAAAATTATGAACAACAAATACGTAACTATCAACAAGTGAATCTAAAAACCAATTTTTTTTTTAAATCTGATGAACAATATTAACTGTAGAATATAATAGAATCAGAGGTATGGAAGGGGAGTGAACTGATGATTCTCAGGGAAAAGGGGAGAGGGGGTGTGGGAAGAGACTGAACATAAACTGTGCACCTATGGATGAGGACAATGAGGGGTGGAGAAAGGGCAGAGGGTGGGGTGGGAACCTGGTGGAGGGGAGCAATGGAGGGGGGGAAGAGGAACATCTATAATAATATGAACAATAAAGATTTATTTAAAAAATAAAAATAAATAAATAAATAAATAAATAAATAAATAAATAAATAAAATTGTACCATTTCTTATTAATTTTAAAAACCAAGTCACACTGAAGTGACTGCAGTGGGTGGAATTTATCTTAAGATCACATGAAGAATAAATAGTGGGTAGAAATCACATTATAGAGACACAAATACCTCCAACAGAATTTTTCCGGATGCAATGCATATGTTGCCATGATGGGAGAAAGATGTCTTTCACCTCAGCAAATGTTGTCTCCTGCTTGCAACACAAGTGTCCTGCCATACTGTTGAGCCCATTACTCACTATATGTATTTGTTTTCCTTAGCTCTAGTCTTCTGGCAACTACAAAGTGTTTCTATTTCCTCCAAATTGAAATTGTCCTTTTGGGATGAACCTTTGAATGGAAACACCAGTCTCCATCAAGTATTAAGTACCTCATCTCATCGAGTGCACATTCCCTGGGGTAGCTAGTAGAGCAATGATTAGCTTGTAGCTATTGTGTTTGCTTAGGTGGTTATCTTTCATGCAGCCATCTGTTCCCCAGGTTCATGTGAAACAAAGCATAGTAACATTTAGGAAGAGAGTTGGTTATATTGCAGATTGTGGCATTTGAAAGAAAAGTAATGAAACTTTTAGGAACTAGTCTTAAATTGCTAACACTAGAAGTGCTATCTATCATCATCATCACCATAATCAAACTTTGATAAAGATGATTACTAAAGGCCTTTGTAATTCAAATCCTGAAGAATTTCAAGGCAAAATAACATACTACTAATAAAAACACCCTTTAAGCAAATTTTATCCTCTGAATTGAAGTGCTGTTTGGGAAATTGATGGTAATTTCTCCTGATTTATGATTAACATTGGGGCTGGATTACACTTTCCATTTTGTTTCTTAGTAATGAATGTGCTAGCATGAAGGATGTACCAGGTCTAAAAATGAAGTTTTCAGGGTCACGCCAGCTCCCATTGTTAGAGGCAGTTTTTGCAGTCTTAAATTACAACTTTCACAATTTTTTCTACATGAAGCAAGCAGAACTGCATAGGGGCTATAACATATAGAACAATTTGACTGTCTCATTTTTTTTGTCTTAGTCACATAATGAATGGCCCTATAATCAGCCTTTCTGTTTATTTTTGCTTATCTATGCTTCAGTGATTGCTATATGGCCATTAATCACAGAATCATTCAAGCTAATATGATAACAGCTATTTTGCTGCTGACCTCTCTTTTTTAGCATGGTTTGCTTAAAAGCATTGCCAAGATGAAGAAATTATTGCTAAGGTATACCTTTTTTCTAATAGAATTTTGTTAGTCAAAAATGTGCTATAACTGTACACAAAATAAGAAGCAGAAAACTGAAGTTATTATTTTGATAAAACAAAGCAATGCAATGTTGTCACCAAATGATTGAAATACCACTCAAGTAGATTTAAAACTGTCCAAAACATCCATTTTTACTTCATTCACATCCTATGAAGTATTTTATGGTTTTCTTCCTTATGTGATGTCTGAATGTTGCCCAAATTAAATCTGCTAGTGACATCTGCAAATTTGGATTTATGTTATATGGGACTTTACTCAGAAAGAAATTTTTTTAAATGTAATCATTAAAAACATACACTAAATTATTCTAATTTGTAAACAAGCATGTTGCATTTGTTAAATCTTAGAAAATTCAACTATGTTGTAAAATCTGGAAAAAAATAAAATTATAATTTTCTAAAATTAACTTATGATCAAGTTAGAGGTTTTAATTAATATTTTATATTTTTAAATTTAATATGTAATTTATTCTGGTTGCTGTAAGTGGAAAATATTTTAGAAATATTATGTATAAATTAATGTAAATGAAATCACTAAAGCATAAGTTAGTTATGAGATAAATTGTGTTTCCCTCCCCCCCAAAAAAAAAAAAAAAAATATGTGTTGCAGTCCTAACCTCCACTACTTCAAAATTTGGAAATAATGTGTTTCAAATATAATTAACCCCATTAAGATGAAGTTAACTGGAGTACAGTGGGCCCCTAATTCAATATCACCATGTCTTTTATAAGAAGCCAGTGGTGTGAAGTTGGATGATTAGAGTGATGCATCTACAAGCCAAGGAATGTCAAAGACTGCCCGCAAACTAGCAGGAAGAGAAAAGAAAGAACCCTCCCCTGCAGTCTTCAGAGAAAGCACGACCCAGCTGACACCTTGAATATAGACTTCTAACTCCTGGAATTGTTTGACAATAGATTTCTATTGTGCTAAGCCATTCAGTCTTTGGTACTTTGTTATAGTACCCCTAGGAAACTAATATGGGGTTCTTCATAAATGATTAGTAAACACATACCAGGTTGAAAATGCATGAATATTTCTCTCAGTCTCAGCAACATATTACTGATGATTTAACATTTCTTCTTAATGGTCTGATAAGTAAAATAAACCATCATATTCTTGATGACTTAACACTTGTTAATAATGCCCTATTATTTATAACTCAGCATTAAAAGTCTTGGGGTTCAGGTTGAGAGGCCAAATTATAGGCCCTTTTCTAACAGGTACGGTATTCTGAAAAGGTAAGTTGTCTTGAATGTTGTTTAAGTTTTTTAATGAGGTTATTATTTAGGACAGAAGCAAGTCTTGAAAATAAGCACATTGTTATTGACAATGAAAAACTAAAATGAAAAGAAGAGTGCAGTGACCTGAATTGTAAAGGCAAAATATCTTACCGAAGTAGATAACTTCTGAGCCAAGTTTAAAGCCTGACCAGCATGGCTCAGTGGTTGAGCATTGACCTATGAGCCAGGAGGTCACAGTTCAATTCCCTGTCAGGGCACATATCTAAGTTGCAGGATCAATCACCAGTGGGAGATGTGCAGGAGGCAGCCAGTTAATGATTCTCTCTTATCATTAATGTTTCTATCTATCTCCCTCTCCTTTCCTCTCTGAAATCAATATAATCTATACACACACACACACACACAGAGTGGCCAGATTATTATGATCTTGAATGCATAATTATCTGGCCACTCAGTATATATTCTATATAATAAAAGGCTAATATGCAAATTATCCCCTAGACCAGGAGTTCGACCAGCAAGCAGGCAGGCCAGCCAACTGCCCATGTCCCTTCCCCCTGGGCAGGCTGGCCAGACCCCATCCACACTGGGTAGCCAGATTATTATGAATCAGAGATCATAATAATTTGGCCACTCAATATATTGTATATTTAAAATAATAAATGCACTTATTCCATGAACAAGGGCATTCTGAGGGATGATAGTGGGCATGAGAAAAGATAACATGAAAGTTTCAATATTCATCCAGCTGACTTTATGCTTCAGTCCCACTCAAGGTTTTAGTCTAGGTTTCACCCTTTGTAACATTGAACAAACTGTAAGTGAATTTAAAAGAGACATATTAAACAAGTCAACGTTTCTCGAATTGCAAGTTTCAGGGGGAAAAAATGAAAAGGAATTGCAAACATTAGGGCACTTGGCTGATCGGTAACAGTAGAACAGGTTCTTCTTTAATATTAGCTAATATATAACACATACCTTCCCACAAGTTCCCTTCCCTGTGTGACCACACCCATCATCTTAGCATTGCTTCCCCAATGTTGAAACATTGCAAATCAATCATAACTCAATTTTCTTCTTACACAGGGGCAGCTATGAATCCTCATCTCAGCAAGGAGGTATCTTCTATCAGTTAAATCGGGGATGATGGTGTGTGTGTGTGTGTTAATAAGTGGAAATGTATAACCAGATTCCTTAGAAAGGGTGAAAGAGATGGAGTGGTAAGCACTTCAGGATTTAGCAAATGAAAAAAGAATAGTTTCACATGAAACTGAGAGAAAATAAAATTTTTGCTTCCTAGAAAACATAAGCTCATATGTTTTATTCATTAACAAAAGTCTTTTGATAGCCTTTATGTTAGTCGACAGCAGCTAATTCATTAGCAGATGACACCAGCTTGCTTTCACAAGTACATTTAATATAGCGTAATTTAAGGATTTATGTTTCAAACTAAGTACCATTTATGCTGTCTGGCACCTCTCCTTCCTCTTTTCTATCACAAAGTGTCAACTGTGAGTGAAGCAGCTTCCAGCAATGAGACCTCTGGACAGATGTTCTTCCCTTCCTGCTTGGGAAACTCACTGGCAGTGTGTCACTCCCGTGAGCTCCCTGGCAAAACAGATGTGCTGTGTGCAACCCACAGTCTGACCTGTTCTAAGCCTTTTAATAAGAAACTGGTCACTATATTGTAATATCTGTGACGAATTAATGAATGAACAAAATGATGATTCCGAGTTGCATGAATTAATTTTGCTACTTGAAAGGCACACATTTTCATCTTTAAGTATATGGAGAGGAAACATTTCAATTATAAGAACAGTTAAAGTAGACTAATATGGTAAAGTGACACCCTTCTTCAGATACTGTTTCTTTATGCAATATTGGTTAAATAATTTTCTGGGCTCAGTGTAAAATAAAAAGGTCGAAGTCCACAGTGGGGACAGTAAGCTGTTAGTGTCTCTTGTTCAGGTGTCATGCCGGGGGGTTCTTTTCCCATCCTTACAAAAGGGTTCAGCATTCTGGAGAAAGGGGCTGATGAGTAGATTATTAAAGAGTCTGGAGACAAAAGATAATTTTGAAAGGCATTAGGAGTCAGAGGATGTTCAGCTAAAGGATCTGAACACTCTCTTGTCTAAGAACCCCATTCTATTTATAAACACAATTTGTTCTAAGGCAAGGTGGAAATATACACTTCAAAGGGCAAGGTATCAAAGAGTATTGTCATTTTGGGGAATAGTCTACAGCTGTTCACATGTTTGACCAACAGAAGGCAATAAAATGCCCTAAGCTGTCTGGCAGTTAGCAATCCTATTCAGGTTTGGGGGAAGTGCCATTTAACCATTTCCAACAGGTAATTTTATATGTACCTCAACCTTGTTGAGCTGCCCAAGCTTCACCAACCTTTTGGTGAAATTCTTGTAATTATTATATGCTGAAATTCATTCTCATCAGTAAGGGGCAACCAGGTAGGTGGGGAGTGGGGGGCAATAAGGGGTGACCAGGCCAGTGAGTGGAGGCAGCTGGGGGCAATCAGACTAGCAGGGGGTGTCAGTTGCAGGTGACCAGGCTGGCAGGGAGGGGAGTAAGGGGGCGAACAGGCTGGCAGCAGTAGTAGCAGTTAGGAGCAACCAAGCTGCTGGAGGAGGGGGGAATGGAGGGAGACAATTAGCAGCAACTAGGCCAGCAGGGGGGAATTAAGGGGCAACGAGGCTGGTGGGGGCGGTAAGGTGAGATCAAGCCAGGATGGGGGCAGTTGGGGGCAACCAGGCCAGCAGAGATGAGTTAGGGGCAATCAAGCAGGTAAGCAGTTAGGAGCCAGTGGTCTCGGTTTTACCCTATTTATTGGTTGCATCATTTTCTCTTATGCTTGATCCCAGGGATTGGGCCTAAACCAGCAGTCAGACATCCCCTAAGGGATCTCAGATTAGAAAGGGTGCAGGCTGGGCTGAGGGGACACCCCCCCCCCCATGCACCAATTTCATGTACCAGGCTTCTAGTAAGATTATAATGGAGCTGAAAATTTTCTGCTGGTTAATGAGGTCTTGTATAAGTTCTTACTCATGTGTCTGTGGTGATACTGGTGTAAACAAACCTACTGTACTGTCAATTATATAAAAATATAGAACATCTATAATAATAAAAGGGTAATATGCTAATTAGACTGGATGTCTTCCAGATGTCATTCTGGATGTTTTTCCTGACAAAGCTGGGGCTGGGGGGAAGCTGACCCAGGTCCCAGGTGCCTGCAGACTGCCTGAGGGAAGCCAGCTGGGGTCCCAGGTACCAGGGGGAAGCCAGGGAAGGAATGCCCACTCTTGCATGAATTTTTGTCCATTGGGCCTCTAGTGCTATATATAATACTTAATAATAATAATAAATTACTATTTTACTGGTTTGTTTACTCCACTGTACTTTTTATAATTTTAGTGTATATTCTTTCTACTTGCTGTAAAACATTATACTCTGGCAGCAGTCTCATACATATTCTACTTAACCCTATCTCCTTTTTTTATGTTCTATTATTTTATCTTAATGATGACTCATATATTTCAGCCCTTTGTGGGGGTTTTTAAATATATTTTATTGATTTTTTTACAAAAAGGAAGGGAAAAGAATAGAGAATTAGAAACATCAATCAGCTGCCTCCTGCGCACCTCCTTCTGGGGATGTGCCCACAACCAAGTGCATACCCTTGACCAGAATCAAACATGGGATCCTTCAGTCTGCAGGCCAATGCTCTATTACTGAGCCAAACCAGTTAGTGCTTTACACTATCTCTTGGTTGCATCATTTTCTCTTATGCTTGATTAATCTCATGTGGTTTTGTTCATCATGGCCTCTACAAAACCCACTTTAATGTTGTCCATAAAAGGCCACATCAAGTGATTGACTTGAAAATGAAAGTAAAACTTGATTAAGAATGAGGAAGGTGGAAAATCAATGATGGTTATTGCGATCTACTCAGGCATATCCCATTCTACCATAGCTACAATTTTGAACAAGAACAAAGTGATGGAAGCTGCTAAAGGGTCTGTTTCATTGAAGGTGATGAGAGTAACAAAATTCAAGATGGACATACGCTGAGTGGCCAGATTATTATTATCTCTGAACTCATAATAATCTGGCCACTCAGTGTATGTCCTATATAATAAAAGGCTAATATGCAAATTGTCCCCTCGACTAGGCATTCCACCAGCAGGCAGGCTGGCCAACCGCCCATATCCCCTCCCCCTGGCTGGGCTGGCTGGACCCCACCCATGCACGAATTCATGCACTGGGCCTCTAATATATATATATATTTTTTTTTTTTGAGTGGCCAGATTATTATGCGTTCAGAGATCATAATAATTTGGCCACTCAGTGTATATAACACATAAAGAAACTTCTAGTGACCTGAATTAAAGATCAGACACCAAAGTATAGTCCTCTCAACACTATGACAATCACAGCCAAAGCAAAAAGTTTGTTTGCAATTTTTAAAAAATGCTGGACTGACTACAATGTTGAAGTTCTTTTAGCTCTGGATGATATGAATAATAATTCAAAAATCATTATTTTTTTTACATAATGTGAAAATGAGTGGTGAGTGCTGATGTGAAGGCAGCAGAAGAATTTTTGAAAACTCTAGATGTGCTGATTATAGAGTAAAATTACTTGCTAGAGCAGATATTCAGTCTGAATGAAAACTCCCTCTTCTGGAAATGGATGCCTGAAAGGGCTTTCATCCTTAAGGCAGCCAAGGCAATGCCAGGTTTCAAAGCTTTTAATGACAGTCTTAGTTGGGGGAAGTATGGGAGGCTACAAATTGAAACCCTTTGTGATCTGGCACAGTAATAACCTCAGGGCCTTTAGGTATCAGCAAGGTCACACTGCTAGTGTCCTACAGGGACATCAAGAAGTCATGCATGACCCAGCCCCGCTTCCAAAATGCCTTCCATTGACTGCTAAGCCAGTGAAATGGAGAAGCACTGTTTGGAGAATAACGTACCTTTCAAGATTTTGCTTATTGTTGGTAATGCTCCCAGACATCCTCCTTTTATTGATCATCTTCATCCCAGTATCAAAGAGTGTTTCTTTCTCCAAACATCAGCTCATAGATCAGAGTTATGGATAATGGAGTTATAGAGACTTTTAAGGCTTCTTGCCTGAGGAGGTCCTTTGCCAGGGTACAGCTGCAACTGAGGAAAACACCAAGAAGACTCTGAAGCAATTCTAGAAGTAGTACATCTATTGACTGCATCAAGACTGTTGCTTGAGCTTGAGGTGATGTCTCCAAGGAATATCTGAATGGCATCTGAGCATTTTATGGTTACTTTGTCTTCTGAGTTATAAGTGTTCTTTGTAAATTCTGGCTAAAAGTCCTTTATCATAAAAATGTTTTGCAAATATCTATCCTGGCCTCTTTCTTATCTTCTCATTTTCTTAATGGTGATTTCATTTAATGACTTAATTTTTTTTTAGGGCAGTTTTAGGTTCTCAGCAAATTTGAGAGTAAGATTTAAAGATATCCTATATTACCTCTACTCCCACACATTAACATAACATCTCCCACCAATGTGTAAATATCTTACATTTAATGCACCTATATTGATGTATCATAGAAGTCCATAGTTTATGTCAGGGTTCACTCTTGGTGTTATATATTCTATGAGTTTGGGCAAATATATAATGACATATATTCACCATTGTAGCACCACACAGACTGTTTTCACTTTCCTGAATATCTCCTGTGCTCTGCTTATTTATCTTTCTTCCTCGTAGCCTCTCTTGCAACCACTAATCTTTTTCTGTCTCCATAGTTTTGCCTTTTCTAGAATGGCTTCTTTCACTTAGTAATATAATTAGAATCATATAGTATGTGGCCTTTTCAGACCCACTTCTTTCACTCATTAATATGCACTTAAGGTTCCTTAATATCTGTTCATGGCTTGATACCTCATTTTCTTTTAGGGCTGAATTGTATTTCATTGTCTGGGTGAATCTCAGGTTGTTTAAACACTCACCCATTGAAGGACATCTTGGTTACTTCCAAGTTTTAACAACTGTGAATAAAGCTATTATAAATATATGTGTGCAGGCTTTTGTGTGCACATAAATTTTCAAATACTTTGGGTAAACACCAAGGAGTGTGATTGCTGGATCATTTGGTAAGAATATGTTTACTTTTGTAAGAAACCACCCAACTGTCTTTGAAAAGAGCTGTACCATTTTGCATTCCCATAAGCAATGAATGAGAATTTCTGTTGCTCCATATCCTTTGCAACATTTGGTATAGTCAGTGTTCCAGATTTTGGCCATTCTAATAGGTATGTATTAATGGTGATTTCTGAAATGAAAATTCTGCATTCTGAATTTTGGTGAGGTCCAAGTGATTTCTTTTTTCTTTTATGAACTATGTTTTTAGTGTCATAACTAAAAAATAGTTGCCTAACCCAAGGTGTCAACAATTTTCTCCTATTTTTTCCTCATATTTCATTGTTTTAGTTATATAATTTAGGTCTATGATCCATTTTGAGTTAATTGTGTGAGTGGAATGAAGAATAGTTATAAGTCCATCTTCTTGCATATGGATATTCAATTGTTCCTGCACCATTTGTTGAACAGACTGCCTTCCTCCCTCCTCTCACCCCCCACCCCCCGCAGTGAATGTTCTTGGCACCTTTGTCAAAAAACAAACTAACTATAAGTGTAATTTTTTTTTTCTGTATTCTGAATCCTGTTTCATTTGTCTATGTGTCTATATTTACTATTTTGATAACTGGAGCTTTATATTAAATTGTGAAATAGTTTCGTGAAAGTCCTCAACTTTTTTACAAATTGTTTTGGCTATTCTACATGTTTTGCAAATTCATGTTACATTTTCTAATTAGCTTGTTAATTTCTGCAACAAAAAAATACTGTAATTTTGATAGTGATAAAATAAAAACCACAGATCAATTTGGGGGATACTGCCTTCTTAATATTATTGACTCTTTCAATCCATGAGCATGGAACGTATCTCCATCTGTTTATATTTTAATTTCTCTGAACCATTAAAAAGTTTTATAATTTTTACTCTTTACTTATGCTTATTAAATTTATTCATAAATATTATTTTTAATGCTATTGTGAATGTAACTTTATTCTTAATTTTATTTTTGGATTTCTCATTGCTTATAAGCACGTATTAAACCTGAAACAATGGTGAACAAACAATCCTGGCTACATATATGGAGAATAGTAGAAAATACTCAGAGAGAAAAAAATAGCATTTTAATATACAATTGAACTAATGTGATATACATATATGTTTGTAAAATAAAAACCTTGTATTTCTCTCTTCTTTGAGGGGAGGGAGTAATAAATACTCATTGGTTATAATATGAGAGTCACTGGAAGTTGAAATATCAAGGAATTCAGCCGCACCTGTGTTAACCTCAGTTTTCTGGCCCATCTCCTCTACCTATACAGCCAAGACTGTGGCATTCACTGGTTTCCAGATTCCTTTTTGCCACCCTTTCTACAAACTATTTTTTTTAACACGCTAAATAGCTTAGTGGTGAAGTACATGGGTTCTGGATTCAATCCTAGTTCAACACACACCAGTAGTGAGACCCTGTGGGGAGCTTCAGTTTCTTTCAGTTAAAAGAGAAAGTTGTTTTTGTCTATAAGGCTCCACCAGTCCAGTCATCTGCAGATACATGAAATGTGTGTTTTTGTACTAATTTCATACAAGCCTAAGCTGAAAATATTGTCTCTATTTTGAAAATATATATGTATATTCATTTCTGTTATTTAGTCCAAGTTGAATTCTGTAACCATGGATAAAGATAATTTTATCACAGTGATTTTTGATCCTTATATAGTCCAAGAAAGTTAACTGAAAAACTAAATTGATTCAAAACTTTTAAATATCATAGATAATGTCTCTTGTAGAATAAAAGAATACCTATGTAATAATTTAGAACACTGAATTTAGAGAGAGGATTTAGTGGGTTTATACCAAAAATTCTCCATATTTTGCAATAACAGAGTAATTACTAGTTGTTTCTTATAGGCAGTTTCATATGTTTAGTGACTTAAAATTATTTTAGAACCCACATGGCAGCAACTCATCAAGGACAAAATGTCCTCACACCACTTAAAGTAAAATGAGGGCTTAGTTTATTCAGAGAGCATAAAATTGTTAAATTAAGTGCTTTAAAGGAAATGTTATTTACCGGCATGAATCTTGACTTTCAGTCCTCAGAGGCTGAATGGTGGTCAATTTATGTCCTGGTTCTGCATAATAAATAGAAAGCAGAACTTAGTTAATAAAATAAAATAAAAATGTGCTCTCTGGTAATAAACCACCATATTCCCTGTAAAATGCCTGTTAGGACCAGCCATTTTCGCTGAAATAAACAATCTAGTTTTGCCATATGTGAAGTGGCTTTCATTTCGTAGCTCATGAGTTAAGAGCTGTTATTAAGCTTGTTCTGAAAACCCTCATACCTGTCTTTTTGTATTTACTGGCTTTCATTGTGATGTGTATAGCAGTGATTCAAAGGAACTGAATTGGTGTTGTTACATACATAGTTCTTCAGAACAGATATGTGATCATTTTTAAACAAATTTCTCCTGTGGAAACTGAGATCCATATGGTATGAAAATAACTTAGTGATTAATAGTATACACAACACAAGTGAAGAAGAAATATAACTATTTTCTAAGTTAATGCAGCATCAAGAACAGAGTAGTGCCCAAGCTGGTTTGGCTCAATGGATAGAGCTTTGGCCTGTGGACTGAAGGGTCCCAGGTTCAGTTCTGGTCAAGGGCACATATCTAAGTTGTGGGCTCAATCCCCATTAGAGGGCATGCAGGAGATAGCATACCAATGATGCTCTCTCACCATTGATAGTTCTATCTCTCCCTCTCTAAAATCAATAAAAATTAAAATAAATTTTTTAAAAGTAGCTATGGAACATGGGGAGGACATACCTGCAACCAAAATTAGATGTTTCAGGGCCAGAAGGGAGGAGAAAGCTATAGGAAATTTACTTTTCATAACCTTATAAAAAATAATCACAGGAAATATAATCATTCTTAACTAATAATAGACAAACATGTAAATTGACCATACCTCTGCTACGCCCACAGCCAATCAGAGTGAGTGTGTAAATTAGAAGGTCAAAGATGGTGGCCGCCCAGCTGCTCTAGGCGTGAAGTGGCCAGGCAGGGCAGGACGCCTGCTATAAGAGGAAGGGTGGGGGAAGGGGCATGAGAAGGGATCTACAGGAGCAGACTGGTGAAGACAAAGATGGCAAGACCCTGGCTGGAGCAAAGGCCTGGGTCCCGGGTGCCAGAGGAAAACCAGTGCTGGAAGCCAAGGGAAGGAAGGCCTATTGCACAAATCTCTTTGTGCATCAGGCCTCTAGCAGTATTATAATATTATGTGTGGTGTCAGATGGGTATTAGACTTATTGGAGTGATTACTTTGTAAGTTATCTAAATGTTGAATAGCTGAAATTAATATAATGTTATAAATCAACTGTAATTGAAAAAAAATTTAAGAACTAAAAAACTTGGGTGTAGAAGGCTGTAAATTACTCCTTCCCCTACCTCCCAACCATCCATCCCAAATATAACAAAACTTTTTGAAAATATGACCTAAGCTAACTTCCTTATTTTTAGTTTCTATGACAGAAGGTTACAATTTCCAAGTCCCTTACCACTCTACATCCTTGGTTTTTCTGAAAGAGATATAAAGGGTCGCCGAAACCGGTTTGGCTCAGTGGTAGAGCGTCAGTCTACGGACTGAAAGATCCCAGGTTCGATTCCGGTCAAGGGTATGTACCTGAGTTGTGGGCACATCCCCAGTAGGGGGTGTGCAAGAGGCAGGTGGTCGATGTTTCTCTCTCATCAATGTTTCTAGCTCTCTATATCTCTCCCTTCCTCTCTGTAAAAAATCAATAAAATATCTTTTTTTTAAAAAAAGAGATATAAAGGGTGTCCATAGCTGGCCCCATGGGTGTGATGTGGACAATTACACAGGGCCCTGTACTCAGAAGAACCCCATGTGTAGTATAATTCCCTGCTGTTGCCATATTAAAATTTCTAATACTTTTTTAACACAGGGCTCCACATTTTATTTTGCACTGGGTCTTACAAATCTTGTAGACAATACTAGGTGCCCTATTTTTGTTGAAAGGTTTAGATAAAATCCTATGAATAGCTTTGTGATTTGGAGAAATAGCATTAACTTTTTGTAGGAATAAGATTAGATGAGAGTGAACCTAATGCAATGAAGTATTTTAATATAGCAAGGCTTAAGTGGGGTGGACAGCTTTATTCCAGAAAATGTAAGAGAATGAAATGAACTTATTGGAGGAAAAATAACAATAAAATAATTAAAATGAAAAAAATGGTCCAAAAGAGATTTTCAAACCAATTCATTTACATATAGTAAATAAATATCTTAATGTTATCATAATAGAATTCATAAACACATTAAGTAAATAATAAAATTGGCTAAATTGGAGTGAATCCAAGAATGCAAGATTTTTTTAAATTAACAAATGTATTACTATAATTCATCATATTCATGTATCTAAAAGGAAAAATAAAACATCTCCATTAATATTGGAATAGCATTTTAAGATTCAAAATCTGTTCTTGGTAAAAATGTATAATGATACAATTGAAATAGATTGGTTTTAAAACAACAAAAAGCAAAAGCAACATGATCAAATTTAGTTAGGAATACTAAACACATCAGGAAAAGGCTAAATGTGTACTCCTTAACATTGGCACAGTACTATTTAACATCATCTGTTCATTACCTTTGCAATCTGATCCTTTGTATTTAAGTAAAATATTGAAAGTTTCTTCTATTTGTTTTCTTTAAATTGGGTTGTTTATATTTCCTGTTATTCCTGTAATCATTTTAGAAAATTATATTTTTCTAATAAGTATTTCTTTTACCCATACTAAAACAGATTAAAAAATTATTCTATTATGATTCTTTTAAATTATTCTTTTTTGCCAATTCTTTTTACTTCTTTTTACATTATTTTTCAAAATTTGAGATTTTTAAATTTTTTCTTAGATAGAAATTTATGTTCTGTATATTAATTTTTCAAAAACCCAACTTTTAGATTAATTTATTATTTTCCTAAATCTCTATTTTCTAGCTCTTTAACTTCTGTCTTTATGCATTCTTATATTCTGATCTCCTTTGTTTTATTTTATTGCTTATTCTCTAATCAACATAGAAAATCAATATAGATCCTTGAATCCTGCCTTTGATGTTGAAAATATTTTTATCTTTTTACTACTTTAGAAGGACCTGCTGAACCAGGCTTATCTAGTCTATAAAAATATTTTCGACAGAACATCTTACTGCCCTCGTGGGTCCTTTTTATTTTTGGAGTTAATATATAGCATTTAGGGTGTTGGTCTGATCTGTTGGTTATGTATCCCATTATCTTGCTATTATAAGTGAGGCACAGAACAAGAGAAGCTCTACGTCAGGTCTAGCCTGGTGAACCTTCTCTCATATTTGGGTTTTAAAAATCCCAAATATTCAATGGTAACAGAAATGTGTATGGCAAATGAACTTGTTTCTAGCAAGCTCCAACAGGATCATGCAAGCACAAACCCCTAAATGTTTGGAGAAAAATTATCACCTATTGAGCATATACCTTATGCTCCTTTAAGGGAACTGTTTCTGGCTTATTCCTAAGATCTAGTAGAGCCTGAATGCATGTCTTATCTAGTAGACATTGAATGCAAATCATTTCCCATCCTGAACTTTTGATATCTGACCTTGACATCACAAGGCTGAATGTGCTCAACAGCAATATCTGATTACTAGTTGGGTTAAAACTCTCATATTTGTGCAGTAATAACAGGTAATACAGTTTTAGTATTATACTAGAAGCCTGGTGCATGAAATTTGTGCACAAGGGGTGTGTGTCCCTCAACCCAGCTTGCACCTTCTCCAGTCTGGGACTCCTCGAGGGATGTCTGACTGCCCATTTAGGCCCAATCCCACTGGCAGTCAGGCAGTCGGACATCCCTCTCACAATCCAGGACTGCTGCCTCCAAACCACTCACCTGCCTGCCTGCCTGATTGCCCCAATATGATTCTGCCTGCCAGCCTGATAACCCCCTAACCATTCCCCTGCCAGCCTGATAGACATATAACTGCTCCCCTGCTGGCCTGATTGCCCCTCTTTGCCCTCCCTTGCCAGCCTGATCCCCCCTAACTGCCCTCCCCTGAAGGCCTGGTCCCCCCAACTGCCCTCCCCTGCAGGCCTGGTCACCCCCAACCGACCTCTTCTGCCTACCTGGTTACCTCTAACTGCTCTCCTTTGCAGGCCTGATTGCCCCAACTGCCCTCCTTTGCAGGCCTGATCCCTCCCAATTGCCCTCCACTTTCTGCCAACTTGTGGTGGCCACCTTGAATCCAGATGGGGCAGCCATCTTTGACCACATAGGGGCATTCATCTTGTGTGTTGGAGTGACAGTCAATTTGCATATTACTCTTTTATTAGATAGGATTGAAATCACAAATTCTCTTTCCTGTCCAGAAATTATTGTACTATGGCAAGATGTGAGAAAGGTGCTTTCTTATGAGCCACTGAGGGGAGTCCCTTCACCCTCACCTTCCTTCCACACTATGTTTTAACATCTGCAGAAAACAATTATACTGAAAAGGCAAAAATAATTCCAGCCTGTCACCAATGGCCAGATGTTAAGATGTTCAGTATAAATAACAGTTATTCTAATATAAAAAAGTACTGGTGCTTAAAATTGCATAATAAATGTAAATACTTTATATAATTAATGTTTAAATATCATTTTCTCAAGGGAAACTTAAAGAAAAAGGAACAAAGTAGATGACAAAGCCAGTTATTACACTTAAATTAATTGTTGATTTTATATAAAAAAAGATTTGCTATGAAAGTTTACCCATTGTATGATGATATACAGTATATGCTTAGATGTTATAAGCAAGTACTAGTTTTAATTTTAAAATAATTAATTGATTAAAGGCCTATTCTATGTTACACACAGTGCTTGTCAGTTTATTTGATTATGTATCCTTGAAGAATCAGAAAATTTATTTTTTCTATCTATATTGCACCTATGTAGATTTACTAAACTTTGTACTTGAACCTTTCCTCTTTTCAATGATTCCCATATGCCCTCAATCATTTTTCTTTCTAGTCTTGAATTCATTCTCAGTAATGAATAAATGCTATTCTTCCAGTTTGTCAGTTTTAACCACTTTTCCACATAATTATGCAAAATATTTTAAAGCAAATATGAAGTAAAATTTGACTTCTGGCAGTTAGGAATGGCCATTTTATGCATTTGTCCATTCATCCAATGAAGAGATAAGTAAGATAGATTAATGTTTAACAGTTTTAACTTGAAAGGTGGAGTTAAGATCTTGGTGTTATGGGGAACTTATTTGATCAAGGGCAAGTTATCCTCTCTAAATTGAGTTGCCTCGTCTGAGAAAAATTACACAGGATGTGAGTAGCTCTGCAATAAAAGATGCTTATGTTTCTGCACAGTTAGAGCTTTCTAAGTAAATTTTACTGATATGTGGATCAGAGCTAAAAGCAAACCTCAGGATATCACTTTGGTACTGAATAGACTGAGAACTTCAGAGATTTACTAACTCTGGAGTCACACACACGGACATTCTGGGTGGATAGGATTAGGGTGGGAAGGCCCGGGATCATGGGGACTCCACGTTTATCACTTCTCTGGGATTTATTTACATCTGAAGAGTTGGAGTAAGACATTTTAAGGCAGACTTAGTGTGAAGAGGACAGGGAGACAGTTATTTCTTTTCTCATTCTAATCTGTTCACATTTATTTTCCTCTGCTCCTTGCCAACAATACAGATTTTGTATGTGTAGGACATTTTCCCTGGCTTTTGCCACCATGGCTCAGGGATAAGAACAGGGAGACACAGAGGAGCCACATTGTGGGTTACTATGAAATAATAAGAAACCTCTATGATCTAAAACACTTGTGGGTGCATTTAGGACAGAATTAATAAAGAAGAATATTAAAACGATTATTTATTGCAAATAGTAAGTATTTTAATATGTGAAAATACTTTTCACAGTATCTAGTCCCTACTAAGTCTTCAGTTATTTTTACCCGTGATTGTATCCTGCTTCGTTTTAGCTCCTGTGAGTGAAAAGTAATCTTTTAGGTATTCCTTCAGGGTATCTCCCATTGGAAATAGAGAAACTAGCAGGTTTATTAAAAGTTGGCTGTATCCATTGTATAATTCCAAAACAAAGCATCCATGAGGAATTATAACAAAACAAAACAAAAAGTTTCTCCTTGTTCTGGAGAGTTATCAGTGTACATTTACATGAGTTGAGGCTATAGCATGGGTCATTTAATTGCAAATTTTAATATTTAGGCATATGGGACCCTTGATGCCAAATTAACAATTTCAAATCTTCATGTTGAAAGTATTTCTATGACCCACAGGTGTAGCTCACAGGTTCAGAGTCGACCTATGAACCAGGAGGTCATGGGTTTGATTCCCAGTCAGGGAACATGGGAAGGTTGCAGGCTTGATCCCAAATTGGGGGTTGGGGGGGGTGGGGGAGGCAGCTGATCAATGATTCTTTCTCATCATTGATATTTCTATCTCTCCCTCTCCCTTCCTCTCTGAAATCAATAATATATATATATATATATATATATATATATATATATATATATATATATTTAAAAGTGTATCTCTCAATAACCTAATCCAGCAATAATAGTACTGCCATTTTCTTAGGATATAGTCAAATCATTAAAATACAAAAGAAAAATTTAGGACACAAGTGCACAGCTGTTGTTTAAACAAAGCAAGAAATCACATTAGCAATCAGGACACTTTAAGATCTAAAAATGGTTCCAAGATAAATTTAAACACTTCTTTAAAGACTCCATGCCTTTGAAAGTGATAAAAGTTAACAAACAAATGCAGAATTAAAAGAACATGGGGTCTGAATACAGACAATCAAAAGGACACACAGAAAAATACCAATTTTCATTTGTAAATAAAATATTCAATCCAGTTATGACTTAAGCATATAAAGTTAAAAAACTCAGTCCAGATATCTACAAATAAAGCTGTAAATATAATCTTGGTCATTGGTAATTAACATTTTTTTACCCCAAAAGATTGACTCTACACTGATGGTAGTAGGGTGGTACCATATTTGAGCACAAGACATATTGATGTCATATGGCCAGTTTGCATCTGTTGAGCTATCCATTGGCCTCTTTTAGTCTTTGGTCATTTGTCATTCAGCTTTGCCTGTAGGATCTTAGAAGACCTGTGACCCTTTCCGAGTCACAGAGGGACTCAGAGCAGAGGGGAATGATTTATTATTTCCATGCCACACTGCAACCCAGGAATCCTATCAACCTCCTATGATTAACTTAGTTCTATTTTAGAACCATGAAAACGATTGTTTCTCTTGTGGCCTGGGATGGGGAGGAATGTTATAGGATTGCTTCGGGTTCGTCCTTCTCCCAGTTTCTACAAGGCTGATCTTTCATCACTCTGCCTTTTTTTTTTCTCCAGAGAGAAATGGAGAGGGAGAGAGAGATAGAAACACCAACGATGAGAGAGAATCAACTAGGGCATATGCCCTGACGGGGAATCGAACCATGACCTCCTAGTTCATAAGTCGATGCTCAGCCACCAAGCCATACCAGCCGGGCTCATTATTCTGTCTTTAACTCTTTTCTTGGAGAGGTTAGATAAGAGTTGTTCAAAGGAAGTTTCTGAGGTGATGGAATATGCTGTATTTCCATTACTAATACAATCGCCCTACATTCATATAGCACTTGAAATGTGGCTAGTGCAAGAATAAAATTGATTTTTATTTCATTTTAGACGTTCTAAGTGTAAATAGCCACATGCAGCTAATGGATAGTATGTTAAACATGTTATACATTGTGGGGAAGAATAACAAAAATAATTTAGAGGAAGAGGCTGTAATGGCTTAGACAGACTATAAAGTGAATAGTTAATTCATGAAGGTCAGAGTAGAAGAATAGAGATTTTAAAAAACAAAAACAAAAAATACAGGGATTAGGTCACCTGAAATACACGGGTGCATAAATATAAAGTATAAAATCAGTAAATTACTTCCACCTAATGAATAAAATAAAATAACCTTAAACCAAGCTCTAAAGTTAGGGAAGTTTCCTGGAAGTTTAATAAATTCAATTTCTCAAAAACATGTTCATTTACATATTATCTATTTGGTGGTGGATTTTTTTTTTTTTTTTTTTTAGCTCCTTTGGTTGATTGCCTTTAAAATTGTTTAGTCTTAAAATAACTTAAATAAATTCTTTGGACTTTTTTTTGTTTTGACGTTCTCATTTTGCAGCTGCTGAGTGTTGAATTGTCTCATGCAGCTGATAGTGTCTAAATTGCATGTCATATATGGCATTGCTCAACTAAACTTTGTTAACTGTTCTGCTAAAACATTAAATTTACATGAGGTAATAATGCAAATGCAAATGAGGAGAAACCACTTATAGTATGACAGAAAAAAAATCCGGGGTTCAGAAGTAGGCTTCATTTTAAGTAGTTTGCTTTCCTACAAAGAACATACAAATGTCAGATCACCTATTTTTACATCTTGATTCTTGTTTTGAAAAATATAGGTGTCACCTATCTATGACATCTATTGATAGGTGTCATACATTTATATGTTAATTTAACCTATCAGAAAGGTGTATGACTTAAACTTTCTTTTATTCCAGTAATTTACATATAAAAATAAAACATGAAACCTCAAATTATCAAAATCCAGAAATTCCATGGGAACATATTTTAGGCAGGCTTTTCATAAATCTAAAAGCCTTGATGAAGGCAGAAAAATTCCAATTTCTGCTCATTTGAGAAATTGTATCATTCAGTAGATGTAGCCTAAACTGTGTTTCTTTAAAATGGTGTCATTTTCCTTTATTTACTGTCTACCTACTGACAATCTACCAAGCATCAGAGACCCTTGATGTATTGAGGATTCTGTAAAGGACACATCAGTATTGGTTTTTACTCACAAAGAAATCACTTTTGCATTATTTTAAAAACAAAACTGGAATTGAATTCATGCTATTAACAAACTTTAGCTGATAAACCATTTGCTAGTTTGCATTAGTGTGACAGCAATCTCCAGAATGTTACATATACTAGTATATATACCTTAGTTAACAGTGCATACAAGAACTCATATAATTACAAATTATTATTAAAATGTTCCCTGAAGAGATCTTTGAAACTTCTGATAGTCCATCAAAATCACAAAAGTTTTAATTGTTTCATTTTCTCAAATAATTCAAACACAAAACATTTTCAGATTTTCGTGATTTCTGTTTCTACTGTTCCAAAAATAAAACTTGCTTTTACTCTATCTTTGTTCAAGGACTAGGCATGCCTGCTAATCAAGTGTTTCTAGCTTTGGAGGGAGCAATCAGTGACCAGTATGTCTGAAATGAAATGAGAAAAGAGGGGGGGGGAGAAGAAGAACGAATATAGCTGGAACATAAAGGTTCAAAAAAATAGCAATCAAATATGACCTTTCTGAAGACAAATGCTTTGAACAATTTTGAAAATGTACTATGCAGAAGATATATAACCAAGTACTGATAAAAATGCCAGCTGCCCTTTTTTATTTAAATGCATCATCATATGAACTATGCATAGTCATTATGCTGATTGAATGCCAGGTAACATTAGTGATTTATTTTTCATGGAAAATTAAACATTATTACCGAAAACTTTATGCTGAGTAACTAAAACATGCACATCTTTTATTTTATTTTTCAGCAAATTCTATGATGAACCAGAAGTCTTTATATTCTCCCCAATATTGAGAGATTCACACCAAAACATAAGCTATAAAATTGTTGGGGAAAGAAAAAGAAAGCTGTAATTTTTGTTGTTATATAAGGGGGTTGACATTCCTATGTCACTGTTAAATAATGCTAGTTAAATAATGTAATTTTAAAAACAACAATTTCCTTGGTTAAGTTAATATATTATTTTGTACATGTTAAAGACACAGAAAGCAAAATTATAATCTTCAAAATTATCCATAATTCTATCTTCTTATTAGTTTTTAAATTGATATAAACTACACATTTTTTTAAAATTAGGATCCAATTTTACCTAAGATAGTAAATCTTATCTTTGTTCCAGATTCTTAGTGCCAAATTGCTTTCTAAAATAATTGTGCCCCTATATACATTTTTTCACCATTATTGTTGTATTCTGAACTAAAAATAAATCTGTCTTATTACATAATTAGAATTTGTTCCACTTTGGAAACATTTAAAAGTGCATATAAGCAAAATATAGAAAAAAATTAAAAACATTATTTGTTGCAATGAAATGGTCACTGTTAATACACTGATATATCTACTTCTAGTCATGGGAGAAATGTTCCCTGAGAGGAAGGATTTTGGAGTCAACCTATTGGGGTACAAATTCTGGCTCCATTTGTAACAGCCATGGTACCAACTTTTTTATGCTTTTGATTCCTTGTTGGTGAAATGGGGATAATAATTGTTTCTAACTCATTGAGCTGATTTGAAGGAAGAGTGCTCAATATAAGTGACATAATAAAATACTTAAATTTGTGAATAAGTGCAAAGAAATGTGTTTAGAGAAAGAAAGTCTTTGTGAAGTTACTAGCCTGGTTCAAGAGCAGCACTTAAGAAAGCAGAATACCCTGGTGGCCAAAGAACTTTCTTCACTCTGGCTCTTCAGGGCTTTGGGGATTGTCCAGTAACAGCTAAATGATAGCAATTGTTCCTTTCCCAACCTCACCAAGTTTCTTTTTTGAAAATTTTTATTTAATAAATGGAGGTGATGGTGGTGATAGAAATTGTAAGGGCAGAGCCATAATTCCCTTTCTTTTTTGTTTTAATTTGTTTATTCCTACCCTTTCCCCTTTGGCAACCATCACCTTGTTTTCTATATCTATCTGGTTTGTTTATTCATTTATTTTGTTTTTTAGATTCTACATACAAAAGATTATATAATTCTTGTCTTTCTCAGTCTGACTTACTTCACTTAGCATAATACCCTCTAGGTTTATGCATGTTGTCCCAAATGGTAAAATTTCATTCTTTTTATTGCTGCATATTATTCCATTGTATATATACCACATCTTACTTATACACTCATTTCTTGATGGATATCTAAGTTGATTCTAAACTTGGCTATTACCAGAAATGCTCCAATGAACATAGGGGTATGTGTATCTTTTGAATGTTTTTCTTTGGATAAATACCAGAAGAAATTTGCTGGATCATATGTCAACTCTATTTTCAATTTTTTGAGGAATTGTCATACTGTTTGCCATTCTGACTACACTAATTTACAGTCCCACCAACAGTGTATGAGGGTTTCCTGAACCAGCCACTCCAGTGAGGAGGGGATAACTACCAGACCCACCACAGGTGTAAAAAGTTCATACTAAAGGTGGCCCCTGTGCAACGCCTGGCTCATGGGAACTGGGATAATTGGTAAAAAGTAGTTTTGGCAAAAAAACAAGCACAACACTACCAACTACTGTACTTAAAGGAATCAATTACCTATCTTTTCACACTGGATTAGGTTATTTTTCTTCCATGTTCCTACATCTCTAATTCCACTTCAGATTGGCAATCTAATTTTCTTCAGCATTAAATTTGTGCAGATGTAAAATAACTTTGATTAGTTCCTGAAGCTGATTTTATGGCATTTTTATGATTAATTCTTCTTGCATCAGACTTCTTAGATCACCTGTTCCAATATGATCAATTGACTCATTTTCTCTCTTACTTTTAAATAACATTTTAATTATTTCATTTTCTTCCGGCAGTGTACTTAAACTTTCTCCTCTGCTCTCTTTTTATACTTTGTGTCAATAAAGTGCTATTTTCTCATCTGTAAAATAGACGTAGTTGGATTAAATACTATGGATTGTATGCCTCTGTCAATGACAGAAAATATTCTATAAGAATTTGTTTTATAATTACTTTTAAGATATCAGATTAATCTTTACAGAAATAAACCCTGGGAAAAACGTTTTTATATTTCCATACACAAAAAGTCCTAGAACTCATCATTGTATTAATGGCCTTTAGCCTGCAAATTCAGTATGTAATTTTAGGCTTGGAAATATAGCATTGGTTTTACTTCTCAAAATTACAACTGTGGATAATCTTTCATTCATGTCTCAGAATATGACATGTACTTTTTTAGGATGGGTTACTTCAAAGAGGTGGAAAATTGGGAGTCATTTATTTAGGTTAGTTGAAAAAGCAAGCACTTTTAAGGAAAGTATATTTACCAAATTTGAAACTGCTTTGATATTTCCAGATGATCTAGTTTATTCTCCTTCTTCCAGAGGCTATCTTTTAGAATTCCACCTTCAACATGACAGTAAGTGTATTCTGGTAAAAGCACAAGCTTATCTTACGTTAGTTTCTTGCTTAAGTAGGTGACTAGCCATGGAGCTGCCAGCAGCTTGTCTTATTTCATATGTTTCTCGCACCCTCCACAGGTCCCGGCTGCCACTATCTGTTGCCTGACATGCTTCTCCCTGTGCACACTGGTGGTCCCCAATCGCCCATGTGTGAGCAGATGGTGGGCAGTTGGATGGCCCCGATGTTCTCTCTCTCGCGTTTTCTGGAAATGATAGTTTGAAGTTGTTTGCCTTTTTCCTCTTAAGCTCTTTTCACAGCTGTAGGCAAACACTTCGCTTCATTCGCCTTCACCCCTGCTAGAATCTGTCATGAAAATGCAGGGAACTGACAGAATTTCAATGTTGTGAAACCACAGTGCGTGCTGTCACTTCCTCCTGCAGAGCTCCTGCCCAGTGATTTAACAGACCTGCTCTGACACGGTGTGAACCTGGCAAGGAGAGGCAATTGCTCCCTGAAAAGCTGTTGATTTTTCTCCTAACAGAGCTCAAACGTGTTATACAAGGTAAAAACACAAACCCCTTCTTCCTGAGAACCCAATATATCTATTACCAAGCTATACATGTATATACAAATGCAAGTCCCTGTCCTGACCTAGTGTTTGAAAAGAGGTGCAAGTGATACTAAAAGGCAACTGTCTGTGTATTTTGGGGAAGGAGGATGGGGCTCAATTTACAGTGTACACGTACATTTTGAACTAAATTTCAAAAATATAACCAAAACACAGATGGAGCTTCTTAATATCAACTAGTTTGTCAACTAATAGCTTAATTTTCTATGTAATCTGAGCTAAAACATTCCCATTCTAAATGCTATGTATGCCGAAACCGGTTTGGCTCAATGGATAGAGCATCGGCTTGGGAACTGAAAGGTCCCGGTTCAATTCCTGTCAAGGGCACGTGACTTGGTTGCGGGCATATCCCCAGTAGGGGGTGTGCAAGAGGCAGCTGATCGATGACTCTCATCAATGTTTCTAACTATCTCTCTCCCTTCTTCTCTGTACAAAATCAATCAATAAATATATATATATATATATATATATATATATATATATTTTTTAAATGCTATGTAATATAATGTGTTCTAATCATCATTCTATAACTACCTTGCTTTATGCTGAAGGATTTATTAGTGTTATTTCTATGCATATTGCTAAGTCAATCACAACAGTACATAGCTTGAGACACAAAAAACAGAGCCTAATTATGCAAAATAAAATGACTATTTTAATATTCATAAAATACTAGGGCATGCCACAAGCAATATTTCTGAATATTTTATGTTAATACAATGTCTGCTTATATCTTGCTAATACCACATCATAATTTTAAATATTTAATTTTATATTAGACTAGAGGCCCAGTGCACCAATTCATGCACAGGTGGGGTCCCTCAGCCTGGCCAGCGATTGGGGCCATCTCACTCAGTCCCGTTTGGGACCGATGGGGGCCAGCCACCTGGGGAGGGACTGCAGGAGGGCTCCAAGGTGTGTCCGGCCCTCTTGCCCAGTCCTGATCTGCTGGACCTCAGCAGCAAGCTAACCTACTGGTCGGAGCATCTGCCCTGATGGTCAGTGTGCATCATAGCTACTGGTCAAGCAGTCAAATGAATGGTCGACCGATGGGTCAGATACTTAGCATATTATGCTTTTATTATATAGTATAAGTAAAATATTTCTTCATAGCATATAACATAGAAGAAAGTATTTAATAAAAGTACTAAGATCCAAAAGAATTATTTTTCTGAAATGGTCAAACTAACTTCAAAGTCATTTTCTTAAGTTTTGATAGTAATAATAGTAATTATCTTGCCTAGAGCATATATTTGATTGTCAGTATAGAAAATGTTCAAATTAAATGTTTCCTGGTATGTTTTTATTTGAGTGGACATCTAACTAGAAAGGTCATGGCTTTAATATGAGGTTTTCTGAATTTCAAAGACAATACTTCAAAAATATCAAAAATTATGATGAAAATAGCATTAGTGACCTTAAAAACAGTAGATTGTTTAACAAACATCCTTGTAGTTGAGTCATGGTGCAGTTTTTCTCCCATCTCTTTCAAATATTTACATCAAATTGCACACATTAACCAAAAGGAAAATGAAGTATGGTATGTGCTTACTGTTGGGAAATATTTAACCTTTCTCCTCTTATTGTAGCCCAGCTCATCATCTCCCCAGGGACAGCAGCTACTCCTGACACTTGGTTCATCCAAAGTTATGTCTCAAACCTCAAAAACCCCTCTCCTTTCTAAAATCACTACCTATATCTCAGGTTAGACGTTTTACCTTCTTTTGTAGTATATTCTGTCTCTAGACTCCTACCTTGTTCTTCCACATTTGTACAGTGAGCTCTCACTCTTACAACATTGAGAGGAAGGAGGGATATAAGAATTTTTAAATCTTATTTGTATGAACATATTCATAATTTGCGTCTTCATAGTATTTCCTTTTCACTCACTCCTCAGACATCCGGACATGATGCACCTCTAACAACCACTCCTTGAATTAGGAAACAACACTTCCAAATTAAATTGATTGATATTTTACCACAGTAATTTAACTGGGGATGGGACTGACCCCAAAGGGCATTTGAAAATCTTTGTGTCCATTTGTTTTGTTTTGTTTTGTTCTCTGTTTTGTTTTACTAGCAACCATGATTCTGGAACACAGTTTGCCTTGAGTGGCTTCACAGATGGAAAAGAAACATTGCACCGCTACACCACTTTAAGGGATAGTGAGTTAGAACACAAAGCATTTCATCCTTTGGAACATTTTACCACAAGACAGGAAAGGATTGGAGAAGGCATTGGGTTCTTTACTTTGCATCTGAATAAGAATAAACACAACCTTGAAAAATCAGAATGCCTTGAAGAGAAAACTTTAAGAGGATTGAAATTTCAGAATTCCTTTTAAAAATTGGGAGCAGGAGTATAGAGAGGATAGAAAAAAATATGATACCAGCTGGCTACCACATGGGCTGGGGAGTTTTTCATGAGGATTGATAAAAAGATTTATACCTCACCTCAAACCTGGTTATCCTGGCTGGGGTCCTCCCAGTAGCTACATCTCTATCTCATTCAAGTTTTTAAAAATAGTCTCTCCAAGAGCTATATTGACTTCCAGGTTCATTGCAGCAGTATTCACATATTCACAACATCCAAGATGAAGAACCAACCTGTTTCTGTCCACAGATGGATAGGTCAAAAGGATGGGGCGCCCTAACTGGTTTGGCTCAATGGATAGAGCATCAGCCTGCAGACTCAAGGGTCCCAGGTTCGATTCTTCAAGGTCAAGGGCATGTACCTTGGTTGTGGGCACATCCCCAGTAGGGGGTGTGCAAGAGGCAGCTGATTGATGTTTCTCTCTCATTGATGTTTCTAACTCTCTATTCTTCTCCCTTCCTCTCTGTAAAAATAAAATCAATAAAATACAATATATATTTTTAAAAGAAGATGGGGTATGTATATATACAATGGAATGTTATTCAGACAAGAAAGAAGGAAATCCATTCTTTTGCAACAGCATGGATAAACCTAGAGGACATTATGCAAAGAGAAAGAAATACTGAGTGATCTCACTTTTTGTGGAATCAAAAAAAAAAAATGTTGAATTCAAAGAAACAGAGAGTAGAATGATGGTTACCAGAGCCTGGAGGTGAGGCATATAGGGAGATGCTGGTCAAAGGGTACAAGCCTTCAGTCATCTGATGAGTAAGCTCTAGGCATCTGATAGGAGGTCTGGTGATTATAATAGTTACTAACCCTAGAAATTTGCTGAGAACAGATCTTAAGCATTCTTACTACAACAAATATAAAGTTAATTATGTGGAGTGAAGTAACTCAATTAATATGATTGTGCTAATTATTTCACAAAGTATATGTATATTCAATTAGTACATCATATACTATAAATATATTCAATTTTATTTGTCAACTAGAGGCTCAGTACACAATTTGTGCACTTGTGGGTGGGGGTGATCCCTCAGCCCAGCCTGTGACCTCTGGCAGTCCAGGAATCCTTGGGAGATGTCCAACTGATGGATGACCGATTCTATTGGGCCTAAGCTGGCAGTCAAGACATCCTTAAGACTGCCATGGAGGCGGAAGAGGCTTCCACCACCACTACTGAGCTCAACAGCCGTGACCCCAGCTTCTAGCTGAGCGATGCTCTCCCTGTGGGACTGAGCTGAAACTGGCTCTCTGACATTCCTCGAGAGGTCCCAGATTGCAAAAGGGTGCAAGCCAGGCCAAGGGATCCGACCTGTACACAAACAGGGCCAGGGAGAGATGTGGGAGGGCTTCAGGGCATGTCCAGCCCATCTCATTCAGTCCCTGATCTGCCAGACCCCAACAGCAAGCTAACCTACTGGTTGGAGCATCTGCCCCTGATGGTCAGTGCACATCATAGCGACTGGTTGACCAGTCAATTGTCTGTGCCTTCCCCCTCCCAGTGGTCAGTGCATGCCATAACAAGCAGTTGAGCAGCCTTAGCATATCATTAGCATATTACATTTTGATTGGTTGAACAGCCAACCAGTCAACCATACACTTAGCACATTAGACTTTTATTATATGGGATTATACCTCAATAAAGCAGGAAAACAAGATTAAAAATAAATCTGAACTCTGTCTGATCCTCTGATCTAATGATGTGCATTTTATCTCATACTTTCCCAGAGGAAAAGACAAAGAAAATACTGCACCTATGAGACTACTCCATTTCCCAATAGAAGACTGTATCTGATACAAATAGCATGGTAGGCTGAGGACTTGAATAAACCCTCATCCTGAAGAGAAAGTGGAATTTGTCAATTCAAAAACTAGGCAAGCATGGGAAAACTTGGTGAACCAGAGGTAAATTGAGCACAGAATCTGATTTTGTCCTGAAAACATTTGCCAAATCAGGAGGGGGGAAATAATGCATAGTGTGCTGTAGTCAAATTAACCCCAGTATAGATTAGGTGAAGCATATAATAGGAAATTCTTTGCCCATAAATTGGGACCCCCAAAGGGCTACTTCCTCAGAGTAAACATAAACAGAAATTGCCATTCCTCACACCACTCGCTCACAAGCCCAGGCGTGCAAGGGTAATCGCCTGTCTGGATCTGTGAGAGGTGAAAAATTGCCTGTCTGAATATAAAAAGACAAGGTGTTGTCCTGTGAGTTGGCATTCCAGAGCCACACTGAGTAGAGCCTACAATGCTATTGGGAGTGATCTTGGCTGCCACATCTCTCAGTTGCGTGGCAGATACAAATGAAGACCCTCCCTAAAAAATGCCTTCTCATTCCTGCCCCCCAAAGAGTCCCACAAACAAATGTCAAGAAAAGAATGCGACCCAGACACAAAAATAACTAAACACAAGGCAAATAGACTCTAACCATAAGCAAAGCCTTGTAATTTAATGGAGAAAAAAATTAAATAAACAAGACATTTGATTTGTCAAAGGTAGATTAATAACTATGGTTTTATGTTAAATGAGCTAAAAAAATAGCTTGAAAATATATGGACAAAGAAAGTATAAGGAATTAATAAATAGATTTTGAAAATATTCACAAAATTTCCTGTTGAAATTTATATATATATATATATATATATATATATATATATATATATATATTAGTTACTATATATATATATTAACTAAAATTTAAAACACAGGGATGGGTGTAGTAGTCTCAGGTTGGATTCCCTGAAGAATCAGGCTCTCCACCTGTTCTGCCTTTTCTTGCTCTCTCTGTGTGTGCTTCAGTGCCCCAAAAACTCTTCCACTATTTCATAGGCTGACAGAGCTCCTCTGCAGAAAGGAGAAGGCAGGAAACCAACTACAGAGATGGTTAGGAGCATTTCTCCATTATTTCAGGGATTTTTCTCTGTCTGAATCTTCCCAAACTGCACCTCAGTTCTATCCTGCTATGGTTACAAAAACATAAAAACTGTACTCTTCATTCTTTTCTAACATTCTTATGCCATTCATATGTCTAAAAGTATCTTGCTGAATGAGTCTTTTCATACACTTTTAGTGACATAGGGTATTTTATTTTTACAAAGCATACTATGCATTTATGTCTCCAAACATGCAAGTGCATAATTGAAACAGGAAGGAGGACAAGAAAATAAGAGGCTGGATGTTATAGAGATAACTTTCATGGATATTGAAAATGTCAAAATTAATACAAGAGAGACTAACAGTGAGTGAAATGGGGAGTAAACCAGAAGTCTGTACGTGACTATTATGAACCCCATTTTTTCTGATGCTGTGGCACAATCTTTATATTCTGAAATATAAATCGCATGCAGACAATGTTAGTCAACAGACTATCCTACCAGACATATAAGTTGGTTATACCATAGAGGGTGCAATATAAATAATTTCTCACCCATTATACATAAATGGCTAGGTTTACATTTGTGTGTTTATGTACACACCAAAATTTATGTAAGCATACAGACCCAGTTTAAAAAGTTGGATTTGCTATGTAACCTCTATCAGAGCCAACAAGAGGGCAGGTGGCCCTAACTAGAAACCTCAACATATATCTGATGGCTTCTTAGAGCATAGGCAATAAGTTCTAGACTGTTTTCCATCCATTATGTGATTCTATTAAATTTTAAATCTCAAGCCTGATTCTTCTTACATTTGTTTGCTTCACAGTGCTATGTAGATATGGAACTATAAAAGTATAAAGATGATAAAGTAAACATGTTTTACTGCAAGCATATATATCTTCATATAAAGCTCTATGAGTATTTATAATTAGGTCTAATAAAATTAAGCAAGAAACCTTTTCTGATAATAAGCTTTGAAAGTATTACTATATCTATTATTAGGTCTAATACAAGTTGTCAAAAAACACTTCCTTATAATAAACTTTGAAAGCACCACATTTCAGAAAGTACTTTTCTGAGAATAAGTGTTTGTGAATAACATAAGAAGTGGGTTAAAGAAGGATGAAATCACAGAAACCAGCTTACCTGACAAGAGTATTGTGTTTTCTCTCAGAAAATCTTAATGAAAATACCAGGTCCCTTTGCATGTTTTCTAATGTTGAAACCAAAGATCACAAGACTTTATATTTGCAGCCAATTTTAGAACATGTCAGTTTAAATATATTTGACTTTACATAAGATGCCCAAAATTTAGGCTGATTTTTTACCTTTTTATTCCTTTCTTCTAAAATAATTAAAAAGAAAAAAAAATACTCATATGATGAGGAAAATGAGCCATTTTGGAGGCATGGGGAGCCTAACTCTGTACCTAGTTAATTAGTATCTCTAATGCACATTCCTGTTAGTCTATACAGTCTAGTCACTGTCCCTTTCATAATTATCTAGACTTGTAAGACCTATTTACCTAAATATTCACATCTTACAGAGGCCATAAACCATGGACAATACACAACCTCCAGAAGGGTTATCAGTGCTGGCGCCAAGCCAGGCCTTTAGGTGTGGTCTCACGTCCCCCATCCCAACACAAGGGGCTTTTTGCAAAGCGCAAAAACGTCTGGAAGTCTGATCCATATATGGGGGACAAAGAAACCAAAGGGCATAAAGAGAAAGCTTCCTCCATATTGGTTTGCTCAGGATTTGGAAACAGGCTCCCCTAAGTCATGGTACTAGTACATCTGGAAATAAATGGGTTTTATTTATTTCCAGATGTATTAGTACCTGTATCTCTGAGTACTCCTGTGTGTGTATTTTCTGGTCTCCTGGCAAATTCTGTAACACATACATACAGATAACAGTATGGTGATTACCAGAGGGAAAGAGGGCTGGGGGAGGTGTAAGAACATAAAAGGGGGATAAATGTTGATGGAAGGAGACTCGACTTGGGATGGTGAACACACAATACAATATATAGATGATGTATTCTAGAATTGTCTTCCTGAAATCTGCATAATTTTATTAACCAATGCCATTCCAATAAACTCAATAAACAAACAAATAAAGCCTCTTGCTTTCTTCACAGTGATCAGAAAATGAAATACTATCTGGTGTTCCAGCTGTAACCATGGAGTTCCTAGCATGTCTCTACAAGACTCTTGGGAATTCTACACAAATTTGGAAACAATACATGCTCACAGAGTCATTACAGGGAAGAAAACAGATGGTTCTGTGACTTGAATTTGTGTAATTTTACGTGTTCAGGACAAGTTCAATTAAATAAAAATCACAGTAGTATTTTAATAAGAAGTAACTGTCTGGACAATTTCTATTTTAGAAAAAAGTAATTCTGGCTTTTATTTCACTTCCCCTTTGTCCCTCCTGCTGGTGAGAATATTTGGCATTTTCCATCTTAAGATACCAAAGCTTGAAAATAATTTATATTGTTCTGTCATGTTTTGAACTCTTATTGTTTTTGATGTGGGAAGGCAACATTACTTGGTGATAAGGCGTTTGTACATTGGGGTAGGCAGGTGGAGTTCAAGACCTTGAACAAGTAATCAATTTGTGCCTCAGTTTTCTTATTGTTCTGCATAGGGTAAATAACACCATTTACTTCATAAACCCTTTGTGAGAAGATATTATTTGGAAAATAGCCTTGAAACCTAGGAGACAATCAAACTTCCATGTCTTTATAAATTGCTATAGGTTTGGACATACAGGCAAAAAGCTATGCCATATATTCACTGGTTTTATTCTTCTTTAATGATATGGTTTAGCATAAATAGAATAATAGTGTAGACCCATCTATCTAAATTATTCCCTTGAATGATTCTTCACTTTGAGACCCAGTGTCTTGAATGTAACTAAAAGCAAATGTCTCCAAGGGAAATGTGGGGTGATAATGAAGTGAACTTTTTAGAAATGAGCTACTTAAGATTTTTGCACACTTTCTAGACACATTGGGGCTTGGGTATATTTTTTTGCCTCCCATAGTGTCAATATTTGGAAAAAGAAAAATCATAGGTAATAACTTGTTAATTGTGAATAAGGTGATGTTTCCGTGCAATTATATATTTTGTCCTATGTTCATACAGTATTATCAATGATAAGCTATGTGAGTGTATGTTAGAAATTAGAGGTTAAATGACTTGCTTTATCAAAAACTGGACTATAAAAACCAGAATAGCAATTAGAAAGAGCTACTTATCCCTATTTTTCATACACGAATTATAACAGAGTATCATCCTGTAAAGCTATTGATAGATCCTATAGACCAGAAGACTAAAACTGCCATCTCCATAACTGGCTACTTAGAAGGACAAAGGAGATTATTCATGTTACTTTTTTTTTTTTTTTTTAATGTATTTGTGTTGCTTTTAAGGGAAGTTCTTTGCAGGTCTTTTTCCGCATTGATTTTAAAGACAAGCTTTTTTTAGCAGCACACGCGCACACACACACACACACACACACACAAACCAGGTCAAAAAAGCCTTTTCAATTATCTGTAGTAATTACAGTGGGAGTTTTGTACTTCGTGTTTCCATTTTCTAAAGAACATGGGGGATTTGGAAGAACTGATAAGTGAAAAGAACATTAATTTTATATAGTGCCTCAAGACTTCTCAACATGAAGCCTGTTTCCAGAGATTGATTTCCTCTTTTGTACTTTTTTGAAATGGAAACATGCAATCATGAATTCCAGTTCCAATACAGCAAAGTAAGTTACATTGCAAGATTTTGCTGAAATGGTTAAGCCACAAATACCATTTTTGAAAAATGCTTTATTAAAGTATAGTTGACACATAATATTATATTAGTTTCAGGTGTACAGCATATTGATTTGACATTTATATACCTTATGATGTGATTACTCCAATAAGTCTAGTAACCATCTGTCACCGTGCAAAGTTATTACAGGTTTATTGACTATATTCCCTGTGCTGTACACAACATTCTGTGGCTTATTGATTTTATAACTGGAAGTTGTGCTTCTTATTCCCCTTAACTTTTCACCTACCTTCCCTCTCACCTCTGGAACCATCAGTTTGTACCCCGTATCTATAAGTATGTTTCTGTTTTGTTTTGTTTGTTGCTTTGTTTTATTTCATTTGGATTTCACATATAAATAAAATCATACAGTATTTATCTTTCTTTGTCTGATTTATAATATGCTCTAGGTCCCTCCATGTTATATCAACATTTTATTTTTTATTGGTGAGTAATATCATATATATAATAATTTCTTTATCCATTCATCTATCAATGGACACTTGGGTTGCTCCCAAACACCTTTTAACCATTATCATGCCTACCAAAATTCTAGGTAAAATTGCAAAAAATTACTGAAACCGGTTTGGCTCAGTGGATAGAGTGTCAGCCTGTGGACTGAAGGGTCCAGGGTTCGATTCCAGTCAAGGCCATGTACCTTGGTTTTGGGCACATCCCCAGTGGGGGGGGGGGTGCAAGAGGCAGCTGATTGATGTTTCTCTCTCATTGATGTTTCTAACTTTCTATCCCTCTCCCTTCCTCTCTGTAAAAAAATAAATAAAATATATTTTAAAAAATTATTTAATGGACATACTCACAGTTCTCTCACACTGTTCCATATGCATGAGAAGCAGAACAGTACAAAGAATTTATGTTGCACAGAAACAAGAAAAAAAAGGAGTCTGTATTTTCCTTATGAGACAGTCCATAATTGAACTCTAGTAAACATAGACTCTATACATTTTTAGTAATGTTTCTAAAATTCATAGCTACTCTGAAGTCAGTTTCAAACTTTGACAATAAAATAAGCCATAATAAGTAATTCTTACTTGCATGCAAAATATCGTGGAATATATTATGGATAGTAATCATTGCATCATATACTTCTCCATAATTGCAATGCTTCCCAGTTTTCAAAATGCTCTCAATTACAATATGACAGAAAAATACATTTCTTGGAATAGCTTATATCTGAGTATTACATTAAATTATATTATTAAAAGTGTTTAAAACTAACTCTTCAGAGACATAGCTAGAAATCTAGTAATAAAGACCAGTGTACTAATGCAACTAGTACTTGGGTTTCAGTGTAATTTTAAAGTCCAGGTTGATTAATCATTTATTTTGAGCTATTAAAACTCATCCTTGGATGCAGCTGAAGTACAAATCCCATCTCAGTTGGTTTATCCTATTATACATGTAATCAAATAAATTGGGACTTACCTACAGCATGGGCCTTCCAAAAAGTTCCCATTATTTAAGATTCACTTTCTAAGGTTATTACAAAAATGGAGTTTAAGGAATTTACAAAAACACCTTGATTGAATTATTTTCTAGTTTAAAATTTTCTCTTATTGTTATTTGACAACATTCTGGTGATTTTCCTTCAAAACTTACACATAAATACTTTGCAGTAGTTTATTTGCTTTGATTTTTTTTTTTTTTGCCACAGAGAAAAATGATCTCTGCTTTTAATTGGTATATGTACAGTTTCATATTTAAAGTGAATATTGATATACTTATATTGATATCTACCATGTATTAATAAGACATATTACATCATCTGGTGAGATTTCTGGACATAAGACCCATGTAAAAGTACAGGGTCTCCCAAGAATATAGACCAGGTGTCTCTGTCTTTTATGCTAGTCTACTATTTGGTCTTACCAGTTTATGGTTTCAACTAGCTAAGCTGATCTCAGCTCTAATTCTCTGTTTTTGCCTATTTGTGACTTTGAGGTGGCCATTTTCACTATGATTTCAGTTCTCTAATGAGCCCAAGAAAAGTCATTGTTTTCTTTTAACTTTTTAAAAAATATATTTTAATTTATTTCAGAGAGGAAAGGAGGAGAGATAGAAACTTCAATGATGTGAGGGAATCATTGATTGGCTGCCTTCTGCATGCCCCCAACGGGGAATCAAGACCACAACCCAGATTTGTGCCATTGATGGGAATTTAACCCAGGACCCTTTAGTCCAGAGGCCTACGCTCTATCCACTAAGTCCAACTAGTTAGGTCTCTTTTAACTTTTTATTATAAGAACAAGATTTCCAAGATCTTTACATGAAGAACTGAAACAAGAAATCCTACAATTATGCTTTCATATTTAAATAATTGTATAATGTACCACATTAAGAGAACAATGAAAATAAAAATGCAGAAAGAGCATTGAACAAAAGTAAACAATCTTTCCTAATAAAGCATTTTTTAAAATACTCTCAGGAAACTACAAATTCAATGGAATTTTCTAAATCTGATGAAATGTTTTTATGAAAAACTACAACTAAAGTGCAACAGGAAATATTAAACATATTTTCCATAAGATCAAGTATAAGGTAAGAATGTTCACCCTAGCTACTGCCATTCAACAATCTATCATAAGTTAATATTTTTTAAGTAATTCTTTCTGAAGTGAATTTTTTATGTTTTTTCATATTTAAATATCAGCTACACTTGAATAGAGATTCTATTGCTTTTAGGTTTTTATGCATACTTAATCCTTCTCAGGTGAAAATATTTTATATAATAAAAGCCTAATATGCTAAGTATCTGGTTGACCAGTTGGCTGTTCAACCAATCAAAGCATAATATGCTAATGATATGCTAAGGCAACTCAACTGCTCTCTATGACATGCACTGACTACCAGGGAGCAGATGCTCTGACCAGTAAGTTAGCTTGCTGCTCGGGTCCAGCCAATCCAGACTGAGCAAGATGTGCCAGATATGCCCTGGAGCCCTCCCACAATCCCTCCTCAACTGGCCAACCTCCCACATCCCTCCCTAGCCCCAATCATGCACCAGTGGTGTCCTTTGGCCTGGCCTGTGCCCCCTCGCAATCCAGGACCCCTTGGGAGATGTCAGAATGCTGGTTTCAGCCTGATCCCACAGGTGAGGCCGAGCCACCCCACTGGTGCGTGAATTCATGCACCAGGCCTCTAGTTTTTAATAATGTTCTCTCTATCTCCTAGGGGAGATCTCCTATCTCTAGGATATATCATTATATTTCCTTTTTTTCCAATCACATAAATTGACATTTGGCCAACTGATTTTTCCACATAGAATTTTTCTAAGCTTTTCTCTCTTGATTTTTACTTTCACTTTAATATCCCATAGTTGCCGAAGCCAGTTTGGCTCAGTGGTAGAGCGTCGGTCTGCGGACTGAAAGGTCCCAGGTTCAATTCCGGTCAAGGGCATGTACATTGGTTGCAGGCACATTCCCGGTAGGGGGTGTGCAAGAGGCAGCTGGTCGATGTTTCTAGCTCTCTATCTCTCTCCCTTCCTCTCTGTAAAAAATCAATAAAATATATATATATTTTTTAAATATATCCCATAGTTGACAAGAACAAAATCTAAATAAAAGGAAATATCTTTAAAGTAAACCATACAGTTGGGGAAACATATGCCTCATAAAAATCTATATTATGACTATATGAATCTTAGACTTATATTAAGAATACATAAATTTTTATTAAATGATTCACATATTTTATGAACATTTTGCTTTCCTTAAGACATCTTTATCTCAATGTACACTTACTCATGTCAAGGACTGAAAATATTTTCTGACACCACCCCACCCCCCAAAAAAATCCATGTTCATTGATTTTTAATTAAACACCACTGATCTACCTTTAGATAAAGATAATATAATGATGAAATGATTAAACATTCTTAAATTAATTTAAAATTTTTAATTTTTTTGAAATTAATATTAAAATTAATTTTTTTATGAATCTGTATGAAAGTTTCACCACTTTAAATATTACATAAAATAAAACTGAGAACTTATTAAATACTAGAGGACCAGCCAGGAGGTGGTCCTGTGGGTAATTGGCAGGTCAGCCCTGCCCATGATTGAACTCCTAATCGAATTCCTGATCAAGGGGACAATTGGCATATTAGCATTTTATTACATAGGATTTAGTTGACAGAAGGGATCCATCTTATATTTATACTAAGACTATAAATTTTAGAGAGAGATAAGATTATAAATTTTAGATGCTGTAGAAAAGACCACAATGGGAGAAAGGAGATTAATATGATACAGAGATATATATAACATGAAACAGTTATATATAAGCCTAGTAAAAGGGTATAACAACTATGAAGAAAACTAAAAGTTTAAATATATAATAAGATTATCTAAATTGATAAGAAATGCTAATATAACTTCAGAAGATTAATTTGTAAAATTCATGAGGACACAACTTACATAAATAGAAAAATAATAAACATGTATATGGAAAAACATGTTTGTTAAAAGAGCTAAACAAGAATACATTTTGTTAATAAGAGATGTAAATTATAACTGACTTGAAGTAAACTTTTGGCATATTGACAAGGCATTTAAAAATGGTAGTGACTCAGGTTGTCTCAAATTTTACTAAAAAAATGGTGTAAGGTCATACTGATAATTTAAAATGGTAGGACCATACTCATTATGAGACATAATTTTCATGCTGTTTAGTAACCCCATAGCCTGTAATTATTTCAAAAGAAGTATTATTAAATATGAAAAATGCATAAAAGCAGAAAGATTTTATAGCATTTTAATATAATATAAAATCAGAACAAAATGATTGTTTAATAATGTGAAAATTATTTATTACCATTCAGTAAGATGGTATTTAAAATTATAATTGAGAAGTTAAGATGGTTAAGAAAATTAATTGCCAGGCTTCTTTTCCCAGCATTACAAAGGGTTCAGCATTCTGGAGAAAGGGGTTGATGCATAGTTCAAGGAGTCCAAGGATGAAAGATAATTTTGAAAGGCATTGGGAGTCAGAGGATCTTCAGCTAAAGGAACTGAAGACTATCCTTTTCTAAGAACCTTGTGCTATTTATTAACATAATTTGTCCTAAGGCAAGGTGAAGATATGCATTTCAAAGGATAACATTTCAAAGAGTAGTTTTACAGAAGCATTGTCAGTTTGGGGAATAGCCTATGGCTATTCAGGTGTTGGCCAAAAGGAGGCAATAAAATGCCTTGAGCTGTCTGGCAGCAGACAATATTCAGCTTTGGGGGAAGTGCTATTTACCCATTCCAATAGGTAATTACATATGTAGCTTACCCTTGTTGAGCTGCCCAAGCTTCACCAACCCTTTGGTGAAATTATTGTAATTATTACATGTTGGAATTGGTTCCCTGCAATTAATCATGATATAAAAATAGACAGAATGTTTACATAAGACCAAGTCAATAAAAGAAGAGCCTACTTGGCCCTAAATTAAAAATGTATCAGCAATATTTGTATAAGAATGATCAAATTAGTAAGCTTTTTCTCATTTTTCTCTCATATCAAAATTATACTATCGGGTCTAGTAATAATTAAGGTCGTTTTAGACATTCGTTTAAAATCTTGCTTGGCGTTGACTTGTATTGACATAACCTTCAAACACGTGGTATCTACAGAACGTGTGAAGTGCAATTAACAAGTTTTGCTTGAAAAAGTTTGTGCTTGTTTTGGTTTTTGTTGCAAAACTAGGGCTAAGAAGATGGCGGATGAAGAGCATATTCGGCACTGCATGCTTTATGAGTTCCAATTAGGAAGAAAAGCAAGTGAGGCTGCAAAAAACATCTGTAGTGCTCTTGGTCAAGATGCAGTTAGTGCCAGAAAATGCCAGCGTTGGTTTGAGAAATTTCACGAGGGAAATTTTTTGTTAGATGACAAGAGTGGTCAAGGCCGTGTGTCCAATTTTGATCAAGAAGCTCTTCAAGCTCTTTTGGTGCAAAATCCTCAAATTACCCAACAAGAGCTTGCGACAACTTTCAATTGCTCACAAAAAACAATTTCCAATCAATTGCGTGCACTTGGCAAAGTCCAAAAGTTTGGAAAATGGGTTCCTCATGAGTTGACCGACAACAACCGTAATCAAAGAGTCACAATTTGCAGTTCGCTCCTCTCTCGTCAAAACCGTTTGCCGTTTTTAGAGCAAATTGTTACCGGAGATGAAGAATGGGTGCTGTATGTTAATTTGAAAAGGCGGCCTCAATGGTTGGACAAAAATGAGGCTCCGCAGCCCACGCCAAAACCTGACTTGCATGCGAAAAAAGTGATGTTGTGTGTTTGGTGGAATTTTAAAGGAATTCTTCATTATGAACTTTTACCATCTAACCAAACCATTACAAGTGCAGTGTATAGTGCCCAATTGGAAAGGTTAGCCCAAGCTTTAAGAGAAAAAGAACCCACGCTGATTAATCGGAAGGGTGTAATTCTTCACCACGATAACGCACGACCGCATACTGCAAGAATCACTGCTGAAAAACTGCGCCAGTTGGAATGGGAAGTTCTCCCTCAACCTGCATATTCTCCTGATATTGCCCCTTCCGATTACCATTTGTTTCGTCCTTTGCAAAACTTTCTTCTTGGAAAAAAATTTAAAAATGAAGAATGCCTCAAAAATGCATTGACCGAATTTTTTGCATCAAAATCACAAGAATTTTACAACAGAGGGATTAAAATGCTTCCTGAGCATTGGGCACAAGTAGTAGAAAACAACGGCAACTATATTGTTGATTAAATTTTGTTGTATTGTTTAAATAAATTTGATTTAAAAAAGTATTAGAAAACGACATTAATTATTACTAGACCTAATACTCATAATGAAAACTATATATAAAAGCAAAACAAAATGAAGCTACATGTGTAAGTCAAAACAGAGATAATATATGTAAGAGCCATATTTAAGTTAGCACAAATCACCACTACTTAATAATATTTTAAATATAACTATTCATCAATATGACTAAATAACATGAGAAAAACAAATTGATTACCAAGACCTTTGTGTGTGTTGGGGGGGGAAGGGGAGTTGGAAGGAGGAGGGTGGAAGAAGAATCTTCTTTCTTTTCCTGTAAACTTGTGAATTTTATTCCTAATGTTTCCATGTGAACTTATTTTTGTAAATGTGCTAAATAAATGCAGAGTTAAAGTCAACCATCTCAGTCTTGGCTTTAAAGAAAAAATAGAATTTCACATCACTGATCTCTCTAGTAGTGCATACATTCTACTAATGTCTCCTCAACGAACCTAATACAGCAGAAAGAGAGAAAGAAAAAAAGAAGAAAGGGCAGGAGAGAATATTGATTGATTAGTTTGTTAATGAAAAAAAAATTGAAACCTGTAAAGAATTTTAGTGAGTTTATTTGAGCCAAACTGTCGGCATATGCCGGGAAGCAGAACCTCAACGGATTGAGATAATGCTCTGGAGAATGGTGGGTTACCTTTCTATATTTATACATTGCAATCAAAGGAAAGGGATGTAGGTGAGTTACATGAAATTCATTGGTGATAGATTAGGGAAGTGGAACAAAGGGGGGAGAGGGGGGACACCTCTGGGATAGGGTAAAAGGTTAAATGGTGGGCATGAGCTTCTTTTACAGAGATGGATACAGGATACTCTAACGTAATTAACAGTTGACAATTAACTTGATAACAATATCAATGAGGGAATGTCCATTTTGTTGTGCTCTGAGGGGTCCGGAGTAAAAAGAAAGTTACAAGTTACCCAGACATCTCACAGTTAAGTTATCTTAGAGGCAGGAAGGCACATAGGTGGGCTCAGTAAAAAAGATCGAAGTTGATCTTTGTCAGGTGAAATATCTGGGACATGACTACCCACTATAACCTGTTTGTAGTTAGATATTAAATTTTCTTTTTCTTTTTTTAATTTTTTAAAATATATATATAAATCTTTATTGTTCATATTATTACAAATGTTCCTCATTTTTCCCCCCTCCATTGTTCCCTTCCACCAGGTTCCCACCCCACCCTCTGCCCTTTCCCCACCCGCCATTAGATATTAAATTTTCAAACCATCTTTTGTGGTTATTTTAGGTCTCTGAGTTTGCAAGACTGCCACACAGGCCTTCCCTGAGCTTGTCAGGTTAGCATGTGGCTTTTTCCTTTCACAGTTTATTACATGTTTAAATATCTCTAGAGGAGTGTCTTCATAGTTCTCTAAAGAACATATATATATATATATATATATATATATATATATATATATATATTATAAACTATGGATATATTTAATTCTATATTCATTCATAAATATTTATGCCATTCAATACTAGCAAATGTTTCACTATTTTCAAGCTACAGTGAAGGTTTTATTATTTAAACAATTTGTGGAATTTTATGAAACATATTTTATGCTTTTTGTGTGTGTTTCTTCAGAATATAAACTCCTAAATGATAGACATTTTGCTTTTTTTTTTTTTTTGCAAACTTTTTATAGTGACTTCTTAAAATAGTTCTATATGTAAAATTTGGATGCAGCAAAACACATGACTAAAAAAATAACCCACTGAAACCAGTTTGGCTCAGTGAATAGTGTCTGAAAGGTCCCAGGTTCAATTCCAGTCAAGGGCATGTACATTGGCGGGGGGTGTGCAAGGGGCAGCTGGTCGATGTTTCCCTCTCATCGACGTTTCTAGCTCTCTATCTCTCTCCCTTCCTCTCTGTGGAAAATCAATAAAATATATTTTTTTAAATTAAAAATAAATAATAACCCAACAGCAATTCCAGTTGTGCTTAGAATTATATAGAAGAAGCCTAGAAACTCACTCCCTTTGTTAAAAGAGCTAAGCAAGAATCCATCGTTATCTGCAAACTGGCTTCAGTTTGATTCCAGGGAAGCTCTGAACATTACTTGCTCTTCAGTATTTTCTCCTACAAGTGATCTAGGCTTCAGACCCCCTCCCTCTTTTAGTTGTTGAGTAACTGGTTGCCTGAGAGAGGCCTTGAGGGCAGAACACTCTGGGCAAGATGACTCCCTTTATAATGCATAGTGTTGTACAAGGCAATTTGTAGACTCTGAATAAAAAAAAATTTAAATGTTAAAAACTATGTGCCTGAATGTTCCATAGTTTTACTCATGTTCAACATAATCTGAACTGAATTCATTTTTCTTCTCAAAGCCTGTTTCTACACCCACTTATTCCATCTTAATCTTATTATTATCTTCTCAGACACTGGAGCAAGAGATTTCTAAGTCAAATTTATTTCTTACTTGCCTTTATTCACTCATAAATAATTCATTAATTCCACAAATATTGCTGCTAGGAACTAAAATAAGCGCTGGTGACACAGAGTCAAATAAAACACAGCCTCTGCTTTCAAAGATAATTGTATCTAGTGGGAAAGAGAGACAAGTAAATCATGATTCAAAGAACAATGTGCAAAGGGCAATGGCAGGACAAAGAAGGGGCATTAGGCGGGAGGCCAAGAGAAGTAGGGATGTCTTCACAGAGAAGGGAGCCTTAATCAGAATTTGGAAGAATGAATGGGAGGGAGCTATAGAGGATGGGGTGAAGGGCAGAGGAAATGGTGTATGCCAAGACGCGGAGGGTTCACTGGTGTCAGCAAGCAGCACAGAATGGCCAGCGTGGAAACTAAAGGTCAGAGGGTTGGAAGCAAGCTAGAGAGGCAGAGAAGGCCAGCCCTGTCTTCCAAATGCCAGACACCCCTTGGGGTCCAGGGCCCAGGGAGAAGGAGCCAAACAGACACTGTCTTGTGAGAAGGGCATTTTTGTCTTAATCTTTGAAAGCTCTAGAGCAGGGGTGTCGAACTCAATCAGAGAAGGGGCCAAAATCTAAAATCCAGCCTAAATCGCGGGCCGAATGGTTTACTGAACAGTCATAAACTGACAATGTTAACCAGAAATGTGAATTTAAAATGAGTGGAACAATCTTTTCCTTAACAGTGCTGTTAACCAACTCACATGCTATCAAGCAAAACAGTAATATTGGTATCAAGCAAAACAGTAATATTGGAATGTACCTAAAATGCTCATTGTTTTGTTTTCTGGCTAGATGTCTGACACCGTTTTCCCCGGATCAATGAGTCAATGTTCAGTTTTATTTCTTGGGCTGTAGCAACCCGCAAAACAGCATGGAGGTTGTCATCGGTAATGCGTGATCTGTGCTTGTTTTTGTTCAGATTCATTATTGAAAACATCTGTTCACAAAGATAGGTGCTCCCGAACATGGATAGAATATGGGCAGCATGAAGTCAGAGCTCTGGCATTGAGTCAGGGGGCAGTAGAGGGTAGAAGTCCTCAATTTCAACATCCTGAAACCTTGATTTCAGGCCACTGTCAGACTGAAGCTCGATTATCTCCATCTGAAGGTGATTGGGCACATTGTTGACATCAACTGTAAAAGGATTGGCAAAGATGTCAAAGCCTGAGTGCTGTGTTCTAAAGTCAGAGAAGCGCCGCTCAAATTCACTTAGTAAACGGCTAACTTTGGTAGCCAGCCGACTGCAAGGAAAAGTACCAGAAATAGTGGTTGAGATACTCAAACAAATGGGAAAGTGGGCAAGATTGTCCTGTTCCAGTTGGGACTTCCATAGTTGAAGTTTACGCTGGAATGCTGTGATCATGTCAGACATCTTCGTGATGACTTGTTTGCGTCCCTGCAGCTTCAGATTCAGTTGGGTGAGATGATCGCATATGTCACACATCATAGCAAAATCACATAGCCAGGCGGGATCCGACAGTTCAGGCAAGGGCTTTCCTTTACTTTCCATGAAAAGAGCAATTTGTTCTCTGAGCTCAAAAAATCTTTTGAGGACTGCGCTTTTGCTCAGCCATCTTACTTCTGTGTGGTATGGCACGTCTCCATGCTCTGCACCCACCTCCTGTAAAAACTGCTGGAACTGGCGATGATTCAGGCCACATGCCCGTATACAGTTAATAGTTTTAATGACTGTGGTCATTATGTCATTCATGTCCAGAACTTTTCCACACATAGCCTCTTGGTGGATAATGCAATGATAAGTAATCAAGGGTGTGTGGCAGTGACTTTTTTGCATTCTTTCCTTCATTAGTCCAACCAAGCCTTTCTTTTCTCCGCACATTGAAGGTGCGCCATCGGTAGTTAGCCCCACCAACTTTTCCCAGGGTAATTTAAAATTATTTATAGATTTCTCCAAAGCCTCAAATATATCTCTACCAGTCGTCATCCCATGCATGGCAGCTACATCCAAAAGTTCCTCAGTGACAGAGAGGTCGGTCTTCATAGCACGTATAAAGATGGACAGCTGTGCTGTATCAGTGTTGTCTGTGCTTTCATCGATAGAAAGTGAAAAAGCGAGATAACTGCATGCCTGTTCGGCCAGCTGTGATGATAGATTTCCTGAGAGTTCTTGAACTCTATCTGCAATGGTGTTTCTTGACAAACTGACATTTTGAAAACTCTGTATCTGGTCTGGGCATACTTGCTCACACACTTTTAGCATGCATTGCTTCAAAAAGGCACCCTCTGAAAAACACCTTGAAGTACGGGCAATTTCTTCAGCCACTATAAAGCTTGCTTTCACTGCAGCATCATTTTTCGCTGTAGCCTTTGTAAACATTTGCTGCTGTGATTGTAGTTTGCCTTTTAGTTCTTTAACAATTTTATGCTTTTCTTCCAAAGTATATTTGCCATACTTAACATTATGTTTGGTGTCAAAATGACGACGTATATTGTACTCTTTCATCACTGACACTGTCTCATAACACAATATACACACTGGTTTGCCCTCTCTAAGCACAAACATGTATTCATTTTCCCATTTGTCATTAAATTGTCTGCCTTCACCATCAACTTTTCTTTTCCTGGACATTTTGGGATCAATATTGGCAGTAAAAGATGTAGTTTATTGGAAATCTGCGTTAGAAGGAAAAAGTTGAAAACTGCACAGGGATAGCTTGATTTGGCCGATGTAGTGGAGGAAAAAAAAGTCAGTCAATAAATGCCTGGCTGGGTACAGATAGCAGATTCTGTTGCAATTTTTATGCCTGCACTTTATGCCAGGAATTGGCAGCTTCTGCTGTGTATTTTTTATGCCCGCACACTCACTCTCTCCTCTGCTCTGCCACCCGCACAACCACATCAGATGCCGGACTATAGGTCACGCCTCCTGAATCTCGAGGGACTTGTTATCACAAGCATCCTATGTCACCGCGCGTCATTGTGATGGAACACAGCGGAGTGCAGTGATGACAGCGCGGTGCGGGCCACATTGCAAGGCCTGGCGGGCCAGATTTGGCCCGCGGGCCTTGTGTTTGACATGTGTGCTCTAGAGAGTAGTTGAGAGATTTTATGCAGGGTTTTACATTTTGTGTGTGTGTGTGTGTGTGTGTGTGTGTGTGTGTGTGCACTTGAGCATGCACGTGAACTCACTATTATTTCAAAAAAATTTTTCTCTTTTACATTTTTTTATTAAATTATTATCTGTGTGCAAAATTTTTATATGGTTTACATATATTAGGTTTTCAGCAATTATCTTATGGCCGAAGTAGTTCAAAATGGAAATACAGTATTATCTAATGTATTCTAGCCACTGAAGACTCAGAAGCAAGTAGGAACCAGTACCTACTCTGGCAAACTCACAATCCATAAGTAATAAAGCATGTACAATATAATGTGGTAAATATTTGTGTTAAGATATGGATCAGCTGCTACAAGAGTGCAGAAAAAGGCTAACTGCATCAAACTTAACTCTCCACTGGGCCTTGTTGGATGCCAGTGACAAGGCTTCTTTATCTAAGTAACAACAGACAACCTTTAGATAAGTTATTCAAGAACCTTCAGGAGAATTGAGGACCATTTGTCTGTGAATAGTAAATCCTCTTTTGACTTCTCAGTTCTTATTAAAACTTGTTTTTTATTAAAACATTCTAAATTTAACAAAATGTTTGTAGATATCAGTGAAAAGTTGTATTTTAGTGCTTGCTAGTTGAAAAGGCATCTATACTAATAAAAGGGTAATATGGTAATTAGACCAGACATCCATCCGGACATCCTTCCGGACAAAGCCATGGTGGTGGGGGCTGAGGCAGAGGTGGTTAGGGGCGAGCAGGCCAGCAGGGGAGCAGTTAGGGGCAACCAGGCTGGCAGGGGAGGGCAATTAAGGGCAACCAGGCCAGTAGGCAGAAGTGGTTAGGGGCGATCAGGCAGGCAGATGAGTGGTTAGGAGCCAGCGATCCCAGATTGTGAGAGGGATGTCCAAGAGGTCCCAGATTGGAGAGGGTGCAGACTGAGCTGAGGAATTCCCCTCTCCCCCTGCACAAATTTCATGCACCAGGCCTCTAGCATAATGATAAAACTGTACTCTTAAATATTTTAAGTACTTTTTTTTTTTACCATAGTTTTATAGTAGATTCTATAACTATTTGGAAAAATGAGGGGCTGTACCCGTGGGTTTGTATTTGCATGTGTTATGGGTGTATATGAAAGACATATTTGCAAGAATTATTTAAAAGCAATGCTAATGAGGCTGCCTCTTTGATTAAGGAAAGAAAAGTTGATAATGACTTCTAAACATAAAGGAGGAATGTAATTTAATGAGGGATAAAAAAAACAACAACAGTAAAATGGATAAACACATTCAAACTTCCCCCAATAATTTGATGATACATGATCTAATAAATACTACTGAGTAAGTTTGATGCAGTTAGCCTACTGAGTAAGTGCCAGCCACTGGGCAGAGAGGTTTTCTCATTCATTATCTCATTTTATTAAAAGAGCAAAAAGACAAGAAAAATAAGGACTGCTTTCAAATATGTAAAAAATATAACATGGTAGAATGAGTGAGCTAGTACTAGGGATTACAAGGAACCAGATTTTGGTTTCAAAAAAGGTTATTTAATAATGTGACACACAAAACAATAAAGCCATACCAAAAACAACTGACAAAATATCTACATAATTATTACAATTTCTAACAAAGGTTTTAAGTCTTACATCTGATGTTGAAAGCATATAAACATAAATTTTATTGAGAAAATATATTGATATATAAAATACAATAATTTTGAGACTTTTAATAGACAAATTATATTATATATATTTTATGTTATACATATACTAGAGGCCTGGTGCATGAATTAATGCATGAGTAGGGTTCTTCAGCCTGGCCGGTGATTGGGACCAATTGGGGCCATCTTGCTCATTCCTCATTGGGCCAGGGGCCAACCTCCCATGGCCCTTCCACCTGCTGGCAGGCTAGGGGAGAGAGGCTGTGGGAGGGGCCAGGGAGGTTGCCAGTGGTGGGGAGCTGAGAGGGGACCAGCTGGCCAGGGGGAGGGACCACGGGATGGTGGCCAGCTGCAGGAGGTTTCCTGTAGGAGTGCACTGATGACCGTGGGGCAGCTCCTACATTGAGCATCTGATCCCTGGTGGTAGTGCACGTCATAGCGATTGGTCAGCCGGACCTTCTGGTCATTCAGTAGTTCAGTCGCTTAGGCTTTTATATATATATAGATAACAGTATTATACATAACATGTAAAATATAACAACAATATCATGTGAAAAGATTCAATAAGTCAGGAGCAGGGCCCACAATTGGTATTTTTATAAAAATCCATAAGTGTAATGTGCATCAGTATGAGAATATCTGACCTGGAAAAATGTTAGGTTCAAATTAAATAAGATAGGTTGTGGCCAAGTAAGAATCTTAAAGGATAAATCTTGTGATTATCAAGGACCCTTCAATGAAACTCAAAGTACTTTTAGGTGTAAAAAATATCCTGAAAATTATAATTTTTCTATATTTAACATTCAATTTGGGATGCCAAAATCAAAATAAATGTTATAGGAAATTTCTACATTTGATTAAGACAGGACCTTGGGCGCCTATAAGACAATACCCAGTAAGTGACAATAAAGCATTTAAAAATAAACCCAGCCTTGCCATGCCAGTGTGGCACAGTTGGTTGAGTATCCTCCCATACACCAACAGTGCCCAGTCTGATTACTGGTGGTACCCCGGGTTGTAGGCTCAGTCTGATTACTGGTTTTATCCCGGGTTGTGTACCCCAGTAGGGGGAATGCAGGAGGCAGCTATCAAGGTTTCTCATCTATGTTTCTCTGTCTCCCTCTCCCTTCCTCTCTCTCTTTCTAAAAAAAAACAAAACAAAACCAAAAAAAAAACATGACAAACTGAAAGTTAATGAATTTTTTTGAGCCCATCAGAGGAGAAAGAAATAGGGTCTAAACATTTGCTTAGGAGCAGACACCTCTGGGTGCAATATAATCTGCTAGGACGTTTAACTAGAACAGTGTTTCCCAAAGAAAGTGTGGTGCGTGTACCCCCAGGGGTAGGGAAGAGTTTGGTGGGGGTACGCGTTGCACTGGACTTTGATGGGGATATGCACTGCACCATGCTTAGCTGTGCCTAATTCTACGTTCTCATGAGTACGAGGGGTATTCAGCGTTACGAAAATTATAGAAGGGGTACACATATGTCAAAAGTTTGGGGGAAAATGAACTAGAACATTAAAAGCTGACTGTGGGCTACTGTGAGAGTGTAAAGCTCCTAGGGCAGCGTGGGGGAGGGGGCACTTCCCTAGAGAGGTTCTTCCACTCCTAGGGGCCTTTGTCCCAGGATACCCACCAGGCTCACTCTAGGAAAATCAGAAAGAATTCTCTCCTCTCCTACCCCACCCCACTGAGAAAATCAGCCCAGAACCGTCCCCTCTCTCTCCACTGGAGAAAATGAAGACTGAATCTGCAGGGGACGGCACTGGTGACGCTCTGCTGTAGTGGAAGAGGGAACAGAGCCACCGCTGAGACTCAGCACAGATTCATCCCTCTTAACACCCCTAAATAGGAAAAAAAGCTCATCTGCAGAAGAGGGGTGCACAACCACAACCCCTCAACTAGAGGGCACTGCAGCTGATGGAGGAAGAGGGTCGGGGAAGAAGTGCTGCAACTGTAGAAAGAGCAGGGTATCTTGTGAGGGCTGCACACCCAAGATTCAGGTTCCCGGGTCTTCTCCAATTCTGCAATCTAATCAGAATACATTAATGAACTCACCCACCCGCCTCTGCTCCCATCCCATAGTCATGCTAGCATGCCCCCTATTAAAAATTAGGGAAATCTGGGGAGAACTGCAGAAGGAAAATGCCCTCAAGGGAGAAACACAAGCTGAAGGCACACAACCCACAGGGGAGATAAGAAGATATCACTGGGGGAATGGAAGTGTGTGGGGCCCATAACAACAAATTTTAACTCCAGCAACTAGAGCAACAACAAACATTGCATCCAGCTCAAATCCTGACTAGATGAAAACAAACCCCATACTATAAAGACATGGCAGAAGGAAAATACTTTCCTCAGCATCTGCTTTCATATATTGTACAATATGTCCAACCTTTAACACAAAATTGCCAGGCATACCAAAAGGCAAGAAAAATGAAGTCTGAAGAATTATCATTATAACCAAAATAGTTATGAAATAGATGCCGAGCTATTAAATGGGGAATTTATAAATAATTCTGATTACTATGTTAAAGGTTGTAAGTAGGGAAAGTAGATAACATGCAAGATCAGTCAGAAGATAATTTCAGCAGAGACAATCTCTAACAGCACATTAAAAACAATGTAAAAAAAAAAAGCAATAGTTGAATGAAAACATTAGCAATAAAAAACATAATCACAGAAACTGCACTGGTCTCATCAGTAGACTTGACATGAGAGGAACGTGATAAAAAGTCAGAAGCTTGGATCTAAATACTGAAGTAAAGAGTGTTGGAAATGAAACAAATGAAGAAAAAAGAAGGTTTTTGATATTTTAATGGCTTTAAAAGATAAATTATTGTTAAGGACTAGTATAATAATGTTAACAATGTATTGTGTGGTTATAACATATGTAAAACTAAAATGTATGACAAAATTGGCACCGGGGATGGGAGGGAGAAATGAGGAATATACTCCTGTGATTTTCTCACGCTATGCCTGATATAGTATAATACTTATACTAATAGGTGGCTTTAGATTATTGGAAATTATATTTTGTACACTCTAGTGCATAATCTTCTCCTTAGTTAGAGTGGTAGAGTGCACTTTTCTCTATCCTATGGACTAGTACTTTATTTGCATATGACTTATCTCGCAATAAAATTATTATCATGAAAGAGAAGACACTCTCAATATACAGTTATAGCCCATCTAACTAAACTATACTTTTGTTTCATCATTTTAACTGATGTTCGTAGTTCATTTCATTCTGTTCTGGCCCAGGTCCTGTAACAAACATACTGTAGACTGAGTAGCTTATAAACAACATAAAATGTATTCTTACTGTTCTGGAAGCTGAAGGTGCCAGTGGATTCAGTGTCTGGTGGAGTCCAATTCCTGGTTCATAGATGACCATCTTCTTGCTGTCCTTTCACTCGGCAGGAGTGAGAGATTCTCTGGAGTTTCTTTTATGAGGGCACGAATCCCATTCATGAAGGTTTTACCCTAATGATCTGATTACCACTCAAAGCCTCCACCTCTCAATACTATCACATTAGGGGTAAGATTTCAACATCTGAACTTTAGGTGGGAAACAGACATTCATTCTATAGCACACTTTTGCAAAATATACACCATCTACAATTTCTTCCCCCTATATTGCTTCATTGGCCAGTATACCTTTCCTTAAATTCACTGATTTAATAGACTCTGAAATTATAATACTAATTAATGCTAATCAATTTTTACAAAAATCCTTTTTTTTAATTTTATTAATCAGTGTTGCCTAACAATATTAACTACTCTTTACTGAGTCTCCTTCCCAGAGGTGGCCAGAGATGCTTGCCCTCAGGAAAGCCTGCTGAGAGGAGCCTCACTGATTGTCAGCTCCAGCCATTGACCCTTTGAGTCTGCACCAGGTTTGTGCTGAGACCATACCTTCTCCGGGTTGCTACCAGTTAATGAATGAACATGGAAGAGGTATCAGAGCCATTCCTACCTGATATAAGACCCTTCCAAGGGGTAACCGTTGCTGGAAGCCCTCCATTGACCTGTGAAGCTGTGATCTTATAGTCTCTCTATCTGACCCATTCTCTCTCTCTTTGTATGGTGGTCTGATATAACTCATAATCTGAAAACTTTCCTGCTTGTTTGTCTGTTTCTGACCCAACCCCCTTTATTTGTCCCAAAATTTCCCTTAATAAATTTTTTGCACACCTAATTCCATCTGTTCCTTAGAGAACCATGGCAAACCATTTATATGTTAAGCATTCAACATTATTAAGGCTAATCTTTACAAGTAAATATTGCTATCATCATTTTAAAGTGATAAAATTTACTTCTAGGTAATTTGAATTTGTTTCTTCTTGGCACCGAATTTCATACTCTTTCTACTATTACACAGCACAATCTCTATTGATCAGCAAGTTCCCTTGCAAATGGCTCAAATGCTGCTTGGGTTGTTAATCATATTTTAGGCAAATAGTTGTCTTAGGTATTTGTGTATCTTCTAAATGTTCTATACCAAATCTAGTTTGATTGATTATATATGTATGATCTGTCTCAAAATTGATTAATTGTATCTGCAATTTGATAAAAGATTTTAGAATCACAAAAAGATGAGCAATTCCATAAAGTACAAGCATAATCTCTACATACTCATAAAACATGTTTAAATTACTGTTCTACCACTTTCTAGACATTTTCAACTTTATCTGATAGGTCAAAAATATTAAGACATTTTGGTACCTAAGCAAAATGGAGGTACTTGTAAAAATAACCTAAAGGCCCTTGTAATCCAAAAACTTGAAATTTCTGAGTTAGGGAACAAAAGAAATCTATAAATGTAAGTTATGATTTAGAAGTGACATTTTTATACCTGGATTCACTGTGCAAGCACAGAGCAGACTTTTCCATCATATAAATTTCTTTATAAAAGGAATAGCAGTGCCCTTGCCTCCAAATATAACTGAGGATGGAATTTAAAAGTGCCAAACCTTCCACCACTAATTACTCTTAACAAATTAGCAGGCCAAGCTTTCTCAAGTGTCAGGCATAGAATGCATGTTTAACTGGTTCTTTTATAAATGACAGATTGTGCTCTGTTTGAAATAAAACAACTTGAAAGCCATGATTAATATGAACTCTTCTTAAGAATGCTAATAACTTCTAGAAAAAAGTTTTGAGCTACTGTCCAAAGATTAGCTCAATAAAAATTTATATTGCCCAGATGCTTAGTTGGATAGAACATTATCCTATAAACTAAAATGGTTTCAAGTTTGATTCCAGGTCAGGGCACATACGTAGGTTGCAGGTTGGATTCCCCATTGAGGCATGTAGGTTAGACAACTGATCGATTTTCTCTCTCCCTTTCCTCCTCCTCCTCCTCCTCCTCTTCTTCTTTTTCTTCTTCTTCTTCTTCTTCTTCTTCTTCTTCTTCTTCTTCTTCTTCTTCTTCTTCTTCTTCTTCTCTCTCTCTCTCTCTCTCTCTCTCTCTCTCTCTCTCTCTCTCTCCTGCTCCTTCTCCCTCTCCCTCTTGAGTCAAAAAACATATCCTCAGGTAAGGATTAAGAAAAATTAATATTTTAACATCTTACTCAGGAAAAGAAAACTTACCACTGTATTAGTAATAGTAACATAAGATTTGTGTTAAGCCAAAATTTTAAAACTCTGACTAAAATGAAAAAGAGAAATTGAAGTGAGATTAAAAATATAATGGCTCAGGAGTAATAGTTGTCAATCCAATTGACAAGTTGGATTACTCAAACCATAGAAACAATTGACATTTAATTTGTATAAAGATTACTGACTCACTACTAACTAGTACAATTATTAACTACTAAAATTTTCATTATCTTAGTGACAAAGTATAAGCCATGTTGTTGTGCCTTGCAGCACTACTTCTTCATTGTCATCACTATCATGATCACCATCATAGCTATGACCGTCTTAGTTCTGAACCTATGAGATATAATATAATTTGTCCAGTTGAAAGTCACAGCCATTTTAGTTGTTCCAATAGGCATTTTTTTCTGCTTTAAAACATAGTATATCCTTTCTTCTACCAAAAGTAACAAAATAGAACAGAATATGAGAGGTGACTCATTAGTAGGATATATACAATGAAGAATTTAGGAGTAAAAGGTGTATTATGTCTACAACTTACTCTGAAATGGCTGAGAGAAAAAAAATAAAACCATTATAATGTTAATATTGGGGGATTTAGGGCAAAGGGTATCCAGCAATTCTTTGTTCTATTTTTATTTATTTATTTACTAGAGGCCTGGTGCATGGATTCGTGCACCGGTGGGTCCCTCGGCCTGGAATGCAGAGATCAGTGACCTCCACGTCACCACAGCCCTACCTTACCTGCCAGTAAGTGGCATCCAGCCCACTGTACGCATCGATCCCATAGAGCACAAAGTAGTGCATGAAGTAGCAGGTGGCCAGGGAAGAGCCCTAGCACAAGGGGTCCCAGATTGGAGGGGGTGCAGGCTGGGCTGAGGGACACCCCCTACCCCCATGTATGAATTTCGTGCACCAGGCTTCTAGTCTATAATAAGAAAGAAATCACTTTACATGTCAATAATTGTAAGTAGACAAAAAAATAGAACCAATTATATATTAGATATCTGCTACACTTTGTGCTAGGTATTTTAGATTATCCTATATGTAATCCTCCTAAGAACTCCTCTGAGATTTCTGTTACAAGACCCATTTTATAGATGTGAACATTGAGTGCCAGAGAAATAGCAGGCTTTAAAAAAAGAAGCAGGTTTTAAGCACAGTTGTATTTTCATCCAGTTCAGAACATAAGACAATATTAACATTACAAAATGTTTGGAAAAATAAGTGTATACTGTACCATATAAAATACAGTAAAAGAAGCTAGCAATATTAATCCCTAAGAAGAGAAGATGTGATAGCCAAGGGTCATTCTAGAAAGATTGGCAGGGTTTGAATAAACAACAGTTTAAGACCTAAAACTATTGTTCAAAGGTCCATGAAATTTTTACTATTTAAAAAAATAATGTTGATAATGAAATTCATCTTTCTTACTGTCAGAGAAGGAAGTTTCAACTAAGCAGGAAGAGAAAGGCCAGAATGGACACTGGTTTTGGATTAGAATCAGAGACAACAGTGTGAATACATGTCTATTTAATATGTAAATTCAAGTAGATAAATGGAGAACTAATTATAGAGATTTGTGCATGTACAGGCTATGCATGAATTCATATTAGTGTAAGTAAACATGTTAGGAGGGACTTTTTTACAGAAGAATTTCAAACATGGAACTTAATTCTACTACCATAGTTTATTTACAAAAACAAAAAAAACAAATCAGGCCAATTATTTCCTCTTGTCATTTTCTTTCTTTTATTTTTATTTTTTAAAATATATATTATTGATTTCAGAGAGGAAGGAAGAGGGAGAGAGAGATGGAAACATCAATGATGAGAATCATTGATTGGCTGCCTCTTGCACACTCCCTACTGGGGATCGAGCCTGCAACCCAGGCATGTGCCCTTGGCCAGAATTGAACCCCGGGACCCTTCAGTTGGCAGGCTGACGCTCTATCCATTGAGCCATACCTGCTAGGGCGTCTTGTCATTTTCTAAATATTGTCACAAAAACATTGTTTAAATGTTACAGCCTAGAACCACTCATCATTCAACAATATTGCACGGAACTTAAAATTGTACACTACTTTCTCCATTAGATCAAACTTTATGTTCAACATCTAAACTGAATCCTTAAGCTAGCTAGAGAATTTAATTTTTAAAAAATATTTTTAATATATTTTTATTGATTTCAGAGAGGAATAGAGAGATGAAACACAATGATGAGAGGATCATTGATAGGCTGCCTCCTGGGGATTGAACCTGTAACCCAGACATGTGCCCTAACTGGGAATCAAACCATAACCTCCTGGTTCATAGTTTAATCTCAACCACTGAGTCACCTATATAGATAATTTTAAAGAAAATCCAGATACTGAGAGGAAAAGGAAACACCAAGAGGAAGATGATAGTGTCGGCTCAAAGAAACTTGTTTAAGAGCAAAATAAAATTTCTCTTTTCCAGAGTGAGTGTTATGATAAGCTAACATAAATAAGTCAGCTACACCGGAGAAGAAATTTGATGACAAGCAGTTTGAAAGTGGATTGACTATTGTTAATATATAGTGGTGATTTATGCTTGGCAGGACTACTTTTTATTAATCATTACTTGAATTTCTAAAAGATCCCAAAACAGTAAATTGTCAAGTTAACATCTTGAAAATTGCATTTTTCAAGACATAAAGCATTTTTACAGGGCTGGTTAGCAGATTTAAAGACAAGATTCAGTGAAATGGGCTTTTTGATTGGTGTGTTAATTTTCTTAATAAAAATTAATTTCAAAATTAATTTGGTTTTAATCAATTGCTTATTAGAGTGTCATGTAAGAGGTAAGTATCAAAGATGCAAAAGAAAAAAAACCTGACATCCCGATGCCATGAATAAACTGCCATTCTAAGTCGAAGGTGCTCATCAAAATAAATCAAAGTTGCTTGATAAGCTAACAGGTCATATGGCTTTCTTTGTGATTTGGAAAGATAGCTGCTATAGAGGATATGATAGTTTAACACCTTCAATTAGTGTTATTTTATTGAACCTGAAAATAAGGTTGCAATTATGCACTGATGCATATTTCTCCTTGGTAATTTGAACAATAGGATCATCTGCACAAAATAATAGTCTGTTGCTTTAATCCTTGCCCCCCTTTTTTTTTGTATTATGTATCAGTGTTCCAGTACTTAAAAACAAATCTATACAGTAAAAGCCTAAGTGACTGTTATGGCAGAACGGATCAGAAGAACCGGTCACTATGATGTGCACTGACCATCAAGGGGCAGTCACTCAATGCAGGAGCTGCCCCCTGGTGGTCAGTGTGCTCCCATAGGGGGAGTGCCGCTCAGCCAGAAGCAGGGCTCAGGGCTGGCGAGCACAGTGGTAATGGTGGAAGCCTCTCCTGCCTCTGTGGCAGTGCTAAGAAACAGTGAACAGGTGGGCACTAAGGAGTGAGGGGTCCTAGACTGCAAGAGGGTACAGGCTGGGCTGAGGGACATTCTTCCCCACCCCACCCCCAGGGCACAAAGTATTTTTATAATTGCCATCTATAATTACCTATGTGAGCATCATATATATATATATATATATATATATATATATATATATATATATATATATATATATATGGTGGGGTAAAAGACTTACATTGTTCATATGAAAATAATACAATAATTAATAATACAAGAATAAACTGTTTTATGTACTCACAACTGTAAACCTACTTTTGCCCAACCCTGTGTGTGTGTGTGTGTGTGTATGATATATGTATTTAATATATGTATTTAATTGGTATAAAAATGCATAATGTAACTTTATACTCTGAACAATTCCAAGGTGATATTTTGGATCCTTATATTTTTACATTTATTCTTTGTGTCTAACACTGTCTAAGACTTTGAAAAAATGTTTTGAAATAAATCAAAGCATCAATAACTAGGCCTGATGTTCTTTTGTCCCATAATCTTTAATTAGGAAGACATTTAAATCCTTTAAATGATTATAATCTTTAATCGGGAAAGCATTTAAATCCTTTAAATGATTATTAAAGGCTTTTCAGTCGTCACAGAAATGAAGTAAAGCCCAGTAGCATTCACTAAGGAACTGTGAGACCCTATGAATGAGAAGCTGTGCTTCCCGATCACTCAGTTTCTGAGTTGGTACTGAGCATCCCCTACAATAGGAGTCAAGAGAAGTTGTAAGCCCAGATTTATATGGAAATTCTCACAACACTGAAAAGCTCTCCAGGGTTGCTTTTAAGCAATGGGTAGAATATATGTGCAATACATGATGTCAGTCTGCCTCAGAGTGTATGTCTCGAAGCACCCACTTCTTGTGAGCAGAAGTAAGATGTTCACATTGTATGATGAATCTAATGCCATACCCCATGCAAAGTGACCATGTGTGTTTGTAAACTTGAGTTGGCAAAGACAAAAAAGAAACGTCCAAAAAATATTCTGTTATGCATCTCTTCCTTACTAATCATAACAGAGTCTTACTGAAACCCCAAGGATCCACTGATTCACAATATTATCACCCAAAGTTAATGAGCTGTAAATTCTGCCAAATAATAGTCCTAGATAGGAGGAACAAGGGTTTGTGACTTGGACTAATTATGGCAAAGGGCATCATGTTTGACAAATGATTTGTTGCAAACCTGTGGCAGAGTAAGCCAGAGGAAATTGCTGCCGTGAGGCTCATCAGCTAGGGTTCATCAATTGGCTTGGGTTAATTCAGTTTCCTGACATCTAGTTCTTTCAAGAGGTTATTTTTGACATTGGGCGGTTTTGTTCTACACTTTATCAGATCTCTAACAAGGTTGTTCATCATCAATTATTTAATGTTTCTAAAATGAAAAAACAACACACTTAACCACTCCTAAAGTGAAAAATAAGCTTGTATTCCTGTTGTCTTATATTTTGATTATTATAGCCATCTCTTTGAAGATATTTTTGCCTTTTCCCTTACTTTCAAATGTTTTGAAAATATAAAATTTCACTTTTGTGCCATTATATTTATTGTATTCCTTCAGTTTGATTTTTTGTTGTTGTTGTGGTTAATCCTCACCCAAGGATATTTTTCAATTGATGTTTTAGACAGAATGGAAGGGAGAGGGTGAGACACATTGATGTGAGAGAGATACATCAGTTGGTTGCCTCCTGCATGCACCCCGACCAGGGCTAGGGAACCTGCAACCAAGGTATGTGCCTTTGACCAGAATCAAACCTGGGACCCTTCCGTTGGTAGGCCAATGCTCTATTTACTGAGCCAAACTGACTAGGACTGTATTTTTTTATTGTAAAACAAGTTTCCTTTGGTTTGAAGCTGAGGAAAGTTGTTGTCTACATAATGTTCCTGTAATTTATTGTGCTTTTATAAGATGGTTTTCATTCTTCTTAATGTTATTAACTGCACCTTCATACATTCTTGCATAAAGGGAGCTAACAAGTATAAGTGCCATTGGATGCTATGTAGTGATTGTATGAATGGATGACCACTTCTAAGAGTGGGAGGGATCATATAGATTTCTTTTCTTAGTATATTAATCAGCATGGTAAAATAGTAATCAATTTCTTTTAATGACCCAGTAATTTCACTTCCGGGAATAGATCCAAAGGAACACAAAACACAAATTTGAAAAAAATATATGCACCCCTATATTCATTGCAGCATTGTTTATAAGAGGAAAGATATGGAAGCAGCTCAAGTGCCCATCAGTAGATAAGTGGATAACAAGTGTTGGTATAGATATACAATGAAATATTACTCAGCCATAAAAAAGAATGAAATCTAAAGAACAAAATAAACAAACAAAATTGAAACAGACCATAGATATAGAGAACAGTTGATGGTTACCAGAAGGGGAGAGAGTTTGGAGAACTGCATACAAAAAGTGAAGGGATTAAGAAGTACACTATGGTAGTTACAAAATAGTCACAGGGATATAAAGTACAGCATAGAGTAGTATATAGTCAGTGATATTATAACTTCTGATATGTATGGTACCAAGTGGATACTTACAATATCATTGGAATCTCTTTGTAAAGCATAGAATTATCTACCCACTGTGCTGTACACCCAAAACTAATGTAAAATAACATTGAATATCAGCTGTAATAGAAAAAAAAAATTTTTTTAATCTAAAAAAAAGAAAACAGAAAACATTTGATATACAGAATCTATACTAATAAAAGGGTAATATACTAATTAGACCAAATGTCTTCCAAAGCTGCAGTGACTGCTGTTGCGAGGGCAGGGCCGAGTCTCAGGCAGCTGCGGTGGCCAGCAGTGGCAGCAGCAGTGGTGTGATGGTGGTGTCACCTTCCCCTGATCGGTCCAGTCGCCTCCCCCAGAGGGAGGCCAGAGGCAGCAGTGAGAGGGTGATGGGAGCAGTGACTTCCCATGATCGACCAGTCACTTCCCGCCAAAGGAGGCCAGACCATGGCTTAGACCCACTCCCCATGGGGAGTGGGCTTAAGCCATCAGTAGGACATCCCCTAAGGGCTGCCAGACTGTGAGAGGGGGCAGGCCCAGCTGAAGGACCTCCCGCTCAGTGCACAAATTTTTATGCACCAGGCCTCTAGTTAGATATAAAATATAAGATAGTGTTAGTGTTCACATTATAACCAGGCAACAGGTGTACATAGAAATTATGATCCAAATTTATAACAAACTAGTTTAAGAAGAGAGGGGTGCATAAAACTGAAGAGGTAAAAGTGTATATCAGAGTTATGGAGTTATTGTGGTTAGCTGCTCTTATTTTCTATGTTAAGACTTACTTAGTTTCAGGTGATATAAACCCAAGCCAGATTAGCTTTCTCAACATAAAGGAAATGTATGGGCTTGCAGCTGGGCAGTCCTAGAGCTCTGTTGTCTCCAGAGATTACAATAATCTCATTCACTGGCAGGCTGCCTTCATGAGGTAACCAAGATTGAGGTAGGAAGTTCCTGCTTATGTCATTCTCCTGACTAACCAGCTCAGGGGAAATCAAAAGCATATCACTCCTGATTGTTCCAGCAGATGACTTTGGAGGATTCTGATCAGGGCCTCTTGGGTTAAATGCTAATCTATTTGATAATTACGGTACACCAGATAGATAGTTCCAAGTTATGCCCAACTTTGGTGCAAGACAAGGAGAGGCGTCAGAGCTATTTAATCTCCATGAAGTAAGTCCTACACAAGAAGGCTTGGTTTGCAATCTGAAAGGGCATGGTGTTGGCTGGAGATAGTACCTGTGGTCTTCCTGATATCTGTAGTCACTACTGGCCACTGCAACCTCATTTCCAAGAGGCCTGCTGGAGCACACAGCCTTTCACACAGACCCTGAAAGAAGGATAGTGACCATCAAAAATGGACAAATATGTTGAATGTGCAGGCCCTTTTTTTAATCTTCTTGATCCTACTCTCTTCTCTTCTCGATTTATATGGGCTCTGATTCTGTTTATCAATCTCTGTCATTCTGATGCCAGCCCTACAATCTGATCTAACTTATCTCTTTTTAGAGCCTGAGCAAGAATGGCCAGAGATCCTTGCATGCACATGTTTTGACAGCTTATTCCATTGTTTATTGCTTTTAATATTTTTATCTGTTAACAGCACTATTTGAGACAAATGTCCTATCCTAAATCACCAAATCCTGTACAGTTGTGTGTTCTTATTTGTAAAACAGATATGACAGCTTTTAACCGAAGTAGTGGAGTGCTTCCTAGTTAGTCCCCCTCACAGAAAAAGTTTACCTAGTATTCAAAGATGCAGGCGTCTCCTCTGATTTCAACATTTTAGTGTTTGTATACAAAAGCCTTTCTTCTGAATGATTTGAATCTGCCTTACAGAATTTAATATCCCCCTTGGTTTAGAGAAAGCAATATCCTCCAGTTTTATCTTCCTGGATGCGAGCTCTGGGCCCGGGGTTGGCACTCTGGATGAAGGGTGTCAGGTATGAGCTTCCACAGCCTGGCGACAGAGCCCTCAATAATCCTCTTAATGGCATTTCTTGGAAGAACAAGATAATCAACAGTGTCAGGTTTTATCATTTTTCTGATTTCTTATGGTATTCTAAAGCATAACATTTCCCAGAGTAACATGCCATTGAAATCTTCTCAGTGAGATGGAACCTTGGAAATGTGTCTTTGCTCCTGGGTTTAGGCCAGTTCAGAAGCAGTGTAGTGCAATGAGCAGCAAACCTGGCAGAATGTCTGGATGAACATGCAGGGAGCTGGGGTGGAGGTAGATTTCCATTCTCTGGAAATAAAATTTGTGAATTAATAGAACTAGACTGCATCTTTTAAGTAAAATATATTATAGTAAATACAATTTTAGAATATATGAAAACAAAAGAAAAATGAGGAAGAGCCAATGATTGTACAAGTTTGAGACTCTTATTATCAAGGAAGGAGGATTGAATGGGAAGTTGGGGAGCCCTGAGGGCTGGGGTGAAGGATTGAGGTCTAAGAGATGTAAAAAGTGTGCATTGGGCCAGCGTCCTTTTGGGGCTGAGTACCTGGGAGGCCTTCTGGGAGGCCTTCAATACCATATCATCGCATAGAGACTTTTCATGACTTTAGTGCACCATCCTCGCTGGAGAGAAAAATCTAGAGACAGTAATGTAGGAATTCCAGGGACTTCACTTTGCTCCCACACTGACACTCCAGGTATGCTTCTGAAATTCATTTCCTAATTTTCATAGACTTGAATTCAAACAACAACAACAGCAACACACACACACACACACACACACACACACACACACACACACTGCTGTTTCTTTTTTGGAGATTGTGCGTAATAGAGACCGAGATTTCGGAGTGGCTAGCTTAGAACAGTGCCTGACAGAAAACCAATGCTTTGTTGCTGTTGTTATTGTGAATATGATTATTGACATTAGGGATAATGTGGCAAATGAGAGAAATTCATAACTGGAAATTAAACATAATGACCTACATTTGTATAAGTGATGTATTATTCCATGATGCATTATGGTGCTAGAGACCAGCTTATTTTATGGAGGCTATATTTAGAAATAAAATACATCTAAAGAGAAACAGTCTATGTAACCCATGATTTCAAATATGTCAATAAAATGTGCTTTTTAATTACACTTTTATTTTGTGTAGAATTATATTGGGTCTCCAAAAAATGTATACACACTTTTTTTTCTTCTGATAGCTCAATTGAAGTTTCTTTGTTTTTGTTTTTTCAGATTAACCAACTGGAATTAATCATTATTCAAAGTGTGTATTTGTAAGCTAAACTTTTTATAAAATAAAGAAATACTTCAAATTAAATTTTCTCCCTGTGAGAATGAAATAAAAATTCTTAGAATAGCCCTGGGCTGGTGGCTCAATTATTTAGAACGTTGTCCCAAGACACCAAGATTCCAGATTCAATTCCCATTCAGGGCACATACAAGAATAAACTGAGTTAAAACCTGTTTCCACCACACGGTAAATGATGATTCTGAGCATGTTAGTTAACATCCTTAAAACTCATTTTTTTTTTATGTCAAATAGAGGTGATGACAATAGTAATTCTTACCTTGTAAGGTACTTGTGACTAGCATTTAAACTGCTTGAGCCATAACAGTGATAGAGCGTCAGCCTGCAGACTGAAAGGTCCTGGGTTGGATTCCGGTCAAGGGCATGTACCTTGGTTGTGGGCACATCCCCAGAAGGGGGTGTGCAAGAGGCAGTTGATCAATGTTTCTCTCTCATCGATGTTTCTAACTCTCTATCCCTCTCTCTTCCTCTCTGTAAAAAAAAAAATCAATAAAATATATTTTTTTAAATAAACTGACACAATGCAAAAAGCATTTTCAAAGTTTTGATAAGTGACTTTTAATGTGCTATTATTGCTTCCTTTTTTTCCCCCCATTCTAGCAACCTGGGGCCTGATTATTTTCACTCTTGGGGAAAAATTGTTCATTAAATGAAATACCAAAAACCATGGAGTCTGAAGCCTGGGTTGAGACAAGAGTATTGATCTTTTTTAAAGCTTTCCGTGATTCTAACGTGAAGCCAATAGCAAGAACTATCACTTTTGCCACTGTCAGCAGATGAAAATCCTCCCTAGCCTTAGCTGCTTCTGGATCTTTACACAAAACTCAGATTCCTGGTGAGAGGATCTTTTAACATTAGCTTGGGCAATGTCTCCACACTGAGGTCAGAGTTTCACTGACTGTATTCAAGGTGGGAAAGACTGTTTCCCAAAGAAAGGAATGTAGGCCCTATCTGGTTTGGCTCAGCGGATAGAGTGTCTGCCTATGGACTGAAGGTTCGATTCCCATCAAAGGCATGTGCCTTGTTTGCAGTCATGTCCCCAATAGGGGGTGTGCAGGAGGCAACTGACTGATGTTTCTAACTCTCTATCTCTTTCCCTTCCTCTCTGAAAAAAATCAATAAAATATATATATTTTAAATTTTTTATAAAAAAAAAAGAAAGGGATGCAGGACAGACCAGAGCTGAGGAGGCCACTGCAGTACCCAATAATAATTAAAAGACAGCATTCAGGTATTCTCTAAGAGAACATGAAAAGATAATGGAAATGTTCTACAGCTTGTTTCAACTCATGGTTACTCAAGATAAAATTACCTGAATGCTTAAGATCGGTGCATTTTATTACATATAAATTTTAAATAAATAGATATGTAAATAAATAAACCAACAAACAACTTTATAAAAACTTTGGTGACTCAAACTGTCTGCAATGGTAAGATGTAATTTATTAGCAGTCTTTCAATCCTGTTCTGTATTATGAAGGAAAAGAGCCACATGCTAACCTGACAAGCTCAGGGGAGGCTTGCGTGGCAGTCTTGCAAAATCAGAGACCTAAAATAACCACAAAAGATGGTTTGAAATTTAAATATCTAACTACCCTGTTTCCCCGAAAATAAGACAGTGTCTTATATTAATTTTTCTCCCAAAGTTGCGCTAGGTCTTATTTTCAGGGGATGTCTTATTTTGGGGGAAGCATGGTACAAACAGGTTATAGTGGGCAGTCAAGTCCTAGACCAATATTTCACCTGACAAAGATGAACTTTGATCTTCTTTACTGAGCCCATTTGCCTTCCGCCTCTAAGATAACATATTTGTGAGTTGTCTGGTTAAATTGTAACTTCCCTTTTTCTGGAGCCACTGGGGCACAACCGAATGTGATGGGCAACCGGACTGGTGCCTCAAATTCCTTTGATATCATGTTAATTGCTCCTGCACTCACCTAAGTACTGGCCATCGTTTTACTTTTTATCCAATCCCAGGGGTTTCCCACCACTTTGCTTTCTTCTGCCTCCTTAATCCATCACCAATGAATTTCATGTAACCCACCTATGTCTCTCCTTTGATTGCAATGTATAAATAGAAATGTAACCTGCCATTCTTTGGAGCATTATCTCAATCCATTGAGGTTCTGCTTCCCAACATATGTCGATAGTTTGGCTCAAATAAACTCACAAAAATTCTATACAGGTTTCAATGGGTTTTTTGTTGTTTTTTTTTGTTAACAGTATCATGATCTACAATTCAATAAAAAATGAAAGAGGAAACTCAGAAGGAAAAAAAACACACAGTAATTTGTTTTTTTAATATTTTTTTATTTCTAAATTCAAGTTAGTAGATCAAAGATTAAGAATCCCATACACACATGCACTTACAGATGAAATAATGCATCTGCAATATTCAGGCAATCACTTTCATTTTCTTCCTTCACTGTTAAGTGGATTTAATAGTGGATTTACTAGTACTAGTGCTTTATAAAATCGCTTCATTATTAATATGGTTAGAATATATAGAGCCTCTTTTAAAATTTTAGTCTCCTATATATCATTTAAAACTTGTCCCTTAGAATAGTATTATAATACCCATTTGCAGTTGAGAAAAAAAGTAACATTTTAATTGACTTAATAAAAAAGGAATTTAAAAGGTTTTATTCTGTTGTAACTTGTATTTCTATAAATATAATGTTCAAGAAATGTATGTATATCATTACCTCCTGTTTTGAATAAAAAAGCAAGATACTGGAGAACAGACCAAAAAGCCTATATTTGTATATTTTTCCTTGATTTCCTTTATAAAAAAGAGTCCTATTTAGTTTGGGTTCTGTGTAACTCTTTGAAATCCAAATGTTTATGTGTGCAGCATTATTTTTATATTTGAAGTCAACCACACATATAACCACATTTCTACACACATGTCTATATGTTTTCTAATCTCTAAATAAAATTATTTATATGATCAACTAATTTATATACTCTTTTTATCTGCTAATATTTATTAGTATTAGCAGTGAGTTCTGAGTTGAGCACTGTGTTTGAATATATATAGAACCCATAACCTCATAGAAATCCTCTCTATCGCTTGTTTTGAGAAACAGGTGGAGAAAAAATCTCTAAGCCAAAAAAAATAGTAATAAAAAATTGTGAGGGAAATGATGAAAAGGACTTGGAAGAAAGATACTGGAGAGATAACTTACAAGTAATGACAATCCTAGATAGAGGAGCGAAAGGCCAAATAATATTGAAAATCAGCCAGAGGTGAAAAAACAGCGGGGATCATTCCCAAATCCTGGGACAGTTTTGTGTCATGTCTAGGTCTCAATCCTGAATTCCAAGAACAAAGAAAATAGTGTAACTTTGTGATAAGGCAAATTAAATGAAAGGATAAAAATGGAATCCAGTCATTGATGAAAAAGCCTGATAGATAGATAGATAGATAGATAGATAGATAGATAGATAGATAGATAGATAGATTGCAGTGGAACAATATTCTAAACTTTGGAGAGACCGGGACTGGAACCAAGAATACTGTAGCAAGACAAGATAGCATCCATCTGCTCAGAAAAATAAAGATAGTCTTGGAATTTCAAAGATTAAGAGGCATTCTGCCTGAGCTGGTCTTGGCTTGTTGGCTCTGAGCTCATGCCCTCTCCTTCCCTAGGGTCTGTGTCCTCAAACCAAGCATCCCAGGCCTCTTGGAAAGCTGGCTTCTGAATAGCTTCTAATCATAGGAAACCCTGACAGGAGGTTGACAATTGGAGAAAAGATAAACCGAGATAATTCGTCTTCCTCTCTGCTTCAGGCATCCTTGGCTCACACTGACTCTCTTCTATGATTCCAGGTCCCATTGCAATTCTGGCAATACTGCCTCGTCTCTTATCCCTCCAGCCCTAATTGAAATAGCTGTTTCTTGCTATTGCTAACCAATGGGCTGCCTCATCTCTACCCACACTTTTACCACTAGTTTCCTGTGATTAGTCTTCCAGCTACTGAAGTGCCTCGCCTGGACTCTGTTTCATTGACAAGAACCTGATACATTGTCTGCATTTATGATCTCCAATATCCTAAGTATTCTGAGAAATAACTGTTGAAACAGAGCAAATATCTCAGGGAACACTAAGAGGAAGAAAGAGTTAGAGAATCCATTTAAATTCATATAACAATGGATTTTGCAATACATTGTTAAGCACTAATGGGTGATGATAATGAAAATGAGGTTTTGAAAAAATATCTTTTTGTAAAGCTCCTTAAAATAAAAGAGATGTATAAGAAGGGTGAGTTTAATAACATTCTGGAAATAAATAATTGTAGAGTCTCTTGGAGAAAGGAGGAAATGGAAAAATTCCAAGTATTTTTAAGATTTCATCTTGGGATTGGGGAATGATGGCAAGTAAATGTAGGGGGCATGCAAAATTATTTAATACTGATATGTTCTCATAAAATAGGAAGGAGGTTTGGAAAACATCCTGGAACTTCCAACTTCACAGGAAAAATTTTTTAAAAATTCAACCATGAAAATTTTTTAAAAATCACAAAAGAAGAGAAAATAACACCATAAAATAATTACTAAGTATACATGCAACTTAAAGATTTAGACTAACTTTATCACTTAGGATACAAAATGTCAGTGGGTTAAAATGTCATCTCATATAAAATAAATGTGAGACTATGATAAACAAAAATAGCTATTATTTACAAAACAAGGTGACAGAAAAAGGTTTAAAGTTAAGTGGATGTCAAAGGCACACCAAACAAATGAAAATGAAAAGAAAGCCCCCAATGTAATGTTCACATCAAATCATACAAAACTCGGGCTAAAAGCATTAAATGGGGCAAAAGTTAACTATTACATATGATTTTAAAATGTGTAGATTTCAAAAAATAAACCTTGCCAAAACTGGTTTGGCTCAGTGGATAGAGCGTCAGCCTGCGGACTGAAAGGTCCTGGGTTCAATTCTGGTCAAGGGCATGTAGCTGGGTTGCGTGCACATCCCCAGTAGGAGGTGTGCAGGAGGCGGCTGATTGATGATTCTCTCTCAGCGATGTTTCTAACTCTCTATCCCTCTCCTTTCCTCTCTGTAAAAAAATCAATAAAATATATTTTTAAAAAAACAAATAAGTAAACCTTTATGCCTCAACCACCATACATGTATGTGTACACACAGACACACATGCACACGCACACACATACATGTGGAGAGGAGGTAGTAAAGCAGAGATTTTCTAACATTGTCATTGCAGGCCTGACTCTTTGCCAAAGCTTCTGATGGAGGAAACAGAATAGCATCAAACAGCATCATTAGGCTTTTAGAATCAGGCAGCAGCTGTATTAATAAAGGAGATGGCTTTCTAAGCTGAGAAATGAGAGTAATAAAACAGATTTCTTTTTGTCTCTTGTCTCTGCAAACTTATTAAGTGAACATCAAATTTGCATCAATGTTACAAGACCCCTGAGAGTCAAGCCTTGCTCCTGAAGTGCCATGCAACTCTCCATGCTCATGTCTGGGAGCAGCTCTTCAAGGAGTGTACCCTTGCCTGTTGTAGTGGTCTTAGATGAGAACAGATGGTATCTAAGGTCTCTTCCAGATCTGTTATTCCAATATATTGAAAAGTTTCTACCAGGTAGCTACTACTCATAAAGCATATGGCAGTATATTCTCAGATGTGTATGCAGCACAGTCTCCTTTCATAGGGAATAAAAATTTTCTGGAAGTTTAATTATATAGTGACTTAAATCTTTACAACCTGGTATAAATTCTTACTCTCAATAGTCCTACCCACCTATAAAATCAAAAGAAAGTATATAATAAGTGAAAACAAAACTAGAGAAGTAAATTTTTTAACAATCAAAAGTATTTATTCAACTAGATTATTTTGTTGAAATCCAATTATAAATGATTACTTTAATAATAAAGAATATTTATTTAATAATGAGGATTTTCCTATGTCTAGCTCTGTTTTAATATTCCATGCTGACTTAAATATACTGTATTATAGAAAATGTCTGCTTCCTTAGAAATGTTTTATAAAATATTAAGTATAAGACTTGACTATTTGAGCTAGTCAGGCTTTTCACTTTAATGAAGCAACTATAAGATGTTCTCTTATACTAATTTTAATTAGAATTTACTAGTCAGTTCTGTACTATTATCTACATGAATATGAAGTTTGCATTGCTGCATTACCAAATTCTGCACTTTGCTGTTATGTATTGTAATCACCACCACTATCAGGAACATAAAGAGTCTTCATTGACAATGAATTGTTGACAAATACTCTGCTCACAATATGAAGGTGGAAATGTGTGATGGCAGAGGTTGTTTTCAACTTACCCAGCTTCTGTGTTATGGTCCAATTTCTGTCCCATTTTTTTTCAAGGTATTGCAAACCTCTCATTCTTACAGTGTACCACAAATGTTTACATGTGGTGTTTACCTGCAGTAAAGTTAAACACAAAGATAATTATTGTGGTAGAAATTAAGAGCTAGGAATCCATTACAAGCAGTAATGCATTATCCAGAATATACTTATATTAAATGTGCAATTAAAGGTAAAGTCAAAACACAATATGAAAAACTTCAAAGCTTCTAAGAATGTTTCCTGGGCTAGTAGAAAATTTTGGATCAGTTTAAGAAATATGGATTTTTTTTTCTCCCCGTCAGAATGGCTTAATTCGTTAAACATCATCCTGCACACCAAAAGATTGCCAGTTCAATTCCCAGTCTGGGCACATATCTGGGTTGTGGGTTCCATTTCTGGTCAGAGCACTAAAGGAAGGTAACCAATCAATGTTTTTCTTTCACATCAATGTTTCTTTTTCTTTCTTTACCTCTCCCTCTCTCTAAGCATGTCCTCTAGTAAGGATTAAATATGCATATGGATTTTGAGCATAACAACTAATAAAAATATCAAAATACTTTTAATTGAATACAGAGAAGTTTGAAGCTAGGAAACTAATGGAAGAATCTAAATACTTTATCAAGGTTATAAATAATCCTGTTATCTGTTGCCAAACCGATTTTCTTACTTACAGAAAATATAACCTGTAGAAGATAAATCTAAATTTCCAACTAGTGGTTTCCAAAATTTATCTAGATGAGAAATAGCACAAATATGTAGAAACATCAGTTATTCTCTCAGATCTTTGCTTTACTTGGCTTATTTATCTACTCAGTTGCTTTGAAGTAGGCAGGAGAAAATAACCTCTTTAATTTCCACCTTCCCTCAGTGAGAAATGGTGATGTTAATGAACAAAATATTTTCAAAGAGAAAAGAACAAGAAGGAGACAGAGGCAGGGAAAATGAACTAACTGGCTAACATGCTTCCCTGCACAGAGATCTGGCTGTCTCTCTAAAATAATTAGAATTTGAAGTATTTTTTAAAGGTTTACATTTCTGGTATTTTGAAAAAGATCAATGTTTGTCAGCAAGATACTTGTACAATTTGAAAGGAAAATTTTAGATGTATCCTTCTTTCAATAAAAAATAGGTAACAATATTAATGGACATATGATCAGGATTCAACTTGAGGGCATTCCTGTTAGAACAGTCACTGTTTTCCATGTGACAACGGAAAATATTTCATGTGACAACTGAAAATATGGAGAAGTTTTGATATCACTTTACTATACTTTATGGTGGGGGGGAGTAAGTAAACCTTTTAATTTACAGTGTTTTAATTAAATTTATTGGAGTGACATCTATACTAATAAAAGAGTAATATGCAAATTGGTGAGGATGCCCTCACAGTAACCAGTGAACAGCAGTCTGTGTGGGCCAGTTAGGGGCAATCAGGCAGGCAGAGAGGTGAGCAGTTAAGAGCCAGCGGTCCTGAATTGTGAGAAGGATGTCCAGCTGCTGGTTTAGGCCTGATCCCGGGGATTGGGCCTAAACCAGCAGTCAGACATCCCCCAAGTGGTCTTGGATTGGAGATTGTGCAGGCTTGGCTGAGGGGACCCCCCCAACATGCACGAATTTCAGGCATCTGGCATCTAGTTGGTTAATAAGATCATAGAAGTTTCAAGTGCACATTTCTATGATACATGGTCTATATATTGCATTATATGCCCACCACCTAAGTCAAATCATCTTTCATCACCATATATTAGATACTGCCTCCTGGCACATACACCAGTATTTTTAATTTAGAGTTACTTAATGCTTGTTTTTTAAGACAAAATTCTGTAATTGTATCTGGAATCAAATGGGTGATTATTGAAGCAGGAAGGAACGTTAGACACTGGCTCACCTTATCTCTTTATAACAGAACTAAGCCTGACTCAGGGAATATAGCTTATTTGTAAGGGGATGGTAAATTTCATTAGATGAAATTTGGGTTAGGGTATTAGTTCCATGATTAATTATACCATGACCAGAATTAAAGGTATTCACCTTTCTAAACTTCATTATCCTTAACCATAAAATATGAATGATAGTATCTATTAAATATAAGGTTGCCAGGAAGGCTGGGTCAGATATGAGCACAAAGTATACTGAATATGAAAAGTGCCTAATAAATGGCACCTATTATTAATGCTTGAGATCACAAGATTAATGACTATTCTATGATGGCATAAGCCACAGAAAACATATGTTCTTCAGGTCATTATCCTCTATCTAACACTAACCAGCACTCACTATTATGGAGAGAACTTTGAATTAACAAGATGCCTGTGTTCTTGTCTTGACTTTGATAGTCATTCTACCCAGGATTTGGAATATTAGGTCTAGTAATACTTAATGTCGTTTTCTAATACTTTTTAAAATAGAATTTATTTAAACAATACAACAAAATTTAATCAACAATATAGTTGCCGTTGTTTTCTACTACTTGTGCCCAATGCTCAGGAAGCATTTTAATCCCTCTGTTGTAAAATTCTTGTGATTTTGATGCAAAAAATTCGGTCAATGCATTTTTGAGGCATTCTTCATTATTAATTTTTTTTCCAAGAAGAAAGTTTTGCAAAGAACGAAACAAATGGTAATCGGAAGGGGCAATATCAGGAGAATATGCAGGTTGAGGGAGAACTTCCCATTCCAACTGGCACAGTTTTTCAGCAGTAACTCTTGCAGTATGCAGTCGTGCGTTATCGTGGTGAAGAATTACGCCCTTCCGATTAATCAGCACAGGTTCTTTTTCTCTTAAAGCTTGGGCTAACCTTTCCAATTGGGCACTATACACTGCACTTGTAATGGTTTGGTTAGATGGTAAAAGTTCATAATGAAGAATTCCTTTAAAATTCCACCAAACACACAGCATCACTTTTTTCGCATGCAAGTCAGGTTTTGGCATGGGCTGCGGAGCCTCATTTTTGTCCAACCATTGAGGCCGCCTTTTCAAATTAACATACAGCACCCATTCTTCATCTCCAGTAACAATTTGCTCTAAAAACGGCAAACGGTTTTGACGAGAGAGGAGCGAACTGCAAATTGTGACTCTTTGATTACGGTTGTTGTCGGTCAACTCATGAGGAACCCATTTTCCAAACTTTTGGACTTTGCCAAGTGCACGCAATTGATTGGAAATTGTTTTTTGTGAACAATTTAAAGTTGTCGCAAGCTCTTGTTGGGTAATTTGAGGATTTTTGCACCAAAAGAGCTTGAAGAGCTTCTTGATCAAAATTGGACACACGGCCTCGACCACTCTTGTCATCTAACGAAAAATTTCCCTCGTGAAATTTCTCAAACCAACGCTGGCATTTCCTGGCGCTAACTGCATCTTGACCAAGAGCACTACAGATGTTTTTTGCAGCCTCACTTGCTTTTCTTTCTAATTGGAACTCGTAAAGCATGCAGTGCCAAATATGCTCTTCATCCGCCATCTTCTTAGCCCTAGTTTTGCAACAAAAACCAAACCAAACACAAACTTTTTCAAGCAAAACTTGTTAATTGCACTTCACACGTTCTGTAGATACCACGTGTTTGAAGGTTATGTCAATACAAGTCAACGCCAAGCAAGATTTTAAACGAATGTTTAAAAACGACATTAATTATTACTAGACCCAATATATCACTATAATTTCTTTGGACCTTGTTTCTCATACTACCATAAGGCAATCTTTTGTATCCTTTAAATGCTTTTCTAGAGGTAAAATTATATCATTATCTACTTTTATCTGAGTTACTAGTCTCTGAATGATTTGTTGACTGCTCATAGCTTTTACACAAGGTAGGTGAAGAGATTGCTCTTGAGTTGACACAACGAAAAAATGACTGAATTTTGACTTTTCCATTCTCTACACATTTTCTGTTACTCTGTGGCAATCAATAACAAAAAAAATTAGTGTGTGATGATCATTATTAAGTAAGATGATGGACCTTTTGGGTGACTCAAATTTGAAAAGGTAAATATACACTTAGGAAGAAAACTAACTTCACTCAACCCTAAGCATAGCTTATGGTGGATATTCAGTGCTATTCATGCCTAGTATATGACTAAAAGAAAAAAATTGAATGTTAACTGTTTTTAACATAGGTAAGACTCATATATTAAGAAGACAGCCAGTTACAACTAAATACTTCCTGTCCTTCTTTCCTGTACTATATTTCATTTACAGACACATTGCTCTTTCATTTTATAGTCTCAGTCACACACACATTTCATTACTCAGGCAGATACAGGATATATATGGATATATACCAAGTCAAATATCCCCTTTCCCACCCTCCCCCCCCCCAAAAAAAAAAGAATGAAAACACAAGTGGTAGAAAATAACTTTTTCCTAAAACCTTTCAGAATCCTTCAACTTGTCTTTGAAATTAAGTTAGTTCATGAGTTTAGACAATTTTTCCACCGAAAATGCTAGTCATTCTCATCTCTGATCATATATGCAAGAAGGAAAAACTGAATATATCAAAATCAGGTTTGGGGGAAGATTCGGGGCTCCACCACATACCAGCCTGACACAAACCTGTTAGAATATTTCATCATTTCTAAAATTTCATGTTTGACTGCTCACCAACTTCCTGTGATTCAGTGAGTCTGTCCTCCCTAATCACTCCTCTATTATACACCATCTTTTGGCTGTAAAAATGTCTTCCCTTATCTCTGAATACATATGCTCTTCCAAGCAACATTGTACGTATGTATGCTGCCCCATTTGCATCAATGTTCCATTACTTTTCCGTATTTGGAAAATGTCTAACCACATTAAAAAACCTATGCAGGTTGTTCTGTTCTTTCCTCTGCTTCCTCACACATATGCTGAGACCACCCAGTAGAGCCCTTATAAATTTATGTTGTAAGGCATTGTCTTTCATTGCCTTTCTAACCTAACTATGCAGGAGTATTCAAATGTTCAATGTATTATTCACTTTTATATCAATGGTAATTTTGGTTGAATCAAATGGATTGAAAGATTCAGAGTTTCTCTAAACTTCTAAGAGCAAGTGTTCCAACAGCAGGAGACTTTAAAAGGGAAAATGACTTAAGAGTGATGGTAGGCTCTCATAATAAAATTGTGAAGCTATATTGACATAAGATCTTGCTAAGAAAAAAAAGTCTTTACCTACTTGAAGAAGCAGATATATGCTATTCTCTAATGAATTAAGATATCAAAGGGTGTGTATACAAAATAGAAAACTAGGTCAGAGAAAAGATGAGAGCTCAGAAGTAAGGTGATTCACTCGGGGGCACTGAACTATCCATGGAACTTTGTTCTTCCATGGGGAAGCAAAATGGGAAGAAAGGTTGCAATGTCCACCATACCACAGCAGATGTATCCTGAGACAGTGTCATTATCAAAGGAGGCAGATTGAAGTGATAAGGTGTATTAATCAGACTGGGAAAATCTTCCTAGCTTCATGTCCTCCCAGAGATATTAATCAGGTCCTTGTCAAGGTCTGGAGTATAGGTCACTTGGAGAAGGAGAATAGAAGAGAATAAATAGATTATTAGAGCTACAACCAAATGAGTTAGTGGGAGCCTCATCTCCAGCAAGGTATTAATATAATAATACAAATCAGGATCTGGGGAGGTCAGTTATTAGACTGAGAAGTTATAGTCTGGGAAACTATAACTACAGATATAGGGGAGTGGACAACAGAGGACTAGGAACAAGAGACTTTAAAAGGGAAAATGACTCAAGAATGATGCTAGGCTCCTTAGGCAGTGAGATTAACTCTCCTCTAAAAGATGAAAGTGGTGATTCAAATGTATTACTGGCTGTTTTAGTTAGATCTTCTAGCAGAGTGAGGTCAGGGAAGATAAAAACAGAATACAGAGTCAACAATGCAATGTGGCTACTTTTAGCTATTTAATTCTAGTCTTTATTAACTAGAGTAAATTAAAAGAAATTTATTATCAAGTGTAAAATAGTGATCAACATCTTATATTTGCACTGCCAGCTGCACACCAAGAATGTCATGTTATGTTTTTAGCATGCATGTTAAAATGGAAAAAGACACATGAACATACTGAATGGACATGAGTAGTCAAAATTCAAGATAACCTCAAACTATACTATATAAATGCAAGGTTCTTTTTAGCCAGAAAGGAGAAAATATGAATCATTATACCACTACCTAAATGTAGAAGTGAACTAAATCTAGACATCATGAAGCTGAAGAGAATTTATAGTCTATCAAAATACAAAGACCTTTTCACTTTTTTCAGTAGTAGAGTTGCCGAAACAAAAATAAAATGATCTGCAAAATATATACTTTATGAAACATGCTCATTGATGAAATATTTTGTTCAGTATAAGTAAAAAAGAAATTAAAATTATCAACTCAGTGATATATCTGTCTTTCAAAATCAATTCTTTTATTAAAAGCAATTAAAAATTTTCCCTAGTTGTCCTAGATCTTATGATTTCTTACCTTTTTTTTTTCTTTTTCACTACTATAAATAGTATTCTTTTAAACTTATATATTCAAAGAGCTATTACTAATGAATGGGAACAAAACTGGTTTTCACACACTGATGTAATATCAAGCAACATAACCTGCAAATCAGATTAGATATGCATGCTAATTTTAACTATTGTAAAAAGTAAAAAAATAAATACAAAATACACTATTAACAGCCTATCTAATAAAAGAGTAATATGCAAATTAACCATCACTCTGCTACACTCACAAGCCAGGCCCACCAGCCATTCAGGAGTCAGTATGAAAATTAACCCAACCAAAATGGCTGCTGCCATGGAGCGAGCAGAAGGCTTGGGTTTCCCCAGCAATGGAGGAAGCCAAACTTTCCACACACCCTGTGGACCCAGGCCTCTACTCAAGGCTACAACGTTTCAATTATAAAAGATAAATAAATACCAACAAAAATGGTGGCAACCACAGAGCTGGAGAGAGCAGGAGGCTTGAGTTGCCCCCAGTGATGGAGGAAGCCAAGCTCCTGCAGCCCTGGACTGCCTTGGCCTACACTCAAGGCTATAAAATTTCAATTATAGAAGATAAATAAGTCCCAGATACCAGGTCCTCCACTTAGGTTGCAGGGGGAAGGGAGGAGGGGAAGTGGCCGGCCTGCAAACCACCACAGACTCCTCACCCAGGCCACCCCATGCCTCAAGGGAACCCCAAGGGAACCCCAACCTGATATGGGATACCCTTCAGGGAAAACCAGCTGGCCCCCACCTGTGCACCAGGCCTCTATCCTATCTTAAAAAAAAAAAAAAAAAGTAATATGCAAATTGACCATCACTCCAACACGCAAGATGGCTGCCCACCCCCATGTGGTCAAAGATGGCTGCCCCCATCTAGACTTAAGATGGCCACCACAAGTTGGCCATCAGGGGAGGGCTGTTGGGAGGGACCAGGGCTGCAAGGGAGGGCAGTAGTGGGGGACCCAGGCCTGCCAGGGAGAGCAGTTGGGGGTACCAGGCCTAAAGGGAAGGGCAGTTAGGGGAGACCAGGCTTGCAGGGGAGGCAGTTAGGGGCAAACAGGCTGGCAGGGGAACAGTTAGGCATCAATCAAGCTGGCAGGGGAGTAGTTAGGGGGTGATCAGGCTGATAGGCAGAAGCTGTTAGAGGCAATCAGGCAAGAAGACAAGTGAGGAGTTGGGAGCCAGCAGTCCTGAATTGTGAAAGGGATGTCCCAGATTAGAGAGGGTGCAGGCTGGGCTGAGGGACACCCCCACACACACCGTGTACAAATTTTGTGCACCAGGCCTCTAGTTAACCTATAAAACTCTAAGATGTTACTAAAAATAAACCTCTTAAACTTTAACTTAGAACTTGTCCACAAAAGTTTTTTAAAATCCTAGAATAGTTTTCTAAAATCCTAGAATATTCTTTAAGACATGCTACTTATGGACTCAGGAGAATCAAACACTGAAAGAAATCAATCTGTAGAAATTATGAATGTGTAAAATTTAGGAACCTTTATAACTGTGCTGTTACATTTCTTTGTTTGTTTTCCCTGCCTCTTTCTTTGAGGTTGCCAGTAAAATCTTTACAAATAACCGAAACTGGTTTGGTTCAGTGGATAGAGCGTCAGCCTTTGGACTGAAAGGTCCCAGGTTTGATACTGGTCAAGGGTATGTACCTTGGTTGCGGGCACAACCCCAGTAGGGGGTGTGCAAGAGGCAGCTGATCAATGATTCTCTCTCATTGATGTTTCTGACTCTCTGTCCCTCTCTCTTCCTCTCTGTAAAAAATCAATAAAATATATTTTTTTAAAAAAATCTTTACAAATAAAGAGTACCTTGTATTTCTTTTCTCAGGCCTCAGTAAGAATTGGGAAAACAGGGATCATGGAGAAGATTCAACAACAACAAAGACGAAATAAAAGGTGCTGTCTTTTAAAGGGGGCCACGTGGCAGAGTTTCCCTGAGTCGGCTGGGAGGAAGACAGGAAAAATATGGGGAGACCATTTGCAGAATTCTTTCAGGCTCTTTCTCCTCTCCTTGGAGTCTAGGAGAGGGAGAAACCCATTCCAGCACCACCTTGCACAATTTAACAACTTGACTAACACCCTTGTGGGAACCAAGGCACTGAATCCTGCCACACTTCACCCAGATCATGTAAAAAATAAACCTGCCGGCTTCTGCCTGATGCTAAGGGGCAATGCCCTTACATTTCCCTGAAGTCCAAGGTCTGATTTGGAGAACTGGGAAGCACACTCCTCGTTGCTTTAGAAGGCTCTTGGTTGGAGGGAAGATTGATCTTTCCAAGGTTTAATGAAGTATTTCACAGTGACATTCTCATTTTCATCTTTGCACCAGGCTTTCCTGACAGTGCTCTGGATTAGATATTTGCTCAGAAACCAATTTTTAATTTTAGCATTGTTTGGCATCTGGAAAGCTGGGAGCCTTCCAAACGAGCAAGTCACGATGTATTTTTGTTGAAAAAGTCCTTCCTTTATGTGTTCCTGTCCTCTCACATTTTATAATAGCCAGTGGGAGCCACCACGTAACACTGGCAACAACACCCTGGCCGGAAATGTCCTCAGCTAAATCACCGAGCAAATTAGGTACATTTTCTACTTTCCACATTCGCACAGGTAACAGCGCAGCCTGCCCCTTGTAGCTCTACATTAACAAGCCCACACACTATCATTTCAAATCATAGCTCCTCCATTCATTGCATATGGGAGAGTTTTTAGCCTCTAAAACAGCACATTAAATTTTTGGTACTATCTCATCCACCAGGATCTCAATTCTCAATGCATACTGCCATTTTCCCATCAATGGCAATATGGGAAGAGGAGATGAGGATAGGGAAGGGAGGGAGGGAAGGAGGAAGTTGGGGAGCGGCAGACCGGGTAGATGGGCAATAAGTGGAGAAAAATAATCATTAAAAACAACCCTATGTTTAGCATGATGTTCCCTAGGGCCAGTTCAGACCTAGAATAAGTACATGATTTTAATCATTAAGATCCTGCTTTGTGTCTCAGCTCCATATCTGACATTATAACTGTACAAGTTTAAGAACATCCGTTTACCTCTCTGAGTCCCCAGTGTATCTTCTGAGGAATGGCAGAAGATAGCCAATGTCTCTTTGGTTCTAAGATCTTAAGCTTGTGCTGCCTTTGGAATACTTGTGCATAAAAGAGAGTGAAACCAAACAACCAATGGGTCTGGGCTGCTTGAAGATGAGTCCTATATGAGCTTTTATTCCAATAATGCTGGCAGTATGGAAGCGCAGCAGGTCATCTAGGAAAATCTGCTCGGCAGCTCCTGCTCCCCATAAGCCAGCTGCTTATGTGGGGTCCAAGGACAAAGATTACATTGGGAAGTGGGTAAAGGAAATAAAAACGGATATGCAAAACAAAAATGGGTTCTATAAGCATGAGGAAGTGAACAAAAGGAATAAGAATGGGTAAAATGGTTACAGATTACAGGCAATGCAGGCTGGGGGTTTGCAAAGGCAGGGGGCATCCTGGACTCCATTGTTTTTTTTCTGCAAAAACACTGTTAGTCCTTCCATGATAATAGGCAGCTCCCAGATGGGAAGAATGGGCTGAATTTCCAAAAACGAACTCCCAGGTCCTGCTTGCAACTCCCAGCCAGGTTAGAATGTGCATTCTTTAATCAGAACAAAACAATCTACTGTTAATAGAGCTTGACTGATATTCTTATTTCTTATAACTAATATCTAGTTACCAATATTCTATGTCTGCCCCTAACAAGAGTATGCATCCATCCTCACCTTCAATGTCAGAGGGTGATTGCTGTCAGAGAACTGCTGCACAAATCCCTAATGTGTCTTCCGTGTTAATATACCACAAGGGAGCCACAAGGTGCTGGTGCAGTCACTGTTTTCCTTGTTTGTTCAAATAGAGCTGTACCAACTTTGACTGTTCACTGTCACCTGCTACTGAGTAAATTTGAAGATCTAATTGGCTTTATTAAGCAACTCATGAGTCAAGCAGCATTCTGTCTAGCAACTACCCTGTTTCTCCAAAAATAAGACAGTGTCTTATGTTAATTTTTGCTCCCAAAGATGCGCTAGGTCTTATTTTCAGGGGATGTCTTATTTTTCCATGAAGAAGAATACGGTGCACATTTATTGTTAAATGAAAAAAAAAGGAAATTTATTACCTGTATACGGTACAGTAGTACGGTAGTTGTCAACACAAACCAGACAAACTGTGAATCCTACAGTATTAAGAATTTACTCATTTATTCAATGACAATCATGTCATCATCTTCTGGAACATCATCATAACAATCCAACTCCTGAATTTCCTGGTAAATTTCTTGTGATTCCATTTCTTTCAGAATCAGTGGACCAAATCTCTCATATATTTCACTCAGAAGGAAACCTGTAAGAAGGTCTTATTTTCGGAGAAACACGGTAGAAGGGACGCTCTCAAACAGTGGTTCTCAACCTTCCTAATGCTTCGGCCCTTTAATACCGTTCCTCACGTTGTGGTGACCCCCAACCATAAAATTATTTTTGTTACTACTTTATAACTAATTTTGCTACTGTTAATGTATCATAATGTAAATATCTGTGTTTTCCGATGCCAGAGTTAATAACATAAAAATGTTTCACTGTGGCTCTGAACTTAAGGACCTCTTCCCCTTTTGAATTTAAGACCTTGATATTCTCACCTTTATTATTCACATATTGCTTAAGTTCTTAATTTATGTGTCATACTAACCACTGGAAAGTCAGTCAAGATAACTACAAAACAGTACTCCTATCCTAATGGACCTCACAGGAAGACAAAACATTTTGCTAACTAGTGTTATATAATAAGAACTATAATACTGACATGTATATACCTATGAATAAGAGTAGGTTACTCGCCTGTCCAGTTTGGCTCAGTGGAAGAGCGTCGGTCTGCGGACTGAAAGGTCCCGGGTTCGATTCCAGTCAAGGGCATGAACATTGGTTGCGGGCACATCCCTGGTAGGGGGTGTGCAGGAGGCAGCTGGTCGATGTTTCTCTCTCATTGACGTTTCTAGCTCTCTATCCCTCTCTCCTCCTCTCTGTAAAAAATCAATAAAATATATTTAAAAAAATAAAAATAATAAAGAGTAGGTTACTCATGTCCTCTGAGTGGATCAAAAAATGCTCCAGGCCCTAGCTGGTTGGACTCAATGGATAGAGCATTAGCCTGAAGGGTCCCAGGTTCAATTCCAGTCAAGAGCATATGCCTGAGTTGTAGGCACGATCCTCAGTAGGAGGTATGCAGGGGGCAGCTGATCAATGATTCTCTCTCATCAGCGATGTTTCTCTCTCTTTCTCTCTCTCTGTCTCTCTCTCTCCATTCTGAAATAAATAAAAATGTTTTAAAAAATGCTCCAGATTAAATGTGACATTTGAACTGAGACTTAAAGGACAGACGTGTGGCAAGCAGTAGGCACAGCATGCATGAGAGCAGAAATATGAAAGTTTATTGCATGTTTAGGAAAAATAATGAGTAATTTGCTTCACCATTATGATATTCCCAAAACATTAAGAAGATAAATGTTCCTTACATTCTCAAGCTAAAAGATATGAGATGGTTAAAAATGTTCAGCTCATGCAGCTGGAAATAGGAACAAATTCTTAAACTAATATTATTATTAATCCCTTAATCATCCCTAGTTAGAGGCTCTTTAATTTACATTGACTTCCATTTCATGAAACCAGAAATAATCATCACATTTGGGGAGGCAGCTGAAATCAGTGCATTTTTTTTATTCTGTTAACTCTGGTCCTGCTGAGGAAACTGGCTTGTGTGCCTTTTTTCTCAATAGTCCCTCCAGCTTCATTTTCCTGAGCTTTCTCATCCTGGATCCCACAGTTTGCCACTGATATCATTTGTTCTCTAATGAGATCGAGGTCTGTATTTGCTATTGTCGATTCCTACCTAATGTTAACATCCTGCAGAGGTAGGGTCCTCATTAAGGGCCATTCATGATTTGGCTAATACCCTCCCCCCCACCCCACCCCCACCCCCCGCCAACTATCTTTTTAACACACAGTGTTATTATGAGAAGGCTAACAGGCTAATTCCAATGTAACCCTGATTTTTTTTGGGGGGAGGGGAGGCAGGGGGAAGAGTGGGGCCTAGCAATCTGAATCTGTGCCAGCAATCTAATGTACATTCTTGATAACCTATAATTAAGTCATTGCCCCTTTCTCCACAAACTGGTCTTGCAAGACCTGTTACCTAAATGCTTGCATTTTACTGAGGCGTAGACCGGTCCCTGAATGGGGTATTATCAGTGCTGGCACCAGGCCGGGCCCTTAGGTATGGTCTCAAGACCCCCAACACCTGAGCTTTCTGCAAAGCCCATGAAAGCTCCGGAAGTATAATCCATATTTGGGGGACAAAGACACCAAAAGGGTATAAAGGAAAAGCTCCCGCTATATTGCTGTGCTCAGATTCTGGAGGCGACTCCTCTGAGACCGCTGGCATAATAAAGCTGTGTAACTCCATTTCTCTAAGCATTGCTTGGATTTCTTCAGTCTACTACAACAATTAAAATAAAACTGAATTGTGTCCCACTCTCTCATATAACAGACTGGGAGCTAAATTCACATGTGTCCCCAGATATTCTTTAATTTCTAAGACAAGTTCTTAAAATAATCCAAAACCTGGCTGAAACCGGTTTGGCTCAGTGGTAGAGCGTCGGTCTGTGGACTGAAGGGTCCCAGGTTCAATTCCGGTCAGGGGCATATACCTTGGTTGCGGGCACATCTCCGGTGGGGGGTGCAGGAGGCAGCTGGTCGGTGTTTCTCTTTCATCGATGTTTCTAACTCTCTATCTCTTTCCCTTCCTCTCTGTAAAAAATCAATAAAAACATATTTTAAAAATATAATAATTAAATAAATAATCCAAAACCAGTCTAAGTTGAACAGGAAAACAAGGAGAGCACCTAAAATGATAAATAAGGAAAAATAAGATTTTTGTTGACATATCATCATCACTATGATCAAAAGATTTTTGGAATGCTATTAGCATCTTTACATTACAAGGACATGGATATAAAACAATACAGATTTAAGAAAGCTACAAAGAAGGTTAGTAGCTACATTAGTAAAATATGATTGCATAATCATGAAATGTGTAAATAGTTGATACTAATATTTTAGGTGTGATTAGGTGTTCAGTGAATTTTAAGAATAAAAATTGTTGCAGTCTTCTATAAAAGGAAAAAGAGGTCCCTTTAGGCTGGCATGTATTACACTAATTTGCTACACCTGCTCCTAAAACCTAAACTATCAAATGCACAGCTGGCTTGTGCCTTGAAGTCACTATCATTTTAGTTTGCCAGCTAATTAGTGTTCTCTTCTCCAACCATGTATATACGTGATAAGGGGAAACTAACATTGACTGAGACTATCCTTCAATCTAGTGTTGTGCTCATCGTAATGAGATATCTTTTGAAATTCAAGTTAAATTGACTTAAAATCCATATCAAGTCCCTAAGGAACTCTGCCTGCCTTCCTAATGGGAAACAGGGGTGGGATGGGTGGAGAGGAATAGTTAGAGTGTTTAAAAGCCTTCTCACTGTAATCTCTTGTGATAGCCTTGGGAACTGACCTCTCTTTTGGTCCAGAATGGGGTTTAGTCTGTGTCCTGGACAGGTGCTCTCCCACAAGATGAATCTTGTTTAGAAAATCTATTTCTATTTTAAGGTCCTGTATTTTGGTGTCTATTCTTTGTGTTATAAACCTAGAATAGCAGTGTGCTGTTTTGCATGCTGTAGCAATGCTGGTGATTGGCTTCAATGTCTAGCAGACTTTTCCTGAGCAAAAAATCAAATTCTTGTATGTTAATTAACCAATAACTAACTTCTTTCCCCCTACCCCATGGAAAACGTTTTCCATATTTCAAAACAGTAACTTCCTCATATTGAAGCACTGGCAAAAATTCAATACCAATACAAATGTAAAAACCGGTCCCGGCACAAATGTAAATTTCTTAGGAGGTCGAAATATGTGTGTCAGGTGAACTTTATGAATTTCTTTTAAGGTCAGAATTTTTTAAACATATAAAACAATTAGAAACAATATACACCAATAGGGTGTGCAAAATAAGCCACAGTTCAAATTTAAGCTGAATAACCAAACCATGTAAATAACCTCAACTAATATTTGCTAACATCTAAAACATGGCACATATTTTCAATAATTTAAAATTTAGTTAAAATCTTCTCATCTCCCACTCCCTAGAGGAAATACAACTTCAAAAAATAATAAATCCAATTATGTACCCATGGTAGGAGATTCTGGCATTCAATATAGCTGAGTTCAACAGAAATAAAGAAAATCATGAAGATTTATCAAGAATTTTAAAATGATCACTGGTAGCAATTTATTAGAAGCTCTAGATGAGAAAGGCAGTTCTCCACTTTCTAATAACAGCTAAGGTTGATGTTGCATAATATAATTTAACAGAACAGCATTCTGACCAATGATGAATACCTTATAAAACATGTTTTTGCCTATTCAGTGTTCCATTTTAAAGCTACTTATTTTGAACAATATTAAAAACTTAAAAATCCATTATGCCAACAATTTCCAGAAGTATTAACTGAACAATATGCCATTTTTAAGATGCCATTTATTAAATTGAAAGTAAAAGATGGGATATTCTGGGTTTTACAAAGTATTTAATTCAATACTTTGATTTCTCCCTATTTGCAAACTACCTTTTCTTCCTCAGAATGGAGGGCAGCGAGCATTATTCAGAGCTCCTACTCAAACCCCATCTCCAAGAATATGTCAGAGGAAATCTAAGATAAAAGTTCTGTTTAAGGTAAGAAGATTCCAGTCTCATTCTAACAATATTTCATTCCAACAAACTGTCATGCCAGCTATTCCATCAATGACTAGTAAAACGATCACTGAAAACAAATAGCAGCACCCTCATTATATAATTTTACGTGGACTGCCTTGCATCCAAATTCATGCATGTGGAACATTTGTACGATACATTAGTGTTAAGAATTGAAAAAGCCATCTACAAATGTCCTTTCTTCATTCTGAAATCTATATCATTGTTTTCAAAACTGAAAACGAAACATCCTGACTATACACTAAAAACATGTTAGAGCAGAATATAAGAATGTTCTGGAAAACTTCAGAACTGACCTTCTGACAGAGTGCCTTTGTTAGTGTTTAAACCTCTAGGAAGAGTTAAAAGGAGACTACTGAATATTAAACAGGTATTTACTTAAACACTGTTGATTTCTATTAGCCAAACAGCCCTAAAAAACCAACAGGTTTCTCAGGAATTTGAAACAATAATCAACTTCTTGTATGTTAAGTGATCATTAACATAACAAAGCCTAGTTAAAGTCAATGAATATGCATAAGATAATTCCCAGCTTTCTGGCCTCATCTGCAACTACTTTACCCTTTTCCTATATCTAACAAATATGGGTTTGCATCCATACACATGTTATATTCATCTTGCTCATGTGGCATTGTTTCACAAAAGCTCAAACTTTAATTACTTATGAAAAATCTGTAAAGATGCAGATAAGGTGTTGCTTAGCCAGTGATATCTTCCTGAACCCTAGAATGGATTGCATATCATCTGAGCAGGTGATCAACTGAGAAATAAACTAAATAATATTAGAATTACCTGTTTGTTTATCTGTCTCCTCCATTAAGTTATAAACTCTCCATTATCATTTCAGATTTTTGCAACCTGTAATTATATATTTCAAGGGGTAATCTTCGGACTATTATATACCTCAATATACTTTTTTAAAAGAATGTAACATTTTGTCTAGCTTTTAATTTGATTCTCCAAAACTCCTTGCATAGCTCAAATGGAAAATGGGTGCTTAATATATATTAGTAGACCTGACTTGAATAATGAGCTAAGTTATAATAGGGTTGTATTATATCAATAATTAACGTTTTAGTCAAATCCTGTGACAAAGAACAAAGCTTAATTCACCCTAGAAAGGGCACAAAGCTCTTGATAATGACAAGATTAAAGACCTATTAATATTTCATAGAAAATATGATCATTAACATTTATCTATTATGCCTACCATTTTTAATGTTATGTCATTTTATGACTTAATATGTTAGTTATATGAAATTCAGTTTTCCCCTTATTTGATGTTTATTTTTTAGATGCCAATTGGCTATAAATATATGCAAATTTGAAGCTTTGGGAACACATCATTCCTTCTCTGAAATAGTGTAATACTGTGGAGAAATTAACTAAGTTAAACTACAAAGCATCTATACATTAAACAAAATTTATATGTAGTTCAGGGGAATAAAACCGAGATAAGGAATGACACAGTACACTTGGTTAAAATACTCAAATAGAAAAAAAAATATGTATCTTAAAAATAAATATCTAAAATAATGATAATTATGGATGAAATGATAAGTGAGCTCATAAAGATAACAGATATTCGAAATACGTTGAACCACGTCATTAAAACAGATGAGTTATATGACAAAACATATTTTCTTGATTTCACACAACAGGATACTACCTGCTTTCTTGTAAGTGAATAAATGTAATTTATAGATTTGAACATTCATTTGCAGAGAAACTGCTATGGTGAGAATGTACTTTCATCAAGAATAGAGTGATAATTATATTATTAAGCAGGCACAAGATTGTTTTCACCCTTGGTATCTCTCACTCTATAATCTGTACTCCCTTTGCTCTTCAATGACTCATATTTCTTCAAAGTTACCAATTGTCAGACCCCACACTCAAAAGAACACTTCAAATTAGATCTTACATAAGCTAATTGAGGAAAATGCTGTCCAAAGGAAAAATATCTTATTGAGCATTTGAGTGTATTAAAATCCTCATCTCCTTGATTCATCTTCTACAAATGCATTTATTAAATTGCAGGGGCAAAAATATGCAGCATTTGGGTAAAGATTTGGTCATATGTTGGACCTCAAAAATAATTTTTCCTTTTATTTTTGTATTTCAGTATAGACTTTATACGATACAGAGCATTCTCGGACAGTAGTATGTATAAGTTCATTATACAATTATTATTTGTAATTTCTAGCTCAAGAAAACAATCATTCTCAGAATTTTATAACACATCATTAAGGTGGGTCCCGTTTTTGACACTTGCATATATTATGGTAGGTTGGTGTGAAATATTACCATAATCAAGAGAAAGTAGTAGTTCCCAGTATGCCAACTATAAATTGCTAATTTAGCAAAAGCCATTATCATTATCCCTCAAAGACTTCTCTGTGTGTGGCCCCGAGCTGGGTGCTCTATATCTGTCTTCCCCGACAAATTCCTTTATATGACTTCAGTAATAGCCCCACAGTTAGGTCCCCATATGGTTAAAGAGAAGCAGCACAAGGTAGCCAAGTTAGCCAGGTTAGAACAGAATACACTGAAGAAAATATATGGAATAAGCATGTAAGGGGCTGGGCAAAAGTAGGTTTACAGTAGTGAGAATGCAAAATGGAGTTTATTCTTGTATTATTACATAGTAATTATTGCAGTATTTTCCACAAGAACAATTGTAAACCTACTTTTGCCCTGTATACGGACAAACATGAAGTTAATTAAAACATTAATAAGCATTTCATATACACCGAGTGGACAGATTATTATGATCTCTGAACGCATAATAATCTGGCCGTTCAGTGTGTGTGTGTGTGTGTGTGTGTGTGTGTGTGTGTGTATGAGGCCCAGTGCATGAATTCGTGCATGGGTGGGGTTCAGCAAGCCTGGCCAGGGGGAGGGGACATGGGTGCTTGGCCAGCCTGCCTGCTAGTCAAACTCCTGGTCAAGAGAACAATTTGCATATTAGCCTTTTATTATATAGAATATACACTGAGTGGTCAGATTATTATGTGTTCAGAGATCATAATAATATGGCCATTCAGTGTATGTCCAGTGAGTTAAATAATAAAACTAAAATATGAGAATAGTAGGTCCCTATATAAATCTTTTAGATGCATTCATGCTAATTTAATCTAACATTTCCCAGTGATGCTTTGTTGACCAGTTTCTTCATGACATGACTCCACTTTTTTTTTTTCTTAATCGATTATTGATGTGTCATACTAATTCAAATGGAATTTCACTTGGTTTCCTAGAATTTACAAAGTTTTACTACTCAAATAGAAAGAGAATATGATTTGGAGTCAGATGACCTGGATGAGAACACAGCCTCTGTTGCTCTGTGAATCCTGGAATATATATTCACATTCTCTGAGCTGTGCTTCCCTCATCTGTTAAATTGACCTAAGAATATTTTTACAGTGTTGTTGAAAAGATTCGGTGAAATTATACCTGTAGAACTTCTCAGCACAGAAATGGCTATTGTTACTCCAGGCCATTTTAAAAATCCAACTGCTAAAAGAAAAGGTAATTATATTGTTGGTTTTCTACCCTGATGGGGCTTTGAGTGCTTTATTCTAATTCCTGGAAAAGAAGAAAAAGTGTAAGAGCAGTGACTATTCTACTCTCACCATGGTGCCCCTGGCTGTTCCCTTCCAGAGGATGGTCTGTCAGCCCATTTACCTCCACCACCCGGTTATGTCCAAGGATATTGTCTCCCTTTTCCTCAATACTTTGCTAGAGCTTTCTCTTAACTGTACCTATAGTGAATTTTATGACTCAATGGACTCACTGCTTCTAGATATAATTTTGAAATAGGCAAAAGTGGATAAGTAGAGAGAAAGAGTCCAATGAATATTCAACAAAAAATAAGTAATAAAACAAGAAATTTAAGTATTGTAATGAAATCAGGAATAGCTTGGTGAGAAAAAAATCATTGTGAATTTTATATACACTTATTATAGGATGTTAGGGATATATCCATACTGAGAGTATACAGGCTATACATATACATCATATGCATGCACTGTAGTTTCTGCTAGCCAAATTTTCCATTAAAATGAGATGTGTATGAATTTTTGAAAAAGTGAATGATGTATAACTTCCCTTTTACCTCAGAAATTTATTAATCTATCCAAAGCTATCAATAAGCAATTAAATCAGAGGTTTTCAAGTTTTTTAAAGATGTATTCAGAAAGAACTAAATAGTACTCAAATAGTCATCCTGACAATTTTTGCAGAACAGAGCATATTATGGGGAAAAATATACTAGCTATTAAAATGCAATTTTGAGCTAATAACATTTTTTAAGGTGCTGGTTACTAACCAAGGAAGGATTATGGTACTTTTGTTTTTGTTTAGAATAATCTCATCTCATACATATTTGCCTAAATGTATTTTCATTCTGAGGATAATATAATTTTATCTGATAAAGTTACTTTTTAATGCCTACAGTTTTTAAGAAATTAAAAATAGCTGTCACAGCCAAAACCGATTTGGCTCAGTGGATAGAGCATCGGTCTGCAGACTGAAGGGTCCCGGGTTCAATTCCGGTCAAGGGCATGTGCCTTGGTTTCGGGCATATCCCCAGTAGTGGGTGTGCAAGAGGCAGCTGGTCGATCTTTCTCTCTCGTTGATGTTTCTAGCTCTCTATCCTTCTCCCTTCCTCTCTGTAAAAAATCAATAAAATATATTTATTTTTTTAAAAAAATAGCTATCACAGATTCCATCCTGAATAGTGTAGAGAAGTGTAGAGAAGTTTGGTCAGAATTGTATTTGACTTTTCCCAATGGTATTGAAAGAGTGAAAAAAAGAAAATTCAGTTAGGACCATAAAGCCTGGTCTATTTAGCCAAAACCTAAAATAAATTCGATGGACTGAAATTAGTAATTACAGTGAAAATAATTTAATAGATCTAAAAATAAATATTGTGAAGAGGAGAAGGAATATAGGAACGGAAGGTTCCCGCAGTATTTGGTCCACAGAGAAGGACCGATGTGACACTAATAGAGCTCAAGTTTCCTTTTGCTTATGGCCCCTTCCAAGCCCTGAGAAAGGCCCTAAGCAATGTGTTCTTATAATCATGAATGTAAGAATTTAGAACAATCCACCACTCCCCACCTCAAAAAAAGCCTTCTTGGATCTTCATTTCATATTACATCAAAACAGATTCAGACAAATTCCAGATTCAACTAAACAAAACACTAAGCTATGGATTAAACTATAGAATAATTTGGGGGAAAAATATGTGTTTAACAAGCCAGTTGAGGAAGATCCAGCAAACTTCAATGTAATTAAAAATCAAAGGAAATTGACCTATTTGGTACAATAGGCTGATGTTTTCCACAGAACACACCAAGCCCATCACAAGGGTAGTTGACAATGAGATTGCAGGGAACATCCATCGTCAGCTTCTTAGCAGAGTTACCCATCCTTTGGCAACCACTGTGCCTATGTGTTTGAGGCAGAGCTGAGCCATCCTTAGCTGTAAGGGTAAGGGAAGAGGGGTTGATTGCCTTAAACCAGTCAATCAAGCCCATTCCCTGGTCTCAGCAGTTGGTTCAAGGAAAATCCAGTAGCCAAAGGAAAACAGTAAGATGTGAGAAGATATTTACTAAGGTCTTCCAGGAAAGGGAAGTTCCCTGTTCTTCCCACAGAGGGTGTTTGGGGAGATGCTCTCTCCTCTTCTGAGCTATATGATGTGAGAGTTGAGGTCTGGGACTCCTAAAACCATTTTTGCTGTTTCATGAAAAGTGACTCGGAGGGAGTCTGGTGGACGGTTGTGCAATCCCGTAGAGAGAGAATGAAATTAACATTAAGTGAGGCAGAGGGAAGAGTTTCGATGAATCATGCTCCTGGGTGCATTGTTTCAGTTATTATGTAAATGCTCACTACATGCCAGATTTTTCATTTCAAACCCAGTAAATTTACTTTGTTGTTTAAAGCAGTTCAAGTTGGGTTTTGCATATTCACAACACAGGACATTCCAAATGATGCGTTTTTTGGTTTTTTTGTGTGTGTTTTTTTTTTGTTTTGTTTTAATTTATATTTTCCAAGGCAAATGAGTGGATTTCAAGCAGGGTGCCCAAATCATTCACAGACAGTCCCCCAAAGATAAAAATTCCCAGTAACACCTTAGGACGTAATTCCTCACTGTATAAATAATTCATGATGGGACTCCACTGAATATATCTACCCTGATGCTCTTAAGATGGAAACTGACTTATAAACAATGTATGTTCTTCTAACGTGAAAGGACTAGCCTTCAACTTTTTAGGATTTCACAGTTTGTAAAGCTGTTTTATGTGTATTATCTCATTCAGTCTAGGAAACCAAAAGAAGCTTATGTTGGCCAAGATCCCGGGAACATGCTTTTAGAAAGAGTCGATGTCTATCTCCATCCAACTGACATTGATATTGATTCATTTTTTCAGTTCTTTATAATTGTATAGGTGCTATAAACCCAGCATTACTGTAACACACTACTCACACATCTACCATCCCATAAGTCACAAAACCAACCCACCCCATTTTTGGTTGATGGTCACTGGTTCAGTAACCCTTCTGCTGAGTGGGAAGTTTGTGAGCTTGTTGAGAGACAGACTGGGTTTGCAACTGCCCACATTTACCAAGTATAGAACATTTGGAGAAGTGACTTAAACACGTCGGGCCTCCAATTTATCATGTGGAGGCAGGGATAATAAACATCCACATCACAGAGTTTTGAGCACTAAGCAAGATAATTCCTTTTATGTTCTTTTATTCTTCCTGAAACTTGTCTTATCCCCTCTAATTCTTTTATAAAAGTATGCACATTTTCAGACTTTTTAAATATATAAGTTTGACCATTTCATTGCCATGCTTAACCTCTTTCAGTGATTTTAGAATGAAACCTGAACTTTATATCAGGACTTCCAAGATTGGCCATAATCTATGGCCCTGGACTACCTTTTCACTTCCTGTCACTTGGCCACCCCTTACAGCTCTGTGATCCTGGGTGTAGATCTTGCCCCAAAGGTCCTGGATATCCCCCTCAGCGTGACTTTATCAGGCTTGTTCCTACTCTAGGCCTTGACCTCTCTTTCCTTGGAGCATTTACTTGAGTAGCACTGCTCATACTCAGACCTAACACTCTGACACCTGAGCCTGTGACCATACACCCTGCATTGTATTGAAGCAATATGCTCTCGTATGGATACGTTTAGAAGCCGTAACTCAAATGACATTGTTAGTGGTAAACATGCTTGTATAGACACTTACAAATCATCATGAGCTTTGTAGAAAATAATCACTGGTCTTGCACACACAAAGCCCATGATTCTGGGAACAGAACTGTGTAAAACTCCTTCCCATCTTAGCCTGCCCACCTCACCTGGCCTGGAGAACATAGATTCTCAAAGAAAAAGAAAAAGAAAAAAAAAAAGGGTGGAGTATACATAAAGTAAGTAAAAGTTATCACACTTCACTTTCATGCTCCCTAAAATCTCTCAAAACTGAGTATATATGGATGGATACACTTTATTTTTCTATACTAACCACCTGCAATTTTTAGTAAATGTGTTTTCAGATCTGCCAAAACAGAATATTTGTACTCCCATTGAATATAGGTACATATTATAGAATATTAATAACAAAGGAAGTCAAATTTTTCCAAGGGCAATTCTTCTTATACAGACTTTGTTCCAGTTTGAGAATGATGAAATGCTCAGAGGAAATAATTTTCTCTCTGTAGGGTGGCCTAGCATCTCAAATTGCCTGGCACCTGGATATTAAATTACTCAGAAGTTCAATTGATCACTGTTTGTTAATGCACATTGAGCCAGCATGGGAAATTGGCAATTGAAAAGTAGTTTCTGAGAAAGAAAAAAAAAATCAAAGATATTCATTTGGAGTTTTAATAAGAAATCCCAGAAAAGCTCAACAAGAAAATAGTTAAATTAACTTAAATTTTACTATTTTTATTTTTTTTCTCAAAGGCAGGAAAGCAGCTGAGATAGAAAATAAATTAATTTTATACTACTTCACAGACTTCACATGGATATTACCCATGGCCTTTAGAAGGAGCATTGCTTTTATCTATTTTAGAATGAGAGTAGCTAAGAAGTTAAAAGCTACCCAACCACTTAAAATTTTTGACTGGAAGCATACGCTAGTGAGATAAGACCATAAATCTAGATTTTCCTACTACTTGAAATAATAAGTCTTCTGAGCAGAAAGAAAACAGCCAAATTTTTGGTAAATTATCCCCTAGATAATATACTTCTGTATAAATATAAACAACTTTTACCATGGCTATATGTTCGAATGTGTTTTAAAATAATTTTAACTTTGGCAAGGACCTTCTGCATCCTAATTTATTGCACTATCTGTTAAATTCCTTTCTTAGTAATCATTTCAGAAATTACAACATGCACACTTGAGTTGGCAAATTTAGTAAAATTGAGTACCTTTATTAATTCCCAGACCTTAAAACACTTCAACTACATGTATTTCATCTTTTTGCTATTTGTGTAATTATTGTCTGCATTTTAATTTTACATATATTTTAAATTTCATGGATGCTACTATTATTATTTTGTACAATTAATATTCATTTAGATTTACTTATATATTTACTCAATTCATTATTTTTTATTTTTTCCTTAACATATATTTTTTCTGTATGAAGTAATTTTTTATATATGTGATCACTCTCCTTTTTACCTAGTGAACTCATCTTAGTGTTTTTTTAATAAAGTTTTACCAGCAACAAATTATCTCAATGTTAGTTTTTCTGAGAAATGCTGTTACTCTTTTCCTCCTCTTTCTAATGTCAATTACATATAAGAAGACATTTTCATCATATTTTATGTATCTTTGTACTTTTCTGTATTTTATTACATTTTTATCTGGATATTTTACTGACAGATCTTCCCTACAGATGAATGTAATCTGCAATTATAGCCATTTAATTAAGTTACTGTATTTTTCAACTGAAGATTTTCCTTGAATTCTTTTGTAAATTCAATTTATTGGGGTGGCATTGGTTAAAAAAAATATAAAGGGTTAAAGTTTAAAATTCTATGATACATCATCTATATATTAGTTCTTTTTACTGCACTCAAATTCTTCATGATGTCATTTATTTTCTGGATAATCATAATAATCATAATTATTGAAGGACTGTGATTACTAAGTCCATTATTTGGATAATCTGTAGTTCTGCTTCTATTGTTTGCTTTTTTTCTTTTATCTGCTTCTTGGCAAACCTGCTAATCATTGATTAAATGTTGGAAATATATATATATATGAACATCTGATCATCGACTGGTAGCTATGACGTGCAATCACCACCAGGGGGAAGATGCTCAATGCAGGAGCTGCCAAGCTGACACACAAAGAACCAGAGAGGAGGGAGCGGATTCCAGGTTACATCACCCAAGAACCACCTTCTCCCTCTGAGACCCCTCAGGGAATGTCGGAGTGCTGGTTTCAATAATAGTTTCAGTATGAAGGCCAGGTTGAGGGACCTCACCTGCTGGAGGCACCCCTACCCACTCCACAGATGACCTTTGAGCCATGATGGTACCCCAGGTACAGTAGGCTGGGAAGGGGGGGGGGCGGCGAGGGGGGGGGGGGGGGGACACACTGTGGGAGGTTGGTTCCAGGGCATGTCCGGCCCATCTCACCTAGTCCTGCCCTGTCAGCCACCTTTTAATTAATTTCCTTTCAGTGTGCATGGATCCTTGCACTGGGGCAGGAGTTTAATATGTAATTGTGAGTGAACACCTAGCTTTTGACAGGTATTTGGAATACAGAAAGATCTTCCCAACCTGATCAGGAATTGAGTTCTGCAGCATATGCATGTTTGTCCTACACCTGGGTGTGATTCTGTTTTCTCTCTACACCTGTAAGAGTTTACCTCCTGGTTTTGAGGTGGGTTTTGGATTTCAGACTTGAGAAGTCATGGTCAAGCCTATCCATTTTGGCTCAGTGGATAGAGCATCAGCCTGGGGACTGAAGTCGGAAGGTTCGACTCCGGTCAAGGGCACATGCCCAGGTTTCAGGCTTGATTCCCAGTGCAGAGCATGCAGGAGGCAGCTCATCAATGGTTCTCTCTCATCATTGATGTTTCTCTCTCACACACACTCTCCCTTCCTCTCTGAAATCAATATAATATATATATTTTTAAAAAGTCATGGTCCATTTCTGGTTTACATTTTTCTTAGGATGCAGCCCTTCAGGCATTCCAGCATCCCAACTAAGAGTCTGGGATGCCATATAAGGCACTCTTCCTTGGCAACCCCGAAATGCAAATTCATTGGTCTAGTGTGATGAAACTTACAAAAGCCCTGCTCACTCAGTCTTTGAGGAGTTGGCCTCCCAAATCCTTGATGGTTTGTAGTCCAAATGTCAATTTTACTCTCATGGTGCTATGTTGTAGATAATCTGCCAGATGGCTGGGAAGATTAATCAGCCAGGCGCTCAGAGAATATTCAGAAAAGTAGCCTTTATTGCAGATGCACTAATCCCATGACTCTGGGGAGTCAGTCTCCAAATACTAAGTGATGAATATAAACAAAGTTTTCCCTTTACACCCTTAGTTTTTTTGTCTCCCAAATATGGACCAGGTTCTGGACTTTTTGTGGGCTTTGCAGCCCTCATAATATCACACTCAGAGGCTTGTCTGGCACCAGCGCTGCCAACCCCCTCCGGGTGTTGTATTTGGTTCATGGTTTCTGGCTCTGTAAAATGGGAGTGTTCCGGGAAACAGGTTCTGCAAGGCAGGACAGGCGACACAGATAAGAATGGAGTAATTATTGGCTAGCAAGAGCATGCGTCAGAATGCAGGTTACTGGCACGGATTCAGATAGCTAGCCCTCCCCCCCTCCCCCACACACACATCCCAAAAGTCTTATTTTCCCTTTCATGATGAGAAAAAACAAACACAAAAACTCTGCACAGTCACTGGTCTCTGCTTAGGTTCCCCCGCCCTTAGTTCAGATTATTTTAAATATCAGCAAATGAAGTGCAGCATGGAATGTTAGGCTCAACTCCAATTCGTGATTTTCTCTTTTCTCGGTGATCTTAAACCCTCAAATTTTGGCTGCTCTGGTGCTTTCTGACTTCTCTGAACAGTTGTTTGGAGGTAGGGAGGCAAGTGAAAAGAGCTGTTTTACTTGTTGCTTTTCTAATTTTGGAGGACAGAGGTGTATGTTATTGGAATCTAGTCCATCATAGCTGGAAATGCAAGTATTTGCTGCAATATCTTAAAGTTACTGTATCATTTTGTCTATAATTCAATAAGTCCTACTAGCAAATATGATATGTTTCCTTAATTTAAACACAAATCTGCTATCATAAAAATAATAATCATTATTTAATGAAATCTAATATCAAGCCTATATTCAAAACTTCCCAAATGGCTAAAAATATTTCTTGAATTTGGATGCAAATGAAGAACAAACATTGCATTTTGTTGCTGTCTTATTTAATCTAGAGGCCCAGTGCTGGCAGTCGGACATCCTTAACACTGCCAAGAAGGCGGGAGAGGCTCCCACCACTGCCTCTGCTCTCATCAGCCATGAGTCCGGCTTCTGGCTGAGCAGTGTTCACCCTATGGACATGCACTGACTACCAGGCGGCAGCTCCTGAACTGAGCGTCTGCCCCCTGGTGGACAGTGTGCATCATTAATGACCAGTCATTCTGCTGTTTGGTCGATTTGTGTATTAGCCTTTTATTATATAGAACTAGTGGCCCGATGCACAAAATTCATGCATAGGGGGTAAGGGGTAGGGTGTTGGTTCCCTCAGGTAAGCCTGCACCCTCTCCAATCAGGGACCCCTCAGGGGATGTCTGACCACAATCTGGGACTGCTGGTTCCTAACCACTCACCGGCCTGCCTGCCTGATTGCCCCTAATCCCTCTGCCTGCCTGCCTGCCTGCCTGCCTGCCTGATCGCCCTAACACAGTGTAGCTTTTCTGTGTTCACAGCTACACTGTGTTCTAGTAAAAAGCCTGCTCATATTGGCCAGAGTCAGAGAGGCGGTCTATTAAAAAAAGAACTGGTGTTGCCTCGGAAGTGGGGGGTAGTATAAGACGACCCCCTAATTTTACAGTTAAAACATAGGTTTAGGCCTATATTTGCTGTATAAGACTACCCCCCACTTCCGAGGCAACACCAGTTCTTTTTTTAATAGACCGCTTCTCTGACTCTGGCCAATATGAGCAGGCTTTTTACTAGAACACAGTGTAGCTGTGAACACAGCTGCCTCTTGCACACCCCCTACTGGGGATATGCCCGCAACCAATGTGCATGCCCTTGACCAGAATCGAACCTGGGACCCTTCAGTCAGCAGACCGACGCTCTACCACTGAGCCAAACCGGCTTCGGCCCTTTTTTACATCTTACACTAAGCAGCTATTGCCCTTAAAACCCCTCCTCAGCCCACACCTTAGGTTCTGCCTTAGCAGTTCACCCAGGTTAGGTTCTGATTGGTTGGTTTCTATGCCAGTCAGCATCCAAAGCTCTGCCTCCTAGGCAGCCATTGGCTCCTCACACTTCACCCAGATTTGGTTCTGATTGGTCGGTTTCCACACCAGTCAGCTTCTCCAGGCCTATTAATGGGTCTGATCAGAGAGGTGGAGCTGATCAGCAGCCCCAGTAGAGGCCCACAAGAAAGATAGGTGTGCTGCTAACCAGGCCCAGAGATGCAAGGGCCGATAAACAGATGCCATGGCTATGGACCAGACCCTGCTTCTCTCTCCAGCCTCTCTTTGGCCTGATCCACAGCCCCCTCAGCAGTCAGTGCTGGGTCACCACAGCAACCCGGCACTGACTTCTGGTTGGTCAAGCCTTCGATCATTTTGGATATTACAGAGCCTGGGTTTTTATGTATAGGATAATAACCTCCCCCTCTATTTTAGGCAATTTTCACTTATAATAAAAGTGAAAGTTATTTTGTGTAGTTATTTTTATGTAGAATTTCCCATATTCTCAATTTTGCTAAATGCATTCTTGTCATTTTACTTGTTCCTCTTATCCTTGTGAATTCCGTAAATTGAAATTTGATACAGAAGTTTGATTATGTGGACAGACTCCACATGCTAACCTGACAAGCTCAGGGAAGAGCTGCATGGCAGTCCTGCACACTCGGAGACCTAAAGTAACCACAAAGGATGGTGTGAAATTAAAACTAACTAAAAGCAGTTATGGTAGATAGTCATGTCCTAGGCTGGTATTTTCCCTGACAAGGTCAAATTTTACCTTAACTGTGCCTATTGTCTTTTTGCATCTAAGATAACATACCTATGAAATGTCTGGGTAACTTGTAATTTTCCTTTTTCCAGACCCCTCAGCGCACAACCAAGTGTGGCTTGGCTGCCCGCCCAGAGGCCATAAATTCCTGCATTGTTATTGTTATCATGTTAATTGTTGACTGCTAACTATCCTGTACCCACCTAAGTAAAAGAAGTATGTCTCAATCATTTTATTTTTTATCCAATCCCAGAGGTTCTCCCCTCCCTTTGCTTTCTCCCGCCTCCCTAATCTATCACCAATGGATTTCATGTAGCCTACTTACATCTCCTCTTTTGGTTGTAATGTATAAAAAGAAGTGAAAAACCACCATTCTCTGGAGCATTATTCCAATCCCTTGAAATTCTGCTTCCCGGCAAATTGTTGACAGTTTGGTTCAAATAAATTCACAAAAGTTCTTTACAGGTTTGAATCTTTTTATGTTAACACTTATATTCAAATTTTTGACAAAAATACTTCAGAGTATTAAGATAATTTTCCACGCTACTCTTAATGATGTTGTAATATTGACTAATAGATCCAGGTGTTGTCAGCAAAAAAAACTTTTAATGAAAAATATCTTTGTCATAGACATATACTATATGGTCAATTTTATAACTCACTGTGGCTATCTTTAGGTGATATTGTGGGCTTCTATTTTCTTCATTTTGTGTCGTGCTTTTACCTTCAGTCATAATTGCATTTTTATTCAGTTTTAAGGGGCATATAAATTCATGTCAGGATATTTATGTGCTATTAAGGAAACTGGGCCTGTCCTTGAAGAACTCTCATGAGTAAAAAAGATAAAATAGGACATCATTTAACAGGGAGAGTAATATAAATACCCACAAGTCTAACCTGGACTCATAAACAAATTTATGTGTTCTCAAATGGACGGTACTATCCTTGGTGAGTATTTCAGACTGTGTCCCCTGCAAACTTCTTTAAAAAAAAAAAAAATTTTTTTTTATTGATTTCAGAGAGAAAAGGAGAGGAAGAGAGCAATAGAAACATCAATGATGAGAGAGAATCATTGATCAGCTGCCTCTTCACGCTCCTCACTGGGTACTGAGCCCTCAACCCAGGCACATGCCCTTGACTGGAATCAAACCTGGAGACCCTTCAGTCTGCAGGCTGATGCTCTATCCACTGAGCCAAACCCTCTAAGGCCCCTGCCAACTTCTATGTCGAGGTCCTCACCCCAAATGTGATGGTAATAGGAGGGGGTATAGCTCATAGCTGGGGTTCTCTGCCATTCTTCCTCCAAGATGCTGGTCTCCCTACCTCGGCCTCCTGGGCCAGCCCCGGGCCAGAAGCTGTTCTACACATACGGACAGATACCTCACGCTTGGGGATGCTTCAACTTTCCTTCCAGTCTGTGAATGAAAAGGTGTACCTCCTGATTTTGACAGGAACCGGCAGAGTATCCCTGAGCATAGTCCTCATTTTGTACACTGATACCACCTGGCTGTTGTCCTCAGGGCCATATTTTGCAGTTGTTTATTCTCTCCCTCGAATTAGGAAAGGGAGCTCTGCTTGGTTTCAGTTTGGCCAGCCTCTGTGCTGCCCACGGCTGCTAAGAAACCTGGGTGCGTGGTGCTTGGGGCCAGCCAACATCAACCAGGTGCAGCAGCAGCCGGACTTTGCACCACTTCACCCCCTGCAATCAGTCACTGAGTTCCTCCTGGCGTGAAGCACTGTGTGAAGTATATTAGTAGATAAGGTTGGGAGGGACTGAAAGTTAAAACTTGGCCCTCCTTTCGGAGGAATTTACAGTCTAGTTGGGGAAATAAGTGTAGAAAAATGCCAAGGGAAGCTCTCCGTCACATTGGTCTTGAAATGCAGGCTGCCATTGGTTCCAGCTACTCTGACACGCCCCCTCCTCCCAGTTCTCTTACATTTTACATGCTTCCCCTTCTTTGGTCAATATTTACCTTAGACCAATCATCATTACTGAAAAGGGCCGAGGAGGGAGGGGCTCTCCGGGCTTTAGGCCAGAAGATAATCAAGTATACAGAACAAAAGCGAGCCATGTATTCAAGGAAAAGCCCTTACTCCAGGGTCAGAGTGAGGTTTCCGGGAGAGAGGACATTAGAAGATAATGTGAGTGAATAATTAAGTAAAATCCGTAAACCAAAGGTTGTCTGTAAATCTGCTTATCCTTCCTAATGTTCACACCAAGAAAAAAAAAAAAAAAGGATGGGTACAAAACAAATATTCTGTAAGCTAGCTCTGCTCTCGTCCCCTGTCGTGGGGTTATGTAATCTAGTTACAGCGCAGATCCAACTAGGCTGAAAAAATCATCTCGGAATTGGATGCAGTTGGGGAAGCACAGAGGCACAATAAAGATTGATTCCCTCAATAATGCTCCAGATCCAGCGCCTTCTCCACAGGCCCGCGTCCTCCTTTGAGAATCTGTGCGCCCACGCGCATTTCCCTTCTCTCCTCAGCCCTTCCTTCGCCTTACATTAGCCTGCCCTGATTTGCACCATTTAAGTCCTTGAAATCCCAGTTTCTCTCCTACTTGAGTGATTTCTAGTTTTATTCATTAATTAATGTATTCTTTATTATTACTAACGAACTCCTTAATGACCTAGTAATTGCTCCAGTGTTTAACAATTTTTTTAAGTTTTCAGTTCTCTTTTCTAAAAACTCATTATTTTTTCCCCCTAATACTTTTAATGCTATTTAGTTATTACATTTACAACAATTAAGAGACATGATTTGTGGTTCAATGAGGGGGCAGTGCAGCCAAACTATCTGGTTAAAACCCTACCTGCTCCACTTAGCAGCTGTGAAAATTCAGCCCTTACTTCCGTTTTGTTGTTGGTAAAATGGGCACAATACAGTAATACCACAAGAAAGATTGCTGTATTAAATAAATGATACATATCGACTGCTCACAAGAGTGAAAAGCCAAGACTTAGCCTTTCAATAAACTTTAGCTATTATTATTATTGACCTTGTATGATATGCTATCTCCATACTGAAAAGTTATTTTCATTGCTAGCTTACACATGGTACTTTTAAATTAAAGAGAAGGAAGGGAACCCAGTCATATATATATATTTTTTGGGGGGCGGGGGGAAGGATGACACTGGTACATGGGATGACATTGTGTGTTCCTCTCCCCAAGTCAAGCCTTCCATCACCAATTATCCCCCCTATGCTCTCTTCCACCTCCCTCTCGGCAAGCACAACTGTTGTGCCTGTACACATGAATTTTTCTCTATGTTTCCCCTTTTTGCTCAACCCCTCTGCAAAACAGAGAAAACCCCTGCAAATAAAGAAAATCACAGGCCAGTCACATGAAATAGAGAACCTGCTGGTGGTGCTTAGATTTGTTTTGGTTTTTTTTTTTTTTTTTTTTTTTTTAAGAGGCTCTTCTGAGCTTTTGAGGTATTCTATGCTGCCACCTGCTGGATCGTCTCTGTTGGGTGAGGTTGTGACGAACCTTGCCGTGTTGTTTGATATAATTTCACATTTACTTAAAAATATTACTTAAAGCACGCATTCAACTAATATTTATCTGAGCAGTTGTTCTCAGTAGGTGACTCTATAAATAACTAAATGTGATTTTAAAATGCCCTGAGAGACTGTGTGGTCTGCAAAAAAAAAAAAAAAATCAATGTAGTTAGGAGCATCCTCATATTTACGATAATAGTCAGAAAGGCTCTCAGTTAGAAAATACACACTTCAGGGACTATTGTAATGAAAATAGAATGTAAAATATGATATTTAAAATATTTTATTTGAAATTAAAATAAATGTAAATGATTGATATCACAAAACAATTTTTTACTTGTATTTATTATAGAAATACTTCAGTATAAAATGAAGAAAATTATTACATAAACATGAAATGCTGAGATAAAAATCAATTATTTCTATTCAGGATGTTCAGTAAAAGATAAAATATATTTTTAAAAGACTTCTATTAGTTTCCACCAGTTGACAATTTTTGTTTTACATAGTTTAAGGTTCTTTTGATGGGACCTATTTATTTGCTATATGCTATGGCTGAGCTTTGAGCCAAAGTAAGAGATAAATTCATATGGAAGCTCAGAAAATAATATGAGAGAATTTCATTGTAACGCTTAGAAAATATAGCTGTTCATGGCTTAAAAGTTCTTAATCCAAAAAGAATCTTAGAGCAAATGAGATCTAAAGACAATAAAATACCTGACCTTGGAAGGTCAAAGCTACCAAGTAATAGAAAAATGCTGGGACACATTTCTAAACATTATTAATACAATTGAATTAGCACATATCTTTTAAAAGCTAGTAAATTATTAGATACTAGCTTCTCTGTCTGCAAGAAACTCAGGTTAGGGCTAAGAAAACCAGATTAGGAAATAAGACAGCTCTCTTCCTAGCTTTTCTGTTGAAGAGGTCTGCTCATTTGAATACACCTCTGCCCCACTCATGACCCTATATCTTATGGGTATTGTACCACATTATTGTTCATATGTTGAGTGTTAAGAACACAAGTGTAAGTCTTATGAGAGCTACAAAACTCTTCTCAGAAAAACTTTGATATCCATCTCACACACACACACACACACACACACACACACACTTGCCAGATCCCTAAATTTCTTTCTTGGACCCTTAAGTTTATAAAAACCCCAAGATCATAATCTATGCAAGGTACTTTTCAACACTAAAATCCAAGTAGTAAAGTCTGGGCCATCATGATGGCTGATTGCATGTGTCAATGCGACTGAACTACAAGATGCCCAACTATTTGGTCATCCTGAGTGTTTCTGTATGAGATTAACATTTGAATCAATAGACTGAATAAAGCAAATTGCCCTCCCTAATGTGAATGGGCCTCATTCAATCCAATTGAGGTTTAAATAGAACAAAAAGTCTGGGTAATAGGGGACTTCACACTACCTGAGTGTTTTTAAGCTAGATAGACATTGGTCTTCAACTTCCTTTGGATTTGGACTTGGACTTGGATTGGAACTTATTCCATCATCTCACCTGGGTTGCTAGCTTGCTGTCTTCAGAATTTAGGACTTCCGAGCCTCCATAACCTTATATAATAAAAGCCTAATTTACAAATTGTTCCACCGGGAGTTGTTCAGGAGTTGACCACTCACTATGATGTGCGCTGGCCACCAAGGGGCAATGCTGCGCTAGCAGTGAGCAGCAGTGGAGGCACTGCTGGCCCCAATGGGCTCTGATGAGAGCAGAACCAAGGCGGGATAGTGGAGCAGGTGAGTGGGTAGTGCCAGGCCAAGGTGGTGCAAGTGGGGGAAGAGGGGATGTGATCGTCCTGACGATCACCCCCCCACAGACAGCGACCAGCAGTGGCAGCAGGGGGCAGGGCCACCTGACTGATCCCTCTCCCTACCCCCCCCACCCCCCCGCAGAGGGCTACCAGCATGCCCTGATCACCTGATCTGGGTGAGCCCAGGCTGGGAAGGGGACCTGGGGGTGGGTGGCAGTGCTTGAGGTGCCAGGCGGTGTGTGTAGGGGGGGGGGGGGGTGTCCCTGTGACCTCTCATTGGCTAGCTGGTGGGGGTGATGGGGACGGAGGTGCAGTGAGAATGCGGGGGGGGGGGGTATCTGCCAAGCTCGCTCCCACTCCTCCTGCCACTCTCCCTCAGGATGCCAGGGCTCCCGCACCAGGGAAGCCCCCTGCGCTCAGGTGCTGGGCACTCACAGAGGAGCCCGCCCCGCACACGCATGGCCTCTTCCAGGTGAGCCAGGCCTCAGCCACCGGGACGCATGAACGGTCAGGTTCCCTGTGGGTTCTCACAGGAGCCAGTCTATGAGGCTGGCCAGGAGAGAATGCACTGCCCACCTGGCTTCACTGCAGTGCTGCTGAGAAGCCCAGAGGCCCATGCTATGCCCGGGCCCTGGTGGCTGGCCATGCTCATCACATCTCCCTGTGGGGACTCAGACACCATGACTCAGGTGGAGTGAGGCTTGCAGGGGCTTGAGGGCCCAAGTGCTGCCCAGGGCCCAGAGGTTAGCTGGGAGCTACCTTTCTACACCAGAAGCTCACTTCACACTGCGATCACCAGTCAGGCCTAGGGGCCACATTTGGGCAAGAATTTTGTGCACTAAGCCTCTAGTAGTATATATAATCTTTACAATAAAGCTTGTTTTAATATATCTGGAAGAACTCTGTAGTTATATATATATATATATATATATATATATATATATATATATATATAGAGAGAGAGAGAGAGAGAGAGAGAGAGAGAGAGAGAGAGAGAGAGAGAGAGAGAAGAATTCACAGTTTTCTGGACTTGGGAAGCTGGAAGAACGACATGACATAAAATGGTTGTGTATATTTCACTCTTTCTTTGTTCTCCAAGTGCAGGTTTGCAATGGTAGGCACCCACACTGAAAGACCTTTCTTCACACCATCAGGAACCCTAAGAACATCCACCCAAGCCATAGCAAGCGGCACCTGTGTCCATGCATGACAGTGGTGATTGAAAAACAGAAGACACATTTGTCAGAAGTGGGTCTGTCCCCTTCATGGTTCTGGTATTTTTCTGAGTCATCAACTAATGGCTTGTCCTTGTGATCTTTCCAGAAGTGGCCCCAATTTACTCCTAACTTCGTTACTGAGTCCACAATGCACCCATGAGTTCATGGCTCTTTTGGTCTATTTCTAGTCACCAACTAAAGAGCATGATTCCCAAATTCTACCACATAAAAGCATTTTGCCTTTCTTGCTTTTAGCCATTCAAGTCTCAGACCGTGTTCATTCCTGGGTGACTTGGCTCATCATGAAGGAGCATGAACCGAGAGTCAAGGAATGATGAGTAAGCAGGGGCTGCTCTTCTCAGTGACCTTTTATTGTGAGCATTCAGGAGGAAAGCTGACAAATGATTGCAAAATGTGACCAAACTTATTTTAATAATTGGATCACCTGCAATGTATCAGCCCCTTATATAGATTTGCATACATTTTAATTTTAAACCTGACAACAACTCACAAAAAACAGAATTACAGATGAGAAAACTGGGGTTCAGAGAGTTTAATAACCTATTCAAAGTCAGGCCAGCGATTTAAGTATGTCTGGTACCAACAGTACTCCATATTACTAGAATATCCAACCTCGTGGCCACATTGCTGAAACTTATGAGAATAGGATCAAGTTCTTCTCTTTTTATCCATTAATGTTTTAACTTCACTGCAGAATGGATCTAATATTATTAGCCAACTATTTGGAATTTGTCAGAAGATTTGTGTCTGTAAATACTAAATAGAGTGGTTTATCCAATAAATTTGATTGATTTTTTTCTTTTGTCAGACACCATATCCTTGAACTTGCTTCCCTGTTTTAGTACATATTTTCAGAAAAGCATCTTAGAACATGCTAAATGACCTAATTTCTTTTTCTAAATTATTTGTTCTCATCATAAACATTCTTAGGAACTACAATATTATAACCAATTTTCAGGTTTATAATTTCTGAATAATTTATGATTCCAAAGACTTTATTAGTACAGGCTTCTGACAATAAAGATGGTTCTCATTTCCTTACCGTATTCCTCACTATATTGATTACCTTTCCATTCCCAAAATGAAAGGGCCCACATAAGGATCACAATGGCTACTCTTCTGTCTTTTGCCATGATGGCTACAAATCCAAAGAGAACATAACTTCACACATTTATTTTTTGTGCCTCAAGAAGTATAATGCATGAAGTGGTCCAGCTTTAAAATTCAAATGAATGGACCTTGAGTATTATGCTAAGCAAAATAAGCCATTCAGAGAAAGATTTTGTATCACATGATCTCACTCATATGTGGAATCTAATGAACAAAATAAACTGATGAATAAAATATATCCAGAGGCATTGAAGCACGGAACAGATAATGAATTTCAAAGGGAAGGTGAGGGTGGGGAGTAAATGGGGAATGATTAACCAGGGAACTTATATAGGTACTAGAGGCCTGGTGCACAAAATCAGTTTACTATCAGCTTGTGGCTGGATGGCCTTCTGCTGCCACACAGCCCGCTGCTTGAGCTTCAGCAGCTACTGCTGGGCCACCACAGTATGTCCTGGAACACCATTGAGTGGATGAGTCATGCATGGAGGCAGGTTCACCGTAAGTTCCCTACATTTCCCTGAGTCGCTGAGTTGTTCAGACTGACTGCCTTCTACAGAGAACGGCACCAGGATCAGGCCTAAGCCGGCAGTCGGACATCCCTCTCACAGTCTGGGACCCCTTGGGGGATGTAATAGTGTGCCAAGTGGCAGGCAGCCAGCGAGGAGCCCGAATCAGGGCTGAGCACCACGCTGCTCATGCTCATCCCAGTCCTCTGCACCTGCTGCTGCAACTCGGTAGTGCTTACACAGAGTCAGGAGTGGCTCCCACTGTGGCAGCTGCACTCGCCAGTTGTGAGCCTGGCTTCTGGCTGAGCAGCACACTGTGGGAGCACACTGCCCACCAGGGGGCAGTTCCTGCATTGAGCATCTGCCCCCTGGTGGTCAGTGCACATATAGCAACTGCTTGTTTTGATCGTTCCACCATAACAGTTGCTTAGCCTTTTATTATATAGAAGATAAGATAATAGAGTAATAAAGGCCTGGGAGGGGCTGGTGTGAGGTGGAGAGGGTTAATAGGAGGAAAAACACACAAAGAAACAAAGAGGACATCTGTATTACTTTCAGCAATAAATGAAAAAATAAAATAAAACAAATTAATAAAGAATAGTGTGAGATCCCCAGTGTCTTCGTGCCTGCATGCTTGACATTGTATTGTTCTGAGGCCCTCTTGTCCTTAAAGTTTTGATTAAAAATAACAAGTTTCTACTTTTTAGCAAAACCTTGCCTTGAATTGGTTACCACTTTATAGCACCACTTTTCCAAGATAGAAGAAAAGAAGCAGAACAACTGATGGCTTTCTAGATGAGCCCTAACTTAAGGGTATTACAGAAATGTTATTATGCTCTCTCAGGGGGTTAGCAAGCTTTGTGCTTTTATACTGAATTGTTCTCTAATCTCATCAAGAAATCACTCCTCTCTATTTGGAGACTCACAATCCTTGGTAATGATAGTGTCACCTTATTTCCTACCTAAAAATAAAATCGATCTCTTTGCAAGGAAAGCCTTCAGACAAGAAATGTGATTTTTTTAAAGATAATTTCAAAGCAAAACATTACAGTATTTACTGAAAATGAGGATCTGCTTCAGATAAATGTGTGGATTAAGGGGCACCCATCTTTCTTATCCCTACTTTCACCTTTCCTGCCAACTAATATCATTCACCTCTTAAATTCATTCTCTCCTTTTTAACAGAGAGCCTGAGGAGTGGTAATAAATAGTCCCAAAAAAGATAATGGCTCCACACAATAGAAGCTTTTTTCTCAATTAAAAAAAAAAACCCACACACACACAAACACACACACACACACACACACACACACACACACACACACACAACAAGATGGGCATTCCCAGGAATCTTTTCTCCTTGTGTTCATTCAGGACCCAGGCTCCTTTCACATCACTTGTACTTACACTCTATTGGACAATAAGCTGCAGGACTAAAAGTTCATGCTGAGGTCCTAGGAATTTAGACCCAAGGCAGACAGTTCCCTCCCAGCTATAAAGGTCAGTTATGAATAGAGAATATGACCTGTGGTCCTGCTAGTCATTCCTGTCACATTATGCACACTTGCCATTAAGGAAAACTCAACTTTAGAGGCTCCTAACTCAACAAATGACTCCTAAAAATTGCTGCTTTTTCTACCTAGTCATGGTCTTGTTTTTATCTGAAATTTGAATATAAATTTCCAAGTAATGTATCAGGTGATTGTGAAAGAGCCAGGTCACAAGTTTTTGGATACTTGATAAAAATTTTTAAAGATTTAGAACAATGCTTTTCAAACTTGATTGTTCATGCAAAGCACGTGCTTTAAAAGGACTGTTGAGAATATCAAATAAGAACACATCAGACTTTGTACATTGTGAGGCTTAAACAATATTAGATATGATTGTTTCATTCAGAGCTTATGAAGAGCCCTGGCCAGTGTGCTCAGTTGGTTGGGTGTTGTCCTGTGCACCACAAGGTTTCTAGTTTGATTCCCAGTCAGGACATGGGTATTGGGCTCCATCCCTGGTAGGGGGTGTGCAGGAGGCAACTGACCGATGTTTTGCTCTCACATTGATGTTTCTCTCTGTCCCTCCGTCTCCTTCCTTCTCCAAAACCAAATTTAAAAAGAGTTTAAAAAACAGCTTATGAAGAGTTAGAAAAAAGAAAAAATGTTCAACTATTGGAATAAAATTGAAAGAAAACTGTAAAGGGAAAAATAGACAATATTTAAAACCCAGGTGATGCCATACAGCAAGGCTTTCAGCTCCTGGTACATTTCCATTTTAGTTCCTAGAAGACAAACCACAAACAGCCTTCAAACATATAACCCTGTATTTATCCTTACTCCTTTTCAATGTATTCCCCATAACACATAGAATATTTTAGTAAACCAGACTGAATGTATCATACCCCGTTTAAAATTCATCATTCAGCTGAAACAAATTTGGCTCAGTGGATAGAGTGTCGGCCTGCAGACAGAAAGGTCACAGGTTCGATTCCGGTCAAGGGCATGTACCTTGGTTGCGGGCACATCCCCAGTGGGGGGTATGCAAGAGGCAGCTGATTGATGATTCTCTCTCATTGATGTTTCTAACTCTCTATCCCTCTCTCTTCCTCTCTGTAAAAAAAAAATCAATAAAATATATTTTTTAAAAATAATAAAATAAAATTCTTCATTGACTTGCCATTGCCTTAGGATGAAAGTGAAATTCTCAACAGTATTTCTCCATCCCCATATCCCATCCCCATTAATCACCATTTCCTCTAGGGGGCCTTTTTCCAAGCCTAGGTTTCCCAATTCAAACACTTTCATACTTTATTACTATTTCTTGCTTATATTTCTGTGTTCCCCTCTAAGTCTGTAAGAATAATAAAGGCAAGCATTCTCTTCATCTTGATCACTACTTAATCCCCAGCTGCCACATCATGCCTTGTACACAGTTAGTGCTTAATAAGAAGATATGGTTTACACACACACACACACACACACACACACACACAACCAAACACTCAGGAATATTATTCAGCTATAAAAAAGAATAAAATATTGCCATTTGTGACAACATGGATGAACCATGAGGGCATTGTGCTGAATGAAATATCTGACAGAGAAAGACAAATACCATAGGATCTCACTTATATGTGGAGTCTAAAATAAACAAACAAAAATGCCAGACTCATAGACACAGAGAACAGAATGGTGGTTGCTAGAAGTGAGGCATGGGGAAGGATGGAAAGGGCAAAATGGGTGAAGGGGGTCAAAAAGTACAAACTTCCAGATATAAAATAAAGCAGTCATGGGGGTACAATGTATAGCATGGTGACTATCGTTAATAACACCGTATTTTGTATTGTGTATCTGAAACATATAATGGTGCCATGGCTGTCCTAGCTTTTAGCTTGACTCTACTATTTGTCTGTGATCTTGCTCCAGGTTTCAGTGTTCTTACAGTTTTGTGAAGCCATGCCTCCTGTCAGTCAGTCTCCAGATATGTATTGATTTTCGTGCTAGTCACCAGGCTGGCTGCTGGGAAAGTAGTTCAAGGAGAGCAAGCTGCTCCCTGTTCCCACAGGACAGCACATGCTGTTCTCATGGGGTGTGGAGAGTTTTGCAGCTCGGCTGGTGGTGCCACTCAATGTGGCCTCTCTTCTTTTTGGAAAGTCCCTTCTCATCAAGAGTTTTGAGTGGCCTGGGACTGGGTGACCCATCACTGAAAAATAAATGATATCCCAGGATCCAGCCAACTCCCTCTGTCCTCCCCTGGGGTGAGCCTACCAGGACTCTGTGTGAGGCTCTGGGCTTTTATCTTCTGTTCTGTTCCAGAGATTTAACTTTGGGGCACAGCTGTGATTTCTGCTTGGTATCGTCTTTTCCACTGAGCACATCAATTACTCACACAAAAGAAGATGCAGAAGCTCCTCGCTAAAATATATATTGCTGCCCAGAGAGGAGGATGAAGCAATTATTCTAGTACCTTCTTGACTAGGACTTCAAAGCCCATGTCAGTATCCAAAGATAGACACAGAACTCCAGAGAGAAAATTAACTGAAGGCAGGGCTTTTAATAATTCTTCACCTATCAATTCTGACCTCACCCCCTAAGCCTAAAACTCTCAAAGTTGCAATACACTTGTTTCCGAATAAAAGAAACAAAATTTGGCACACAGTACTATTTATTCATACTCTAATCACCTGCCGGTATTTGGGGATAAAATCAAGAAAACAAAGAACATTTGCTCCTTATGACTAGTAGTTCATCCAGGAATGTACAATAACCTAATAAAACATAAGGTGGGGTCTAAGCAATAAATATAAAATGATTAAATGGGCTAACAAGCACTAGATAAATTAAGAGTCTATACCACTCAGTGAAGTTGGTGAACTGCAGTGGGATGAGAGAATATAAAAAACTAAAGAGATGGGAAGCAATGTAGAGAATGCATGAGTTAGAAGTGTAAATAAAGAATAATGAAGCTGTTTTCTGAACTAGAAGGTCTACAACAGGCAATGTGTAGATGAAATGTGCTCCCACATTCCTTCATAGTGTGCTATAAAACTACAAAACTAGTGGGTATACTTTTAAACTGCTCACATTTTATGTCCTGAGCCAAGAAGAAGACTCTTGAGCAAGGCTAACGTGTAACATTTTCTGGTCTATTTACCAGGCACATCTCTAAACCCTTGTGTTTTTCTTCTTCCTCCCAAAAGCCCTTTAAGGAGAGTATTCCTAATACTCCTATTTTATGGGTGAGAAAGTTGAGTCAGAGAGAGGCTAAGCATTTCCCCCGAAGAAGTAGGACTTCCACCCCATGTGTTCTGACTCTAGGACCCTAAATTTAAACTGTTTCTTTGTACTTATTTTTGAAAATTCTTTCCTGGTCTCTAAGACTGGATTAGATGACCCTCCCAGGTGCTCTATTTCATCCTATCTCTCTCCATATCCCTTTGTTGGCATGGCCTGATTTTGTTTTTTTATTCAGCAAATCTATGAACTCTTTGAGGCATGCACAATGTCTTGTTGTATCACTAGTACCTATAACAGGCCCAGACTTTGTATTTGCAGAATTATTGAAAGACAAACATACAAATAAGTGAGTATTAAAACATCAAGACCACGAGAAGAAAATGCACTCTTGACCAGTAGGTGGCAGCAGTGAAAAGCTGGCAAAAAGAATGACTGCTGGGACTTGAAGAGGAACACTTTGGCTGGAAGCATACAGTTGGGCTACCAGTTTTGCCAGAGGAAGTCATCTTATTATATCAATAAATTTAGTTACTCTTCTCTAGGTGCCTTCCAAATTGCTGCACCTGTTTCCAGAAACTAGAACTTATTTCACTCGCAATATTCCTGTTGAACCTATTTTCCCATTAGCCTAACTTGTAAAATATTTCTTTTCATGGAACTGATAAAAGGGTTTATACATTTTACTTATCTAGTTAATCTATAATTCAAATACATACACGATACTTGCTCCAATTTGAAAGTATACTTTCCTGTTCTTGAATATTTGTGGTCTGAAGAAATTCTGCCTATCACCACAACCAGATATTGGGGAAAGATAAAGTTATCCAAAACTAGAAACCATTATTATTGAACAAGGAAGAGGGAAATGAATGTTTCCCTGTAGGTTTAACCACAGTCCAAACATCCTAGAAGAAGGTGCACTCAGCAATAAAACTAAGAAAGAATGTTTCTCCCACACTTATTAATATAACTGCCCATTCCTTCTAATAAAACTAGTTAGACTAGTGCTTCCCAATGTTTATGGCGCATATGAAACTCCCAGGGATCTTATTAAAATGCAGCTTCTGATGCAGGAGACTTTGGGGTGTGGTCAGAAATCCTACATTTCTAACAAGCTCCCAGGTGATGAGGCTCATGGTGTGGACCACAATTTCAGCTACAAAGATCTAGAGTGCAATTACAGCCAGCATTTTAAGGACAAGAATAATCTGCACCTGTGTATTAATAGGTATCAGGAGGCCACTGGTTAAATCTTAAGGGTATGAGTATTTCTTAATTATATTTTGACTTACCTTAATATACTTAGCTGAGTATTACATTGATAATTTTTAGAAAAGGGCATTTCCTGAGATGAATGTTCTATCTTTTCCTAGACTAACTCAAAATATAATATTTTGTTTATCCATTGCTGCATAAAAGCTATCCCCAAATCTCAGTGGCTTCAAACAATTTCATTCTATCTCACAATTTTGTGGGCCAGAAATGGAGGCAGGCATTCTCTGAGGTCACCAGTGGTTTTTACCCTGCAGTTAGTCAGATATTGAGGGTCCGAGGTGTTTTGATTGATATGTCTGGTGCCTCTAGAATGGTGGTTAGAAAGCTGAGGTTACCTGGATTCCTCTCCCATTCCATGGTTTCTGACTCTCTCCACGGCCTCTTCAGCAGGGTAAATGGGCATCTTACATGATGGCTCAAGCTTCAACATCAGCTGAAAGCTGCCACCCTCTTAAAAGAGAGAGGCATGGAGCTGTCATGGCATCACTTCCACCGTACTTTATTAGTCAAAGCTATTTCAGGCCAGCTCAGGTTCCAGGGAAGGAGAACTAGACCCTTTCCCTGGACAGGAAGAGGGTCGGTGTAGCCATCTTAAATCTCCCGCAGTTAGCCAGTATCAGAGAACAAATCAATGTTATGGAATAGGTGCATGTCTTTGTATTTGTTTGGAGGGGTAGAAAGAGCTGAAATATATTAATTTTTCTCAATAAAATTAGTCATATATTCAAATTAAATGTATTTGCATCTTGTTGCTTTACTTGACTATTGTACTCATAAGATGGAACACATTTAGGTTTAAAAATATGTTAGTTTTGAGAAATGTATACATTCTTTCTAAGTCTCAGGTTCTTTTTCTTAATATTTTTATTGATTTCAGAAGGAAGGGAGAAGGATAGACAGAAACATCAGTGGTGAGAGAGAGTCATTGATCGGTTACCTCCTGCACACCCTCCACTAGGGATCAAGCCAGAAACCCAGGGATGTGCACTTGGCCAGAATCCAATCTGGGACCACAGGCCGATGCTCTATCCACTTAGCCAAACCGGCTAGGGCTAGGTCTCAGTTTCTTATTATTGAGAGTAAGAACTTACTGATTGCTAAGCCTCCTTAAAACTCCAGGGTTCAAAAATATTTCATCTGTCACCTCATATGTAATATATTTCTAGTTGCTTTTTTAATATTTAATGTCTCAGAAGTATATAAATCTAAACAAAAAAGTATATGTGTGTTCATACATATAATTACCTATTTATACCCTCTCTGCCTCATCTTTATTTCCAGCAAGTTCTTCAAGAGCTTCTGCACAATTTAAGTACTGCTTATTTAAAGACTTACCATTTTAATTATAGACATCCTCCCTCTTTGAAAATCCTTTAGATGTTTAGGAAAATATTGCAGTGCACTCAAGCCCATATAATTTGTTTTTATGACATAAATTTAAAGCTTAACTAAAACATTTTTCAGCACAAATTATTAACTACTTTAAATATTTTGACCTTTTCATATCTCCTATAAAACATCTTCTTAAAGCTATAATTTCCAAAAAGTTAGAGCATGAAAAATATCCACCCATATACTACCTCGAGCACACTCTAACAATGAGTAACAGCAAACAGGTGGATTGGCATTCAGACATAGAATAGAAAGGAAAAAGGTTTACATCATCATAAAACAATGTCAAAAATTTCTAGCTGTTTAAGTACAGACTGAATTTTTTTTCAAGGGAGGAGGAAAAATTACACTGTACTTGTATCTCAGGAATCAAAAATTAAAGGGCTGGGATTAGGAGAAATGAACATCTTCAGATGTGCTAAATGCAGGCAAGGAGTGGGGTCTCAGTTGAGAATAAAGTATACAATGAAATAGGAAAGTGTGGGGAGAGAATAGCCCCCACACAGAAGGAAAGAAGCAAGCAGAGGATGAAGATTTGGGGTTGAGCAGTCAAGGTCAGCCAGAGGCTACAGGGATCCTGCAGGAAATGCAAATGCTCACCAAAAACAAGGACTGGAAGCTCCAACCAAGATTTTCACACATTCCAGCTGCAGAAAGCATCATGCATTCCCGTGTAGCTGTAAGCTGACACATATGTGGGCTAATTCCTAAATATACATGGTTTTATGCCCAAATTGGGAAAGTACCTATTATGGCTAAATTGTTTCCCCACTCTTCCCCCAAAATGTATATGTTGAAGCCTTAACCCTTTGTACCTTAAAATTTGTCTGTACTTGAGACAGGGCTAAAGAAAAAAAAAGAAAAAAAAAAGTTGATTTTGAGAAATTGAAGCATAATTTGAGTGTTGAAGAGGAGGCCATGGTGAATGGAGATGGGGATTGTTGAGAAATGGGTGTTTTGTTTTTTCACAACCTGGAAACAATATTCTGTGGTTTCTCAATCCCAAGACATTATTTTTTCTAATGCAGGGAGTTGCTTTTCATATATTGTCCTTAATAAGGACAACTTGTGTGCTAGACTTTTTATTTATACAAGAATGCTAAACTGGGCCTAGTCTTTAAGCTCATCATAAAGGTTTCTGAGGGAAGACTGAAGAAACCAAGAATCATATGATTCAGTTACAATGTTCGACATAGGTTGTTACCTTCATAATTTACAGTTCCTGTCACATAAAGGACACCTGGGAATTTTTACTTCTAATCTTACTTTATTTTGATATGTTGTATTACAAAATCAGCTCTTTATTTAAAGAGAGTAGGGGGGAGAGTGTGTATGTAAGGCTCATTCTCATACTTTCCTACTGAGTATTCTGGGTCCAGCCATTCTTTGCACATTAGACTTCACAGCAGAAAGGACTAGAGTTCAGGTCCATGATACTCCAGTCTCTATTTGGGGTCAGCAAGACCATCAGTGAATCAAAATTAGATTATACCTAACAACTCCTGTTTCCCATTAGTGAAAATATGTGACATAAATGAAGGAATCATTAGAAAAGAATAGGCATGTAGCCGAAACTGGTTTGGCTCAGTGGATAGAATGTCAGCCTGTGGACTGAAAGGTCCCAGGTTTGATTTCTGGCACGTCCCCAGTAGTGGGTGTGCAAGAGGCAGCTGATCAATGTTTCTCTCTCATCAATGTTTCTAACTCTCTATCCCTCTCTCCTCTCTGTGAAAAATCAATAAAATATATTTTTAAAAAAAGAATAGGCATCTAAAAAATTATTAGCTAAGGGGAGAAGGAAATGGACATATCTTATGAATCCCACTAGGAGAGAAAAGTAAGATATCTGATTTCAGTGCTTAATGTCTCACTTTTAAGTCCATACTAACTTAAGGTCTTAAAAACAAAACAAAACAAAATACAAAAAATAAGGCACTCATAATTATTACACTTACAGGTAATTGATGTTCATGTTTTGATATGATTTATAGATCACACTTTTTTCTATGCATTTAAAATATGCTTTTGTCCTAGCTGGTTTAGCTCAGTGAATATAGAGTGTTGGCCGGTAGAGTAAAGGGTCTTGGTTCAGTTCCAGTAAAGGGCACATGCCTGGGTTGCAGGTTTGATCCCTAGTAGGAAGCTTGCAGGTGGCAGCCAATCGATGATTCTCCCTCATCATTGATGTTTCTTTCTCTTTCTCCCTCTCCCCTCCTCTCTAAAATAAATAAAAAATATATTTAAAAATTAATTAAAATATACTTTTTAAAGATTGTATACCATATATGTAATTTTGCATACATTGCCTGTCATTAAATCTTCTTCCCCAATAATTTAGTGACGCTAGCAACTATAACATGAAGTATTCTATTATACCTAACCAGATTTTTCCCAATTTTTTTATATTGCAAAAAATATTGTAATGCACATCCTTATACATATGTCATCCATCAAAAGGGGACGCCACTTTAAAGAGTGATGGTAGCCAACAACTAAATCATGAAAAATGTAACTTCTCACTCTGTTCAAATAAATACATATAATTAAAATTATGCATATCATCACCACTCTCCCATCAGGTATTTGATGGTAACTGGTAATTAGCAACTGCTCCTACAGTGATCTCACTTACACTAATTAACAAAATCAAATAAGGTTGAAATTTATTGTCCTGTTCAGTGAATCATGAGTCTCGCAGCTGTTGTTACCAAGACCAGCATTAGTGCCTGATGTTAACAGATTGTATAAAAAAGTACTTTGCTGGTTATGTTAACAGGTGCATGAATTCGTGTTCCAGTGGGGTCCCTCAACTTGACCTGCAGGATGGAGCTGAAACTGGCTTTCCAACATCGCCCAAGGCATCCTGGATTGTGAATGGGTGCAGGCCAGGCAGAGGGACTCCACTGGTGCATGATTGGGGTCAGGGAGGTATGTGGGAGGTTGGCCAGCTGGGGATGGACTGAAGGAGGGCTTCAGGGCATGTCCAGCCTGTCTAGCTCAGTCCTGATCGGCCAGACCCCAGCAGCAAGCTAACCTACCAATTAGAGAGTCTGCCCCCCTGCCCCCCAATTAGAGAGTCTGCCCCCCAATTAGAGAGTCTGCCCCCCAGTGCATGTCATAGTGAGCAGTTCAGTGGCCTTAGCATATCATTAGCATATTACACTTTGATTGGTTGAATGGACAACCAGACACTTAGCATATTAGGCTTTTATTATATAGGATGAACTTATTCTAAGGGACAATATCACAAAATACACATCACCAAAGTTCTGTATTGAAAAAAGTTTAAACTTATTTTATTTACATTGGAATTTTCTATAAAAAAAAAAAAAAAAAAAAAAGGAAACTCCTTCAATTAAAGTTACATTAAAGGAAAATCAGAATATTCTGGAAAACAACCATTTTGAGATATATTCTTGCTGAGGAAATTCTATCTTCTCCAAGTTACTCCATTGCTATTTTTGGTCAGATAAAGATAACACTGCTGAATGGAGACCAAATCCATTTGGCAATTACTGTGCTATTTAATTTTTGGCATATTGTTGATCTAGACCGTCTAGACTCTAGATTCTAGAGTATCCACTTTGGACAACCAGATCTTGTATGTAAAATCTATGTTTACCATTATAGCACCAATATCCAAGTATGTTCATTGTCAGTGCAATGATAACAAGGAAAGAAAACTCTTGTGTCTTTGTTGTGAATAGACAAGATTCTTAGAATTAGCACTTATTCTTAAAAAGAAACAGAAAACGTAGAATTTAGCTTGAGCCTTATGCAAAACATGAATGCCAGGTAAATTGAAATCATTACAAAAATGTGTCAATAAAACAATCAAGGCTTCTTGATCTAGGCTGTTTGAAATAAATGGCATCCTTAACTCCAACAAATATGTTTAAGATGACATTGTTCATTGGGAAAAAGGAGACAAATGTAATACTTTAGTCAATAAAGAAAGAGAAAGAAAAAGGTGGCATTGTTTGTTAGAATTATTCTCACTAAACAAAAACATGTTTAAGATATTTTATTTCTATGTACTAAATAATTAAATATATAATTGTTTTCAATAGCAAAATCAATATAAAAATGTTTCATTTCTTCCTCCGAAAGGATGGTCACTGCACAGTCACCATTCCTGAATGTCCTACATTCCTGAATGGCATCATGGCATTAATAATGGAAAACGCTAAGGACTCTGCTGATTATACTTATTAGTGTGGACAAGTATGTATTTTATTTGTTGGTTATTCCTTGTTTTCAATAGATAATACATACACATAGTATGAAATCTAGAAAGTGTGAATGAGTGTAAAGACAAGAGAAAAAATCTCTTCCCAACCCCTGTTTACTTTTAGACCCTGACTTGCCTTTTCAGAAGAGAAGCTCCTGAGCAGGGCTGAAGAGATGTGATAGCCTGCGTTAAGCATGTCAGCACATATCTCCTCTTAAACAAACACTAATCATTAAAGACTCTACACAGTGTTCTGCAGCTTCCTTTACTTCTATTTTTAAATATATATATCTTTATTGATTTCGTAGAGGAAGGGAGAGGAAGAGCGAGAGAGAAACATCGATGATGAGAGAGAATCATTGATCGGCTGCCTCCTACACAGGGAGCGAGCCCTCAATCCAGGTATGTGCCCTGACCAGGAATCAAACCGTGATCTCCTGGTTTACAGGTCAATGCTCAACTACTGAGCCACATTGGCCTGCAATATGCAGCTTCCTTTATTTAAAAAACAACAACACAACAACATGAAAATGACATTCCCTATCAGGTTTGGCTCAGTGGATAGAGCATCAGCCTGTGGACTGAAGGGTCTGGTCAAGGCACATGCCTGGGTTGCGGGCTCAATCCCCAGTGGAGGGTATGCAAGAGGCAGCCAATCAATGATGCTCTCTCATCATTGATGTTTCTATCTCTCTCTCCCTATTCCTTCCTCTATGAAATCAATAAAAATATATTTTAAAAAAGAAAATGATTGCTCTGTCCTAATAATTTCATGCTATTGTATAATGGGCTGACATACTGTCATTTATTTAACTAAACATTTCTTAACATGTAAGATATTTATTCTCATTCATTATAGTTTAATTTCACAGTAACTATCCTTTTACATATGTGTAACAGCATCTGTATGATAATTCTCTGGAAATAAATAACTTGGCCAGAGTAAAAATGCATTTAAAATTTGAATACATGTTGCATTTTCCCCCATAGAGAATCACTATATACATGATATAAATATAGACACTTACATCAAGAAAGCATAAGAAAGCATGAGAATATACCTATTTTTCTCTAATTTTTATTAACACATATATCGTCAAAGTTTTGGTTTGCAAATTTGATAGTAAAACAAGAAATGAAACTTTAGCTAGTCTATCATGGATGAAACTATCTTTTTTTTTAAATTTAATAGCCAATTGTTTCCTTTGACACATCGTTTTATGTTTTTGAACATTTTTATGTACACTTGTATTTGTTATTTATTATCTAGTCAATAGCCTTTCTTACAAGAGCTCTTCATATAATAAAGAAAATGTCATTTTTCTCTATTTCATTAAAAATATTTTTATTACTGTGTCACTCCACTTGACTTATTTATGGTGTTTACTGCAAAGTATTTTTATAAATTTTATAAATTAAATTTAGCAACATTTTATTTTCTGGTTTCTATTTTTGTTTTCATATTTAAAACACCACTCTTCTAAATTTATATTGTGTGTGTGGCTTTGTTTGCTTTTCAATATCTGGGTTATCTGAAATATATTTGGTTTAAGCAATGAGACAGGGATTCAAATTGACTGTTTTCTAGATGACTATGCAGTTACCTCCAGACTATTAAATAATCCATCCCCCCCCCCCCATTGAACTGAAACATCACCTTTGTTAAACACTGAAGGTTATATATGAGTCCTATCAGAACTGGACAAAGCCAAACCCTATAGCTAGAACTTAGGCAGAGACAAGAATAGCTAACCCAGATTCACTCCAGCATGTCACCAACAAATACTTTTCCCAGATCGATGCTGAGGTAAAGATAAGACCGTCATATAAATCTAAAGGTCAGACTCTATGCCCTAAGAGAAAATTGTCACATTGTATATGATCAAGGGCTATATTGAAATTTAAGAGCATTATACTGTCAAAGAATAAATTATACTTATGGGACATGATATACATCTTATATCTAGGGGGGAAAAAGCATATTGTACTCTACCAGTGTCTTGGTTTCTTTAGGTTTTTCTAAATCATTTTATTATCTTCATTCTATCAAACAGTACAAATTACACAGTGACTCGTGGGCCAGAGAAAACCAGTTTGTAAGTATAAAAAATAGAATTTTTTTCCCTATGAGTTATTTTTGTTTCCTCATAACAATGTAAGTTGTAATATGGATTCTACCACCCTCCCTTGCTATAGACAGGGTGTGACAAAAGTAGGTTTATAGTTTTGACTACTCAAAACACAGAGTTTATTCTTATATTATTATTTATTTATTATTGTATTGTTTTCCACATAAACAATTCTAAGCCTGCTTTTGCACAACCCTGCATAATGTTGCAAAATTGAAAGAAATTTACTTCAACTTAGCATACTCATCCCAAAGCAAAAACTTATAATATTCTCAATTTTAATGAGCCAATTTATATACAGTCATATCCCTACTATCTAAAATTGGCTAAGGTCCCTGATGGCTATCTTTCTCCTTATAAAAGTTGCAAGTTATCAAAAATAAATTCAGTATCACTTAGGTCTTTGAGGCCTGATTGTGGTGAGCAAATGTAGTCATAGCAAAGGTCTTCCAGAGGTAATTAATAATTAATAGCATTTACATAAAGCTTTGCATCTTCAAAGGACTTTGCAAACACTAATTAACCCACATACTAACCCTTTTAAAGGAAGTAGGCAGGAATTAGCATTCATTTTATGAATGAAAAACTGACTTGTTATAAAGCTATGATTATGCATGGTCTAAAGGAGTTGCTCGCAAGTACTATAAGGTCTTGTTCCATTACAGTTCAGATTATTCTAGGATAAGTTCTCCCAATCTAAGCACTATTGAAATTTTTGTCTTGTGGAGGTTTTTCCATTATAGGATATTTAACAGTACACCTGACCTCTGCCCACTCAATGGAAGTCACACCACCTCAATCTTAACAATCAAAAAGTTTCCAGATGTTGCCAAACTCCTGGCTGGGGGGCAAAATAATCCCCAGTTGTGAACATTGTCTGTAAGAATGGGTAAAAAAAGATTGATAATTCCTGTTATAATATTTTGCCTTACAAATGTAGTTCTATACTCCAATTCACTTTATGTCATTATTATGTATCACAGAACCTTGGCAGCTATTATTTTTCCTTCCCACATTATGTACAAAAATAATAACAAATACAATGTAGTGTTCTAAGCATTGTCCTAACACACACACACACACACACACACACACACACACGCACACACACACAGATTTAGTCCTCAAAACAACCCTATAAAATGGGTATCATTTCACCGAAACCGGTTTGGCTCAGTGGATACAGCACCAGCCTACAGACTGAAGGGTCCCGGGTTCGATTCTGGTCAAGGGCATGTATATTGGTTGCGGGCACATTCCCAGTGGGGGTGGTGCGGGAGGCAGCTGGTCGATGTTTTTCTCTCATCGACGTTTCTACAATAGCTCTCTATCCCTCTCCCTTCCTCTCTGTAAAAAATCAATAAAATATATTTAAAATAAATAAAATAAAATAAAATAAAATAAAATGGGCATCATTTTAATCCCATTTTATACAAGAGGAGACTGAGGCACAGAACAATTCACCCAACTAAGAAGTCTGGATTTAAGCACAGGCACTTTTGTTCCACAGTATGTACTCTTTTTTTTCATTTCATTGAATTTATTGTGGTGACATTGGTTAATAAAATTATATAGTTTTCAGGTGTACAACTATATAATGCATCATCTGTATGTTATATTGTGTGTTCACCACCCAAAGTCAAGTCTCCTTCCATCACCATTTACTAGTATTCCCTCTACACCTTCTTCTTCCTTCTCAACCCCTTTTTCCCTCTTGGAATCACCATACTGTTGTCTGTGTCCATGAATTTTTCCTTTAATCCCTTCACCTTTTTTACCCAGCTTCATGGCCCCCTTGACAGTTTTCAGTCTATTCTCTATCTATGAGTCTGTTTCGATGTTGTTTATTAATTTATTTTGTTCATTAGATTCCACATAAGAGTGTAATTATACAGTGCTTGTCTTTCTCTGACTGGCTTATTTCACTTAGCACAATGTTCTCCAGATCCATTCATGCTGTTACAAAGGTAAGATTTTATTCTTTTTTATAGCTGAGTAGTATTTCATTGAGGAGGGGAAGAAAGAGGGAGAGAAAAGTACAAGAGGGAGGCAGAGAGGGAGGGGAAGAGAGGGAGCTGGAGAAGACACACTGGGGCAAGTCAGCTAATAGGATGGAGACTTACACAATGTAATCAGGGGAGTGCCATCCATCATTATTGTCATATTCTATTAATAAGAAGCAAATCACAAGCCCTGCCTATATTGAAATGGAGGGGGTTTCTATAAGGATGGTGGGGATCATGGGAACCTTACAATTTCACCACAGTGCGTCTTCTAAGCTTCAATGATACATCTCCCTTCCATAGGCAAAATACATTTGCCCCCTCCCAATGGATAGAGTCCCATCCATTACCTCAGCAAAGTACAAAACTCATCATCTAAATCAGGTTCAGGTGCAGATGAGGCTCCTGGTATAAACTGTAAGTCCAGCTCTCCATCTATGGACCTGCAAAACTGAAGGCACAATTTATCTGACACCCAATATGCAATAGCCGGGGAGAGATAAAATAACAGTTGAGGACTTTCCTCGTCAGTGAAAGGTAGAAATGAATTTCTGACCATTAAAGTTCTGAAATCCAGCCAAGCACATGCTGAGAGTTCCTGGATTCGTTGTCAAAGCTTGGACGTAATTCTCTGTGGCTTTTAGCTCCAATCTCTGCCCTCTGAGTCATTCTTTTTTTCATAAAAGAAGGCATATGTTTGCAGCTCAGTGGTCTTCTGAGACTGCTTCCTGCCAAGAGAATTTTGGTCGTTTTCCCTCAGTCTCTTTTCATTGTATACTCTCAGTCCAAGCTGGCAGTGTTTCTGCTGGAATAATTTTCTCAAGAATCTTATGGGTCCCCTGAGGATTTTAGTAGGGTTCTTTCCACTAGATAAAAATCACACAACAGATCTGTGTAAGATAAGACCTTCTCTCCTATTTGACCCCTTGCTGAGATGGTCCGGAAATAAACAACACAGCTAACTTTTCTACAGGCCCTCTAGTTTGATTGAGTGGATCTCTTGAAAAGACACTTTGTGAAGTTCAGTAATCTGTTGTTTATGTATTTCTGAGCAAAAGTTTGCACAATCACATCTTCAACTATTTCTAGATGCCACACATTTGAAGCAATTTTTTAATTTCAGCAGCTTTCCTGTCTGGAGAGGCTGAGAATTTTCAAAATCACCTAGCAGTGCTTTATTTTTCTTTAATCAACAAAAACAGATTTTATTTAAACCCTTTTGCATTTTATTATAAGTGGCAAGAAATCAAGATCATTGTAGGAGACAATTTCATTAAGCTTCTGCCACTACTTAACAATGATACCTTTTGCTTCAGTGTCCAATAATATGCTCCTCACTTCCTTTTGAGCCCCCACACTGACTGCCTCCTGGAAATCAGATTTCTACAGTCTGCTTGGTGATTTCAGTTTTCTTTAATGTGCTCTTCGAATTTTTTTCAGACTCTGCACATTACCCATGGCAAAGCTACTTTTAAAAATACATATTTTCTTATTTATTTCAGAGAGGAAGGGAGAGGGAGAGAGAAATAGAAACATTAATGACAGAAAACCACTGATTGGCCACCCCCTTCAGGCCCCACACTGGGGATCTAGCCCACCACCCACATGTGCCCTGACCAGGAATTGAACTATGATCTTCTGGTTCATAGGTTGATGCTCAACCACTGAACCACGCTGGTTGGGCCAAAGCTACTTCTTAGATATTTGTGTAGCAGCACTCTGCTTCTGGAATAAAAAATCCGTATTAGTTCTCTATTGCTACTTCCTCATCTGAAGGATAAATGGGGAACCATCACTTCCCCAATTTAATGGTTGTTGCAGATACTCATTCCTCGAGGTTGTGGATCCATGGCACTTCTTTAAAGCCATTAAGGGGAAGAGAGACTGTTTCATATGAGACATAGTAGAATCAAGACAAGAAACACGTGTTCAGTCTAAACACTTGAACAGAATGAAAACGATTGTTTGATATCACTTAGGTTTGGACTAACTTGCTCTGTAGCAATAGTCATTGGAACAATACTCCTAAATTCAATTTTTGTATTTTAATAAGTAAATCCATTTTAATTTTCTTTAAATGAATAATGAAAGTTAATCATGATTAGTTGGCAGAAATTTTAAAATAGCATACCATATCCAATTTGGAAACTTATTGCATATTAAAATACATGCTAAAATTAACTACAATATTTCAGCATCAGGAATATATAAAAATAATTCCAATTCACGATTATTAATTTTTGCAGATTATACTTAAAAATTTAGTGGATTATCATTTTAAATGTTTGGGCTTTTTTTTCCTCAAAGTGATTAGAAAAAGAGAACAACTGAAATTATTATTCATAAGCACTACTTTACAAATAAACACATTGTTGTTATGAATAGTGCTACGTTACTAATAAAGGAAAATTTGATATAATTGTCAGTATAGTATAGTTTATCTGCTGTTCAACATTGTTTGGGAATGGCTAGAACTTTGTAACTTAATATGATATACAGGAATTTGTATCAGATGAATATAATTTATTAGTCTGTTGATAATCATATTGATATATATGTGTAATGTTACTTATATGCTTTTCATGATTTATTTTATTTTAGTTAATGTGCCTTATTTTTTTATCTTTTATCTAAATATATATTATAAGAAAAAAGAAGTTACATATGAGACCAAGAATAAAAACCTTTCAAAATTGAATAAAAGCCCGAACCTCCACATCAGCAAGGGGTGTTCATACTTTTCATACTTAAGGGCTTGCATACTTTTCACTTTACCTCTTCTCAAAGGCCTGGCAGCCATTTCTCAGTGGTTAGAGAATCGGTCCACACACAAAAGAGTCTCAGGTTTGATTCCCAGTCAAGCGCCTGTACCTGGGTTGCAGGTTCCCTGCCCCACATCGATGTTTCTTTTTCGGTGGCTGTCGGTTTGGGGGGTGTCTGGCTTTTCTGGTTCTGTCGTCTTGCTTCTGGCTGCTTTGAGGGTGACTTTCGTAGCTACTTTGCTGTTTGCTTCTTCTTCTTTCTTTCTTTTCTTTCTTTCTTCGTTCTTTCTTTCTTCTTCTTTCCTTCCTCCTCCCTTCCTTCCTTCCTTCCTCCTCCCTCCCTCCCTCCCTCCCTCCCTCCCTCCCTCCCTTCCTCCCTTCCTTCCTTCCTTCCTTCCTTCCTTCCTTCCTTCCTCTCCCTCCTCTCTTCCCCCCTCCCCCCACTCTCTCCCTCCCTCCCCCCTCCTTTTCACTCCCTCTAAAATCAATGGGGAAAAAAAACCCTTGGGTGAGGATTTTTTTTTAAAGGCTTTCAAATTACTTCATTTCAAAAGAAAATTAACTCTATTATTTATCAATTCATTTGAAAAGCCCAATATAGTGAAATAATGACTAACTTAAACATCTTTGTAAACTCTTGTTAGTCCTCAAACTATCAGTTGAAAACAATGATCTACCCTAAACCAAAACACGCTTCAGATTGCCAGTTGTCACTTACCGCTACATTGCATGACTCAGAGCACCCTCGTGCAGCTATGACAATATCTAGTTTCTGGCAGGAAGGAAGTAAATTAGAAAGTGAAGTGGATGAAAAAATTACCACAATAGCTCAGACTTTTCTTTTGGGACAATAGCTCATGCCCTCACTTCCTCCCCCACAAAAAACTCTTGCTCCAATAATTGTAAAAAACATTATTAGCATCATAAGAAAAAGGATGTATCTTACTTAAGTTATATAAAGCATGAAATTTAGGGAATGCATAGTACTGAACGGTATTTTTACCCTTAAATATGATGACATATATTTTGTAAGAATTTGAAGCTTTGTATTATTTGCTGAATTAAATTTACTTTTTGTTTCCTGAAAGTATACCTAAAATCTAGCTAGCAGTAGCTGCCAGTTCCCTTCAGCACCTAGAAAACTCTAAGTATCTTAAATCTCTAAGAAACAGTACTGCTATTCATTACAACTATCAGGAGCTTTGGCAATTTTACAATCATTATTTTAAACTGAATAACAAAATTTCAACTGACAGATTCTCAAGAAATTCATGAATTTGGATTCATTTATTTGTCTTATAACAAAAAGTACACTAGCATTGTTATAAAAACAACATTACTATTATTTTAGCAACAATCCAGTGCCAGGGTTATGTGAAGGTTTTGGCTTTTAATCACGATTCTGTGCTGGCTTTGACAGAAGTTGGTGGAATTGCAGTGGCTGTTTCTGAATTTCTACATGGAAATTTCTCAGTAACAGGGGCTTATAACAGGCAATTTGACAGAAAGAACAGATGTTTGTATTTTTGGAGAATAGCAAGATGATTTCTCTTGAAGTACTAGTACATTTGTTTAACTGATAGTTTGTGTATTTGTTTAGCTGGTAGTTTGAGGTTAGAGATTTAAAAAAGGTCAACTCTATGAAAGATAGTTTTATTTACATAAGATGGAGAAATCTCATGTCCGAATCCAAAGACTGATGGAAAAGCCACTGAGGGACCAAATGTCCTGCTTCTCCTCTTCCCACATGGTATCTTCCCACCAGCTGCCCACCACTCCCATCTGCCAATCAAATTCTCATATGAGGTTAACTTCTCATCATAAAGATAAGGGCACACTGATGGATAGACTCTAGGCTCTTGGACATATCAGAGGTTATAACCTCCTGCTTAGACAATATGCAGGAGGTTATGTGGCCCTTTAAAGGGTCAGATCTGGGATTAGAATGCAGATTTTATTGCCAAAATCAACACAATTTCCACTCTACCACACTGCTTCTTTTTTTTCTCTCTTCAGTTTTCCCACTTCTTTCTCTTTGCTTTGTTTCTCTTACTTTCTCAACCAATCAACTCTCGCATGTATTTTTTCTCTTTTTCACTCTTTAAATCTCCTCTCTCCATGTTTTACTCATTGGGTATTGAGGGGTTTCATTAGTTCCACATAGTTCCCTTGAACCTCATTAACATTACCCATGTGGAAGATTAGACTCAGGGAGAGCAGATAGAAAGCTGTAATAGCATCTGAACCTAGAGAGTGACAAAGACAGTCACAATGGTAAAGGTAAAAGTAAGGATACACTCCTCATTCAGCTAACATTTTTAGAGGGCCTGACATGTGCAGGCTCTTTTCTAAATGTTTCATGTATTTTAACTCATTCGGTCCTCCTGATAACTGGCTGGAGAGAGTACCTCCATTTTACAAATGAAAGCATGGAGGGCCTTGCCTACCTAAAGCAGAGATTCAAACCCAGGCAGTATTGCTCCAGAGATCTTGCTATCCAACAAACTTGATATAGGTAGAATCTTCGGGGATGCCCTGGATCTCTAAGTCTATGGGTTTCATATAAAGAAACTGTGGTATTTCTATACTTGAAGCTGTAGGAGCCAATGAATCACTCAGGTAAGAGAGGATAGCATGAAAAAGAAGGCTGAAAATAGGACACTGATCTTTAAAAAAAATATTACCCAAGTTGATGAGTGAACAAAAAAGTTGGGGCATATTTACATCATGGAATACTATGCAGCTATATAAAAAAGAAGGATCTTTTACCATTGGAGACAGCATGGAGGGACCTGGAGAGTATTGTGCTAAGCAAAATAAGCCAGTCAGAGAAAGATAAGTATCATATGATCTTACTCATATTTGGAATCTAATGAGCAAAAAGTCATGAGTAAAATAGATCCAGAGACATAGAAGCATGTAACAGACTGATGAATCTCAGAAGGCAGGCAGGAGGAAGGGGTGAGGGGGGGAGAGCAGCGGACATGGAGAGTGATTAATCGGGGAACTTATATACACATATGCATGGCCCATGGACACAGACAATAGTGGTGAAGGCCTGGGAGGGGATGGTGTGGGATAGAAGGGGCTAATGGGTGGCGGGTAGAAGACACCTGTAATATTTTCTATAATAAAGATATATTTTTTTAAAAATTTAAAGGGAACAAGAGTAAGAGAAGAAAAACCTAAGACAAAGATGATAAAGATATAAGGGGAAGTGAGAGTGGAAACATCCCTTTTCCATTGATTATGGTGTCTTTTGCTGAAAAAAGTTTAATTTTTTTTATGTAGTTAAATATATCAATGACTTCTGTGAGTTGAGGTTTACAGTCACTAAGGGTTTGTTTGTTTTTCATATATAATTCTTAAGTTCTTTTACCTTATTTTGAAAATTTTCTAATTCTGATATATGTAGTTCTTCCATACCTTTTATCATTTTTCTAAATGTATTCTAGCTTTTCTAAAACACAAGATTATGGTTGTTATCAGTTTTATGGCCATTTCTTTCTTGCATGCTTTTATTCTCTGTGGAAATGTTATTCTTCCAATTAGTCTCTTTTTGTCACATCACATTTTTGTACATTTAGCTTCGATACTTTTTGGTTACTTTTAGGTGAGATTAACTTTCCTGAACATTTTGAGGGAGGGGAGGATATGGTTAATGGCAACTTCTCTGATTTCACAGGACTCTCCCTTATCGGCTACTTTTCCAAAATATGGTAGTTTGCTTTCCTAAAATTTCGCTGGTACCCTCCCCATCTTTATCTGCACCTCCTATTTCTTCTCTCTTGGCCCTATGTTGCTCACTTTTTATTTCACACCCAGTAGCTTATTTTCAGGCCTGGAAAGGATCTTTGGTGGCTTAGTTTGGGGAATTCATAGGGTCTGTGCCCTTCTGATTTAGCTACGGCTCCTTTCCTCCATCAGATTGATTCCTGCTATCAGATTGAACAAAACCCTTCCGGGTTTCAGTGGCTGTTCTCTTTGGCCCACTGTGCTTTCCATTAATTACCTTCTGGCTATTTATGTATCGATAGTTCCTAGCTTTCTCAGGTTCCTCAGAGTCCCATACATTCCCTCTGTTTTTTTTTTTTTTTTCCAAAAAGACATTTTTATTGATTTCAGAGAGAAAAGGAGAGGGAGAGATAGAAACATCACTTATGAGAGACAACCACCAATTGGCTTCGCCCCACAGGCCCAAAACCCCAGCACATACCCCCAGTGGGAATTGAACTGCAGACTCCCCTAAGCCCCTCATAGATAGACGCTCAACCTCTTAGCCACACCACCCGGGCTTTCTTCACACAGGAAGTTTAGTTTATAATATGGGAATTTGTAGATTCAAGCACTATGTTATCCCTGCCACCATCATCCTCAAATTCAAAAGTTATTTGTTGTTGAATTTCATATACCAATTATTGCTACCTTTATTAATATATATAGTTTCATGACTAATATATTTTAAAATATTAAATCATCCTCACATTCATGAAAAATGGGTACTATTTAGAAATATTTTATTGCTCTTCTCTTTGTATGTAATATGTAATTTTAAAAAAGTGTTATTGGGCCATAACCGGTTTGGCTCAGTGGATAGAGTGTCGGTCTGAGGACTGAAAGGTCCCAGGTTCGATTCCGGTCAAGGGCATGTACATTGGTTGCGGGCACATCCCCAGTGGGGGGTGTGCAGGAGGCAGATGGTCGATGATTCTCTCTCATCAATGTTTCTAGCTCTCTGTCCCTCTCCCTTCCTCTCTGTAAAAAATCAATGAAATATATTTAAAATAAATAAATAAATAAAAATAAAAAAGTGCTATTGGTATTATTTTTTTCTATGTGGAACTGTAGTCAACAATTATTTTTAATATTTAAGTACTTTATCTAAATATAATTTAGACAGGATAAACTGTACAAATCACAAGTTTAGTAGGTTTTAACAAATATATATGTATATATCTGTGTGACCAACACATCAAACAAATTACCATAACTCCAGGAAGCTCCCTTTGCTCCTTTCCAGTCAACTCCCGCTTATTCCATGTGACAACTTTGTTCTGATTCCTTTTACATAGGCTAGTTTCCTTTTTTCCTGAACTTCATATAAATGGAATCATACAGTATGTATTACCGGCTCTTCTGAATAAAGTTTTGAATATTATGGAACAAATCATTTTCTGAACATAGCTTTCCCCCTCCATTTTGTAGATCTCTAAGGATGGATTTGCTGAATCATAGAGAAGGTATAGAACTTCATTTAAAAATCACAAGTTTTTCAGAATGGCACCATTTCACACTCACACTAATAATGTATGAAAGTTCTGTTTGTTCAAAATTTTGTGCTATATTTGTTAGATGTTAGTATTGAGGTTATGAAACCCTAAAAAATAAATAAATAAATAAATAAATAAATAAATAAATAAATAAATACTTAGGAAGATTTCCATGTTTTTTTCTATGATCCAAAAAGTGTCAAATATATTAATTATCAGTTCCTTTAAAGTAAGTGTGGGAAACCATTTTCTGCCAAGGGCTATCTGGATATTTACAACATCATTTGAGAACCATACACAATTATCAACTTAACAATTAGTTACGTTTGGTCAAACATTTAATTAATGCATTGGCAAGGCCAGACCAAATGATTTCTCGGGCTTGATGTTCCCCACCCCTGCTTTAAAGGCAATCCTCCGCCGAAACCAGTTTGGCTCAGTGGATAGAGCATCAGTCTTCGGACTGAAAGGTCCCAGGTTCAATTCTGGTCAAGGGTATGTACATTGGTTTCGGGCACATCCCTGTTGGGGTGTGCAGGAGGCGGCTGGTCCATGTTTCTCTCTCATCGATGTTTCTAGCTTTCTATCTCTCTCCTTCCTTTCTGTAAAAAAAAAAAAAAAAAAAAAAAAAAAAAAAAAAATCAATAAAATATATTTTTTTTAAAAAAAGGCAGTCCTCCTATGTCATCTCACCATGAATCACCGGCTTTGTTTGGTTAACCTTGCTTACTAGGTGATGTTCCCTTCTTCCCTCAATGTCCCAAGTACATCTCTTCAGAAAATTATCTTTTCTTCTTGATGGAAACTATGTAAGTATTTGTGTTCCCTTAACAGAATCTCTAACAAGCTCCTAACATTTGTGGGATGTAGAAACAGAGATATCACTTCATCTTATTTTTTAAGAAAATTGTATAAGTAATTTTAAGATAGACAAGCCAGGAAATGAAACTAGCATTTTGGACAATTCTCTTAAAATGCTGTATGCGGCCCAGGCGTCATGGCTCAGTGGTTAAGCATGGACCTATGAACCAGGAGGTCAAGGTTTGATTCCTGGTCGGGCACGTGCCTGGTTTGGGGCTCCATTCTCAGTGTGGGGTGTGCAGGAGGCAGCTGATCAATGGTTTTCTTGTCATTGATGTTTCCTCCCTTCCTCTCTGAAATCAATAAAAAAAAAAAGTTTTTAAAATGCTGTAATGTGAAAAATATTAGTAAAGAAATACAGGCTTGTTTAAATGTGGAGGGAGACAGCGTCTAAGAGAAATCAGAGAAAGAAGGAATTATTCTTCTTCTTTCTCTCCTGCCCACTAAAATGTGAAACAAATGAAGGCAGGAATTTTGCCCATTTTGTTTATTGCTGTTTGCTCAAATGCCAGAGTAGTGCTTACAATTTACAAGACTCTCATATTTGTGAATGATTACATTTTTAAAAGGCTAAGGGGTGCTATGGACTAAGGGTCTGGTCTTTGGGAAGTAATTATGTTTAGATGAGTTCATGAGGCCGTGTAGCCCCCATGATGGGAGTGGTGCCCTTATCAAATGAGGAGACCAGAGTTCTCTCCACCACAGGAAGATATAGCAGGAAGAGGCCAACTGTAAACCAGAAAGAGGACACACACCAGAAACCCACCTTGCTGGCACCCTGATCTTGGATTTCCAGCTTCTAGAAGTATGAGAGCTAAATGTTTATTGTTTAAACCACCCAGTCAGTAGTATCTTTGTTACACACTGAGTGGCCAGATTATTATGATCTCTGAACACATAATAATCTGGCCCCTCAGTGTATATCCTATATAATAAAAGGCTAATATGCAAATTGTCCCCTCAACCAGGAGTTCAACCAGCAGGCAGGCAGGCTGGCCAACCACCCATGTCCCCTTCCCCTGGCCAGGCTGGTCAGACTCCACCCATGCACGAATTCATGCATCTGGCCTCTAATATATATTTACACACATACATACACTGAGTGGCCAGATTATTAGGCATTCAGAAATCATAATAATCTGGCCACTCCATGTATCAGCTTGAATGAAGACAGGGGCAATCAAGAAGTTAGCCTTAGGAGCCTAAAATATCTTGTTTAAAATTCTTCAGTACATTTTTTTTTTTTTTGAGTTCCAGATACCACCATATTTTGTAGTGTGGCATTTAAGATCTGTCCTGATCTATTTACCTATTATACCTCCTCACACCTAAATTTACTTTACAAATATCCTCCCACACTTTTGCACTCTCCATGTTTTTACTTATAATGTCTTTCCCGTGCCAGGAAAAATCTTCCATAGCACCATGACTGATGAAATTCCACTTACCTTTCCAGAATCCACTCACTTATCAACCTCATGGGAGAGGCTATGTAAGAACAGCAGATAAAAGCTGAAGAGCCCTTTCGATGTGCTGGTTGCTTTCATTCTGTCAAACATTCTGGTTGACACAGGCATTGCTTCTATTTGAAAGTTTAGAAACTAAAGTTTAGAGTTTGTGATTTGCTCAAAATGGTTAGAAGTGGGATTGAGGCCTAGGAAGACTTGATTCTAAAGCTTGTACTCTTTTTTTCTGTACAACTCAGCTTTTGGGGCAATCCACTATTTCTTTAATTAGAATAACATTTATCTTTTGTATTCTAATTATATTTCTTTCCGTACACTCTTTGTAGATGAAATTGTGTGACCATAATGACTTCAAAATAATCTAGTTCTGTAAATATAAAAAAAGGTTAATCATTGCTAATTGTTGAGACAGGATGATATGCACATGCAGGGTTATTATACTATTCTATCTTCCGCATTTACAATTGTTCAGTAATAATATTAATATTTTAATAATAAACTTTTAAAAGAATGCTTATAAATATACATCAGTCTTCATGAAGATGTGTTAGTTATACATGAACTGGAGTTCAGCAAAGAAATAAGGTGGAAAATATGGGAGTTATCAGCACATCTTTTTGGGTGGGGGGTGTTGGGAGCCAGCAGAGTCGAGACAGCAACTCAGTCTTAAGGAAATAGAATTAAGTTCCTTCTAGCAGAAGTAATTCGGTGCCCTGAGGGCTTGGCCAGAAGATAAGATTAACCTGGGGCTTAGCATCTTCCTGTCTTCCTGCCTCTTCCCCTTCCTGATCCTCCCCCCTAGATAGCCCAGCCTTGGAATGTTGCACCTTGGAATGTTAACATCTTTGCAACTTCCCCTTCCTGATCCTCCCCCATGGACACTGCCAGGGACCCCTCTGCATGGGCGGCCCTGCCCCCCTTTGTCTCTGCTGTATAAATACAGCCATTTCAGAGAATAAAACTGAGGCTTGATCAGAACCTTGTCTTGCCTTCATTCTTTCACGTTCCTTGTTTCATTCTCTTAGGTGGTTCCTGTGTGCCCCCGTTGTTGTCCCGCGGGTCGGGACAGGGGGGTGTTAGTCAATTCTTTTTTTTTTTTATTAAATTATTATCTGTGTACACATTTTAACATTGCCCCCCTTCCCATATATACGCTCCCTCCCCAGAGTTTCGTGTCCATTGGTTGTACTTATATGCATGTTTACAAGTCCTTCAATTGAGCTATTATCTCCCCCAGATCTCCCTACCTGACCTGCTGTAATTTGACAGTTGACTTATTGCTTTACTGTCTCTATATCTATCTTTTGGTTCATCAGTTTAAAATGTTCTTTATTATCCATAAGTAAGTGAGGTCATGTGGTGTTTCTCTTTCATTGACTGGCTTATTTCACTCAGCATGATGTTCTCCAATTCCATCCAGGTTGCTGCAAATGAGAATTCCTTCTTTTTTATGGCAGCATAGTATTCCATTGTGTAGATGTACCATAGTTTTTTGATCCAATCATCTGCTGATCCAATCATCACCTAGGCTGTTTTCAAATTCTAGCTATTGTAGATTGTGCTGCTATGAAAACTAGAAACATCAATCAGAAAGGATATATGCACCCCTAAGTTCATATCAGCACATTTAAAGCCATGGGACAGGATGAGAATGCGTATGGAATGAATAAAAATAAAGAATAGGTCCAGCACCAAGTAACTGAACTCTCCAACATTTAGAGATGAGAAAAATCTTGAAAGGCATTTTTGCCAGGGTTTTGCAATGTGTCTTAAGTCACTAGAAAATACATTTTAATCAGTAATTCTATTTCTAGGAATGTATAAGAAATGAACAAGACTCGTGTATATAGACTATGTAAAATTTTTATTAAAAATGCTCAGAGGGAAAAGAGAAGGGAGGGAGGTGGCATGGTAAAATAGCCTGAAGGTGAATCAATGGGCTAGCCTGATACATTACAGTAGTCAATGGAATACTGTCCAGCAATTAAGAATGGTGTAGATATAGACTCAAAATGTATTGAGAAAAGCTGATCAAATACAGCATTATATTGTAGTTTGTTTTGTACTTATTTACACTATAATGTTAATATTTTGCACTAATCTTTCCATCAATAACCTAAAATAGTAAATGGTAAAATTTAGCTTTCCCCCACTTCATTTATCTGTGGTTTATAATTTTTCTCAGTAGATATTATAAATATATACAAGTTTAATTTTTAAATAAAACTCAGTAAGGAATACAAAATACAAATGACCTTAAATAGGAACATGACTTGAATTAATCAATATTTATATTGATACCATAACAGCTGACTGAAATAACTATTACTTTAAAATAAATATACCATAAGAAATCATTTCAATAGCATATAAATATTTTATTTAAATTAAGAAATGTAATAAAATTACATACATTTGTTCCACTGTTTGGGTAACATTTCTAATTTATTTATAAATAACCAATACACCATTTCTCAGGTACTAAATTCTAAGTATTTCAATAGTGTCATCAAAGTATATTTTTCAAAATGTGTAAGCTATATTCCACAATCTGGTATAGAAATCCAGACACAATATATACAATACACACTTTAACCCAAGGATAGTAATATTAAAAGTCAAGGCAACTTATTTCTCTGTACTGAAAGCTACAACACACAAGCCATTCTGAGATGAACTATTGCTAGAAAAATCATTGTGTGACTATCATTTATATTGATCTAATTTAAGTTTTTAGAACATTGTCATTCCACTTTTGCCAATTTAGCTGATGATATCACTAGCGAGGTCTTATTCATGAGCTTGACCTTAACCTTAAAAAATAAACTTGTTTACAACATTTCACATTTTTTCAAAATTCATCTTCAGTTTAAAAGACTTATTTTTACAAGTCCAATTGTAACAATTCTGCTTTTTTTCTTATAATGCTTTTATTAATACAAACTACCTTCAATATTATGAATTCAGAAAATCCTGTTTAGGTCAATATTCTGACTCTAAAACTTCCAACATGTATTTTATTAATATCTGAGTCAAACTTCTAGATTCTTATAGAAATATTACATAAAAATCTTTTATTTTAAACTTTTTTCATCTTAATTATAAATATCATCAACTACTACATTGCTAAAATAATTTCTTCTTTCTTGGCCTCAGGCCACTATCTTGTCTACCTTAAAAGTGAAAATTGTTTTCCTATATCTAATAACATTGTTCAAGCATAGCTACTGAGATAAAAATAAAATTTAGTTTAATATTTTATCATTATCACCTGTTAGGGGTTGGCCAAATCAGATGCTTTCCTCACTAGAAAAACAAGCTTTAAACCAAATACTGATTTTCCTCCTGTAATTCACATTTGTCTATTGAATCAATTACCCAACCTTCTTGCAGAATTTTAAACTTCCTCTTAAGAGTTCTTCGAAAAGCTTTAAAATCCGCAACACGATTATGATCCTCCCCGATGATTATATGAGACACTCCCTTCGCTAAACAAGAAACTACTTCTGCTCCATGAAATCGAAGCTCTAAGCCTGTGATAGCTAATCTTGTTCCCTCGATTTTGGTGTTCAAGTCATTAATAACGGTATACAAGTCCAAATAAACGGTGTGGTTTCGAAACATATTCAGGGGAGAGCAGTCCCAGGAATAGCGACACTCTAAATCAGCAATCACAGAGGCCATTTCTTTAGGAGTCTGCTCACCAGGATCTTTAATTCCAGAGAAGACTTCCTTCAGTTGGTCCAAATCTGTGTCAACAAAATAACTATCACCATAACAATCATATTCTCGGGCAAAATGTTGTTTTGTTGACGGGCACATATGAATCATGAAGTGAGGCTGCCATGGCACACAGCTTTTGGTCTTAAAACATTCTAACAGCCACTCAGGCTTGACCACATCGTGTTTATCTGAAGAAATTATATTTTTCACTCTTATGTTCTCAGACCCTGCGATAACGCAGTAGGTGTCTGGGCCTGGGTTTTGTACTAGGTACCCACCAAATTCTGCAATCCTGTTCTCCAGGTCAGGCTTTGGGTGGCCATTCATTCCACTCATAACACAAAACTCCACATCTTCAAATGTATTGGAAACTTTGTTTACATTAGAAAGGTTCGGTGCCTTTAAGTGCTCAATAATCCCAATAACTTTCTTAGTTTTGGGGGCAGCTTTCCGCTTTTTGACTTGGGGTTCATTATCACCACCGACATAAAGGTGTTTGGATGCCAGCTTTCCAGACGCTTTCCCTCGAAGCTGTTCTAAGTCATCCAGAGTCATGCACTCATGCCACTCCTTGTCTTCTCTGATCTTTTCAATCCGTGGGAAACGCAAAGTGCAGCCAGTTTTATACATGTCGCTGGGAACAATCTCTGATGCTTTGACCTGAACGATGACAGAATTGCAAGGCTCGATGTACACTTCGGGCTTCTCTGTTCCACATGAAATGCTACTCGGTGGAGCTTTTTTATGAAAAGGCCTCCAGTGCTTGGCCAGTTTCAAACCCAGATCATACAGTTCTTTCATGGTGTAACCTGAGCCAATACGGCAGAGAGTGTGAAACACCGATGGTTTTTCACCGGAAGCACGCTTCTCTGCGACAGCACACAGGAAATGAGACATCATTCCACCCCTCGAACCTTTACCCCAGTAGCCCCCGACAATTATGATGTCCAGTTCATCCATGAGGCCGTTTACGTACTCTGGTTTAATTTTTAACCATCCTTCTCCCCTTTTGTCTGGCTTATAAATGGATAGAGGGTTTTTTATCATGATTCCCTCTTCTCTCTTATCTATTGCTTCATTCAGAGCATCAATTGCTTCTTGATTAGTATGAGCTTGTGTTTTTTCCACTATTTGTATTCTGCCTGGTACTGGTGTAAAAATACTACCAAGAATTTCGTATCTCTTCCTCAGGGTTTCATGCCCTAGCTTTTTATCATTGACCATCAATACATCAAAAACACAATAACAAGTTTGCAGATCAGAATCCTCTACCATTCTTTTAATATCAAACTTATTCCCCTTTTGCATAAAAGTTTGCGTATTAGGATTGTAGGCCATCATCTCACCATCAAGGATACAATTCTGTATATCTGTTCTGAATGCATTATGAATGAAAGGTGTGAGAGAACCTTCCTGTGGAAAAGCACCAAACTGTTCCGTATATTTATATCCATTTCGGGAGAAATATGCATACACATCCCCATCTTTGTGCATTTGCATCCGCTCACCATCTAGCTTGGTTTCAATATAGAAACTCTGGTTTTTCATGTCCTTCTCGATTCGCTCAATATCTGCTATTGCAGCGAGCATTGGTTTAAAGGGGGAGAATAAAGTGATAGAGATATCACTGAGCCCTACTGAAGGGTCATGCAGTTGCCTACAGACTTTCTCCAGATCTGTGGTGACATTATGCAACTCAGCAGCATCATTATGAAAAATAGAAAACACAGTTTGCTGACTAAAACCTAGCTTTAAGTCCTTCACAATCATTCGTATTAGCCACTTTTGTTCAAGTGCTGAACTCTGAGTTATTAGCTGAAGAAGACTCTTCTTTATTAGGTCCTTTCTATTGGCAGAGTTATTGGAGGCAATTGAGTCCAAAATGTCATTCACTTGCTGGATGGTTAAACTTCCTTTCTGTAAACATCTTGGTTTCAACACAAAGTATGCAATCATGGCAAAGTCTCCGGCATCTCCACGGGTTCCAGTAGGTGTCCTGTAATTTAAAAGTTTAAGAGCATCTTTCCCATCTTTAGGTAAATTGAGCAATTCGATATAAAGCTTAGCAAGCATTGTTTCTTTGATTCCATAGGCCATTCTCTCTCTTTCTAGCTGAGGGAGAATAAGTCTCATTGCAGGATAAAAAGAGTCTGTGACATCTTTCTGGTTCTTATGAAGGGCATCATGAAATTTTCTCCAAGAATCTAAAAATTCCCTGAAGTGTCTTATTTTATCTGCACGTCCTTTACTTCTCTGTATCCGTTCTAATGTTGAACATAAATCTGCAAAAGGAACGTGAGATGCAACAGTTTGTGAAGTCTGTGAGGCAGCCATAGGAGCGATGGGTGAATCCTCTGGTTCAACTAATAAAACAGAAAAGAAAGTAACTTTAAGTAAAAGATAAAATTCAACTAAATATTTCATGTAAAGTCTTTAAAGAGAACACCTGGTTCATATGTTTGCCAAGTGAAAATAGATTAATGCTATAATGCTGCAAATAATGTCTTTTTAATCTCTACATTTAATAAAAACCATTTTATCTTAATTCTATTTGGTATTTATTATCAAAAGTATTAGTAGTCCCATTCTCTATAATTTACAACACTAAATTTAATTATTTTAATTTTCTTACTCCCTAAGTTACAGCTTCTATTGAAATTATTCCATTCCTTAGCACATAATGCAAAATATGATTGCTAATAATGATAATGACAAATAGGGCTCAATTCACTATATTTCTGAACTTCTTATATCTTTCCATTCTTTCTGTCAGGCACAGTACCAGAAATAAACTTCTTAAAACAGATGTTTTCAACAAATAATTGACTTACTGAATGAAATTCAGCTTTGTAGGAAGTTTGTGCTTCTATATAGACAGAACCTTTCACACACACACATACATACACACACACACACACACACAAAAAAAAAAAAAAAAAAAAGGGGGAGGAAACAGTTTCTTCTTTCTGACAAACAAAGCCTACAGCTAAGTTTACTTCCACTCCTTCACTGCTAGCTATGCCTAATCACTCTGGAATTCAAAACCCAACTCAAAATACCCTCCCATGAAATCTTGGCTTAACCTGTCTCTTTTAGTTCTATATTTTAACATAGTTGCTTACATTTTTATAAATTTGAATTCATTAGTACATTTTTTTTGTTCATATTCCCTGCCCATTATACCCACCCACCCACCAATTCAGTGACTGCACATGAACGAGGCACAGTGCTATGGGCAGATACCGTAGAATTGCCTTAAGAGAGCATACACCCTATAAAGAAAAGGGGACAAATGGGAACTAGTTATAAAATGCTAAGTGCTTTTAAAAAATAAAAACAACAGTGTGTCATGGCACAGAGCTTTTCACTGAAGTATCTTCTAAAGTTAGAAAGGAAATAAGAAAGTTAGAAAGGACCTTGTTGTGCTAAGGTCTAGAATATTTCCTAAAGCAGTCATGACAAGCGTGAATTTTTTCCCCACATTTTTAATATCCATGCAAGTTTTATTAGAATCTATAAGGTAACAGATCTATGGTTTAAACTATGTAACACTCACTTTTCAAAGGACTTAAGTAAAAATGTGTGCTCCATAAATACAGACTTCTGTTTTTATCTAGTGGTTTCAGACACCTCCTGGCACATTCCAGATAGCCCAGAGCGGTGTCACACAGGGGATGGGATGAACTGCTGTAGCACAGAGACCACAAACTCCCCACTCCTGCCAACAAAAACCATCAAATACCCTATGAGCACAAGGCTACGTTACCAAGCACAAGAAATGAATGGCTAACTGCTGTACCACACTGAATAAACTGTCAATCTCTAGAGATCAGAAACCATGCTGCAATTTGTGCCACAAGTGATTGGTGATTAGCAAGGCATAGGTCTGTTTGTTTAATGAATTACTAAACACACACACACACACACACACACACACACACACACACGGCTGGAGGCACTCAGGTTAAAAATATTCAACAGCTATGACTGCACCGAGAAAGATTCATAACAGCCACTTATTGGCCTTTAGGGAAAAAAGCCATATTTTTCAGTCTAATTCTTGACAAAGAAAAATCCCACTTCTACTAAGATAGTTAGATCAAGAGATAAACCCATGAGACTACATTCTTTTATCTTTGAATATACTAACTGCTTTTCCTCACTGTGTCTCATTTGCATAACCGAATGCACCACCTGGTTATGTTAACTGCCCTACCCCTCAAAACATGCTCCCTCGAGCCAGTATATTTTGGTATATAATGTTATTTTTATAACTTATATAATGTATGTTAAAATTAATTATGTAAAAAATACTTATTTGTATGTTCAATTATTAGTATACAGTTTTCAATGGATCTGTTGATTCTCTATGGTCTCAACAAGTTTCCCTCAACAAGTCGTAAAGACTCAAATTATTTTATACCAATCTTGAAATGTAGTTCCAGATGAAGACACATATAGATATATAGATAACAGTCTTACATACACGCCTACAAAATCACTGCAGCGGTCCCCCTCGCTCCTCTGCCCCCCCAAAACCGCCAGTGGATCCTGGATGAAGTCCTGGCCCCGGACACACCCCGTTCCTCTCTGAGCCCGGGGATCCCCATTGGGGTGGGGTGTCCCGGGAATCAGAATGCATGCAATTCAATTTCCCGACGCGGTTCCGGAGAGGCAAACGCGGGGGAGGTTCTGGTCCCCTGGCCGGACGTCCCGGGAGCGGGGTCCCGCCCGAGCCCCACGTCCCGCTTCCAGAGCCGCGCGGTCGCCCAAGTGGCCCGCACGCCGCACCTGTGGCTCCAGGCGGCGGCTGAACCCAACAGCTTTTGGCCCAAAAATAAGAATAATGAACGTGTGCGCTTTGCTGGACGCAAGATGGCCCCCTCGAGTCCAGCCTCCGCCGGCCCAGACCTCCCCGCGCCACAAAACTCCTACCTGACGCCGAGCCCACCGGGCGCCGCCGCCGAACCCGAAGCCGCAACTCAGAAGCCGGGTCGCCAGCTGCCCCCGCGCAGGCGCGGGCGCCACTCGTAGCGGCGGGAGCGCTGACGTCAGAGAAAGAACGCGCGCATGCGCGGTAGCATGCTATGGAGAGCCATGACGTCATAGGAATGTTGGGCGCAGGCGAGCGGGCGGAGGAAGCTGGGAGAAGGTACTGGGAATAGCACCCTCCTTGCAAGGCTGCGGAGCATCCGGGGATCCTTGGTAGCAGTGTAACTACAAACACAGCTCCCAACAGCCTCCTGAAGCAGCGGGTGCTTTTGGCAAGCGGTTGACCCATAAGCGTTGTTTTCGTAGCTGAGGGAGACCCAAGAAACTTTGTGCATGGGCTCCTTTCTCAGACCGTGAAGCCCTTTCTCTGCTTGGCCTGGCGGTGCAAAGTGACAGCCTCTCAGTTCTGTTCCTGTTTTGCTTTTATTTTTGTTTTATTATTATTTTTTAGTATATTTTATTGATTCTCCACAGAGGAAGGGAGAGGGACAGAGAGTTAGAAACATGGATTAGCTGTCTCCTGCACACCTCCCACTGGGGATGTGCCCACAATCCAGGTACATGCCCTTGGCCAGAATGAACCTGGGACCCCCACCCTCACCCCCACTCCCAGTCCATAGGCAGGCGCCCCATCCACTGAGCCAAACCTGTCAGGGCTCTGTTCCTGTTCGTAAGCAGTGGTATCTGGCTGGTTGGTTTTGAAAGCATGGGTTGAAGAAAATATCACCCATCACAAACCCTCTCCTGTTCCTTAAGTGGGAAAACTGGCTTTTGCAATATTGTCTGAGGCTGTCTGTCCTATTTGTTTCTCATGATGACACGACTTGGATGTGAGTTCTTGAAACAGGCTAGGAAGTCAGGTCAAGCAGAATAGGAAAACTGAGACAAATCAAACAAGCAGTATTGGCGCCATTTGGTAAATCCTATCTTCCAGGGACACTTAAGAGTAAATGGTTTGCACTTGCCTCCCCAACCAGAGGATAAATAGCTTAAATCACTGTGCACAGGGAAATAGCAGAAATCCAATTAGTGTCATATTCCATTCCCAAGGACATATGGAGGGAATAAATATCATTTTGGCACATCAGCATAAAAGTAATGAATATTCTGTTGAATCCTCCCCTAAGATTACCCATAAACTCCAAGCCTTTAAAACTCCTCAAACCGAAGGTCCCAGCAGTGCTCTCCCTTCCAGAAGCACCCTTCCCCTGATCTTCCCCCACAGGCACGCATCTCCTAAACTCTAAGGGACCCCAGAGGGTTGCAACTAGGGCAGCAATGGGCAGTGGCAGTTCATCCTGGGCAAATCATGTCGCCAAGGACCCCTTTTCTCTGACTTCTTAGTGATCTGAAGCAGCGCTGCCTAGGCTCATTTCTTCACCTAGTCCCTCCTCTGTTATCCTAGGCCCTTCCCTGTTTCCTTGTTCTCAGTTTCAATAAAGGTCCTCTAAAATTCACCTGTAATCATATACAAGTTTTCTTGCACAAAGTCAAGAACCCACACATTATTGGCCAGCCCTAGGCAGATCTGCTAAGGGCCAGGTCCTCTTTCTGGTAATGTTCTTATCTCTTAATACAGAAATAATACACAATTCATAACGACACATATCTCTATAATAAAGAAGCAGAGTGCAAGGACTGATCAAGATCAAAGGCTGACCATCTGGAAGTCAGGGTTGGGTTGCCATGGGAACCTAGTGCTGTCTACTGAGGCTGCAGGCCGGTGACCCAGCTTTCAGGCCCGGAAAGAGACTTGAAGAGAGAAGCAGAGGCTGATCTGTAGCGTCTGAGGCAGCTTTTGACCAGCACTTGCCTCTCTCTTTCCCTCCAAGCCTGGCCAGCATCCTGTGTCTATTTCTCTCCAGGCCTCTACCTGGGCTGCTGATCAGCCCTGCCTTTCTTATAAGGCCCTGTTGATAGGCCCAGAGACAATGACTGGGATAGAAACTGGCCAACCAGAACCAAATCTGGGTCAACTATGATAAGGCAGTGGCTGCCTAGGAGACAGAGCTTCTGACGCTGACTGGCATAGAAACTGACCAATCAGAAGCAAATCTGGGTCAACTGTGAAGAGCCAATGGCTGCCTAGGAGGTGGAGCTATTGACACTGACTGACATAGAAACTGACTAATTAGAACCAAATTGACCAGCAGGGGAAGGCAGTTAGGGGTGATCAGGCAGGTAGGCAGGTGAGCAGTTAGGAGTCAGCCATCCCAGATTGCGAGAACGATATCTCCGATTTCAGAAGGTGCAGGCTGGGCTGAGGGAACTGCCCGCTCCGTGCATATATTTCTTGCACTGGGCCACTAGTACAACTCATAATACAGATATAAACAACTGAATAATATAGATATAAATCAACTATGGATTCTTCTAGTATCTGTTCAAGGATTCAAATTAAAGTTATTATCAAACCTTTATTGAGCACCTGCTATGATATAGTAAATGCCCTGGGTATACAAGATTGAGAAATGAAAACAAACCCAGTCCTTAGGTTTCAGCAGCTGTTGATTTCTACTGACATTTTATTATTTTAGACTTTCTCATGGTTGTTTCAAAGAGAATCAAGGGTTTTTAATTGAGCATCTTACAGCTTTCTGTGATTATTAGTTTATTTATGTAAGCAATCTACCTTAGTGCCTGTCACTTTGGTGCTCAACAAAAGGAAGTTAACATAAGAAACAAACCTGCAAAGAATTTTTGTGAGTTTATTTGAGCCAAATTGGATAATTGCCGGGAAGCAGAATCTCAACATATTGAGATAATGCTCTGGACTCCATTCTCCGGGAGAATGGCGGTTTTTCACCTATTTTTATAAACTACCATCCAAGGAGGAGATGTAAGTAGGTTACATGAAATTCATTGGTGATAGATTAGGGTTGTGGGAGAAAGCAAAGCAGGGAAACCTCTGAATTTGGGTAAAAAGTAAAACTACAGACACATGCTTCTTTTGTTCCAGCATAGTTAGCAGTCAACAATTAACATGATAACAGTAACAATGAGGGAATTTGTAGTCTCTTCCCTGGTGCCCTGAGAGGTCAGAAAAAAGAGAAGTTTCCAGTAACCCTGACATTCCAAAGTTATGTTATCATAGATGCAAAAAAACAATAGGCTCTTTTAAGATCAAAGTAGACCTTTGTCAGGGAAAATACTGGTCTAGGACATGACTACCCACCATAGACTGCTTTTTAATTTAAAAAGTTTTAATATCAGCCGAAGCCGGTTTGGCTCAGTGGTAGAGCGTCGGTCTGCGGACTGAAGGGTCACAGGTTCGATTCCGGTCAGGGGCATGTACACTGGTTGCGGGCACATCCCCGGTGGGAGGTGTGCAGGAGGCAGCTGGTCGATGTTTCTCTCTCATCGACGTTTCTAGCTCTCATTTCTCTCCCTTCCTCTCTGTAAAAAATCAATAAAATATATATTTTAAAAAAAATAAAAAAGTTTTAATATCAGACCATCCTTTGTTGTTACTTTAGGTCTTTGAGTTTACAAGACCTCCACTCAGGCCTTCCCTACATCAGTGAGGTTAGTATGCGGCCCCTTTTTTTGTCCACACTTTTATCAAGCTTTTTTTTTTTTTTTTTTGACCTGGGGCTCTTGATCTGGTAGCAGAAATCAACACATTCTGTAAATATAAAACCGTGTACACAGAATAGCAAAAGGCCAAGTGAAAGGGGACAGGCATCTGTAAATAAACAATCCAGTACAATCACGTGTCCAGGGGGGTTAAAGGTGAAGCTAATAAAGCTCTAGTTTCAGGGGCACAATTGTGGGGCCACTTCCAAGCCCGGGAGAGTAGCCCTAGCAATGTCCCCTCGGTATTGTACTTTAGTAATTTGCAAAAAATAAGGTAATTTTTCATTCTTTTTATTTAAAAGAACTCCCTAATTCTTGCCAGATTTTCAGGCCCCACAAAAACCTCCATCTGCCCGATGGTCCACAGAAGTAGGAGAGGGCTGGGCTGGGAGAAAACAAACAAAAAGAGGAAAATAGTTAGGGAAGCGGTTTAAAGTACAGGAACTCACTCCTATTGTACTCATAACAACCATCTAGGCCAGACACTTTCGGCTGTAAACACGCTTTCAGCAGAGAGAGCTGATGGGTTCTGAGCTCTCACCCCAGAGACTTGGATTGGGGCCGGGAGGTCCCCAGACAACCCTCTGCAGAGCGGCTATCCCACTGGAATCGCGAAAACGCCCGCGGCCAGGCGCCTACGTATCTTGTCCATCTCCGGCCGCCGTCCTCGGCGACTCCGGGGCCTCGATTTCTGCGCATGCTCACTCCCCACTATAGGTAGAGACCAGGAGAGCGAGGCAGGCGGAGAGCCTGTGCTGTGGGAGCCGCCGCCGGGAGTATTTGCAGGCGACACCGACCGTGGGCCGGAAGTGGAGGAGTCCAGAGGACGCTCCGGGGCCTCGGGCTAGAGACTGAGGCGACGGCGGCGGCGGCGACCCCTCGCCCGGAGGAGGACGATGTGGAGCGACGGAAGCGGCGCGGGGGGACGCTGCTACGCGGCATCTGCTTGCGTGTCCGCGGCCGACTGCGCAGCCCGCGCGCGGGTCTAAGTAAGTGCGGGGTGGCCCCTGAGAGCCGCGGGGGCCGCCGGTCCCTGGAGGTCGCGGGGAGCGGAGGGGGTTGGGGGGTAGGGGAGAGGGAGGTGGCTGGCGGGCGCCTCTGTGGCGCCCGGGCCCTGAGCTGCGTCCTCGGGAGTCCCAGGCCTGCGGCACCCGCTCCCCGCCTCGCCGGCTCCGGGAGGAGCCGGGTCCGCAGCGGCCGCGGGTAGGAGCCCACATGGGCCGCCCTCTGTGGGAACATTGCCCAGGCCCGCCGGTGCCCTGCTGGGACGGTGCCGAAACGGTGTCTGAGAATCGTGTGTCGGTGGTCTTTCGGGTAACGTGTGCAGATCGAGACCTAGCAGTCATCCCGTCCCTCCCCCACACTGCCCGCACACTGATGGAAAAGTGGAATAAAAACCCCAGCTTCTAGGTCTGAGGCTTATAGCCCGGACCCATCCACGGTGTCACTAGCAGGTTTACACCTTCGGATGCAGGGCAGGAAGTTTTGGATGTTTAAGAAACAGCAGATCTTCCTCCCTCCCACCCGCACGTCCCCCCCCCCCCCCCATCCTCCCCCAATACCATTGAAGTCTATTTTTGTGAACAATTATTTTCTGCAAGTCGCGTTTCCTGTCAAGGTCTCATGACCAAGAACAAGACCTTTATTCCACAGCTTTTGCATATGTTTACTAGTAACTGCCCCAGAGGATATGGACTTTTTTAAGTTTCGATGTTTGATTTTCATTGATCTTCTCCTAGTTTCTTTGGCATAGATTAATACTTATTTGTGTACATGCTTAGATCAATCACCTGTCTTTTACTAACAGGTTACATTTTATTCCACTAGAGTAGAATATTAAGCTCCAAGAGTTATGTCGTAATTATCCTACTTAAGACATAGGACTGCACCATTCAGTGATTGTTAGAGAGACTTACTACGTGCCAGACATTGCTACCTACTGGAAATTCAGAGTTAGGCGAGACAAAGTCACTCTCATCATTAGAGTCTATGGAAAAGCCACTGCGTTATACTATAACTAGTAACCCTGCCCACTAATCCGTGTGCCAGTTGCTCGCTAGTAGCTCGTTGCCGCCTTCCTGTAGCTCCCCCGCCCCCCCACTCATAGTTTGCTGCCCTGCCCCCTCCTGTAGCGCTCTGCTATCTGCTTGTAGCTCACTGCCCCACCCTCCTGCTGATCCTTAGTGGTCCTTAAGCTTCAAGGTGTAACGTCTATTTGCATATTACATCTTTATCATATAGGAAGGATAGTAAGTGCTACCACATTAGTTTGTACGAAGTTTCACTGACTCTGCACTGACTGCCTTAAGTTTTGCCTCATAGGAGTAACTACAACTATTACTACCGTGTTTTATATTTGATCTCAGGAGTTTTGCAATTACCTGTTTCATCCTCTTATAGGTATGAGAAAGCTATTTAGAGAGGCAGAGTTGGCCAAAGCCACCTAGCTATTAACAAACCAAGCCCGAAAACACTCTCCACTGCACTACCCTGCCTCTCATTAATAGTTCATTTGAAATGATGAAAGCAAGTCAGCCTATGAGTATCTACAAACAGATCTTGGTGCACCACCTGCCTTTGACAGGCACATTTCATTACCCCTTGCCTTCTGGATTTACTATTGAAGTTGTCCTGGGTTAACGGTATGACTTAGTGGTGGATACAGGAAGCTTTAACCTAACATTCTCCTAGTATCTCCCCTCTCTTGTCACTTATCTCAGGAGAATGGATTTCCATCTCTGTTTTTCATTAATTCAGAATTATTACTCAGGAGATTCTAAAATTTTCCTAATTCTTATTTAGTCACTTCAAGGATGCCTGAGGCCCTTTTATACTCATTTTAGAATACACCTACAGAAGGTTCTAGTTCTAATTTATTCTGATTAAGATTTTTCCTGATATAATAGACTGCTACTACATCATTACATTTTCTGTTACTGCTTCTTATAGTGTTACTGGAATTATGAAGATGTAGAATTTCCAGAACATGAACTGGGATTTCATGCATTTAAAAGAGCTGGCCTGAGAGACTTCTTTTGTAACATTGATTTCATAAAAGAATAAATTATAAGTTTCATCCATGCAGTTTATAGTAAATCATTACCCCTTAGAACATTACCCCTTTGTAAGGAGGAAACTTCCTGGATTTCTTTGTCTTAATTCAAACATCTGTTTTGTATTGATGGCCTTATAGATTTTATTTTTTAACAATTTTCTTCCTTATATATATTTATAATCTTGGAATAAATTGGATTGGCTTCCTAAGTGACAATAATCATCTTTTTTTTTTTTTTATTCTGTCAGAGTTTACTATATTTACTAAGTCTTCCATACTTCAAGTAAGGGGAAAGCACAAAAATAACTGTTGCTGCCCAGTATAATTGAAATATCTGCTCAAGCAGATTTAAATCTCAGTTTTAAGTGCTGTCTGAACTGTTCAATTACTATCCAACATTTTCATAGGCAGTTATGTTCATTTGTCCCACAGGACTATTAATACACGCTTTTTCATTATTGATGGCATGTGGGTAACCATTAGGGAAATAGATGATTTATTCTGTGGTGTCTCCAGCACACTGGCTGAGAGCAGCTATTTGTGTTTCCGATTCAGCTGTGCAGCTGGCATGGTTTCTTAACTTCCCAGTGCTTAGCAGACAAGGAGATGTACTCAGGCAGGAAGGCAGAATCTGAGTTCTGTATTACCTGAAATGTGATGAGAAGCTGTGAATTCTCCCAGAGTGCCTAAGGAGCACCGTGGGATACTCAGTCTTCCCCTGTAATATAGATGTTAGCAGTGACACATGGAATTTGCTTTCCACTTTTACAGTTTTCACTTGAACCTATGCATTGTTCTATCACTTGTAGATATGTTTTTTAATGTATGAGCGATTTTTATTTTTAAACAAAGTATTCCTAAAATTATTAATTTAAGATGGACTTTAAGGAGCTTTAAAGTAATAGTTCACTAATGACTTAGGATATTTTTATTTAACTTATAATTGGTTAACCTTTAATCAAATCGTTTTTGGAAAATTCACATATAAGTAAAATCTTTTGTAGTTTACAAAGACCTTTTACTATTGGCAAAATCAGTAAATCAATATACACTATGCAATACAAAGTAAGCTTTTGCAAATACAAGTAGAGTAATTAGCATTTACTTTTATTTGGTGAGACAGTTCTTTATTAAAATATAATTTTATCTGTAATTGAAAGAATAACATATTTATCTGATTTACTCTGATAATTATTGGGACTATACTAATTAAACTGTACCATTGCAGTTTGAGTTTTAGTTCTTGATATATTTAAGTTGTTATTCTTTATTTTTAATTTTTTGTATAAAATGTTGTTGGGTAACTGATTCAAATAGATTACCAATGTCAGAGGGAGAGCAATAAAATTATTTGGCAAGGAGGAAGTTTAGGGTGGTTGTTACTCTGGACTTGGAGTTAATCTTCAATGTACTGTTTTACCATCATTTACTTTTTATTGGAGAGAATAACCTAAGAAACGCATGACAGTTTCTTGTGTACTTAATTCTTTTTCTCTCATTAATAACACACTCCTAAACCATACTATATATAATTGTTTAGCCAAAGTTGTGTTCTTTAATTTTAACTATGTGATCTTTAAAAATATGTTATTTTGATGAGGGAGGTCTGGGAAGAAGACTGAAAATGTCTGATGAATAAATTACTTTACAAACCTCAGTTGAAATATAAAATCACTACATCTTTGCCCATCAGAGATTTTTAGAGACCTGTTTTTAATCTTGGGTGCATACTTAAATTATTATTAAAAGTCACATAACCAGGGCCACCAACTTTCTACTATTTAGTAAAGACACTGCTATTTATAATCTAATCAATATTTCTCCAATTTTACCTTTTTTTTTTCTTCTATTGCCTGTAAAATAGAATTTGTGAGATCTTAGAGGTTATTTAGGTAACACCTCTTCCTTTTTACAAATGTAGAAATTTAGATCAAAATGGGGCACCACATTTTACCGTGGACTTATGAAGTGATCTGAGAATATATGATGCAGCACTCACTGGATTAAAGCCTTACATAGGGCCTAAACGAGGCTAAAAGATAATCTCTAAAATTTCTCATTTGTCTTATGTTTATGATCTTTGGGAACCTGAAGAATGTTGGTGTTTTTATTAAAGACTGGAGCACGGTGGATGGAATTTGTTCAAGGGGGTGGCGGGGTACCTCAGCCTGGCTGTACCCTCTCCAATCCAGGTCCCTTTGTGGGATGTCTGATTGCCGGTGTGGAATAGGGCCTAAACCGGCAGTCGGACATCCTTCTCGCAATCTGGGACCACTGGCTCCTATCTGCTCACCTGCCTGCCAGCCTGATTGCTCCTAACTGTGCTCCCCTGCTGGTCTGATTGCCCCTCACTGCTCTCCCCTGCTGGCCTGATCTCCCCTAACCACCTCTGCCTCGGACCCTGCCACCGTGGCTTTCTTTGGAAGGATGTCCAGAACATGTCCGGTCTATCTGGTCTAATTAGCATATTCCCTTTTATTAGTATAGATATTTATTTTCTAGTATCTAGCAAACTTTAGTAACCCGTATATGTATTAAATGAACAAAAGTTTTAACATAGTACATCATTCTAAATTAAGAAAGTCGGGGGGGGGGGGCAATAAGAGTGTATAGTAGGCAGTATAGAAAAGTAGTAACCAAACTTTGTTCTCAGAACTCCTGTACATTTTCTAATCCTCTTTACACTTTTTTAAAAAATTTGAGGATTCCAAAGAGTTTTTTATATGTGTGGACTAAATATAGATATATTTATTGTATTAGAAAAAATAGCAAGGAATATGGCATCATTTTACATTTTTATAAATATCTTTAATGTCTGCTTAATATAAGACAGGCAGGTTTTCATGTTTCATTCTCAAACAGTAGGTTGTTTTAGATGAAATATATAGAAAAAAATCAGGCCCACGCAAATTTATAGTTATAAAGGAGTATTTTTGTAGTCTTTTAAGATAGTCTATATATATAAAAGTCTAAGCGACTGTATATCCGTCTGACCTTCTGACCAACTGGCTGGTACATATGACATGCACTGGCAATTTAAAAGTAAACATTGACTCGTGCATGCCTGATACATATAAAGCTCTCATGCCAATTGCACATCTGTGCTTCAGTCTGTCATTGATTATGAATTTGGTTGTTTTTGTTGATATTCTGAAGCTGTGTTGTTTTTATATCACATTTTAATTTTTTTTATATCATCTTTGTTGTTACAGCATGTTATTAATTGATTTACATATTCATATGCATTTTACTAATTTTCTTTCATCTCTGACACTTTTATTATAGAGAAATGGCAAATAGCAATATTAAAATATTTCTTCTAATAAATTTCCTTTCAGTGTGCATAAATCCATGCACCAGGCCACTATTGTGGATATTCTCTAATACTACAATATTTAACAGGTGGTAGTTTCTTAAAAGTCATTTATTTACATTGTGAAATCTGAAACCCATATCAAAGAACTTTTTGTTTCTGTTACATTAAAATTCATTGTTTATTTTTTTCTTTATTGATTAAGGTGTTACATATGTGTACTTATCCCTCCATTCCCCCACACACACTCGTGCCCTCATCCCCCCAGTGTCCCTGTTCATTGGCTATGCTTATATACATGCATACAAGTCCTTTGATTGATCTCTCCTTCTTCTTCCCACACTCCCCTACCTTCCCTCTGAGGTTTGACGGTTTGATCAAAGCCTTACTTACATAGGGTCTAAACCAGGCTGAATCATAGTGCCCAGGTTCTTTTATTAATGCCGCTTGCACCCACAGATGCTTCTATGTCTCTGGGTATGTTTTTGTTCACCAGTTTATTGTTCACTTCCACAAATGAGTGAGATCATGTGATATTTATCTTTCTCTGACTGAGTTATTTTGCTTAGCATAATGCTTTTCAGTTCCACCCATGCTGTTGCAAATGATAGGAGTTCCTTTTCACAGCAGCATACTATTCCAATGTGCAGATGTCCCACAGTTTTCTAATCCACTCATCTGCTGATAGGCACCTAGGCTGTTCCTAAATCTTAACTATGGTGAATTGTGCTGCTATGAACATAGGGGTGCATATATCCTTTCTGATTGGTGTTTCTGGTTTCTTGGGCTATATTCCTAGAAGTGGAATAACTGAGTTAAATGGGAGTGCCATTTTTAGTTTTTCGAGGAAACTCCATACTGTTTTCCACAGTGGCTGCATTCCCACCAGCAGTGCATGAGGGTTCCCTTTTCTCCGAATTCTTGCCAGCACTTGTCATTTGTTGATTTGTTGATGATAGCTATTCTAGTGTGAGATGGTATCACATTGTCATTTTGATTTGCATCTCTTGGAAATTGGTGACTTTGAGCATGTTTTCGTATGTTTCTTGGCCTTCTGTGTATCCTCTTTCGAAAAGTTTATTTAGGTCCATTGCCCATTTTTGATTGGGTTATCTTCCTTTTAAGTTGTATGAGTTCCCAGAAAATATTGGAGATTAAACCCTTATTGGTGATAATATTGGCAAATATGTTCTCCCATGCAGTGAGCTTTCTTGTTTTGTTGATGGTTTCTTTTGCTGCGCAGAAGCTTTTGATTTTGATGTAGTTCCAGTTGTTTATTTTCTCTTTAGTTTCCATTGCCCTAAGAGCTGTATTGGTGAAGGTATTACTTCAGCATAAATCTGAGATTTTGCTGACCATGGATTCCTCTAAGATTTTATGGTTTCCCGTCTTACATTTAAGTCCTTTATCCATTTTGAAGTTTATTTTTGTGTATGGTATAAGTTGATGGTCTAGTTTCATTTTTTTGCATGTATCTGTCTAATTTTTCCAATACCATTTTCTGAAGAGACTGTCTTGACTTTATTGTATGTTCTTGCCTTCCTGTCGAATATTAATTGAGCATAGTGGTTTGGGTTGATATCTGGGTTCTCTATCCTATTCCATTGGTCTATATGTCTGTTATTGTGCCAGTACCAGGCAGTTTTAAGAACAGGATTGCTGCATCTATTTGGGGTCTTTTTTTATTCCATATGAATTTTTGGAGAGTTCTTTCTTAGTCTGTGAAATATGCCATTGATATTTTAATGGGGAGTGTATTGAATCTATAGATCGCTTTGGGTAGTATGGACATTTTAATGATGTTGATTCTACCAGTCCATGAACACGGTATGTTCTTCCATCTGTTTTTGTCTTCCTCTACCTCTTTTTTCAGTGTCCTCTAGTTTTCTGAGTACAGGTCTTTTACCTCCCTAGTTAAGTTTATTTCTAGGTATGTTAATTTTGGGATTTTTTTTTTTATTGTTTTTTAACCCATTCCTAATTTTGTGACACCATTCATTGGTACAAAACTATTTAGAAAATAATAGTTTGCCATATTGAGCAGATTTTGCAAATATTGACATGTCTAATAGTTTTTAAAATCTCCTCTCTATATATAAAACCCTAATAAGCAAATAGACCTAATGGCAGAACAACCTAACAACCGAACAACCAGTCACTATGACGTGCTGACCACCAGGTGGCGCGTGCAGAACATTACGGTGGTGGCAGCAGGTGCCAGAGCATAGAACATGGCAGGCTTTGGCTGCAGTGGGATGGTGGAGCAGTTGAGCAGGGGTGCCAGACCAAGGCAGGGTATTGGTTGCTGTCATCTGAGTGAGTCTCTGATGGTTACTGAAAACTCTTTGTTCCCACATGCTATGCCCCGCTTGAACCTGCTGCTGGTGCCAGCCCCGTATACACCCACTGCTGGCACTGGAACTGCTGCCAGCCCCTGGTGCCGGCCCCAATCACTTGGTGCCATAAGTGGTTGCGAGCAGCAGCTGCCGCCCCCAATCACCTCTCACGGCTTCTCCACCTCTGCCTACTTCTTAGGGGTGAAGGGGGTCGACAGCCTTTTCTAGCACCCGCTGCCAGCGTTGGCCCCACTTGCACCCATTGCTGGCTCCAGAGCTGCTGCTCGCACCCACTGATGGCACTGGCCCGCCCACTGCTAGTGTTGGAGCTGCTGCTCCCATCCGCTGCTGGCATCTGGCGCCAGCCCTGATTGCTCAGCGCTGTCAGTGGTGCAAGCAGTGGCTATCAGCCCTGATCGCCCCTGAGGGCTTCTCTACCTCTCCCTGCTCTTGAGGGGTGATCTGGGCAGCAGCCACTGCTAGCACGTGCTGATGATGCCAGCCTCGCTCACACCTGCTTCTGGTGCTGGCCCCAATTGCTCCAAGCTGTCAGCAAATGCAAGTGCGGCCAGCACCAGCAGCGTTTGGGAGTGGCAGCGGCAGGAGCATCAATATGCTGCTAATAGTTTAAAACCATTCCTTTAAAAGGAAATATATCTACTTGTCTATATATTATAATAAAAAGTTAATCATGCTTTTAAGTGTATTATTTCTTGAGAATTTCTTACTAAAATCCATTAGATTTATTAGCAAGAGAGGTTTGCTTTTTATGAGTGATCAGACTCTCATGATAGTAAGTAGTTAAGGAGTTAGCGGGGTGGTTAAAGTTACAGATAGATAGGTATTAGAGACATTTGACATGTGACAGCTGGTATGGTAACATGGCAAAAGGCAGAAGTGAGAAATTGATTTGAGATGTAGACATATGCAAATTGTACCCTCTACTGGGAGTTTGACCAGAAGTTCAACCAGGGGGCGGGGCCAGCTCACAGCTTCTCTTCCTGGCCAACTCCGTTTTTCCCCCGCCCCATCAAGAACCACAGGTTGAGAACCACTAGCAGGGTCCCCTAAGACCATCGGAATACACAGCTATTTACATTACGATTCATAACAGTAGCAAAATTACAGTTATGTAGCAGCGAAAATAATTTTATGGTTGGGGGTCACCACAACATGAGGAATTGTATTAAAGGGTCACGGCATTAGAAAGGTTGAGAACCACTGCTTTAGAGGGTAACTAATCACCTTGCTTATTTTTCATGATCAGCAGCAGTGGTCTTGTGTTCAGCTGGGCATTCACACTTAAGAGACCCAATGGACTATACCATACCTGGCACAAACCTCTCTGCTTTGTTGAAAGAAATGAGAGAGAAAACTCAGGAAATCAGCATCAGATGTATTGTTCCTAAGTGGTAGTTCAGGCTGGTGGAAAGATGACACATGGGTTGGTGCCTCCTGACTTGTTTTGTGCTCCACAAGACAGAGCCCACTCTTTTTACTTCTCACGTGGTATGTGTAGCTCTGCTCACTGCGCAATCCAGATTTAGCTCACCAATAGTGGTCAAGTTTACCACGCAAAATGTTGCTTAGAAACATAACTGATATGTTTCCAGGGAAACCATGCTAGAAGGTTAGCCAGAGGTAATTTTTATGGAGAGAAAAGGTTTTTGTTAACCCTTTACTCAATTTATTAACAAAATAAATGGAAAAATTTGTATAAATCTTGCTTTGGAACCTACTGTGGACTGTATCAGAGACACTATTCATTTATATCAACTATCATAGCATCTGGGATAATTTCAGCAAATTTAGTAAATAAAAGTTCTTCCTATGTTAATTTTGCTTGTCCTAGTTCCCTTATGATAAAGACTAGGGAGCAGAAATTATTGGCAAATTGGGTTATGTAAAAATAAGGCAGTCAGTGAATGGAGGTCTCTTTCTCTACCATTAGTGTGCCATAAACGTATTAGAAAGACAAGTAGACAATCCAGAGCAGTTTTTATTAACCTATCTTTAAAATTGACTTCCATTAGATGTTTCTCAAAATGAATTGGCATTTATTCTGACTCTCACAGTCCATTGTAAGATAATGTTTTTTTATCACAAAGTCATTTAGTTAAGGCGATGTTTCAGGAATGCTTTGTGGAAAACTGCAAGTTGAATATTTTCCCTAACCAATAATGGTCTCAAATATGCAATTTTTCTTATATCCACTCGTAAACATATATGTCCAATGCTCAGAACACAGTTATGCTTATTTAGAAGTGGAGAGAAATCTGGATTGAGGAGAAGTTTAATAATTCAGATATTAATATATTACTGGATTTTTTTTTTTTTTAATTTTACTCTTGTTATACTACCCAATAGGGAATGCAGTAGTGAAAAAACACACATAGCTTCTGGTCTATTTAAATTCAATATTGTATGTTGAAATTAGAAACTAAAGAGGCTACTTAAAACAATTATTTTTCAGTTTGAATAATTGAAAATTTTAACTGTATAGATTGTGTGTGTGTGTGTGTGTGTGTGTGGTTTGAATTTCAAAATATGCCTTGCCTAGATATTAGAAGCTTTGTATTTTATCTAGTGTTGCAATATGTTTTTTTTAGTCATTGATACACATTTTGTTTGATTTGAAAATTGAGTCAATTCATTCCTGGGATTATCTGGGTTATGGAAATGCTTTACCATGTCCTTTTCAAAATTTCACATTTTATTATTTCTTATAGTTGTGTGGTAAATTCTGATTTGATGTTAACTTGAGCAGAACACAGTAAAGAATGTAGTAGTACAGCCAGAAATACTTGGTCATAAAAGTAAAAAAAATTTAATATATCTATAGCATTTATAAATGCTTCTTAAAACTTCATTTGATAATACAGACATTTTAAGTTCTCATTCTACTGAAAAAATAATTCAGACTGGAAATAAGTGATAAACCCAAGATTATTCTGCAGATATGTATATGATAGCATAGACCAGTGGTCGGCAAACTGCGGCTTGCAAGCCACATGCGGCTCTTTGGCCCTTTGAGTGTGGCTCTTCTTTAAAATACCATGTTCTGGGCTAGTCTATTTTGAAGAAGTGGCGTTAGAAGAAGTTTAAGTTTAAAAACTTTGGCTCTCAAAAGAAATTTCAATCGTTGTACTGTTGATATTTGGCTCTATTGTCTAATGAGTTTGCCGACCACTGGCTGGAGACTTTAAGGCTGATGGGGTTTTTGTGGTTTTTCCCCTTACTATGTCGCCAAATAAGTGATGTTTGAGTTAACCGTCTCTCTAATACTTCTCAAAAATGATGGGTCTGATTATGAAAAAAATAAGTAAAAATTTTCACTAAAGAAATATATTAAATAATTTACTTTTGAAATGTTACAGTGCTCTAGTATATATTTTACATCCCAAACCTTGTTAATCCTAATTATTACACAAAATTCTTTTATCTTGTTGTATATAGTTAATGCCAGTGTGTTTCCTGTCTACATATGAAAATCACTCAGATATTGCTTATAATTAAAAAAATAAAATAAAATAAGTAAATGTTAGGTTAAATGTTTAAGTGACCTGATGTGTTGTTGAGAATTATCCACAACAACAAATGGATATAGAGAATAGCCCTGTCCACTTTAAGCTATTGGTAAATAACAGTCATAGATTGTGAAAGGCCTTTTTTGTTGACCTGGAACAATGATTCAGTATTTACTGTAATTGGCTTAATCTTTTAGTCTGATTTTTAACTAGTTCTGACACCTAGTGGTCAGGTTTTAGGTTTGGGTTTTTATTTACCTGACATACCTGCTTTCCTCTAGTATAGTGCTCATTGTAATTAAACTTGCTGCAACTGGGTGGCAGTATAGATTTCAGAGAAACTTCAGAAAAATATGATGTCCAGAGTCATTTGAACAAGAATTCAAATTTAAAATCTGTTTAACAAAATAGTAAATATGTTTCATGAAATAATAGTGAAAAATTGTTTTTTAATGAATCTCTTAAATTAGCTAACTCATCTTTATAGCCATTCTAACTTTATTTTGTATTTCTGTAGTGTTTAAACCTAACAAGATAAATTAAAATGCTACATTTATTACAGTTTTTCAGTACAGTTTTAAAAATTAGTCATTAATAATTATGTATCAAATGTAAGAGTGGTTTCTTTCTGATAGTTTGTTAGTAAAAGAGAATTTAATGTCTTTTAAAACTTGGTAAATATATAAGAAAAATTGTAATGTATCTTACCTCTTGCCATTTTAAGACAACATGCATACATTTTTTATTTGATTAAAAAGTTGACTTTTGATAGCTTTTTTTCTGAGTTTTCTTTTTATTAGTTGTATTTTTCAGCAGTATTTAAAAAAAAATTGTCTCTAATAAGTCACTTTCTTAATTTTTCTCTGGTTCTCAAAGAAAATTTCTGTTTCTTTTACACTTACTCCCCAAGTATTTATGGCTTTATCAATATAGCATAGCAATCAGTGTTGACTCACTGGTATGAAATTGCAATAAGGACTATATAAAATATTTTACATATTTTGTTATATTAGTAATCTGAAATTTCTTTTTAATCATATGGGAAAGACAAAATATTACTTTTTTCTGAATAATACAATATTAGAAATGAATGGTTAATTTAAATAAATTATTTTTTAAGTTTAACTGTGAAAACCTCCAGGTAGAGAGGAAAATATTTTATTTTTCTTGTTCTGGTTTAATTATATTTTTTTCTACAATGTAAAAATATATTGACAATATTATGTCAGATTGGTCTTGATAGGTTAGAATCTGTTAACTACCTCAGGTTTGCCTTCAAACTATCTCAGTAATAGTATAGAATTCCAAAATCTGTTGTGTTTCTATGCACTAATAAAGTATCAGAGAAATTCTGAAAAAAATCCAATTTTCAGTACCATCAAAAAGAGGAAGATGTCTAGGAATCAGTTTAACCAAGGAGGTGAAATACCAGTACACTGAAAATTGGAAGACATTAAATCAAAGAAATTGAAGAGACAATTAAGTTAAAAGCTATTCTATGCTCATAGATTGGAAGAATTAATATTCTTAACATGTTCATACTACCCAAAGCAAACTACATACTTAATATTGAGTCTGTATCAAAATCCATTGCCGTTTTTTACAGAAATAAAACAATTTATCCTAAAGTTTCTATAGAACCATAAAAGACCCCAAGTAGCCAAAGCAATCTTTAGTAAGGAAAAACAAAGTGGGAGGTATCACTCTTCCTGATTTCAAACTGTATTACAAAACTGTAGCAATCAAAACAGTATTGCATTGGCCCACAAATCAGTGGAACGAATAGGAGCCCAGAAATAAACCCACGCATACATGGTCAATTAATTTACAACAAAGAAGCTAAGAATACAATGGGAAAGGACAATCTCATCAATAAATGGTGCTGGATCACTATCTTACCATGCACAAAAGTTAACTCAAATTGGAGTAAAGACTTTAATGTAAGACCTGATATTTCTTTCCTAGAAAGAAAACAGTGCCAAGCCCCTTAATATAAGTTTTGGTAATGGTTTTTTGGATCTACACTAAAAGCAAAGGCAACAATAGCAAAAATAAACAAATGGAGTATATCAAATTTAAAAGCTTCTGAACAACAAAGGAAACCATCAACAAAATGAAAAGAAAACCTTTAAAGGGGAGAGAATATTTGCAAATCATATGTCTGGTAAAGGTTTAATATCCAAAATATATAAAAACCTCATATAAATCAGTAGCTAAAAAATAAGAGGGCAGAATGTCTGAATAAACATTTTTCTAAAGAAGATATACAGATGGCCAATAGGTACATGAAAACACTACTTATCAGGAAAACGCAAATCAAAACAATGAGGTACCACCTCATACCTGTTAAAATGCTAGCATAACAAACACAAGAAATAACAAATGTTAGTAAGGATGTGGAGAAAGGGAAACATTGTTCATAGTGGGTGGGATGTTAATTGGTACAGCCACCATGGAAACAGAATGGAGGCTCCTCAGAAAATTAAAAATACTGTAGAACTACAATATTATCCAGCAATTCCACTTCTCGCTGTTTATCTGAAGAAAATGAAAATACAGCCAGTCCACTTATACTTATCCCTGTGCCTCCCTGTTCTTTCATATAAAAATTGGGAACATGGAATCAACTTATTTTTCTATCAAATCAAGGATGAATGAAAGTACCTGGCAGTAAATGCTAGTAAGCACATTTCACAAAATGAATATAGTTTGATGACTATGATAGCACTGGAGGGAGAAGAGACTGTTGATAACAGAAGGAACAAGGGAAATTAGAGTAACCAGTTTTGTGGGTGGATTGATGTAAGCTTCTAAGGATTCATCTAGTATCGAGATTTATATGGATCATGGATCTAACCTTAAGAGATAAGTGTTAGATTACTGATAATGTCTCTCTTTTTTTTTTTTTAGGACACTTACAGAGAGCTACAATGGAAAAGTCCTGGATGCTGTGGAACTTTGTTGAAAGATGGCTAATAACCTTGGCCTCCTGGTCTTGGGCTCTCTGCCGAATTTCTCTCTTACCTTTAATAGTGACTTTTCATCTGTACGGAGGCATTATCTTACTTTTGTTAATAGTCATATCAATAGCAGGCATTCTATATAAATTCCAGGATGTATTGCTCTATTTTCCAGAACAGCCATCTTCCTCACGCCTTTATGTTCCCATGCCCACTGGTATTCCACATGAGAACATTTTTATCAGAACCAAAGATGGAGTGCGTCTGAATCTTATTTTGGTAAGATATACTGGAGACAATTCACCCTATTCTCCAACCATAATTTATTTTCATGGGAATGCAGGCAACATAGGTCACAGGTTACCAAATGCATTGCTTATGTTGGTTAACCTCAAAGTTAATCTTTTGCTTGTTGATTATCGAGGATACGGGAAAAGCGACGGAGAAGCAAGTGAAGAAGGACTCTACTTAGATTCTGAAGCTGTGCTAGACTATGTGATGACTAGACCTGACCTTGACAAAACAAAAATTTTTCTTTTTGGTCGTTCCTTGGGAGGAGCAGTGGCTATTCATTTGGCTTCTGAAAATTCACATAGGATTTCAGCTATTATGGTGGAGAACACATTTTTAAGCATACCGCATATGGCCAGGACTTTATTTTCATTTTTTCCAATGCGTTACCTTCCTTTATGGTGCTACAAAAATAAATTTTTGTCCTACAGAAAAATTTCTCAGTGCAGAATGCCTTCTCTTTTCATCTCTGGACTCTCTGACCAGTTAATTCCACCAGTAATGATGAAGCAGCTTTATGAACTCTCCCCATCTCGGACTAAGAGATTAGCCATTTTTCCTGATGGAACTCATAATGACACATGGCAATGCCAGGGTTACTTCACTAGCCTTGAACAGTTCATCAAAGAAGTAATAAAGAGTCATTCTCCTGAAGAAATGGCAAAAACTTCATCTAATGTGACAATTATATAATGTTTTTCTATTGCACTGTATTTTAATTTGTGCAGAATGATAAAGAATGTTCCTTTCTAGAAGTGTGTTATATCTGTACTTGTCTGAAGAGTGACATTAAATGTTGAAAGGACTTTAGTGCTCTTTAAAGATGATCCAAATAGTTTTTTACATTTAAAAAACTATAATTGTTGGGATTATTTCATACATTTTCATCAAACGTTTCAATGTGTTTATGTGTCTGTATCTTTAGTTTAATATGACAGAAGAATATATTCAAAAGTTTCTTGTTGCCAAAGTGTTATACTCTATATGATACTTAAGATTAATGGCTGGGTGTGGAAGGGGAGATATAAATGAGAAACCTTTGGATATTATTCCTTTAGTAAATATTGGGACAATCATGGTATATAAGCTTAGTTCTGTAACTGCATTTTTCACCTTAAAATAAAGTGCATGATGATGTTTTATTTCTTGAATTATGCAATGCAATGTTTTTAATGTAAATAGCACTGGTTATATACCAATGTATATGGTAACCTGGGTTATATCTATTTTTATGTAAACTATTTTGGTTTTGGCAAGAAGTGAAATTGAGGCCTGTGTGCAGGTTGCTATTGAATTTTGCTCTGGCGTATGCTGAGATTCAGCTTTTTCTTACAAATAAATGGGACCCCACTTTCCAACAAAAATGTACTGTGGTTTGTTAGGTATAGTCTGGATCATGGCATGCAAAAATAGAAATTTAGAATTTTACTGCAACTTTAGTGTGTGCATAATTGAACTTTTTTACATTTGTAGTTTTGGTGGCAAAGAGAATTTTACCTTTTATCAGTTTCATAAGTCTACAGGTAAACCACCAATGGCAGTCATAACTTATTTAAAAATTAAAGTAGGAACCCTTATTACATAATTATATATACTGTTTTACAGAAATTTCCTCATTTGACTTTTAAGTCCCAGTATTTAGGTATATCTAATCCACTAAAGTCAAGGTGTCATTTATTGGACTTTCTGAAAATAAATACAAGAAAAACAAAAAAGCTATGCTCTTTGGTTTAGTTATAATATTTTAGTTATAAAATAGAATTGTAACAAAAGACAATTTTCTACATGTAGGAATGTGGGGATGAAGGAATGCTACAACTTTTTATCACAGAACATATTATACATTTTACTATTAAATGACTATCAGTGGGAAGTAGTATTTAGTCATATAGAAATGTATGAAAAAAATCTTACTTTAAAAAAAGCTCTTTAAAATTGCAGGATTGACAAATATATATATATATACACACACATATATAAGCTATGAGGCATAATTGTACTAAGTTGTGTCAAGCAGTCCTCAAAAATTAGATGTATTTGAGCTCTGTGCAGTATGTCAGCTTTAGATGTAATATTTTGAATATTTTGGCTATATTTATTGGCTTCATGCAAGCAGCTAGAACAGAGAAATTATGGGTCAATAGTTTTGACCTAAACTTAAAATTCTTTCTATGGAGATAGGGCTAGAAATACTTTTGCCAAATAACATTCGTCTCATTCCCTTTATGTCAATATTTAGAAAACAGTAAATTACAGCAAATATTATTAATGTTTTTCTATAAATTATTGTAAAAAAAAAGTATGCTTTTAAAAACAAATTTGGTAATGCATATCATGAGAAGGTGTATTTTGTATGTATAATTTCACTACAATTAAAAGATACTTTTCATCTTGTCAATCATGTAGAATGACTGTCTTAAATAGTAATGTATTAAAAGGAAAGTATTTAATACAACAAAATCTATTGTATTTAGACATGAACTTACATGGAATACCTTAGACTTGTTTCATTCTTTAAAGTTTATAAAGTACCTTCTTATGTTTTCATATATTCATTTAGTCTACTACACTGTGAAGGAATTTATCAAATTTAGTTGTAAATATGCTGATGAAGCCTAACAGCTTTTTCTTCATCAGTGTTTTGTTTTCTGCTTTTTAAAATACTTCATGTTTATAAACAATCTTTTTTTCTTTTTAAGCCAGGACTTCAAAAGTTGTAAAGTACATGTATCCCATCCCTGTCTTCATTCTCTTTGGGTTAAGGAGCCTTTCTTCCTGCAGCAAAGGGTAGAGGCTGTTTCTAGGGCTGTAGTACCTGATTTCTACATTTGAGAATATTTCTTTAGATAGGAAGAAATAGAAAACAAATTCAGTTCTTCAAAATGTGTCTAACGTTTGGCCAAAGCATTTGGTGTTAATAAAATGTGAATTCTGAATGAGTCACTTTATTTTGGATTCATAGGTTTAGTGGGATTAGAAGTGTGTCCGTCTTGTGTAATAATTTCTGGCTTATCAAAGAGCAGCTATAAGAGTTTCTGAATGAATTTTAAGTTATTAAGCTGCAGTAAATTTTAAGTTATTAAGCTGCTATAAATTGGGAAATATTATTTAAAAATGCAAGATATAATTTATTTAGATCAAAATCTGTTTGTTTTTAAGGGATTATTGGGGAGAAATGGCAAAAGGGATCCTAAAAAGGGTATTGCAAAATATGGGGAAAATAGTTTATAGAAGATAAAAGAATAATACTAATAGAACAGAAAGAGCAACAAAGTGAAAGGTTATGTATTAAATGTAGATCTAGGAAATAATTGATGAGATTGATGAAAAGGAAATGTAACAATGCAGAACAGTTAAACATCAAACATTTCTAACAAAGTGACTGGAGCACCTAATATTGCCACTACCCTATACTTTTGCACTTTGGTTGTAAGGTAGATATTTTCAATTTTGAATTTTTAAATATATATTTTTTTACAATTTTGAATTTTTTAAATATATTTTTTTTATTAATTTCAGAGGGGAAGGTAGAGGGAGAGAGATAGAAACAGCAATGATGAGAGAGAATCATTGATTGGCTGACTCCTGCACGCCCTCTACTGGGAATCGAGCCCACAACCTGGGCATGTGCCCTTGACCAGTTTCGAACCGTGACCTGGTTCAAAAGTTGATGCTCAACCATTGAGCTGCAATTCTGAATTTTGTTATAGGGCAGCTTAGATTTACTTTTCCATGATAGGCTCTAGACACATGATAATTACCAAAACTCCAGTTTTGCTAATGTGTCACTGGATTGATTATGTTGTAATATTTCTTAATGAGAATTCATACCACCTCACACTTTCATATTTATTTCTTAAAGTTTGAAAGATTTGGTTTGAGGTGGGAATAGATTTGTTTGGTGGAATTAAAGAGTGAAGGCCATATGCAATTTTATATGTTATTTTGCAAGCTCAGCTTAAGTGTGGAAGTATAGTTTTTATTTAGTTCCTTGTTTTCTTGAGATTGTCACAGAAGACACTTTTTAAATTAGGTCATAGTTGAAATCGTTCACTGACCACCTCTCTGTTTCTCCTATTATATTTGACAACAATAAATGGGTTAAAAAAAATTAGATGCTTTTGGATTATCCACTTAAATTTATGTATTTTCATATCACTCAGGTAAAATTGAGAATGACAGAGCACAGACATCTATTTTTTAAATAATAGGATAGAAAAAGCATTCCTGATTATAATAACCATGTATGTACATCATCTTAGCTAATTAAAAATAATATATTCACTTGTATTGCAAAATAATGCATTCATCCAAATAGTAGTCAACATGTTTTTACCAAATGGCACAAATATACTTCCATTTATATTTTGTATCTTAAAAATATAGTCTAAAGTAAGACAGTGGATAAGAGACTTTTTTTAAACAAAAAGTACCATATATTCATATGAAACGGAGGAGTGTGTATTAATTTATAACATTTTCTGTCAGTACAGCATATACTTAAAATTCAAGTTGCTTTCAACCTTTTTAAGTATGTTCAGGATAAAGTAATCCAATTTCATAATGTAAATCATTTTTGTTGCCATATTTTATTTGAAGAAGTAATAACATTTTTAGCTTAAATTTGAATGTTATGTGCTAACCATGGCAAGCCAACATTTACATTTGTTTTTTATAATTTCTTTTAAAATATACTTTCTATTTTTCTGTACTGACATGCAATAAATTTATACATTGAAAGTTTGATTAATGTCTTAAAATATTTTGTATTCAGTTTAAAAAATATTTTCTATTAACCTAAGTTATATGGTAGGGCATTAAAGTTTTCTTAATGGTTAAATAAAATTCAGAATATATATTGAAATTAATTTATTATAATGATGGTGTGGATAGAAAATAGTTCTCTTTTCTTATACCCTCTTGCATCCATTTAATTTAAGCTAATACTAAATATTTTCTACATATGAGTCACTGGTGAATGACTAGGCCCCAGAGCATTTGCTTAATCTAGGAGGGAATAAATGTTCATTTTGTGGCCTTCAGATTTCATCAAGTGCCTTTTCATGAAATTCTTAGGTGTGTACATCATCTTAGCGTTAGCATTGAGTTAAAGGTTTGGGAAGATTTTCAGAAGGCCTTATATTCTTTCAACCTTAAAGGGTTTGTACCTTGCTTTCTGTGAGTGTGGGTGTGTGTATGAGGTTTTGTTTGTTTTGTTTAATCCCTTTACCTTTTTCACCCAGGCCAGAAACCTCTCCCCCAACCTCGCCCCACAGCCCCCCGCCTGTTGTCTGTATAGTGTCTGTAGCTTGCTTTCTTAACAGGAAACTGATATGTGTGAATAGTTTCAGAACTAGTAGCATGTTAGGAAAGTATGACAAACCTTAATAGCCCACCTGCAAACAGAGATGAAGAATTTGTTTCCTGGAAACCATCTTCCTATGGGTAAATCTGGTGGGAAGTAGGATCTCTCATGTATTTCCCTGAAAGATCGCCAACCTAAATCCCAAGATGGAGCAGTTTGTAGAACTATTTCTTATTTTCAAAAGATAATTTCACATTCCTATTTCACTCCAACTGTTGCTTTACCATCTGTTACATCTTAAAGTTCACGAACAATTGGATCTGGTTAGAGAATATAACTCCTATCTTATTAAGGGAAGGGAAGGAAAATACATTTCTTTTTTTTAATACCTGCAAGTGTAAGACCCAAGTGTAGAATGTAATGTCATTGAGCCCTCAACAAACCTTTTGAGTATTTTCAGTCCCATTTTATAATAAAATTAGAGGCCCAATGCATGAAAATTCATGCAAGAGTAGGCCTTCCCCCAGCTGCCAGCACCAGCACCTTGGACCTGGGCTGCTTCCCTCTGGCCCCAGCTTCGTCCAGAAGTACATCTGGTCTAATTAGCATATTACCATTTTACTATGATAGTAGGCTTTGAGTAGTTCAGTAAAGCTCAAGGTTGCCCAGAATGGAGCAATAATTTGAATCTGTCTCCAGTTCTATTATGTTGTCTCATATATGTTGTCTCAAACAGTTTGACAGTTTTTATTTATATGGTAATAGATTTAAGATGTTGAGATTGAATTAAAAGGCTCGTTCTTCAGGAACATGCCCCAAACAGACTGAATTAAAATATTAGGCCAGTCAGAGAAGATAATAAACAACATAAACTGATGAAAAAAACAAATCCAGAGACACAAGAAGCATCTTTTAGACCACATGTGTCAAACACAAGGCCCGCGGGCCAAATCCGTCCCGCCAGGCCTTGCAATGTGGCCCGCACCGCGCTGTCATCACTGCACTCCGCTGCGTTTCCATCACAATGACACTTTATGACTGTTCAGTAAACCATTCGGCCCGTGATTTAGGCTGGATTTTAGATTTTGGCCCCTTCTCTGATTGAGTTCGACACCCCTATTTTAGACCATCAAACCTCAGAGGGAAGGTAGGGGAGGGTGGGGGTAAGAGGGAGAGGTCAACCAAAGGACTTGTATGCATGCATATAAGCCTAACCAATGGTTCCAGGCAACAGGGAGTGAGGGTATGAGTTGGGGGGGGGGGGGGCAATAGGGAGATGAGGACACATGTATTACCTTAAAAGAAAAATAGAGATGATAAAAATTATTAGGAATAATACACAACTAATTCTTTTCAGAGTAAATATGTATTCCTGTAGGAAAGTTTATAAATTAATAGGGTTTCTCTCATCCTCTTTCCTTAGCCTTTTATAGATAACCACATCTCAAAAAATCAGGCAGTCATCTTCCTCACAAAATGAAACATACTTTTGAAACTGATTTTGCTATTTTTCCCCCAGTATGACTTATTTTCCCAACCTTACTACTACTGTCATACCAGTCCCTGAAATTATTTTATAATAGCTAACGTTTTTATTGAGTGCTTGTAATGTGCCAAGTGTTGTTCTGACTTCTTTTTTTTGGTCATTCTTGATAACTGAATAGAATGAGCTCGTTTCTGACTTCACTGATCCCACTTCTTGATCTTTGTCCTGTTCTAACTTGCTAGAAAAACTTCATGCCTTTTCCTTCTGAAGGACATTTATTAACTACATTTCTCATTAGATCAAAGTTAGACTTCTTGATCCATAGGGTCCTTCAGAAATTTTATGAATCAAACTCATTCCTCTTCTATTATAGTATGTGTTTACTCATTCCCAGTGCTTAAACCTGTCAATTGAATAGCCCAAATTCATGGTAGCTCCAACAAGTTTCTCCCCTGTCTAAATACCTATTGCCCCCACTACATTCTGTCCTTTGATCTTTGACTATATTCTGTCTACTTCCTTATTGCACACTGTCATATTTCCCTTTTGTGTGTCTTACTACTTCAGTAAACCAAGACATGGCAGACTGTCAAGCTTCTCTTCCACAGCACCTGGCATGGTGCTAAGCACCTTGGCGTTAAATATATTTTCTGTATAGAATGGGCTCACAGTTAAAAACTTCGTTCAAACATTTCCTTCTTTCAGAAGGAAAAAAGTGCACAAAGGCAATTGCTGTAATATTTTGTTTTGAAGTTTGAGACCTAGAATGACAACACACCCGGAAGAGAAATTAAACACACACACAAAACCAATGATTAAAGTGGAAAGACCAGAAGTTACCCATGTGTTTAAATTACTGTTCAATATTAAAGGGGTTACAATAATTATTCAGGACATTGCCACTTGGGGGATCTAAATGTTAGCATATCTCTATAGAGGAGCCTTGAACTCATACCTCTGAACCACATCGAGCATGGCCAGGAGTATACCTGAGGAGGGGCGGTGAAGGACTAAAGAAAACGGACAAGAGAATACAGATGGGGCCAGGTAGGATCACTGTGCCTGGATGAGGAAACAGTGTCACAGCCTGTAAGCCGCAGCTTTATTTTGTAATCAGATCACACAAATCAAAACGAGGGCAAGATGTTTACAATGTTCTTATGAATTTCAAACCTTCTTTCCTGTTGTTGATTTTCTCTGAACTCTGTCAAGCCTTGTTTTGGCAGCACTTGCTGTACCCCCTGCAGCCCACATCCCTTAGCTACCTAGGACTGCAGGGCTAGACTGTAAGGCTGGGCTTACAGCCATAGCCTTTGGCTATAAATGTGCTGGGAAAGCCCTCCAAGCTGGCATTTGTATATGGCTTTGCCACCTGTCATTCCGAGGCTCGAACCTGTCCGAATGCTGGAGCTACTCTCCACATACCTCAAAGTGTATGTCCTGGGAATAAGGGTCATGAAAATGCCAATAAGTGCCTGTGACATCTCATTGGTTTAAAAATAACAAGGATAATGATAATCTTTTAAAAAGGGACTCACAGGTACATATGGAAGAAATATAAAGAAATAAAAGTTGAGCCCTGGCCAAAGCCGGCTTGGCTCAGTGGTAGAGCGTCGGTCTGTGGACTGAAAGGTCCCAGGTTCAATTCTGGGCAAGGGCATGTACATTGGTTGCGGGCACATCCCCGGTAGGGGGTTTGCAAGAGGCAGCTGATCGATGTTTCTAGCTCTCTATTTCTCTCCCTCTCTGTAAAAAAATCAATAAAATATATTTTAAAAAAATTATTTCAAAATGGAGCAAAGACCTAGATGAAAACATAACTGCAATCTTTAGGTAATGATTTCTTAGGTGTGACACCAAAAGCACAAGCGGCAAAAGAAAAAATAGTGCTTGCCAAAGTGTATTTTATTTATTTATTTTAAAATATATTTTATTGATTTTTTACAGAGAGGAAGGGAGAGAGAGAGCTAGAAACGTCGATGAGAGAGAAACATCGACCTGCTGCCTCTTGCACACCCCTACCGGGGATGTGCCCGCAACCAACGTACATGACCCTGACCGGAATCGAACCCAGGACCTTTCAGTCCGCAGACCGACGCTCTACCACTGAGCCAAACCGGTTTTGGCAACCAAAGTGTATTTTAAATTGTGCCTCAAAGAACATTATCAAGAAAATAAAAAGGCAACCTACAGCATGGTAGAATATTCTTGCAAATCATATATCTGATAAGGGCTTTATTTCTAGAAGATAAAAATAACACAATTCAACAATATAAAGACAACCCAATTTAAAAATGGGCAAAGCATAGCCAGCTTGGCTCAGTGGATAGAACACAGGCCTGAGGAACGAAGGGTCATGGGTTCGATTCAGTCAAGGGCATGTACCTCAGTTGCAGGCTCCTCCCTGGCCTGGGCCCTGGTCAGGGTGCATGCAGAAGGCAACTGATCAATGTGTTTCTCTCACATCAATATTTCTCTCTGTCTTTCTCTCTCCCACTCTCTCTAAAAATCAATGGAAAAATCTCCTCAGGTGAGGATTAAAAAAAAATAGGCAAAGAATTTGAATAGACATTCTTCAGAGAAGACAGACCAATAGGAAAGATCTCAATGTCATTAGTAATAAGGGAAATGCAAATCAAAACTACATTGAGATATTCACACCACTAGGATGCATAAAATAAAACACATGGCCAAGCCAGTGATCCTTAGTGGTTGAATGTTGACCTATGAACCAGGAGGTCACAGTTCATTCCATTCACGGTCAGGGCACATGTCCCGGTTTGCTGTCTTGATCCCCAGTGTGGAGCATGCATGAGGCAGCCAATTAATGATTCTTTCTCATCATTGATATTTCTATCTATTTCTCCCTCTCCCTCTCTGAAATCAATAAAAATATTTTTTTAAAATATGGGCAACAATAAGCATCAGTGAGGATGTGAAGAAATATTGAACACATTGCTGGTGGGAATGTGAAATGGAGTAGCTACTTTGGAAAAAAGTCTAGCAGTTCTAAAAAATGTTTAAAGTGGAGCTAGCATAAGGCACTATTTTCTGAAACACTTTTATTAACCGTATTAACCTATAATCATGTTCTCATTATACACTTTAATTTATTGCTTCACTGTTATGTAAGATTTATTCATGAATTTAGCTGGTCATCCACAATCCTCATTAGAATTGGATTACCACACCTTTACTTACTTAACATCAACTCCTATAGGTTGACAATAAAAATTGTGACAATGTTAATTTTTATATTTTCTTTTTTTCCTTTGCTGGACACTGAGAGGTGACAGAAACGAACATAGTTATGATAAAGATAAAAGAGTAGGAAAAGGAGATGATGGCATTCACATTTAAAATGTCTGTTACTTTGGAATTTGTAGATGTGGAATTATTACCACCCATTGGCCAAGAGCAGACCAAGACAGTTCATTATAGTATTAGAGGAACAACGAACAAAATCCATGCACTGGGGGTCGGGGCGGGGTGGGGAGTCCCCTCAGCCTGGCCTGCGACGACACCAGCCTCCTGTGCCCCAGCCAGCCTCTGGCCAGAGAACCATCCGCCCTCTCTCCCTCCATGGACTGGGGCATCTGACACGGGGGCCTGTTGCTGGGGTGACACCATCAGCGTCCAGTGCCCCAGCCGCTAAGGGTGCCTCCATATTTGTGACGGAGTGATGGTTTATTTGCATATTGCCCTTTTATTAGATAGGATTGCCTCTGCTGTTACTGTAGCAGCAGAGAAGGAGAGGTTATTTATGATGCCCTTTTTATTCTGCTTCATTGATCTCTCTATCTTCATTTCAGTTCCACCCTCCTACTTATTGAAGCTTTGTAGAAAGTTTTGAAATCATTTAGTGTAAATCTGCAACATTTATTCATTTATTTTTGCATCAGGTTTTTTCCCCCCAAGATTTTTCTGACTAACCTAATTAGTTGAATTTCCATGCAAGAACTGAAACCAGAATGCTACTTTTTTATAAAAGCCTAGAAATTGATGGACTATCAATTTGGGTTGAATTAATATCTTAAAAATGCTCATCTTGAGGCTTTCTTTAAGTTCTCTCAACATTCTTTTTAACTTTCAGTTTATTTTCAAATATTACTATACCTCTTACATAAAATTTAGAACTTTATATTTATGTCTTTTTCTTCTTGTCTGTATGCTATTTTTGTTACTTATTTTGCTTCTATATACTATGTTATTCTCACACCAAAAACTCAAACACAGATGCATTGATATATCAATAAGAATAAATATTGGCCAAATAAAGAAGTTGCTCTTTTACACCAACTTAGTATTATCATTTTACTTTTTTAGAAAAAGAGTTGTTAAATGCATTGATAAAAGACTGAGATGCCACCTCCAATAGTTACTTTTCACAGAACTTGTAAAAAGAAAAAAAACAGGGATTAATCTTTTATTATTTTTTGTTGAGTTACAAAATTTTTATACATACACAGATGTTGAAATAATAAAATTGATGACCGTTCATTATTGGTTATTTAGATTCAGAATTTGCTTCTCTTTTTCTCCATATTTGCTTCACCTCTCTTGTCAGTTGGTTAGATTTATCATATACAATATGTATTTTTTTATGTTGAATAATTTCCAATAGCTTGCAGGTACAAAATCACTGTACCTCTCAAGAAAAATGGCATGCTAAGGTTATGTAGGTATGTAGGGATATCTCAGATGCAGGAGGTTTCCCAAGAGGCATGAAGCTTAGACCTGCCTCTTTGGCTTGCCTCCCTTGGGAGTGAGGCCAGCTCCCTCAAGTCTCAACTCTTCCTACCAGTTTTGAGATGGCCTCCTTTGCCAATCCTTGGTTAGAAGTCTCCTCTTCAGAGAATCTTTAGTTGGTAATTCACAGTGACTGTACCCCAATTTTTATTTCCAGTTTAGTTCAGAATAGATCTACCTATTCTGCTGCCATTTTATACCTCTGCTATTTGATTTGACATGTTATCTTTGTTGGTTAATTTATAAAGGATAATAAAAATTTCACATGAATTTTGGGCACTGCGTCATGGTTGTTTTTGCTGAGTGTGGAAATATCACCATGGGGCTGGATTGTGTTTAATTTTTGAAACCACTTGAAACTCATTATTCACTTTAAAATATGTAAACAACTGTAGCTGTGAGATAACAGATTACGCTTTTGCTTAAAATTCTGGGGATCACTCTTTTTTAAAAAACACTAGTAGTAAAACAAACAGGCTTATGTTTAACAGAAGAATAGACAAAAGTCAGCAAGTTCACTTTAAATAAATTCAGGAGTAATTAACAAGAAGTATAATTGATGAATTCTTACTAACCTGTGAGAATGTTTTATGACTGCCTACAATTATCTAATACAGATTTTACAATTTTTTGTATAAAATCATATTTCTTTTGAGCAACAAGACTTGGTAATAAAAAAATTTCCAAACAAGAAAGTCTTTAGATTTCTCTTTGAGTAGCACAGAAAACAAGAAAGTAGTCACTGGTTCTCAATAGAGGACTAAACATATAGAATTTAATCTTTTTAAAAAATATATTTAATTTACTTCAAAGAGGAAGAGAGAGGGAGAGAGAGAGATAAAAACAGCAATGACAAGAGAGAATCATTGATTGGCTGCCTCTTACATGTCCCACATTGGGGATTGAGCCCACAGCCCAGGCATGTGCCCTGACTGGGAATCAAACCATGACCTCCTGGCTCATATGCTCAACCACTGAGCCATGCGGCTGGGCTGGAATTTAATCTTAAGTGAGATTTTATGTTATTTTTTACTGTTTTCTCCAGCATGAGTAGACTCTTGGCAGTAATACTGGTGATTTGAAGTATGTGTATGTTTTTAGTGTTACTAGGTATTGCCAGATTGTTTTAAAAAAATAACTTTATTATTTTACGTTTTTGAAAATGTGTCCTGTGCTCATACCCTAACTAACAATCATCAATGCTTATCTTCATCAGTTTTTTTTTTTTCATTTTCTGTATTATTTTGGCTTATTTTATTCTTTCTCAAATTTCGCATGAGCATTTGATTCTTTTGAATATCATTGTATTTTGACTATGGCTTTGTTTTCAATGCTATAATCTTATGAATGAGTATTACTTTTGCTGTTTTAGTATAAATTATTTTTGTTCTGATCACTTTGTAGTTATTTCTAACTTCAGTTTTGCATACCTCCTTGATTTAAACTTTACCTGTGTATCTTTATGTTTTCAAGTAATCTACTCTTTGATCAACTTTTGTAAATATTTCTATTTTTATTAAATTATAATCATAAGTAGGATATTTCAGTTATCTGTTGCTACGTAATAAACCACCCTAATTTTGTGTCTTATAACTGTGATGATTTATTATTTTGGTGATTCTGTGGATTTTCTGAGTGGTTCTTTTGCAAGCTGCACTTCATTCACTCTTGTGGTACATGCCTCTGGTAGCCAGGCTGGGCTGGGAGCTTCAAGAAGGCCTGGCTCACATGTCTGGCAGTAGATGCTGGCTCTTGGCTGGGACACTCTGGTGCTTCTCCATGTGTCTTCTCATCACCAAGTAGGCCAGATAGACTTTCTTCTATGATAGTCTCAGGGAAGCCAGTCCAAGAGAGTAAAAGCTGAAAGTGGGTCACATTTGCCATTTCTTACTGGTCAAAGTAACTCACAAAGTCAACTAAGATTCAGTGGGCAAGGAAATAGAGGAATCCTTTGATAAGCAGAGCTACAGTCACATTGTAAAGTCACAAACCCCCACCAGAGGGCTTGTACCCTCAGGGAAACGTGCAGTTTATTGATGAGGCGTTTAAGGAGACTTTCCTTCCCTCTTCTCCCCTTATATTGTCCCAGTCTGAAGGACAGAAGGAGGAACTCTACTCATTGAGGTCCTTTGTGAGCTCTCAGAGGTTAAGGAAACTTGGCAAATTCATATGGGGCTCATGATAACTACTCCTGGAACCCATAGATTTCTGCTTACCCATTCATTCCAAGATCCACTGAGACTCCAGTCTCATATACAATACTGTAAATTCTTACTTTTTGGGGAAAAGCTTCACATCCTTTTTCTCTGCTTACGGCCAATTAGAACCAAGGTCTCACCAACCTCCAGCTAGTCTCTAGGCTCTCAGCTCCCTGCAGCTTTGCTCAGGGAAGATAGATAAAAAGTTGGTAGGAAGATGAAGAAGGAAGATTCACTTACATTGCATTTTCCACAAAATACCCTGGGTCCTCCCTTGGTTTGTCTTCTGTTTGAGGTGATTTACTCCTTACAAAGAGACTCATAATTTTGATTTGATATTTTCCTTTTTGAAAGAAGGGACTGAATTTATCTGGGTCCACATAGAAAAGGCAGGTCCATTAAATACATCTCCATATAATAGCACTTTTAAAGATGTTTTCTTAAGTTTCCTAATACTACTAAATAACCAAGTTATAAAAAATAACTCTATGGGACTGAAAATAAGACTTTCCTTAAATGAATTAGTTTTTCTGGCAATGCATGCTGACCTTTTCTTTTTACATTGTAGTTTTTAAAAGGACATTTGGAAAATTTCTGAAAGAATATTCAAAACTGTTGTGTGCAAAGTTTTTTAGTTGTAGGAATGTAAATATTCTCAATCTAGCAGAATTAAGATGTCTTTGGGTACATTAACCAACTTGGCTTAAAGAATAAGGAAAAAGTATTACTTAGTATGAGAAGTCCCCAGCCCTGACTGGGTGGTTTGGTTGCTTGGAGTGTTGTCCATACACCACAAGGTTGCTGGTTTGATTCCTAATCAGGGCATATACCTAGGCTGTGGGTTCCATCTTCAGTCATGATGCATATGGGAGACAACCGATTGATGTTTCTCTCTCACATTGATTCTCTATAAAATCAATAAAAACCGATCCTCAGGTGAGGATTAAAAAAGCAAAGAAGTTGACACCAAATAAGAGAATATGATTAAGTCAACAACACAATTGTGGTATTAAAGACCCAGATTTCTTCTGTGATCTTGCTCTCTTACCCTCAGACTGGCAGCCAGGACTTCACAGCAGTAGGTGGACAGCCAGTACTCTTCTAGACTGTTATATGCAGATATGTGACAGAACAAGAGTGTCCTTTTCTTGTGTTTCTCTTAAAAAATGATGCTATTTTTTTTTTTTCATAAGCCCTCTTTTAACATTGATGTATTTACTGGACTTTCCTCTTTTATGTGAACCCAGAATAAATCCAGTCACTTTTTCAAAAAGGAAAAATAACAATACCTGATTGTTAAAAACCTCTCATTTGTTTACTCTTAGTTATAAGTAGCCATTGGATGGAGTCACTAGAACTGCGTTGCAATGAATAGGATACTTTCATGCAATTGGTCAGCATCACACACAGATGGATATTGAAACAAAATCAGTTTCTAGATCTTGAGCAGGAAATAATCTGTTAAGATGGTGACAAAAAGTTGTGTGTATGGACGTTTCTGACTTCAGAGCCTGCTCTCCTAACTCCTAATAACTTACATTCAATAAATGAAATTTCAAATAAATCAGTAAAAACATGATATAATATACAGATAATGTATTATAGAATGTCTATCTGAAACTTGTATAGTTTTATTAACCAATGTCACCCCAATAAATTAAAGTAAAAAAAAGGAAATACCAAAAAATATGTTTTAAAACTCTGTTTTATTAATTTCTAAAAGTAAAGAGAATTTCATAAGTAATATTTCCTGCATGGGTAGAATAACTTTATCATTTCTCCCAACGTATTTGAGGTGGTCTAATCTAGCCAGGTATTATACTAGTATAAGTATTCTTGTGTGTCAATGTGTATTCTACAGGCTGTTCATTCATGTATATAAAATAGTAGATAATTGCATTGGCTGACACATATTCATCTTAATATTAATGAAAATATTCTTATGTAATTATTATAAAGGTAAGGAATGACACAACTAAATTGCACTCTAATTGAAAATAGCATTGAATACACTTAATAAAGACTAACATTCCAGAGCATTAAATTTGAAAGCAGCTGCACAACAAATAGAGAACATATTCACGAATGAAAATGAAGTTCTTACTAAAGTGCCCTTTTTTCCAACAATGACAAAAATTAAGCTCCAGCAAATGCATACACACTTCTCTTTTTAATATGTCTATTAAGAAAGAAATCAGCCTTGCCACTGACATTATTTTTTGTACAGGAAATGATCAGAGTTGTATAATTTTAAAAGCATATGTTTATTTTGCAGTTAAATTATACAAGTGATTAGCGTTTAGCCTTCGAAATCAAGTTTCACTGTAACTATAATAATCACTGATTGCATATCTATTTCTACCAGACAACAGCATGATTTTTTTTAAAAATGAAACTATTTTTAATATTCTGATTACTTTAGAAGCCATTTTACCCAGATCTGTTTTCAGGTACTTCTGCTTATCTAGAAAAACTGTCTCTGTGCTTGAATGATGTAACTCTTATGAAAGGCAATCTTTTCCTCAAAGAAAGGGGTTTACAAGGGATTTCCCCAAACCTCTAGTTCCACATAGTACTATTAAGCCAGAAGTTTATCATTAAACTTCTTAAATATTGGTGAAGTTTTCAGTATAAGAAGCAATCATTCAGCGAGTGGATGTTTGTTTTTTGCTGCGGTTTAGTCCCTTGGATAACTTAAATTCTATTTATTTATTTATTTATTTATTATTTTTTTAAATATATTTTATTGATTTTTTACAGAGAGGAAGAGAGAGGGATAAAGAGTTAGAAACATTGATGAGAGAGAATCATTGATCAGCTGCCTCTTGCACACCCCCTACTGGGGATGTGCCCACAACCAAAGTACATGCCCTTGACCAGAATCGAACCTGGGATCCTTCAGTCTGTAGGCCCACGCTCTATCCACTGAGCCAAATGGGTTTCGGCTTAAATTGTTTTTAAATGTACCCTCACACATTACTCCCTGCCCACTCTTAAGTGGATGGGACAAGGAACATGGTATCTCAATTTGTTAATTAAATTTTGTATAGCTCTGTTACAGGAGAATGCTTCATATTCCAGTTGAGAAAAAGAAGTGGGTGAAAAATAGCAAAATACTGACAAAGAATTCTGTGACTCAGATAGGGCAGCTTTTCCTCCCACGAATAAACCTGTGGTTTGGAGTATCATTCAGTAAATAAACATGCTATTTGTTTAACCAAATTTCAGTTGAATTACCGTCAAACCATTTCCTCCACAGGAAACAGGTCTTTAATTTATGGAATAATAACTTCCTCTTGTTCTTCTAATACGAAATTCAAAAGCAGATGAATGCCTCTTAGTTTTCTACCTGTCTTCAGAGAATTGTGTGATCATCATGAAGGACAAGCAAATGGTACAGTCTGCTTGCCCCATGTCTGGTCAGGGGAGGCCTCCATGCTGCCATTTGGGGAAGAAACTGGGTAAAATGGCTTCTAAAGTACTCAGAATCTCTTTGTGTTCAGAGCTGCCCACTGCTTGATCCACTGCTTGATCCATGTTCTAATATGGCCTGCACATAGGGTGGTCAGTGTCCCTCTTGAGAGGGTCGGCCATGATGTTCTCTGCCCAACAGAGCAACAAAGGCAGAAGGAATTCTCTAGAGCAATTAATTATTCTTTCTCTCTTCAGAACATTTACAACCGAATATGGAGACCATTAGCCAGTCATCAATGGAAGAAGGTTGACTCCCAGAAAGACGCAGTAATTGGTGAAAGAAGAGAGAAAGCAACTGATTTCTAGCCCTGCCTTGAATTCTTTTATTTCTGCGTTTTTGGGTAATATTAACACGCACACATGTAATCTCAGTCATTTCAGTTACTTTCATTCCGAAGGTTTATGTAATTCCCAAACTAATGCTTTTTAAAAATTGGAACACTATCTGATTGACACGGAAACAAAAGATACATGACGAAAGATTGTATTGCGTGATGTCTGAGCAAAAGGGTCTGCACACGCTCTCATAGAAGACTTCCATGAGAGAGATTAGAGAGCAGCTCATTTGGACACCCAGGTAATGATTAAAATAATTTATTATTTTTGTAAAATCATTTAAAAAGACCTTCGGACGTGTGGGCACGAAGGGAAAAATAATAACCCCAGCAGGTAAAAATGAGTAAGTCTGCTGGAATCACACTTAGCGAGACAAGGAGGAAACACGGGAGGGTAGCTCAGGGACACTCGGTGAAGGTGAAGACGTGCTTTCTCTTCAGCAGCTATTCGCCTGGGAAACTCTTGCAGAGGTTACACGTGCGCTATTGTGGGACTTGGTCATGTAACCTATCTCATGGGGTGGGTGAATGAAAGAAACAGTTCATGTCATGACAATGAATAAAAAATGGAAGCATATTAAATATAGTTCTACATTTTGGTAAACCTTAATACAATTTCCAGGGACGGTTATTATGCCATTTAACAGAGAGGTCACACATGTTATGCCCTGGCTCTCGAGCCCTTACTTACCTTCACTGAAATTATTTTTGAAACTGTCTTTTTGAAGATGACCTAGACATGTGTGGTGAGATAGAGCGAATGCGTCGCAGTCTTCGCACCCAGTTGTGCCTCACCAGGCCCTGGCAAGGGCGTGGTAACTCCATTATTGAAGTGTGAGCTCCTTACAGGATATGTAGGTGCCGGGGACAAAGCAACCAGAAACCAGAGAAGGTCCAGGTAGACAACTCAGGACGGGTGTCATTGGCAACAGCATCAAGCCTAACAACAGAGATTTGAAGCTAACGTGACCCTGGTTCGAATAGGTCACTAGGTAAACCTGTTAGATTAGGGCAGAGGCAGCCTAATGTGGATTAGTATTACCTAAGGTGTTACAGGGAAAGAGCAATGAATGGTGGGACTGAGGCATTGGAAGCTGGAAGTAAGGCCAATTCTCCTTCAAAACAGGGGTACTAGAAGCTCCAGAAATGGGGACAGCAGAGGTGGGCCTCTACTCAGGGAGGTCAAAGATGATGCAGGCTTCCCTTTAAAATATCGCCCCCTCCCCTTCCTCAAATCTAATCTAAACAGGCCTGCAAATTTCAGTCACATTCTTCTTATTACTTTGCTAAGATAATAACAGAAAGATCGCAAGATTGCTCCCCAGCGGACTCCTGTGTCTCCCTGGAGGATACTTCATTTTATTTTCTACTCGAGAACTGTTCATAAATCACTCTGCAGCTGAGTCCAGTTCAGTGCCAGGGCACTTCGCTTCTCTGACCTTCACATTCATTCTTTTTCTTACACCAGCAGGAACTTGAGCTTTCCTTTCCCCCTTCCCTGCAGACCCAGTTCTCTCAGCATGCCAAAAGGGAAGCTTGTGTCACTTAGGAGTTCTCTCTAACCCTAAGTCCCATCGTATCAATAGATTTATGGAAACTCGTTTGTGTCCGAATGCTATGAGATGTCATTAAAATTCTGAGAAAAACTGAAAGTGAAATGAGGAAGGCTGGTTGAGCAATCAGCTGGAAGTGCGAATGCCAGGAAGACCTATTGCACGTAGAGGCAGAGATGCAGCCGTGCGGGGAGAAAAAAATTCAGGAGAATTCTCCTGAGGGCACGCGCCAAGCTGGCCGCTGTAGTCAACGTAGGACATCAACAAACACAGATAACAGGAAATGACCCATTCCCCGTGGTCACTCATTCTGAAGACCCAAACCTTCAAAGCCCAAGGAGTGAAATGAATGACTCCACAGAAGGGAAGCAGGCACGCCTCTCTCCTGGTCTTAAGAGAAGAGAAGAAATGAAACTGAAGGAGTATGTCCCCATCCTCCCCCAGAAGGAAAGCCCCTCCGCCCGGTTCTCTGGAGATGGCTTGCTGCTGGCCTTGACCTTGCTGCTGGCCCTGGTGTCCTGCTGCCTCACGGTGGTGTCCTTCTGCAGAGTGGCTGCCCTGCAAGTGGAGCTGAAGAGCCTCCGGGAGGAACTGCTGGAGCACCGAGCTGAACAGCTGCCAGGCCCTCCCCGGGCGGGAGCAGCGGCCCCCAGGCCAGCTGTGCAGGAAGCTCCAGCTGCCACCTCGGCCCTGAAAGTAAGTTTGAAGCAGCAGAGCTGAGTGAGGCCTGGGCACAGTCCTTCCCACGGTGCTGCCTCTCCTTCCTCAGATTATCTTTGCCATAACCTGTTTTTTTCTTGCTCTTAGGAGATCTTAGCACCACCAGCTGCACAAGAAAGCAACTTCAGTCGGAGCATCAGGAAGAGGCGTGCTGTTCAGGGTCCAGAGGAAACAGGTATGTCTGCGGCACAGAAGCCTTTGGGGGTCAGAGATCCCAGTCTCCTCAGGGGCAGAGGACAGTCCTGGTTTGGGAGAGCGAGAGGTTGACATAACCTAGAAACTGCAAACTTGAGCATCTACACCAGAGGTGACTTTCCAGCAAGCCCGAGCACCAGCAGGTTTAATAGGCTGCACCACATGTTCTGTCCAATGAGCAGCCTCTGTGCATGGAAGTATTTGAGGAGGAAAAGGGGCTCATATTTCTCATGAAAGAGTTCCCTCCTGTGTCAGAAGCATTGTCCATCACTCTGGAAAAAAGCATTTCATATTAGCGTCGAACCGGTGCGTGACTACCTGGGTCAGGGAGTGTCAGCTTAAGACAAACGTTTCCTGAGGGTGCGCTATGAAATCGAATGGAGCAGGTGTGTGTACTTTATTTTGTTTTGTGCTTAACAGAGTTTGTTTTATATGCACAGACACACTGATTTTAAAGCTTCTCTGCAATGTGTACATAACCGTGATTTCTACCTTCCTTCATGTTCCACTTGTTCCACAGAAGTTTAAAGACTCTGAAAATCTATAGATTTAGTGGGGCCTCCTAAAATGCTCATTTTAAAGATGAAGAACATTTGCATCGCATTTACTAATAACACAATTTAATAAACACTTGGCATTATTTGACTTTGTAGTGAGGAACATTTTTTTGAGCACCAAATTAAAACACTAAGGTATAAAAAATTATAGACTGAGGTGTCTATAGAATGTGCCAAGCAGGGATGTCCTAGGATAAGTATTGTCACACCTATCATTCTTTTCATCTTTTATCATCACAGTGGCTGTGAGAAAAACAGAACATGTGTAATTATTTATATATATTTGTACTTCTGAAGAGAAATGTGTGAAAAATATAGAGACTAGGTGTTCTCTCTCTCTCTCTCACACACACATGCACATACACACACACAATCGACGCTTTGATTGTAAATTTGTTTTTCACTAAAAGTCTTATTTCTAAAAAAATATTTTTATTTCATAAAACCATATTTATATCTGGTTATCATATATGTGTGCCAATTATCAGAAACAATTGGGTTTAAATATTTTTAAACTAGGAAATGTATTTATACTATACCTTGACACATCAGTTATTTTCATATTTTGCATTTTATCATTTGTATTTTCTACATAATTGAAAAAATACAGCATTTATAACATGGTATATATTTTTATTCACTTATCATTATATATTAAGCATTTCCCCAATTGCTGAGTAATTCTCACACACCTATGTTACCTTATTCATTATGCAGTTATTTAACAATCATTCCCCCTCCACACACACCCCCCCCTTTTTTTTTACTATAATGGAATACACCAAAATTTTTGTGCAAATTTCTTTTGTGTATCAGGAATTATATGTTCAACATAAATTCTACAGCTGGAATGTCTGAACTAGAAAGGATAAATATTTTTATTACTCTTGCTACCTTCTACCATATTGTTTGCAAAATGAGTTATAAATGCAATTATAGTGTAGTGTACAAGTTCTCCACAGTTTTATAGCATCTTATTTTTTAAATTTTATTTTGGCTTGTTTAGTACCTGTAAAACAGTATCTCAAATTTAATTTGTTGCTTGCTTACAAATAAGAATTAAATTCTTTCCACATATTTTGTTAATTTCTAATTTTATCTTCTGCTAATTGTTATTTGTTACTGCCCTCATTTGTCTCTTCTATTTTTTATAATTTTGAATAAACTCTATATTAGACATATTGTGAACCAAAATTTTTATGTAAATATTTTACAATATTTTGCTGCTTTTTAAAACTTGTATAGAGATTTTGAATTTGTATATTTTAATGTGATAAATGTTTTCTTTTGATTTTCTCTTATACATCAAAGCTAAAAACATTTGTTAGCAACTTCTTAAATAGTCTATTCTCTGCTGTTTTGGATTTTTTTTTTATAACTTATTGTTTTAATTTTCTGTTCAACTCATTAATCTTTCTGGAATTTACTTTGGTAGAATATGTCATACATGCTTTGACTTTCCCTTTCTTCTATGTTTTTCTTCCAAACTGCTGCTAAATATCTCAACCAAATTTATTAGATGATATTTTTTAATTTGTTTGTGGTGGAAAGCTTTCTTTATGACATTCAATTCCTCATAGGTAGCTGAGTGTTTTTGAAGACTCTTTTTCATTGATTTGCTAATCTGTTTATCTGTATTAAATAAAACATTTTAAGTAATTTTATAATGTAACTAGAGGCAAAGCACGCACGAAATTGTGCACGAGTAACCCTCTACACGGACACTGGGCGAGCTGTGAGCCCCGCCTTGCCGCATGAGCTATGGGCCCCAGAGTCCCACCCACTGGTGCTGTGGGACCCAGAACAGAGTCCAGCCAGCCGGTGCCATGGGACCCAGAGCAGAGTTCTGCCCACTGGCACCACTGTGGGACCCTCAGTGCACCTCCTGGTGACAGGTCTTTGGTCATTACAGTGTTACAACCACTGGGTTTTTATTATATAGATGAGCTTCACTACTAGTAGGATCAGGACACCTCAGTCACCTTTAACCTTATGTGCTAGTATTCCCTTGCTTCTACCTATTAGTTTTAAAAATAAACCTTAACTTTACCATTGCACAGACTCAGCAGACTTAAGGAGGAAAGAATAGAATAAGAAGTCAATAACCTCTTGAGTTTTACTCCCCAAAATATTCTCTATTAATATTTTAAAACTCCTCCATGTGCGTGTTTTTACAGATATGTGTTTTTATGGCACTAAAAATTATATACTGAAGAATAAAGTCCCCAAATAATTTGCAATTTTTTAAAAGCTTAGAGAATAACAAAATTCTAACCAAGTGAATCAAAATTACCCAGTTTTCACAGTCCAGATGTAATCATTGTTGTCATCATGTTTTGCTTCCAATTTTTATAAACCTTTAATATACTATATGGGAGTGGGCAAAACTAGGTTTATAGTTGTATGAAAAATAGTAGAATAAATAATAAACTATATTTCATGTACTCACACTGTAAACCTACTTCACCCACCTCTGCATATAGGATATACGTGTAGTATATAGTATATATATATAGATATATCATGCATCTATATATATTGTATATAGTTTATAACTCTATATATCTATATATCTTTACATCTTTCTCTGTATACTCATAACATTAATAATCTTAGATGGAAGGTTTGAAGATAAGAGGCTTAGTGACAGATACTATGTGTACTATATGCTATTCATTGTCAATGAAATCAGCTAGACTGTTGTTATAGGCACTGTCCTTTTGTTTCATACTACTCTAAAATGAATGTATATACCCAATAATGTTGTCTGAAACTCTGATTTTGTTGTTATTTGGTAGGATTTTCTGCACAATGAGAAAATTCTATGCAGATTGAGCCTATGCAGTTTTCCTCGTGTTTTGTTTGTTTGTTTGTTTGTATGTTTCCATTCTAGTTCTGATTTGTTTCCAGGAAGGCTCAAATCCTTTGGTTGTCCCTTTTATATTCAAAGTGTTCACTTATGTTCTTATTTATTACTTTCATATATACACTTTGGATCATTAATGTTGTATTGGAACTTAAAACTGAGGAGACACATGAATTTTTACACTGTTTAATTTATATATTCAGTAATGTTTAATATCTCTATTAAATACTGAATTTAACTTCTTAATAAGACATGTGTTTAAATGTAGGCTTCACTATTCTTTCAAAGTTAATTTAAAAAGGTTTTGTTGCTGTTCTGGAACCTAAGCATTTTCAAATAGCTTGTTGAACTGTTAAAAATGTACATCATTTTAAGTAAATGATATAGCATTTGATCTCATACTTGTTTGTAAGCCACAGCAATGTATTTATGGATTTATAGTTAACAGAATTATAATATTGTTATTTTTATTTAGAACTCTACTTTCTTCATATACTTCTCAATGACAATGTGCCATTATTTTTGTCAAAAAGGTTCTTAGCTAAATATTGCCAACTAATACACCAGAATGTTACCTATTCTTATTTTTTTTAAAATATATTTTATTGATTTTTTACAGAGAGGAAAAGAGAGGGATAGAGAGTTAGAAACATCGATGAGATAGAATCATCAATCAGTTGCCTCTTGCACACCCCCTACTGGGGATGTGCCCACAACCCAGGTACATGCCCTTGATCGGAATCGAACCCGGGACCTTTCAGTCCACAGGCTGACGCTCTATCCACTGAGCCAAACCGGTTTTGGCCCTATTCTTACTTTTGATAAATCCAACATAAATCTCATTAGCCACTGCAAGGTTATTGTTTATATATACAATTTATAAGTAAATTTTAGTGTGTTGGTCTAGAAAGCACAACCTTCCAAGCAGCAGCAAGCTTAGTATTGCCTCAGTTTTTGCTATGAATTACATATCATCTAGCAAAACTGTTATCTATTCATTTGTATATTCCTGTCTGTACAACTAAAGAGTAGAAAGGTGTGTAGTCTGGCTCCTTTTTCTTCTTCTGTATACTTATCATAGCACTTATATCTGTAGGTATTCTTTTAATATTTGTAGTTGGATTTGGGCCTCACTTTGAAATGAGATAGATTGATTTGGAATTATTTTGTTGGTGGGATTTTTCCATATTTCATTTAGAGACCAAGTTATTAAATTTTAAACTTGTTGTTTCAAGCAACTAGTTAACCAAAGAATGAGCCTGATCACAAGGCTAGAGTCATGGGAGAGTTGAGAACCACATGCCTCTGATCTTGGTGCACCCCATAGACACAATTTGAACTGAAAAGTCATAGAGAAGCTCCTATATTCACAACCTTTTTAACTAAAATTTCATGGATTAATGGTTTCATTTAATTTTTTTCCTTTTTATCGAAGTATTACTTACACCTGATATAGTGTTCATATTTCAAGAATACAGCTTGATGAGTATTCATAAACTGAGCAGTAGATGAAAGGACCACCATCATCCCACACTCCCACTTGCTACTACTTCCAGTCTTCCCAGGGGTAAATGCTGCTTTTATTGAATTTCAAAATAAGCTACTTTGGCTCCAGTTTGTTTTCCTTGATTATGTTGTATTTCAAATAAAAGTCTTACTAAGTTTCATGGTTTTCATAATTTCTGATTATAGTATAACAACAGAAATGCGGGGAAACCCAGGATCAAAGAATTGCCAAATGGCTCCTATTAACCAAAAATTCACTTTTAAATCCCAGAAAGTGTATTTGGAGATATTCCTAATTTTAATTTTTAAAGTGATTGCCTTTAAAAATAGTACTCATTAAAAGATGTTCACAGCCGAAACCGGTTTGGCTCAGTGGTAGAGCGTTGGTCTGCGGACTGAAAGATCCCGGGTTCGATTCTGGTCAAGGGCATCTACGGAGGCTGTGGGCACATCCCCAGTGGGGGATGTGCAGGAGGCGGCTGGTCGATGTTTCTCTCTCATCGATGTTTCTGGCTCTCTATCTCTCTCCCTTCCTCTCTGTAAAAAATCAATAAAATATTAAAAAAAAAAAAAAAGATGTTCACAAATGGAATCATGATGACCCATATTTTGAACCCTCACCTCACTTTATCATGAATTATATTTACTGATTATATACTTGAATTTATAGAAATCTATTAATTTTAAAAACCTAAAGACAAGCATCTTTAGGAAGAAAATGAATTCTTTAAAATGAGCTTCTACTGAACCAATTATTTATTAATTTTAAATAAAATCAGGTGGTTTTTGTATTTTCTGCTTTTGATAGGGTATTTAACAGTTATTAGAAATCATGTGTTTTAAATTATAGAAAAACATACATTATTTTTATAATGTTTATTGTACTTGTCTGAACTGTAATAAAATAGTGATGAAAATATGAACAATTCAAAGAAATATAAAAATAAGAGTGCCCATAGTTAGTCTTCTAAATATTTATTGTGAGATTTTGACCAAACTGCTTTGTTGTTATTATTCTTTATTTATTTTTTTATCCTCACCTGAGAATATGTTTATTGATTTTAAGAAAGAGAAAGAGAAATATCAATGCAAGAGGGAATGTCAATTGGTTGCCTTCTATACATGCTCAGATTGAGAATCAAACCCACAAACTAGATATGGAATTAAACTCACAACCTTTCAGAATACAGGATGATGCTCCAACCAACTGAGTGCGCCACACCAGCCAGGGCTTCTTCATTTTTAAGTAAACTTTTTTAGTTTGTACTTATTTTAGAATTATAGAAAAATTGCAAAGATAGTACAGGAAGTTGCCATGTATTCTTCCTCCAGTGTCCCCTAATGTGAACATCTTACATTACCGTAGTACTTTTGTCACAACTAAGAAACCAACATTGGGACTTAACTAATAATGAAACTCCAAACTTTATTTGAATTTCACCAGTTTTCCCACTACAATCCTTTTTATGTCCTGGGAATCATCTAAGAGACCACACTGTATTACCATTTTCAAACAGAGTTTTGAATAGAAATTAACACCTAATATTGTAATTTAGCTGTTAATCAGGAGTAAACATTTTGATTGTTAAAATAAAAAATACCAATACTATTGTTGAGTTTTTATTTTTGAAATGTATAGTCCATTTCCTTTGCAAGGAAAGATGGGATTTCTGAGAGGTTTATAATGTCCAGTCTGTTTCATTGGCATTTCTGGCTCAGCTGTAACTTACATATTAAAAGCATAAAATGTAGAACTCAACCATCCAGTTTGTATCAAAATTAGGCTAACTGGAACCTCTTACCCAGTAAAGGCGTGTTCTTTCCTAGAACAGAAACAGCTGGCTGCTGTCATGGTAATCTTTGGCCAGATTCTTCCATGAGTGTTATTTTTTACCCCCTGCTTCAATAATGATAGACTCTTTTGTCAGTGTTGCAAGAGCAGGCTTCTGTTCAATTTTCAAAAAAGTATTTGAAATGAAAATAGTGATCTGACAACCAAATCTTTGAACCCTGTTCCTGTCAAATTTTGGGAAACACAAGAGCCAGGAAACAAATAAATCAATGGAGCCAAGAGTGACATTGCACCTCTTCCACATATTCTGCAAGGCTGCTAGTTTCCAAGAATTATTTTAGTTTTTGGGTATTGATTGAAAAACAAAACAGATAAACATAGAAAATAATGAATAAACATAATTAATGAGTAAATTATAATACTAGAAAATGCCAAATACATAAAAAAGTGAAAATATTAGCCCAGCCTGTGTGGCTCAGTGGTTAAGCATTGACTTATGAACCAGGAGGTCATGGTTTGATTCCTGGTCAAAGCATATGCCGGGTTGCAAGCTCGATCCATAACATGGAGTGTGCATGAGGCAGCTGATAGATGATTCTCTCTTATCATTAATTTTATATCCCTGTCTTCTCCCTTCCTCTCTGAAATCAATAAGAATATATTTTTTATAAAAGTAAAGATTTTAGGGCAGGGTTAAGGGCAAGGAAAGGGAAAGAGGATATGTTTCCATTTCAAATGGGGAGGCCAGGGTTAGTCTGTTTCTCTTGAGAGCTCAATAATTCTTTATGCTTTCAGTTAAAAAAAATTCAGACATGGGTAGGTATTTTACATATAAACTTCCTAATATTGAGGGATGTGTTCTCATTAATTCTGTAGGAATGGATAGTATTAGTTTTAATGTTTAAGTATGGTTTTTATAAGTCAACTCCTATTTTAAAAAAAACTACATTGGCAGCTGTCCTTTGTTTTGGTGGGATTTTCTTTAAAAGGATATACCCATTTCTAAACAATTAGAGAAGAAACATGTTTTCCTCATAAGAGAGTGAACAGCCACTATGTCAACCTCTGAGGTAGGCTTTCTGGAATATACAGAAAAGAGACTAGACAAACTGAGTTATTGGTTTGTTCCATGTGACTAAGCGCTGGGTTATGCCCTGTTGGTCTGTGATATCTTTTATAGTCTCAATAACCCTGTTAGGTTGTCATTACTGTCTTTATTTTAGATGGTATAATTGAGGCCCAGACAGCATCATTTCCTCCTCTCAACAAATTAAATATTTAGTTAGAGAAATTAAACAAAATTAATGTAAAATTTAAGATAATAAGCAATAATCTCTTTAGCTTTTATAAAGCACATGTAAATTATGACTGCAATGGAGTCTTACATTGTGAAATAGATATTATTTACATCATTTAGATAAGAAAACATTTCAAAATTATGTCAGTCTCACGATTAAACAGCTCATTGGTTTGAGAAGTCAATTCATTATCTATTGACTATAAATTCTGAGTTTTTACAATTATGCAAGCAGTATTTCCTTACTGTTCAAGTAAGATACCAGATTTGAGAAAAATCACTGACTCCTTTGATACGCAGACTTTTGCTAATATTATTAGCAGTGAAAGAAACATATAGTTATGGAATCATAGGATGTTAGTGATAATGACTATAGACTAAAAGATTTCCTACTCCTTGGGTTTGGAAGACTCAGTAGATTTGGGCAAGAGAAAACTGTAACCTAGAGTATGAAAACAGTAATAAAACAGGAAATAGAAAGAGTATAAAAGAGGCTTTATTTTAATAGGTGGAAGAGGCATAACACATGCCAACACCTTGACATTATCCTTTAACTCTTGTAAATTTTTAAAGATTTTTGCAAGTGCTGATTGATTTAAATGTTTTTACAAGTTAAGGCTTTTCTCTTCTCCTCTTCCTCCTATGGCTAGACTGTTTGAGACGGGGAAATTGAAAATAACTGCCTCATGATAGTTTCTGACATTGGTTTTGAAGTCACACATCAACTCATCCTTTTCCTCTTCTAACTGCTGCTGTAGAGTGTGTCAGGGAAATAATCAGTAAGAAATCAGGCAAAAGTACATAACCATTTACTTTAAAAATATAACAGCATGCTACAGTTCTGTAGATGAAGATTAAATACTTTATTATTGAGAATTATTGGTTATGGAAAATATTTTCAATATAACATGGGCCCAAAGATTTATTGTTAGAGGGTTCAGATATTATGGAAATAGGTTTTGTTTGTTTTTTAATAGAACCTATTTTCCCTAAAGCACTAATTTATTTAATGTATTATGAAGTAAGGATGGTTTTTAAATAATTATTTGGAAAAGTTATGATGACTATTTTCTTTTATAAATTGTTTCACATATTTCTGTTTCAGTCTGCTCTAACCCAGACATAACAAATTTGTAAATGATGATCCTTAATATCAGGTGACTCATGGTCAGTTAAAGAAACCATTAGTATGTATAGTGAAATGTATGTTCAAAGTATATTGGGATCAGGGAAAGAGCTGATATTTGACCTGAGCCCTGAAGGATGAAGGGGCTTTTTCCAGATGGAAAGCTTAGGTCTAATTATGCAGAGGAATGTCAGATACACGGTCATGGGTACATAAAGATGACCTCCTTTTCTGAAACTGTGTTTAAATATGTCTGAGTAGGTGAGTATAGTTCATGAGGCTGTGAAAGTAGACTTTGTTCTTATGTTCAAGAGTGGCTACTGAAGAAATTATAAATGTTAGAAGAACAAGATAAAATTTAAGTTTAGAAAGATAATTTTAGAGAAAATGCAAATGATGAACTAGGATTTGTAGAAAACACAAGAGGCATAACTTAGTAAGCAAATGTAATTTGTAAGAACCATAGGGGTAAAAATGTGAACATGCGGTACCCTGCTCCTGGTCTTCTCATTTTCATCTCTCTCTCTCCTTCACATAGACTTGCTGTGTCCTTCCAACATCAATCAGCCTTTCCATATATTGTGACTATGAATTTTGTCTGGAAATATCCTATTCCCTTAATTCTGATTTTAATGAAAGTGCCGTCATTCAGAGAGGCCTTCCTGATTTGGTCAAATGTCTGAGTATTCTCTCTCTCACACACAACTGCAACTTTAGTTCTGTTTTTATCATATTGATTCATGCTGTTCTTCCCACTGGATTGTAAATTTTATGAGGGTAGGAATTGCTTCCTTCCCCCCCTTTTTTTTGTATCCCTAGCACAACACGTGACATAAATATAGTGCTCAGTAAAATTGTTGAATGAGATATAAAATCTAAATTGAACAAAAATTAAAAATTAAAGCCATTAAAATTTGCTTATTGAATTTCAAGAGTGAGGAGGAAGGAATTAGGCATGTGTATAAAGTTTCTACCTTGAGCAACTCAGAGAACAGTTATATATCCATTAAGAGAAAAAAAGAGGAGTAAGAAGTGAGTGTATGAGGAAAATAAAGAAGTAGATTTGGGACATGTTGAACTTGATTAATCACTATGGCATTCAGACAGAAATATCCAGAAGTTGAAGATGTAACAGCCACTTGTGCAATTTATTACCTTTCTAGAGACATTCAAGCCTATTTCTATATTTGGTTTTAATTTCCTTAAATTTCAGACATCCTTGCATATTGTTTTTCGCCGGCAAATTACTGATATCCCGTGAGCTCTGAGTATACATCATTAAGTGAGAAATATTTTAAAACAATGCGAAGTTATGGCAAAAGAAAAAAACAAACAAACAAAAAAACACACCAACAACATACCAGTGGCAATGATGACTCAACTATAAAATTAATAATTTCAAGTTAAAATATTTGATCAATTGTAAAACAAAAGGCATTAGATGAAAATATTTGTTTTTCAGACTTTTTTTACTCTTGGTGTCTATGAGGCTATGTAAAGAGCTACCATTTTACATAACCTGCATTGCCTTAAGCATAGAATATAATTATATTGTGAGTGGCACATGACAATGACTAATTAATGCATAAAGCTGTCTACACATACACACACAGAAAATCTTTAATTTAAATATTTTTCTTTGCTCTTACCAGCTGTAGTTATTTGTTTTATTTTATCAACTCCTTTCTAGCCCTCAAATAAAAAAAGTTCCCCTTTTCCACTTCCCCAGGGCCATTATAGTACTACCATCTCCCTGAATTTCTCAGAATTGAAAGCTTATGTTTTTGTTTGTTTTTGCTTTTTAAAAAAGTTTTGTTTCTTTATAGTTTTTCATTCTCCTTCAAACACATATAGTCATTAGTCACAAACTTTTAATTTTTTTTTTACACTGTATCTTGGATACTTCATTTGTACAATTGCATTTTAGGCTAAATTATTCTCATATGTTTATTACCAATCAACAGCTGAAACTTGGATTGCTGTAGTCTCCCTTTATGGCAACTCATTTTATGCATAGACACATGTATGATCAACATGTATCAGGCTGGTTCCTCTCAAGATGAACAATTCCTGATTGTTTTTTCCTGTTTTATAGTAGGTGAAGTATGTACCTCTCAATTTAGTTCTCTAGAAATTCTTTTAAAACTCTCTCAACTCTTACTGGTTTCATAAGTAGCCACCCAAGCAAACTGTTTATCCTAGATCAAATAAAACTTTATAATCCAGTTTTCCACACCTAAATTGTTGTATTTCCATTCCAGTAGAAATTTTTATCCCAAAGCAGTTCTGTCTTCAATTTCTTCATAAAGCTATGTCTAGCATTTGGTCAATGTTTAGCTCTTTAAGAGATTTCTTCTAATTAAAATTTTCTAGCCAAATGAGCGAGAAGAATTATGAATTAGAAAGTAATACAACAAATATTAGCTATCCCATAAGCTTAAAAGTCTCTTTCCCTGATTAAATGGTATTTGAATATTACACTTAAGAAAGCAGATTTCGCCAGGACTGGTTTGGCTCAGTGGATAGAGCGTCGGCCTGCTGACTGAAGGGTCCCAGGTTCGATTCCGGTCAAGGTCATGTACCTTGGTTGCGGGCACATCCCCAGTGGGGGGTGTGCAAGAGGCAGCTGTTTCTCTCTCATCGACGTTTCTAACTCTCTGTCCCTCTCAATTCCTCTCTGTGTAAAATCAATAAAATATATTTAAAAAAAAAAAAAAGATTTCAAACTCAAAATGTTTTTGAATAGAAAATATTTAAATGCTATTTTGAAATAGAGAGTCCTAAAAGTCTGAACTGCAGATAAATGGATAATAGATAACAAATTTCCTAAGAAGAAGTTGAAATATGAAGAGATATATAACACTAATGGGGTTGATGGGACCTGGGCAACATCTAATGAGGAAATCTTACTTTTCTTTTTTTTTTTTTTAATGTATTTTTATTGATCTCACAGGGAAAGGAAGAGGGAGAGAGAGATAGATACATCAACGATGAGATGGAATCATTGATTGGCTCCCTCCTGCACACCCCCTACTGGGATGAAGCCCGCATGGGCCCCTGACCCGAATCGAAACTGGGTCCCTTCAGTCCACAGGCTGACATTCTATCCACCAAGCCAAACCGACTAGAGTGGAAATCTTATTTTTCAACAGAACTTGAAAAGCCCAGTGACTTCCTCTGGAACAATAATAAATAATGAATAGCACTAGCTTCAGTGAGTACTAGTATGGTTCAAACACTACTATTGAACTGTCACTTTTATATCCCATTTTCTTTTGTGTGTTTTTTTTTAACATAAATTTTTATTTTTTTTATCTTTATTATTTAAAGTATTAGAATGTCTCTGACTTTCAATTTTCATTGTCCCCCACCACCAGGTTCTCACCTCAGGCCTTCATCACCCTGTTGTCTGTGTTTATGGGCAATGCATTCATGCATATAAAGCCTTTGGTTGATCTCTTCCTACCCCCTCTCCCCTTCTTTCTGAGATTGCTCAGTCTGTTCCATGTTTCCATGCCTCTGGTTTTATTTGATTCATCAGTTTATTGTGATAGTGTAGATACATTTTCTTTTCTAAAGGGTATTTCTCGAAGTAAACTTTTCTTTCCATAGCATCTTTCCTTCTAAAATGTAGATTTCTGCTACTACATGATGGGATAGATCTTTGTATTTCAAAATGTAGGTTGTAGCCAAGTTTTAGTTAGACTGCAGAGATTAAAATTCAGTTAAAATTAAAATTTTCATACCAATTTTTGGTAGTATTGAAGCATCACACATTGTATAAAACTCTCTTACAGAAGTTTGGGGGAAACAGGGGAAGGGTTCATTGAAATAGGAAGTAATGTATTATAGTATTTCTTTGGTCTCTTTTTTATCAGCTTCACTTGGTCTTCATGCTCTCATACTGTCCTTCATTATGTTCCCAGTTTGTCGGATGCAATGTTGTTTCAGGAACAATAATGCTAACACTACTACTACTAGTAGTAGTATTAATAGTAGTACTACTAGCCAAGAGTGATTTTGCCATTATTACAATATATACTAAATGTTTCATGTGTATTATCTCATTTACGCTTTATAATATGCATGTACACATAAAGACAAAAGAAAGATGGGAATTTGGAAATTTGACCTTTGTCAGCATCCTCTTCTTTTCTCTCTGTGGAGGAAAGAGCAGAGTGTTAGGTGCTCTGACTGACCCTTGCCTCCCTCGCAAAAGCAATCAGGGTGCCTTATGAGTAGTAATTTCTTAAGAAGTATTTGTTAGAAAAATAGAAATGCATCTAAAAGAGGTTTAATGTGGCTCTATAGTGTGACCTTTGATATGGTGTGACCTTCAGACTTTAGCTGCTTTGGATGTTTCGTTACTTCTAAGTTCAAAGCCTCCTTACAACTGTTCTGCTTGTTACGATGTTTTTACATATTTTCATGGCAGAGGATCTGCCATAGTAACTGCACTGAGTCACACTTTCCTTATGGCACAGACATGACTGCCCTTGTTTTACAAATGTATGAAAGAATCACAGAGTAGGCCACATATGCTATTCTTATTGAATTGATCAGATTAACATAAAAATGTGTTAGAAATCTTCTTATAAAGGAATTTCAGTTTTTAACATTATATTCCACCTTTAAATGCCAACGGAAATTTCTTAACAGATTTTCTTGTGTGATAAGTCCCTTTAGTGGAATTCTTTTTAGGCCAATGCACTTGCACAGCCTCAGAATACCATATAAAGTTATTGTATCTGTTATTCTATGCTTTAAATATTATAAATTTTTCAGTTAATCAACTGAAGCAAAAATTCATGTCAAGCTCTTAAAGTCTATACATTGAGAAGCATGTTTTAAAGTATTCAATTCTGAGTAAAATACTTGATAGATAATAAAAATATAAACTAATAGTTTCTTTATTTAAAATAGGTACACTTGGGTTTATATATTTCAAATATATTTACTGTTTTGATTTTCTCTACTTATTTTGCTTTTACCTGATGACTTTTGTCTTTATTTAATAGAATAGTTTTTTATTCCCTTGAATATTCTCTGCAATATTCTATTGTACAATATATGATATGCATTGATGCTTCCCAACTACTGTACTGATTAAGCAGTTTTAGGGAAATGCTTCCATTTTATTTTTAAAAGATGTTCTAGCTCTTCTCTTTTGGGTGCAAATATTTTAACAAAAGCCTGACTTTGGATCCAGAGTGAAACAGATGTGGTTTCCATCTCAGATCCTGAGCAAGTTGTTTACACTCTACAAGACTTAGCTTTCAGCACATAATTTTTAGGATTTTTTTGTTTTTGAGGTTGGATTTGTGTCTTTTCAATAAATGTTAGCAAAGATCACATACTTACTTTATTTCAACAGCATATAGTTTTTCTAAAACATGAATTTTAAAGGACAAATTATATTTCAAGTACAAGATATAATAAAAAACCATGGACAACTTTCATAAAGTAATTTTAGGAACAATATACAAGCTCTGTAGAAAGTATAATAGATTTGGTGTTACTGGGGAATGAGTTTGTAGCTTTATGTTCTAAGTCATCTTAGTTCCCTTACTATTTCAAGTAACTAAAATGATACATTTTTGCTTTTCAGTCATTCAAGACTGCTTGCAACTGATTGCAGACAGTGACATGCCTACTATACGAAAAGGTAACAAAATAGTCCCAGTAATTTTTCCACTTAGAATCCAGTATAGTCCAATTAGTTGTAAGTTTCAAGTCCAAAGACTGTATTCAAATTTCAGGTCAAAGCAACTCTCTATTTCAAACTTCTTATAGTCAGATGTAAAATAAAAATAAAAATATTCAAAATAATTAGGGAATAGGTATGTTAATATTTTAAAACAGAATTATCTTAGAGACACTAATACTTAGAAATATTATAGCATATGATAAAACAAAATCAATATTACAGCAAATTCAATTTTTTATTATTTAGAAACAATTTTTTATTATTTAGAGGTCCAGTGCACGAAAATTTGTGCACTCCGGGGGGTCCCTCAGCCTGGCCTTCACCCTCTTGCAGTCCGGGACCCCTTGGGTGATATCCACCTGCCACCTTAGGGCCACTCCCCAGGGGATCAGGCCTAAATTGACAGTCTGACATCCCTCTGTAAGCCCAGGAGCCCTTGGGGGATGTCCGACTGACATCTTAGGTGTGGTTCTCCTGTCTCCCCTCCCCCTCCCCCCGGGAGCAGGCCTAAACTGCAGTTGGACATTCTTAGCGCTGCCTAGGAGGTAGGACAGGCTCCTGCCTCTGCTGCTGCACTCACAGTCATCAGCCCGGCTTGTGGCCGAGCAGAGAACCCTCTGTGGGAGCACACTGACCACCAGAGAACAGCTCCTTCATTGAGCATCTATCTGCTGGTGGTCAGTGCACATCATAGCAACTGGTCATTCCCACTCGTTCTATTGTTAGGGTCAATTTGCATATTACCCTTTTATTATATAGGATCATTTTGGCTTTTATAATGCCACAAGATTATCACACACAAATATTAATTATCCTTTTATATTAGGTTGTAGAAATCATAGTAGGATGAAGATAAAACCAGACCTATCATAAACATCTTACACTAATTAATTTATTGATAAATATATAATATGTATAAATAAGTAACCACAACATTCTGATGATGAACCTTCAATGTGAAATTATTGCTTTATATTTTACATCCAATGGTTAAGAATACACAATGTTATAATTACTGTGTGGGCACTGGGACTTAAGAGTGACTAAAATACATGTGGTTCCTTACTTTCATAGAATTTACCTTCTGATGAAGGAAAAACAAAAAAGAAATGAACAAGATGTAAATGCTATTCATAAAATTAAATGCTATTGAGAAGCATAAAGCCATCCAGGGGCAAGGCAATGTTTGGGTTGTGACTCATAAAGGGAATTCAAAAGTGGCAGGAAATTAAGCTGGAGCCAGGAATGGGGAAACAAGTCCAGATAATGAATTTGGATTGGCCTTTGTAATGATTCCCAGGAGTGCTATCTTGCATGCGTATTTTTCTGCGTGACGTTAGTTATTTTAAACATAACACAAATATTAAACTATTTTGAAACTATATTAATGGCTCTGCATTTTCCAAAGACCTATGTTTCCAACTTTTAATAGGCAGCAAACTGTTTCCTAAGAATTAAAATTAAGCCAGCCAAAGACCCTGAAGTCCAAAGATAAAATTTTTGAAAATATGACTTGGAAAAGATTTGTTTTGCACATTTGGCCAAAAAAAAATGCTATAATCTACACAGAAAAAATACAGCTGCTACTCCATTGTGAGTATGAACTGCTCAGTGTTATGATTTTTTTGATGTGGTGGCTGCTTTCCACCGATCTGCGGTGCACATCTGGTGCTTTGCGCTTTGGACCATGGGTTGGCTTTGTGATGCCAGCAAGCCTTGGACAGTATGTAAATGTAAGTATGCATGTACGTTTCAGTAACATTGCTCTACTGTGCCCCATAAATTTTGATATGTTGTTTCAATTTTTATTTGTCACAAGATATATCTTCATTTACCTTTTGGCATAATTGATGATGCTTCAATGGACTGAGCCACCTGGCCAGGGATCTATTTTCCTTTTGACTTGTTTTTTGACCCACTGGTTGTTCAGGAATGTGTTGTTTAACATCCATGCATTTGTGAATGTTCCAGTTTTCCTCCTGTTATTGATTTCTATTTTCATGCTGTTGTGGTTGGAAAAGATACCTAATATGATTTCAGTATTTTCAAACTTTTGGGACTTATTTGCACCCTAATATTTCATCTATCCTGGAGAATTTTCCTGTTACTTAAGAAAACTGTGTGTTTTGGTACTGCAGAATAGAATATTTTGTATATCTGTTAAGTTTACTTAGTCTGTAGTGTTGTCCAGGTATTCTGTTTCTATACTAATTTTCTTTTGGATGATGTATCTATTTTTAAAATGGGGTATTGAATTTTTCTCTATTATTATTGTTTACTTCCTCTTCAAGAGCTCTTAATGTTTTCTTGACACATATAGATCTCCAATGTAGTGTATGTATGTATATGTGTATATATATATATATATATATATATATATACACACACACACACACACACATACACACACATATACACACATACATTTGTTATATCCTCTTGATGATTATCATATAATGACTTCCTTTGTCTCTTTTGACAGTTTTTGACTATCCATTTGGTCTGATATAAGAATAGCCACTTCTCTCTTTTGTTTACTATTTACATAGAATATTGTTTTCTAACCTTTCCATTTAATACTCTCTGTGTCCTTAAAGTTAAAGTGATTCTCTTATAGGCAGCACATGGTTGGACTTTTTTTTAACCATTCAGCCATTCTCAATGTTTACTTCCCGCTCCCCCACACTTTATGTTATTGATGTGATAGTTTACATTTTTTATATTGTGTAACTTTTAAATTACTGTAGTCATAGTTCTTTTTAATACTTTTGTCTTTTAACTTTTACACCAGAGTGAAAGTGATTTATAACTCATTACCTTGTAGATTTGCTTAGTTATCTTTACATTCAATGAAGCAGTTACCTCTTCCAGTCTTTCTGGACTTATTTTGACTGGGAAACATGTTTTTTTGGTTAGCAGGGCTTGGTATTAGCCACTCTAAGATCCCCTTTGCTTCCTTTCTTCTCTACTGAAGGAACAGCATCAGTTCTCTGCTTTTCTTCAACCATGCACACACACACAAAAAAATGTTGGCTATAAGGGGGTGTTCTCCCCTTTTCTTTATTCCTAAAAGTATCAGGGACCAAGCTCTTTTGCTTTATCCATGTTTGGTATGAGGCAAGATAGAAATCAGCTCCACAGAAGGCAGGCTCCCCACCCCTCCACAGGAGGGAATCATAGGCTGAGGCAGTCTTCTTGGTGCTGAGTGAAACCTGTTAAGGGGAGGGACTAATGTGAGAACACTTTGTGCTCCTTTAGGATGCTTCTACTTCTTAGCTGGATTCTGAATTTTTTTTCAAGGTATTTTGGTTCCAATAATATTGTTAAATTATTGTTTCTGAGGAGAGGTAATTTATAAGGCTTTCTACTTTGCCATGTCTTGCTGACATAATCCCTCATTCAGAATTTAAATATGTAATCCTGCCTTTTGCCTACATAGTTTCAAGTGGGAAGGAAGTCAGCTGTTATTACTAGGCATCCCTTGTAATTGAGGAGTTGCTTTTCTCTTGCTGCTTTCATGATTCTATCCTATTTGTCTTTGAACTGATTCATTTTGATATGTCTTGGTATGGGTTTTTTTTTGAGTTTATCCTTCTTGGAAGTCATTGAATTTTTTTGATGTATAGATTTATTCTTCTTCAGAGTTGGGAAGAGATTGGCAATTATTTCTTCAAATATTCTTTGTGTGCTTTTCTCATTCTGGAACTCTCTTAATTCTTTACTGAGGGCATACTATGTGCTAGGCTTTATTCTAAACATTTGGGTTAAACCATAGCACAACCATAGCCTTGGCCTTATGGAGTAGAATCTATGTCTGTATATGAGCATGAATGTAGATGTATATGCATGTGTATGCAGTGGGGAGAAATATAAACAGTACCTAAAAACAAATGAACATGTACCCTCTTTAATAGGAATATTTCCAGTAAGTGGTAATGGAAAAAATGAAATGCAGTAAGCATTGCTCAGAGTCACTTAAAATGCAGTAAGGAGGACACTGAGTAGGTAGGGCCTAAGCACATCCCGTGTCTCAGTTCTTAGAACTGTTGTTAAGTCGTTGACCTGTTGCTAAACTCAACTCAAAGTTGAACAACAAACATTCTGGATCCATGATTGCTACATGGACATCTACGGACTTCACTTCCTCTTCATCATGGTGACCAGATTGAAGCTTCCATCTTATATAAAAACTACTGTTTGAAATTTTAATCCTGCTATTTGGCTTCTGTAAATGCTTGCTTGCTTAAATAATAATGGAAATAAGACTATTCCCATTTCAGAGAGGCCATTAAACCTTCCTCAGACAAAATTATCAGTTCTGGCACCATGCCAAGCCTTTGGTTGAGGTCTCAAGGCCCCAGCACATAGGGGCCCTTTAAGAACTTGCAAAAGGAACTGGAAACACCCCATATTTGGAAGACAAAGAAGGTAAACACATATAAATAGGGAAAATTCCTCCATATTAGGGCCCAGAATTTAAGAGACATTTTCCTCTGGACCAGCGTGTAATAAATGTAACTTCATCTCTCTAAAAATTGCTTGGTTCTTCTCCGGTTTTTCTGTAACAAGACCATCTGCATTCTTCACCTTGAAAGGACCAATCCATTTACACAGTGGATCTAACATTATTTCAGTGAAAAGAGGAGTTTGCTTTCTCCTGATAAATGCTTACAAACTCATTGTGTCTGCTCTGGGAACAAAAGGAAAACAGAACTATCTCTCTTAGTGTGTTATTCGGAGACACTTTGTACAACCTTTGTCTCAACCTTTCCCATCCAGCCCTTATTAGGGAAATTGCTGGAATTCAGAAGAATGAGAGAAAAACTAGACATTACAAATCAAGGGTTTGGTCTTGGTTAATATGTAAATAACAGCGGAAAAACCAGTGGAGTACTGGGATTTGTCGTAGTCGTCGTTGTCGTTGTCGTCGTCGTCTTCTTCTTCTTCTTCTTCTTCTTCTTCTTCTTCTTCTTCTTCTTCAAGATAAAATTCTCCTCTATGTCTCAAACTTAGTTTACTAATTAGGCAGAGGTGAAAAACTGCTTTTCTCCATTTCCTGTTTATAAATTGTTCTCTTCATTGTAGGAGATTACACATTTGTTCCCTGGCTTCTCAGCTTCAAAAGAGGAAGAGCCCTAGAAGAAAGAGAAAATAAAATATTAGTTAAAGAAACCGGTTACTTTTTTATATATGGCCAGGTAGGTTCCACCCTTATTCTGCTGTTGCTGTACAATGCCTCCCATTTTGTGCTCAACTCTGACAAAGCTCTTTGGTTTCTTTCTCAGGTTTTATACACCGATAGCACGTTTGCCATGGGACACCTAATACAGAGGAAAAAAGTCCATGTCTTTGGGGATGAATTGAGCCTGGTGACTTTGTTCAGATGTATTCAAAACATGCCTGAAACACTACCCAATAATTCCTGTTATTCAGCTGGTAAATAATAGTTCTCTGTAAATAGGCAGAAAGACATTCCTCCATATACTGTGTGGTTTTGATTATCTTGAGTGATAAGCTGGTCTGTTTTAATTGAGGCAGATAAAATCATTACTAATAGTTTTATGATTTTTAAAATTTTTTTATTGATTTTTTCACAGAGAAGAAGGGAGAGGGAGAGAGAGTTAGAAACATCGATGAGAGAGAAACATCAATCAGCTGCCTCCTGCACACTCCCTACTTGGGATGTGCCCGCAACCAAGGTATATGCCCTTGATGGAATCAAACCTGGGACCCTTGAGTCCGCAGGCCAACGCTCTATCCACTGAACCAAACCGGTTAGGGCAGTTTTATCATTTTTATACACATAATAATCTCATATACATATAGTAATTTCATAGAAACCAACATTGAGAACCATTCTAAGCTGTATTTTCTTCACCCTGTAATAACAACAGTGATAATAATAAAAGTGTAATATGTTAATTAGACCAGACGACCTTCCAGACGAAGCAGGGGGTGGGGTGGGGGGAGCTGTGAGGGAAATCTGGGTTCTAGGTGCCAGAGAGAAGCTGGAGAAGGGAGGCCTACTCTTGCTGGAATTTCATGCACCAGGCCTCTAGTAGAAGAATAAGAGAATGATTACCATGTGCCAGGCACCCTGGTCTGAACTTTATGGTTGTTCACTTAACCTTCCTGTTTTAGGGAGATGGAATCTAAGACTCACATTCCAGAACTTGGTTTAAAGCAGCCAGGTTGATTCCAGAATGTGAGCTGCCAGGAACTTTTTTTTTTTAATTTCTTTATTGATTATGGTATCACATAATTGTCCTCATCCCCCCATTCCCATCCCAAATCCCTCCCTACATATGTCTCCACACCCTGTTGTCCATGACCACTGGTTAGGCTTATATGCATGCACACAAGTCCTTTAGATGATCTCTCTCCTTTTCCCCCAACCTCCCCTACCTTCCCTCTGAGGTTTGACAGTCTGTCTCCAGGTCTGTTTCTGTTCATCAATTTATGTTGTTCATTATTTCCCTTAGATGCATTAGATCACGTGATACAAGGAATACCCTTATAAGAACCGAAACTGAGACAAGCCGTAATGGTTATGCTGAGAGGCAAATGAATCAGTCTGTAGTGAGTTTTTTTTCTAGGCCAACAGTTCCAGAAACTCTTCTTTACTTGCTATGGAAGACATCCCCCCTTGGCTGATGAGAGCATCAGGTCAGGTTGCCCAGTGGCTTCTCTCAGTTTCACAAAGGTGACATCTAGTGTAATAGATCCCAGACAGGTGACTTGGGGAAGTGAAAGTGGGGCAGTGAACCTGCATTTCAACTCAGGGGCAGTGAAGATGCGGAGAGAAAAGAGAAAGGGTAGGCTTTGTTCATTTCGGGTCTGTTTGGGCTGTATTGACAGCATGGCCTTTATTTTGTTTGGGGAGTAATTCCAAATGAATCAAGGCTGGTATTAGGAGAGAAAAAAAGAATATTTGCCTTAATTCATTCATTCCTCTCTGGTGAGTATGACAAACCCATTTGGAACCCTGAGGAATATCTTCAGTTGCCGTTGCCACGCATAGCAGAGTTGGATACTGGCTACTCAACTGGAAGTGACTTATTTCAAAGGCTTTTACTAACAAATGCACAATGAATCAGAGAGAAAGGGAAACAGCATGTGATAATATGGATGATGTCACTCCGGGTCTGCAGCCATAAACAGCTTTAACAGGGCGATGAGGAAATTTGTTACATTGGAAACCCCTAATTTTCATTAAAAGAAAAAAGAAAAAAAAAAAGCTTCCCTGCTCCCAGCAATGACTAGTATTTTGGTGTTGCAAAATTCTATTTAAATGAGGCTATATCAACCTGCTATTTACTTATATCCATTAGTAGTTACAGCTTTACAGTGAACTTTCAGATTTTCTAATAAGCTGCTGCTCTCATATTTACTTTCTTGACAGATTTCCTAGGTGCCTTGCCTTTTAAGAATAAATAACTCAACCCTGAAGATATTTATCCATGCTAATAGCTTAGTATTAAATAAAACCATTCTGTAGGAAAATTCAGGTTTGTAATATTTATCTGTTCTAGGGAACTTGTGTTCAAAATCATTAAAAACTATACATAACTGTGTAAATGTCCAAGTTGCTTCCATAGTAACCCCCCAAAAAAGTTTAACTGGTCCTTTTGAGGGACCCGACATAATACCAAAGAACCTCTTTTGTACACAAAGCAGAAACTTATTCATTATTCCATTTACAAGTTAAATACGTTTATTGTAGAAAAGTTTAGATTGCTAAAAGCGCAAAGAATTGAAATAGCCAATAACTTAGTGTAGTAATTTTAAATAGATTCTACCTTAAAAGTAGTCAGTTTTTATGGATAAGTTGTATAGATGCATGTGGAAGCATATAAATGGTATGAGGTCTAGAATTTTCTCCAAATTATGGATGAAATAAGATTGAGAATGGGTTAACAATCATTGGACTAAATACTGAGTACATGGAGTTTATATTATTCTCTCTACTTTAGAAAACTTTTTTTTTAAATACTTGGCATTTATTAACTCATTAAATCCTCATAACTCTATGAGTGATATTATTACCTCTATGTTTTAAGGTTAGTAATAATAATACACACAGGGAAATTAAGAAACTTGACTAAGATCATACATTTTGCTATATCTGGCTTCTTCAAGAAATCAACTCCTCTAGTTGTTATAATCGTGGGGTTTTATAGCAAGCAAAGTACTACTTGTGTTTTTATTTTAGGAAAGAAGCATTATGGGGATGAAAGGATGTTTTCTTTCAATTTACTTTAGAAAACTTTTGACAATTTCCTAAGAAAAATAAAAAACAAAACATGTTTTGGTGGGGGAGCATCATTCCCATTTTATTTAAGAATTAATATTACTTAATGCTTTGGGATCTATAGCCTTTTTCAAAATATTAGATTATCTTTAATCTCTATGATAATGACTAATCTCTTCAACAAAAATTTTCAGTCTTTTTAATGACTATTTAGTCATTAAATGCTTTGCCAGTCCTATAAAATATACATATTACCCTTAATGGTACCCAAAACTATGTTTTTTTGTTTGTTGTCTGTCTTGGTCATTAAAAACAACACAAGATCTTTGGAGACAAAAAACAAAAAATTTGTCACACATACTATGTGTGTCTAGAAAGGTGTCTGGTACATCATAAATGTTCAGTATATAAACACCGATTAATTGTTACCCCAAATAATTGGATACTTTGGGCTCAATAATAGATGTTAACACAGCTGTGTTCATTGTGAGTACATTTTCAGTGTACATTAACGAAATGACGCAATTACTTTTTAAAATGTTAATTGAAAGTGTTGACAATTCAGATACTATTTTGTTTGTTGGTTTCTTTGTCTCTTCTCTTGCTCTCCTCTTTCTTTTCTTTCCTATAGATATTTTTAAATGTATTTTTATTGATTTCAGAAAGGAAGAGAGATAGAAACATCAATGATGAGAGAGAATTATTGATGGACTGCCTCCTACTGGGGGTTGAGCCCACAACCTGGGCTTGTGCTCTTGACCAGAATTGAACCCGGGACCCCTCAATCTGCAGGCTGACGCAATATCCCCTGAGCCAAGTTGGCTAGGGCCATATAGATATTTTTTAATGGGGTCAGAAATTACCTGAAATAGTGAGTGTAGTGCCTGAATTGTGTTTTTTATTCCTGAATTACAAAATATGTCATTGTAATTAGGCACATAAAGATTTATTGGTTAGTTTTAAGAAGGTATTTTGTTGTTTTTGCTTATAAAAACAGATATAGTTATTAAAGGAAACATAAAAAATAAAAGGCTATAACAAGTAATCCAAATTACTCCTTATCCCATAATCTTGCCTCTAGAGAAACACTGTGTAATAGATGTGCTTTGCTAATGAATAGTATTTTGTTTTATACTTTTTAATGATTTATATATTTTATATGTACATTTAAACGTAAATATAGTTGTGTATTTTTATTTAAAATTATTATAAAAAGTTTATCATTTCAATAAAATGAAGCAAAATCATTTTGAACTATATAATATCCCATCAATTGATGTGCTATGATTTACTTAACATTTTTTTTCTTAAACTTTAACATTTGGTTCCTGTTTAGATTCTCCACTTTATAAGCAGTAAGCAGTAAATACATTTACATCTGCTGGAACTTCTTTTTTCATTTCTTTTAACTTTCCTTTAGGCTAGTAGAATAGTAACTGGTTTAGAAGTCCATTGTTGTAATTTGAAGTGTAAATGCCTACCTACATTAACCTTTTTCCAAACAAAATTGTTTATTTAATATTCCTTTTGTTTTCTTTCCCATTGGACAACCACTTAACGTTCTTGTAAACCATTCTTTTCCAGGCATTGCAAAGCTGGAAGAAGGAGATGAACTTCTACTTGCAATACCACGTGGAGATGCTAAAATATCACAGGATGGAGATGGCACTTTTTTTGGTGCATTGAAACTTCTGTGACCTACTTATACCTTGTCTGTGGCTAATTTCCTCCTTCTCTATCTATCTCTAAGGAGAAAGCACTTAACTGGAAATACCAAAAGGGGAAAAAAACTGGTTACCATAGCCTTTTCTGTGAGCTATTTGTTTTGGTTTGCTGAAACTAGACAGGACAGGAAATTTAACAGACAACCACAGCCAAAGGGTGTCATGTGAATTACAAGAAGTGGAGCTCATTTAAGGAAAGATAGAATTAGAAAGACTTTTTTCACTATAAAGCCATGTCAACCAATTTAGGCACAGCCTTGTCTAAGAGGAAGCTCAGGGTTCGAAAGGGCCGTAAATGATTTGTTCAAAAATGGTATTCTGTTTTTTACTATGAAACAAGTGCCCATTTCCATAGGACAGTAAGACATTTGGGGGAAATCTCAGAATTCATCCTCTAATTTTATGTAAAATACACCCCTCTCCTTTTCAGTTAACCTTGGAGAAAGTAAAAAGAAAAAATATATAGAAATTTTGCATTCCTCTACATGTAAAAGTAATTAAAGCCTAAATTTAAACATCATATTAAATAAGTAAAGATATAGTACTCTTTAAGTCTTTTTTTGGTTTATTTCACGTTTGCAATTTTTCTCTCTGATATTATAAATTACCCAATGGAACACTCCCCAACAGCTTTTATAGAAGGGGAATAATTCTCTCATGTGCCAGCACTTATGTGTGTTGTTTGTAGCTAATATTCAGAAACTTAATGTAGGATAATTTTAATTCATGCATATAATCATTAATTGAAAACATAACTGTAATTGTTCTTATATAAAAACAAAATCTTCACTAGAAATTAATGAATACATTTGTAATAATGTAATATAAATTTCCTTTATTTCCTATTGTATTTTAAACCATTGCTATTGTTGTTCACATGTCCCAGCCTTTAAAAATAGTCATGTTAGCCAAAACCGGTTTGGCTCAGTGGATAGAGCCTCAGCCTGCATACTGGAAGGTCCAGGTTTGATTCTGGTCAAGGGCACAGGAGGCAGTTGATCGATGTTTCTAGTACTCTCTCTCTTCCTCTCTGTAAAAAATCAATAAAATATATTTAAAAACAAAACAAAAAACAGTCATATTATTAGCTTTACTGAAGGTGATGTTTAATTCAACTTCTTGGCATCCTGAAGTATGCTGTGTGCTATATGCTTTTTATAAAGTTGCCATATGCCAGAAGATATCACCTGATTTTCATTTTATAAAGAATCACATCTGAGAATGCTATAATACTTACATTTATTACATCTTACTAGTATTTCCCCTTTGTTTTGCTTGTTGTTTTTTAAATGTCATCAGTTTAAAGGGCTTTCACTTCATTAAACAGTTTCTTTCATAAGTTTAATCAGTAGGTGGAAGAATAGACCCTGGTCAGCACTAAATTTTCCCATCTGTATAAAGACAATTTTAAAGGTATAATTTTCAAAACAAAAGGAATGATTTGTATTTTTGTATATAAACTTAAACTTTGTTTAAATATAATTTTGACTTTTTTGGTTAAAACAAAATCTATTGTGCAATTATTTTGTTTTACAATATAATAATTGAAAGGAAGGGATAGGTAGGGTAGGAGTTTTGATACCCAGAGGAGGTTAGGAATTTTCTTAGTGTTGCTGCTACCTTGGATTGCCAAATAAAAACATCTGAGTCTTTTGCCTCATTTTTTATTGACTTTGTCTAACACCACTCCTCTTTTAGTTTCTTTCTATATAACTATCAAATGCCATTTGTAAAATTAGGTACATACTTGTAAAGTATTATAAAGTAACATGTTAGGGCATGACAATAAAATATTTGAAATCATGAATATTTTACATATTTCCAAAAGGGTTTGTAGCCTTAGCCAGTTTGGCTCAGTGGATAAAGCATTGGCCTGCAGACTGAAGGGTCCCAGGTTCAATTTCAGTCAAGGGCATGTACCTTGGTTGGGGGCACATCTCCAGTAGGAGGTGTGCAGGAGGCAGCTGATCGATGTTTCTCTCTCTACCCCTCTCCCTTCCTGTCTGTAAAAAATCAATAAAATACATTTAAATTAAAAAAATGATTTGTACACATTAGTATTATATAAAGAAAGGAAATAAATTACATATTTCTTCAAGAATAAGCTTGAAAAGATAATCCTGCAATTTAACAAGCTTTCACACTAAGCTATTAAAATCTGCAGCTTAAACCATTATTCTTTATAAATGACCTAGCACCGTGGTCAGCAAACTGCAGCTCGAGCCACATGCGGCTCTTTGGCCCCTTGAGTGTGGCTCTTCCACAAAATACCACAGCCTGGGTGAGTCTATTTTGAAGAAGTGGCATTAGAAGAAGTTTTAAAAATTTGGCTCTCAAAACAAATTTCAATCGTTGTACTTACTGTTGACATTTGGCTCTGTTGACTAATGAGTTTGCCCACCACTGACCTAGTATATTTTGTCCGCAGGTGTAGAATTCAGCCACATAAAATATTCTTAAATCTTATTTTACGTTAGGTTTAAACCATTGTTAAGATGTGAACCCTATCTTCCTCATATGTGAAATGTGAGGGATATTAGACTTAGGTTGAGTGAAAGTTCATTTAGATGTCAGGAAAGAGAAGATCAGGTGTGTTTGGGGCTTCCACCACAGCAGCAGCTGCTGGAATTCCCACTGCTCTACCCTTCCCCCAACCTAATTTACGGGGGGGGGGGGGGGGGGGGCTTGGAAATGATACTAGGATTACCTACAACAGAACATTTCTAAGGTGTAAGTGTATGGGTCCAGTCCAGACACTCATGTCTAAAATCTGAAATCAGGAGTTGTGATGATGAATAGCTAACTGAGGGTATTAAATTGTTCCCTTGTGTGGGAACTAAGCTGGTTAGCACAGCACCCAGAGGGAAATAATGTGCAGCCCTCAGTGGCCTCTGGAGAAATCAGCTCCACCCTCAGTCATTGTGTAAGAGGAGGTCCTCCCTCCCAGTGTGGTGTGTTATGGATGCAGCAAGTTATTGATACAATTTCATAAATTCCTTTGTCATTTGAATTGTGAATTATAAAATAGTGCCTGTTATCTGGCTGGCCCTATGCTAAGAACCTGGGAGTTATAAAAGATTGCTTACTCCGGATCAACTGCATGCACATTCACATTGTAAAATTAATCTTGTAAATTTGTATAAATTTGATTTACTTTTTTTTCCCCTCTTTGAGGACATTTGTCACACTATGATTTTATGAGTAGTCCCTCACAACCTAACAAAAAAGAGAAACAACTTCAGTGTCTGGCTGTGTAGATAAAGGTATGCCTACATAATGGAACGCTGTGCAGCCATTAGAATTATATCCTAGAACTCGATTCCAAGTCCTGGGAGATGATCAAGAGAGTCAAGTGGAAAAAATAGTTATAACAGCATGTAGAGAATGATCCCATTTTTGGTAAATAAAAATATATCAGCATGAAAATAAAGGACTAAAGAAAAGCAAACAGGAAAGCAATGGTGATTATCTTTGAGTGCAGGGGTTATCAGATGGAACAGTTTTAATTTCCTTTCCCTGCCTTCTTTAAATGTTCTACAATAAGCATGCACTGTTTTAATGATGGGATACTTCTCACTTCCTGAACTGTTACTAGAAGGAGAGTTTCACCACAGGATCTATCTTTATTAACAGACTCTTATTAATTGGCCAGGTGGCCTCTCTCTCCCTCTTATTCGTTTATTTATTTATTTTTTTACAATAACTAAAATTTGGAAACAGCCCAAGTGCTTATCATTAGATGAATGGATAAAAAAAGCTCTGGTACATTTACACAATGGAATACCATGCACCTGTGGAAAAGAAGCATCTCTTACTCTTCGGGACATCGTGGATGGATCTGAAGACTATTATGCTAAGAGAAATAAGCCAATCAGAGAAAGACAAACATCACATGATCTCACTTCTTTATGGAATCTAATGAACAAAACGAATTGACCAACAAGATAAAACCTGAAGCACGGAGACATGGAACAGATTGACATACCTCAATGTGGGGGTAGGGAGTGAGAAGACATAAACCAGAGAAGTTATGTACCCATATGCACAGTCCATGGACATGGGAAAAAGAGTGGTGAAGGCCTGGGGAAGGGGGATAGGGGCTGGGCAGAGGGGGCTAACGCAGGGGAAAATGAGGGGCATTTGTAATCAACAATAAAAATATATAAAATAAATTTGATTAGCTTTTACAAATTAATTATGATTAGAAAGGAAATCTAAGATCTCTGGCCTTGCTCACGTCAGAGCAGCTCCTCCGGGTTCGTCGTCTTTGGGCCAGACACAGGAGTGAAGGGCTGGCATGGGGCCGGCAGCATCTCCAAACATGGGCTGTCCCTGCGAAGCCATGTCCAGACCGTCAGAAGGGAGTGCAATTTTCTTTTAAGCTTTGTTTGAGGTTGTCTTTGATCTTCACATTGGCATTATCCAAGTAGACTAAGCCCTTTTTTTTTAAAAATATATTTTATTGATTTTTTACAGAGAGGAAGGGAGAGAGATAGAGAGCTAGAAACATTGATGAGAGAGAAAAACATCGACCAGTTGCCTCTTGCACACCCCCTACCGGGGATGTGCCCGCAACCAATGTACATGCCCTTGACTGGAATCGAACCTGAGACCTTTCAGTCCTCAGACTGACACTCTACCACTGAGCCAAATCAGTTTCGGCAGACTAAGCCTTTTGTTATGTAAAAAAAATAATTAAATGACATTGTGTTTAAGATCACTTTAAAAATAAAGATAATAAAATTATAGAAATATATTAGCAATACAGTATGAGGGAAAAATTGTTGATTATTTAGATTTATTTTACAACTAGAGGCCTGGTACACAAAATTCATGCACTGGGGTGGGGGTGGGGTGCGGGTGTTCCCTAAGCCCGGCCTGCACCTCTCACAGTCTAGGAGCCCTTGGGGGATGTCTGACTGCCGGCATAGGCCTGCTCCCCTGGTGCTCACCAGCTGTGAGGCTGGCTTCTGGCTAAGCAGGACTCCCCCTGTGGGAGCACACTGACCACCACGGGCAGCTCCTGCATTGAGCTTCTGCCCTCTGGTGGTCAGTGCGCATCATAGTGACCAGTGATTCCACCATTTGGTCAATTTGCATATTAGTCTTTCATTATGTAGGATCTTATGGCCCTTAGCAATACTTAGAATTATATATTTAGAATATATGATACTTTTTTTTCCTCTACAATTTTGGGCATGTGAAAATATGTTAGGCATTTGTTTTGTTTTTGTTTTATCTTGTATGTTTTTGTAGTCCTACTGCAACTGTGCACTGTATGTAAAACTAATCACAAAGATAGGAACTAATGTGCTGAGATTGAGTGAGTAGCTCTGTGCGACGAAGAAATGTTTAAGATGGTGTTATGACACTGAACTGTCAATTTGGATCATCCAGTGGCTGATTAATTTGTCATTTTCAAGGACTAAACAAATGAGATCAACAATACAGAAACAATGATATATCTGGTATGCAGCAGTGCAAGTTGATTAATTTCTTTAACATTTCCAGCTTCACAAAAGTAGCAATTTTTCACAAATAAATGACTAAAATAATGAAACCCATTTTAGACCATTTAGAGGAAAACATTGGTAATATCATGTCTCTCTGTGTCCCCACCTGTTGCTGTTGGAAGTGGGCTCCTTAGGGTGTCATGGGAATAAATCTTTCCTGAACCCCCCGTGGGAGAATGAGGTGCTGTGGAAAGTTATCTTTCTGTGGAATTAAACCCCTTAGTTTCCAAAGTCCCATCTCCCTCCATTCTACCATGAAAAAACAAAAACAAAAACAAAAACCATTTGTCTTAGGCAGAGCTAAGATCAAAGCCATTGCCCAGAGTTTTTGTTCCATATGTTCCCAGCTGCAGTCCGCATGGCCATGTGGCTTCTGGGGTTACATGCCTGTGGAGGCACACAGCAAGTGCAGGTCACGGAGCAAAGAGAAACTGGAGTGCAAGTGGCAAGGGAGAGAATTCTTTGTTTGGGGGATTTTACGTGGGGGCTTACCCAATGAATCCTTCAGGATTTCACATGCTTGCAGTGGCTCCAACCCTGTGGCTAATTATATTTTTTCCCAGGTTAGGCTGACAGGCAGATACCTTCCCTATCTCACCACCACTTCTCTAAGCATGTGTCCATCATCCTCTTTGTTGGACCCCTTCCCCAGTGCTTTGCAGGGAATGAACTGATGGTTCCCTGTGGAATGTGAAGTTGCAGCTTCCTGGTGAAGCTGCCCTGATGATCATGCTTATAATGTCTGGCATCCCCTTTGCTCCTTTTCTATCTTTAATATTATAATAGCTAGCTAGTTATGCTAGTAACAACATTACCTTTAGGCTTGTATATTGATAGTGGCAGATATATTCTATGAGAATGTTTTTTATAAAACTAATTCTATTGTGTGTGCTTTTAAAGCTTAGTAAAAACCAAAAGTGTTGCAGAAGACCAAAGAAAACCAAAAACGCTTCTAAGAAAAAGGAGGGACACTGTTTAATACACCAGCGGATTCAGGGAACAGCCTTCCAAATCTGAGTGAAGGAACACACCTGGGGCTTTCCTTTATATCTCCCTCCCTGTGGTCTTTGTCCCAAAAGCATGGATTATGCTTCAGGTCCTTTTCTTGGGCCTTGCAAGAAGGTCCCCAGGTGTTGGGGGTCTCCAGGCCATATCTGATGGTCTGGCCTGGTGCCAGCGTTAATAACCCTCCCTCTAGAGCAGTGCACTGTTCACAGTAACCAGTTCTGCAAGACCAGTATCTGGAAAGGAGATAGGGACTTCATTAAAGGTTATCAAGAATGTGCACTGAGTTTGCTGGCTTGGATTCAGATCACTAGCCCCAAATATCAGGGTTACATTGGAATTAGCCCTTTTAGCCTTTTGAATAGCAGGCCAAATATTCTCCCTTGGCGCTGATTATGAAGTGGCAAAATTCCATCTGGACAAGCTTCTGGGATGACCATGATGTGGCCACCGAGTGCAAGCTCATTGTCAGCGATCTCCTGTCACATCGAGGTCCTGACCCCTCCCCCCCACTCTCTGGTTATCAGAGGCCATAGAAGAGGTTCAGCTTGTTTACTGTCATCATTCAACATTAGATGATAGTGTCGAATGGACAAATAATAGGAAGAAATAGGTATGAGAGGAGGGAGGGAATTCTTTTCCATTGAAGTGACAGATTCACCCTTCCTTACATGTTTTTGAACTTCTGACTTTGGAGGCACACAGCAAATGCAGGTCACAGACCAAAGAGAAACTCTGCTTATAAATTTAAAGCTTATAAAAATATAGGGAAGAAGGAGTATAAGGATATCTCTTATATCCTTTACTTTTATCCCCCAAATGTTAGCATTTTACAGAACTAAAATCACAATTAGGACGGTACCTTTGATACAACATGGTCTTGCATGTGAATAATAATTGCCCATCACCCCCCTTCTTGATAGCCATTATAGCCAGATACACACACACACACACACACACACACACACACACATACACACACTATATTAGAAAGGAGTATTTGGAGACAAAACTGGCCACCCAAGCAGTACACATGGCCTCACACACTCTCTGGAAGGCCTCATTTTTAGTTCAATCCCCTGCTCTTGCCACCTTGAACTTCATAATAGTTTTCCAACAAGGGGTCCCGCATTTTTATTTTGCACTGGGCCCCACAAATGATGAAGTGTCCCTGCTTGAAGATATTAGAAGACGTGGAGAATGGTAGTTAAGAGCACATCTCTAGGACCACACCCATGGAATTCAAATCCCAGTTAGGTTGTTTACTAGTAATAGTTTTATAATTTGGGGGATGAAGGTAACAGAACTGGTAAACTCATGGAGTTGCTATGAGAAATAAACGAACTGATATAGTGTGTGGCACATTCTGAGTGCTAAATATTTTTGCTTAAAAGACATGTGTACCCATATCCTCAGACACACACACACACACACACACACACACACACACATACACATGCACACACGCATGCAAACACACACATTAAGAATGGGGATTTAAATTGGAACTCAAAGAAGGAAAGAGACATGCACTCTTTGGTTTTATTTTTGCAAAAGAAAGGAAAGATAAATTGTCAGGAAACTAAGAAATACCTGGTTTGGTTGTTTAGTTTTAAGATATCGATATATTTAATAGATCATGAGAGAGAGAAGAGGAGAAGAGGAGGGGAGGGGAGGGGAGGGGAGGGGAGGGGAGGGGAGGGAAGAGAAGAAGGAGTGGAGGGGAGGGGAGGGGAGAGGAGGGGAGGGAAGGGAAGGGAAGGGAAAAGGAAGAGGCCTCTTGGGTTTAGAAACATTTCTGGCCCTTCTTCAGGTCCTTCCCTCTACTCAGCAATGCAAATGAAAATGAAAACAAACATCTCTTATCTATCACACCTCACCCTGGAAGCTAAGTATTTTCAAAACTTAGGAGACAGGTGGGGCAAAAACTTCAGTTTGGGAACAGAAGATCATCCTAAATGTAACCAGATAGTAGTGAGAGGGAACCAGATTCAGAAGATCAGATGGCGATAGCAAGAGAACCAAATAAGAGGGAATTTGATGAGAAAGAATGTCCACAGGGAAGACTCTTTCCTGGGCCAAGGGGTTTCCATATGATACCTACCGGCCTGCAGGACTAAGCTGGGAGCAAAGAGGGTAGAAGGAGGGAAGGGTTTTGCCCAGCCTCCCTCTAAGTGCTGAGAAACAATTGGTCCTGTTTGAGGAGTTTCAACAGGGAGCAAGCATAGAGCCGGGGTCCCTGATCACCTAGTGGAGTAGGAGCCACACTCAGTATGAACAGAACTGTGCGGGTAGCATCACTTAGGAACAAAAACACAGCCACATTTTTATTTGCATTTCAGATAAGTCTATTGCATAATACATGGCAGTCTGGCTCCCTTGGATGTTAAGACAAATTGATTAATTTATTTTCTTAAGTGTTAACCTCACAGTTGACAGAGCTGCCAGATTAGAGTCCAAAACCGCAGTTTAAATGAACTAGATATTTCTAAACAGCATCCTGCCTGCTGAGAAGTCGCCTCGATCACCTTGAAAGGTTGCCATGCAGCCTGGGAGGGAAGCCCTCCGGAGAAGACGGGCTGCTTTAGTGTTGAAATCCGGGTCTGTGGCGAGTGAGGATGTGGTCTGTGCATTGAGAGATCTGTCTTCATACATCAAGAGAGGAAATTTAGCACTTAGTGTACATTCCTTTTAACCCACATTAGCAGAATGGATACATCACCAGACCAGCTCATTTTCATTTATGAAACTCATAAGTCATTGGACTTCTAGTTGTTGCCTGAGTGTTAACTTGGGGAGCAAGGAGTCCAGTTCTGTCTCAAGAAGAGTTGGTTGCAGCAGGCTTTCTCTCTTGGGAGCACTAAGGTGCCTCCTCTCCCCCCACACCCCCACTCCCTCTACATCCCCCCAGGCAAGGTACCTTTGCCTTTCTCTTTCCTAAGCTCTGTTATAAATAAGGCAAGCCCCCCAAGTCAGGGGTTCTGGTAGAATACCAAATATATTTGGGAGCCAGGCAGCAAGGCAAACATTTTTACTTTTATGTAGAAGGGGGCACACACATGGTCTGAAAGCACATGCACTTATAATCCCTTATGCATGTGACCTGTCCTTTGCTCTTGATTGGAGATCAGGTGCATAGTCTTTTGTGATTGGCTAATTCAAAGGGAAGGGTTGGCCTTTACTGTTTCAAGATGGCAGCCCCCAGAGGAGGTGCAAGCCATGCGGCCACCATGGCAGCTGCCAAGTCATGCAGTCCACAATAATGGCAGCTGTCTAAACTGTTCTTTGACAGAAAAGATGATTTGTTTATTCTCACAATTCTCCTCTTTTCTTTATTTAAACTCTTCTCTTCAAACTTGGCTGACATTCATTGACTTTCATGCTCTGCAGTGTCTAGAAAAAGACTAATTTGCTGTTTGGTCAATGTGGTTTCAACGAATCCTTGGATAAGACATAGGAGGATGTGACATCCCATCACTGTAGCTCCTAAACAAAGGAGTGAAGTGGACACTGTTGTTCTAGTGCACATGTGTCAAACACAAGGCCCGCGGGCCAAATCCGTCCTGCCAGGCCTTGCAATGTGGCTCGCACCGTGCTGTCATCACTGCACTCCACTGTGTTTCCATCACAATGACAGTTTATGACTGTTCAGTAAACCATTCGGCCCGCGATTTAGGCTGGATTTTAGATTTTGGCCCCTTCCTGATTGAGTTCGACACCCCTATTCTAGTGCATCAGAGAAAGGACCTTGATCCCAGGCTCCACTTCATGTCACTAAAACTGCCAGTGCCTTAGGCTCAGTGATGGTCCATCTGCTGTGTTGTCAGAGTTGAATGCACAGCACTGGCCCCAACATAGTACATCTTCCTCCTTCTTCTGCCTGTTTTCCCAGGTACCCCGCTGCTGGCATCTAGCTGTTCACTGTCCATTTAACTGCATCTCAGTTATAGTTAACAAGACTTTTCTGGTTCTAGAAAATATAATTAATCCACCACATTCTTGTTCACAGTGGGCCACCAACACAGGACATACTCAAACCGTGCAGCAATCTGATTTCTAGCCTTAAACTCCTTGGCACTCCTCCTACAACCCCAATGTGTATATATGGGGATCAAAGGACCCCCCTAGACTCTCTTTCCTCTTCCTAGTCTGTCTATCCATTGAAAAAGGTTTATTATATGCCAACATGAAAGGCAGCCAATTGTATCAGAGCACAAGGTCCACTTCATTTTCTGGGCAAGGCCACAAGTCAGGGTCCCTCATGACACCACCAGACATCAGCACGGGGTACCAGCAGTGCAGTAATGGGCTTCTGAGGATACTCAGCCATTTATGCATCCGGATACATTTCTCATAAACTCTGAGCACTATTCCCCACATTGAGAGGCAGGAAATATGGTTTACTTCGGAGGATGGGCTAGATTTTTTTTTTTTTTTGGGGGGGGGGGGGAAGGGTCTTAGCTCTTTACCTCTGTTGGATGGGAACAACAGGGTGAGAATCTTACAGGAAACGTTTCCCCAGGTGGTTTCCTCCTGGTATAAGGCAAGCACACATTCCATTCTGTTATTGTCTGAGATCCAACCGAATGGGAATGGGACCACTTGGGCCTCTAGCCTTCTTGCCACACATGTGTAACAGTCACTTTTATTCAGGGCATGTACAGAATATTTAATCCATTCCACTCAGGCATTCATTTCCTTATATCCTACTTTTATTTGCATGGTGGTGGCAGTGGCATAGGGGATCTCGTCCTGTGACATCTACTCCTAAATCTAGTCCTAGCCAATCTTTTGACCTAAAGGCTGAAATATCCAAGTCATTCAAGTTATCTATAACCGATAACGTAACTGGGTAAGCATGATCCAGATTGTACACATTTCTTCAGCCCACATTGTAAGACCCTGCAATTTGTCAGATTCCTTAAGCAAATAGAGCCTGTTGAGGGCCCCTTGGGAACGCACATGGATGACCTTTAAATTAATGTCAGCTGAGTCCAAAGTGACTGGCATGGCTGTCCCGGAAACAGCCTTCCAAAATGTGGGAGACTATTATCAGTACTGATTTCTTATCTTTGGAATGAGGAACGAATAGGACCTTGGCTTACCCAGGTCTTGATATGCTAAATCCCAGGAATGAAGGAGTGAATAGGACCTGGGCACACCAAAACTTCTTTGACCTTAAACCCTCCTCTGAAAATCAATAAATGTGCTATGTTGTCTATGGTGGGTGGTTGACTGTCTCTCCATCAAAGTGGCAGCTTGAATCTATTTCTGTGTCTTCGTCTCTTTTTTATTTTTTTCCCTTTAATTTTTTTTTTTTTTTTTTTTTTTTTTTTTATATGGAGAGGAAGGGAGAGAGATAGAGAGTTAGAAACATTGATGAGAGAGAAACATCCATCAGCTGCCTCTTGCACATCCTCTACCGGGGATGTCCCACAACCAACGCATATGCCCTTTACCAGATTAGAACCTGGGACCCTTCAGTCCACAGTCTGACGCTCTATCCATTGAGCCAAACCAGTCAGGGCTCCCTTTAATTCTTAATCCCCAGTTCCTCCACTCAGGTACCTGTTGTTTTCCGTGCAGGTCACGGAAAACAGAGAAACAGTTCCCCCCCCCCTCCCCCGCAAGAGCCAAGTACATGATGGTTATTAAGACAGCACACAGTTTTTAGTATCACTTTTAAGGGGATATGTCCTGGTATGGCTGTTCAAGTTGAGGTGTGTTGGCCCTTAACCCGTGTGTGATGGATCCAACCTTGCTCTGCAGTCCGAACAGCTGTCTCTCAGGTAAGGTCCTTCCCAGGAGGCTTCCAACTTGCTTCCCTTCCAAATCTTGATTAGAACATAGTCTTCTGGTCGATGGTGATAAACCAGAAACTCAAGAGGGCCTTGCGCCAGGAGGCCTTCTAACCTGAGAGATTAAAGTAGAAGAGAAACCCAGTACATAGTTCTTAAGAAATTGGTCCATAGTTTTCAATGTAAGATCTTGAGGCATTCCAGGGCTTATTGGAATCACCTACAGTCAACTCTAGATTAAAAAAAAACACAAACTTTTTAAAAATTCAAACCTTAGGAAGGTTGTCAAACTTGATTTTATCAAAAGATTATATATTAAAGTGTATTAGATAGGAAGATATCCCAGCAAACTTCAGTTCCTATGATTAAAAAGTGGTCTTTTATTAAATACCCAATTAATATAACATAATTATTTTACTAGAAATGAAGTAACCAAAATAAGGCTTATTTTATAACTTCATTTGTCCTAATGACGCTAATTGGATTTCTCCCATTAGTCTTCCTGAGTACTTTGGCATAAGCTATTTACCCTCTGTTTAGGAAGGCAAAATGCAAATCATTGACTTTTAAGTGTCTTTGGTTTAGGGAAAACAGGGTTTTCTAGGTGGTTGCAAACTGCTGTTTTAATATTTCAGTTTCCCTGCTCTGTCCTTGCTTACTGGCCTATATCATTTAATCAATTTCCGTTTAACATTTCTTCTTTATAAACTTCTTATAATTACCACAAATATTCTTACAACTTTCAAAAAAACCCACATTTTTACAATTTCCAGAAATAACCACCTTTAGAAACCACCTTCTTTTTCCTTCAAAATACATAACCATGCCTCAGTCCTTCCAGTAAGCATCTCCATTCCAATATTCTTTCTGTTCACACCATCAGCAATTTGTACAGACCTTTTTTTTTTAATGTATTAGAATTCTTCAGTCTTAGAAACCTTAATTTTTCAGTAATTTACAAAAATTAAACAGCCAGCATCTCTTAGATTCACATTTATCAACACACTTTTTATAATTATTCTAAAAGACATTAATTATATTTAAACTGGTTTTAATATTAAAAATTTGGTTCAGACCAATTAATTCTCTTTTTTAATCAGGTCAATAAAATATTATATCCTAGGCGAAATTTTACCATACATATTATACATAAAGACTACAATATGTTTTGAACTAATTTTTCCAGAGAAAGTACAAAATTGCTTTTCTCAAAAATGAATTTCTATACTTTATGCATTTTTACAACCCTAATTTCTCCCAACTTAATTTGAACTTTTAACTCTTAGTAGCCTCAAATTTTAGGTGGCAAGTTAATACTTAGCATTTCTCAGATTAGTAATACATTTATATTTTAAGAGAATTTCTCAAATAAAATACAAGACATATTTAATTAATAGATTCAAATCTATCTACTAGATTTTTCGTACAAGGCAAACTCAGATTAATCTTTTATTTTAAAATGCCTAGCTATTTTATAATTTTTATTATTTAATTAGGCAAACTCCAAAGTTTTAAGTTACCAAAGACTTTGGAAAATTATGTATAAACTGCTACATTCTTCCGTAGAGATACATCATCTAAAGTTAGTGCTGCCCCTTCTGTTTCTGTCCCCCCAGGCCCGCTCTTCCCTAGGCCACTTTCTTGAGATGTCAGGTCAATGATTGGTGCTTGGCACAACAGGTCCTCAGGGTCTGGCCCAGAGTACTTTCTCATTTGATCTTTCAGTCTTGGTAAATTAGGAATATCCTTCTTTGCCTTGATGAATATTAAAGACTTTATTTCGGTTCTGAGACTGGGGAACTGCTTCCTTAATTCCTTTAATGATTAGCTCCCTAAGGTCTCTCATGTGCCCTCTATGGTCCATGTTGTTAAGTTCCCACTGAGGCTCTGGGTTTGGAAATTTCTCATCTGCTGGAAGCAGACCAAGGCCAGTCGTGGGCTCCCTTTCCCAGATAGTCATAACTGACTTTCAAACCAATCCCCCTTCTTTTAGTCTAGCTAGTCAGCTGAGCCACATGAGTCTTATAACAGTGTTTCTCTTTCTCTCTCTCTCTCTCTCTCTCTCTCTCTCTCTCTCTCTCTCTCTCTCTCTCTCTCTCTCTCTCTTATTGTTCCAACTCCTTTCACAGCCTAGAAAAGTGGGTTTCTGGTGGTGCAGTGACCTCATGGCTGTTGGAGCCTTATCAAGACAGCTCTCCTCCAAGGGGAAGGCTGGGATTGTAAATTTCCATCTTGGGTCTTCCCTCAGATCATCCCTGGGATGAATAGGGAAGGGAAGGCAGGACAAGGGTCTTATTCCTGTATGACCTGTTCTCCTTTAGATTTTTACTGAAAAGCTTTATGTATTAACAACTTTGAGATTTTTTTAAAGCCAATTATTATCTAAAGCATTTCTTGACTAATTTTGTAACAGGGATTTGAATTATGCTGTTAACTATGATTGCCCTTTCTGTTCAAAGAAAGGACATGCTAATTTGGCTGGGAATCCTATGCCTCCAGGACCACCCTTGAAATGTGGTCCATTCCCATTCAAGAACTGCCCATTTTCTTGCTGCTGTGCCCTCAAGGTCAGCCTTAGTTCCACCTTGGCTGGTCTGCACAGGCTTGTGATGTCACAGCAGGCAGTGGCCATCCGCTTCCCATCCCCGTCACGTTCTGGCCCCATTTCAGCCCGGTTCTGGTTCCATTCTGGTCTCATCCCGGTTAATACCAATGCTGACTAACGGATATTTAATGGACATAATGCTGGGTGGGGTTTTGTAATTTTCTCCGCCCTTTCCAGTTCAGCAAGCCCCAAAGCACAGCCTTCCATTCTGCCATTTGGAAACCTCTGTCTTTTTCTTTTTTCTTTCCCCTCCCACTTTGCCTCGGGTGGGGAGATAATGGTTTGTTAACCACAAGCAGTTATCTTCCTTTATTTTAAACTCCACTGGATTGCAACCTTTAAAAATGTTATACTTTGAAATTCATCTAAGACGTATCGACAGAAATTTCACTAGCTAAGTAAACAAATTAAAACAACAACTACTACAACAACAACAACAACAACAACAACAAAAAACAGACATAAAATGTCAACGCACACTCTCATACAGCCATGCACAACACTAAAAGTTTATTCCAAGAGTGATGTCTCTGTCCCTGGTTCGGGAATTTGCCTCCCCAGAACCTCAGCATTCTCCCAATGGATTTATTTTGTGGGAATGTATTCCCTAGGCCTAGAATTTCTGTTTCCCAGCCTCAGCAGGTTTCCGGTGACTATGTACTCAACCCCCCATGTTGGAGATTTCTTGCACTCCCCGAGATCTGCTTCATCCCCTCTGGCCACTTCCCTCACAGGAGAATGGAACCACAGATCAGAACTCTGCACTTGCTTTATGTCCAAGACACACATGCCTTACCTCTGAGGACACCCAATCACCAAAGTAGTACTCTGGTCCATTTCCTACCTTGGCTCATGCATGAGGTTACCTGATTGCCACGGGTCTTACTTTGGCCCTTTCTGTCTTGCTGGCTGACTTTTGATCCCGAGCTCATAGTCAACTCAGGGGTAATGGTTGTCCCTCCTCACCAAGGCTACAGTAACTTGACAGTGGGGTGCATTGCCTCAGGAGAGGGTCCATTTACCCTGTGGTGACAGATGGTATGTCAGACGTGCCCCCAAATTGTTAGAAATAAGACAAGACCCCTAAGGCAGGGGTTCTCGTAGAATACAAACATACTCAGGAGCCAGACAATAAGGCAAACACTTTTACTTCTACGTAGAAGGGTGCACACACATGGTTTGGAAGATCATGCACACCAAACAGGCAGGCTGCTTGGGTTTATAATCCTTTACACATGTGACCTGTCCTTTGCTCTTGATTGGAGCTCTGGTGCACAGTCTTTCATGTTTGGCTAATTCAAAGGGAGGAGTTTGCCTTTGCTGTTTCAAGATGGCAGCCCCCAGGGGAGCTGCAAGCCATGCGGCCAACATAGTGGCTGCCAAGTCACGCAGTCCAAAATGGTGGCCGTCTAAACTGTTCTTTTACAGAAAAGATGATTTGTTTATTCTCACAGCTCCAAGGGCCCTTCTGCCTCTGTAACTCATTGCCTGAGCCCACATAGACCAGCTGGCTCACTTCTTCTGAGTAAGTTACTTTGTAAATTTCCAAATAAACTTTCTCTTACAATTTGAAGGAGAAAAGGTTGTTCACCCGCCTGTAGTGAGAGACTCTGAGTTTCCCAATACATGACCTGAGAGTGAAAAATAAGGAAACTATTTTTCAAATAATGAAGTGTAAAGAAACTAGAAGTTTCTATACAAGTGGAATAAATTAAAAAAGAAAGGACCTCCCTCCCAGTCAAATAAATTTTAACAATAGAGAGGAAAAGGAATAAGAATGCAACAAAGGAGGGAGGGAGGGGTATTTTCAATATTTAAAGAGCTATAACATGTTGGAGGATAAAATTAGAATCAATGGATAGAGCTTACAGATTTTCTTCTTTTTCCTTTTTAATAGCCTTATTAAGGTACAAATGGCCCATTTAAAATGCAAAATTGAATATTTAAAAAAAATAAATCTTTATTGCTCAGATTATTACAGTTGTTCCTCTTTTTTTTCTCCTAACCCCCCTCCACTCGGTTCCCACCCCACCCATGCCCTTACTCCATCCCCCACTGTCCTCATCCATAAGTGTAAGATTTTTGTCCGATCTCTTCCTGTACCCTCCACACAAGAATTGTCTGTCTACTCCCTTTCTATGCCTCTGATTCTATTATACTCACTAGTTTATTCTGTTCATCAGATTTTTTTATTCACTTGATTTTTAGATTTACTTGTTGATAGACATGTATTTGTTGTCACTTTGTTGTTCATAGTTTTTATCTTTACCTTTTTCTTCTTCTTCCTCTTCTTAAAGAATACCCTTCAGCATTTCATATAATACTGGTTTGGCAGTGATGAACTTCTTTAGCTTTTTCTTAACTGTGAAGTTCTTTGTCTGACCTTCAATTCTAAAGGATAGCTTTGCTGGGTAGAGTAATCTTGGTTGTAGGTTCTTGCTATTCATCACTTTGAATATTTCTTGTCACTCCCTTCTGGCTTTATAGTTTCTGTTGAGAAATCAGCTGACAGTCATATGGATGCTCCCTTGAAGGTAACTAACTGTTTGCTGCTTTTAATATTCTCTCTTTGTCTTTTGTTCTTGGCATTTTAATTATGATGTGTCTTGGTGTGGTCCTCTTTGGATTCCTCTTGTTTGGGGTTCTCTGTGCTTCCTGGACTTGTAAGTCTATTTCTTTCACCAGGTAAGAGAAATTTTCTGTCATTATTTCTTCTATCTCTTCTTCTGGCACCTCCATAATTTAGATGTTGGTACATTTGAAGTTGTCCCAGAGGCTCCTTACATTATCTTCATATTTTGGACTCTTTTTTTCTTTTTGCTCTCCCAGTTGGGTATTTTTTGCTTCCTTGTATTTTAAATCTTTGACTTGATTCTTGGGATCCTTTAGTCTACTGTTGAATTTCTGTATATTATTCTTTATTTCAATCAGTGTATGCTTAATTTCTGACTGGTCCTTTTTTTTTTTTTTTTTTTTTTTTTTTTGCATTCTTACTAAGATCCTTGAATGTCTCACTAAGTTCCTTGGAGGTTTCTAGAAGATTCTTGAGTAAATGTATAACTGTGGTTTTGAACTCTATATCCAGTAGTTTGCTTTCCTCCATTTCTTTCATTTGGACATGTTTCTTTGTCTTTGCATTTTGGCTGCTTTCTTGTGTTGATAGAGTGGCTTTGTATGCTAGGTGTCTTATAGGGCCCAGTGGCTGAGCCTCCCCAGTTACCTGAGGTGGACACTCTTGGAACATTCCTTTGTGGGCTGTGTGCATAGTCTTGTTGTAGTTAAGTCTTGATTGCTATTGGTATCACTGGGAGGAATTGACCTCCAGGCCAATTGGCTGTGAGGACAAGTTGTGTATACAATGGAAGAACTGCTGTGCTGGAGACACCCTTATTGGGCAGAACTTGCTTAGTGGGACTTTGGTGCTCACTGAGTCTGCCCCTTGAGTGTATTGTTTATGGAGATGAAGTGTTGTAATCAAGTATGGTCTCACATTGACCACTGGGTACACTGGCTCTTAGATCTCCAAGAAGGTGCAAAGTCAGCCACTGCCTGAGGCCACCCAGCAGGAGCTACAGAGAGATCTGCAGATTCCTCCTCTTTGTATGGGGTTTGGAAGCACCCGGGTTAGGCCCAGCTGTAAAGCAAGGCAGGCTGCTGCTGCCAGGCCATGGGCCTTCTTATGGAAGTTTTGGAACTTTCTGACTCAGCTGCAGTTTGTTATGTTTTAGGCTGCAAAAGGACAGGCCATTTATATGCAAGAGCTGCTGTGCACAGCTTGGGTGAGTTTGTAAATTGAGTGGGGAGGGTTTTAAGGGATCACCAGGGTGGGGCAAACAGCAATGGCTGCCAGTCAGCCCTGTACAAGGGAGATCCCTACGTCTTTGTGTCCTACACCCCCATGCAAGAATAATGATTGCTGCGAGCACCTCTGAGGTGCCAAGAACCAAAGAGAGAACTAAAACCATTCCCTCTAAGAACAGGAACAAGACAGGGATGCCCACTCTCGCCACTCCTATTTGACATAGTACTGGAAGTACTAGCCATTGCAATTAGACAAGAGGAGGAAATAAAAGGCATTCAAATTGGAAAAGAAGAAGTAAAGTTATCCTTATTTGCAGATGACATGATATTGTACATAAAAAAAACCAAAAGACTCCATTAAAAAACTAATTGACTTAATAAATGAATTTGGCAATGTAGCAGGATACAAAATTAATGCCAAGAAATCCATGGCTTTTCTATACACCAACAGAGAAACTGCAGAAACAGAGACTAAAAAAGCAATTCCATTTACCATCGCACCAAAAAAATTAAGATACCTAGGAATAAATTTAACTAAGGAAGTAAAGGACCTATATGTGGAAAACTACACGACACTGAAAAAAGAGATAGAGGAAGATGTAAGGAGATGAAAGAACATACCATGTTCATGGATTGGTAGGATCAACATCATCAAAATGTCCATACCTCCTAAAGCAATCTATAGGTTCAATGCACTCCCCATTAAAATACCAACGACATATTTCACCGACCTAGAAAGAACTCTCCAAAAGTTCATTTGGAACAATAAAAGACCCCGAATAGCCACAGCAATCCTGAGAAAGAAGAGTAAAGTAGGAGGGATCTCAATACCAGACTTCAAACTATTGTATATTACAAAGCCACTGTTCTCAAAACAGCCTGGTGCTGGCACAAGAACAGACATATAGATCAATGGAATCGAATCGAGAACCCAGATATCAACCCAAATCACTATGCTCAATTAATATTTGACAAAGGAGGCATGAATATACAATGGAGTCAAGACAGTTTCTTCAATAAATGGTGTTGGGAAAATTGGACAGACACATGCAAAAGAATGAAACTAGATCACCAACTTACACCATTCACAAAAATAAACTCAAAATGGATACAGGACTTAAACATCAGATGGGAAACCATAAAAATACTAGAAGCATCCACAGGCAGCAAAATCTCAGACGTATGCCAAAAGAACTTCTTCACTGATACTACCCCTAGGGCAATGGAAGCTAAAGAGAAAATAAACAAATGGGACTACATCAAAATAAAAAGCTTTTTTACAGCAAAAGAAACCATCAACGAAACAACAAGAAAGCCCACAGTGTGGGAGAACATATTTGCAAACGATACCACTGATAAAGGTTTAATCTCCAACATCTACAAACAGCTTATACAACTAAATGAAAGGAAGATAAATAATCCAATTAAAAAATGGGCAATGGCCCTAAATAGAACATTTTCAAAAGAAGACAGAAGGAAGGCCAAAAGGCACATGAAAACATGCTCAAAGTCACTAATTGTCCGAAAGATGCAAATCAAAACAACAATGCGGTACCATCTCACACCTGTCAGAATGGCCAACATCAACAAATCAACAAACGACAAGTGTTGGCGAGGTTGCGGAGAAAAAGGAACTCTCGTGCACTGCTAGTGGGAATGCAGACTGATGCAACCACTGTGGAGAACAGTGTGGAGTTTCCTCAAAAAACTGAAAATGGAACTCCCATTTGATCCAGTAATCCCACTTCTAGGAATATATCCCAAGAAACTAGAAACACCAATCAGAAAGGATATATGCACCCCTATGTTCATAGCAGCACAATCTACAATAGCCAGAATTTGGAAACAGCCTAAGTGTCAGTCAGCAGATGATTGGATCCAAAAACTATGTACATCTACACAATGGAATAATATGCTGCCATAAAAAAGAAGGAATTCTCATCATTTGCAGCAACCTGGATGGAATTGGAGAACATCATGCTGAGTGAAATAAGCCAATCAATGAAAGAGAAATACCACATGACCTCACTCATTTGTGGATAATAAAGAGCATTATAAACTGATGAACCAAAAGATAGATATAGAGACAGTATATCAACAAGTAGACTGTCAAATTACAGCGGGGAGGGGAGGAAGATCTGGGGGAGATAATAGATCAACCGAAGGACTTTTATAGATGCATATAAGTACAACCAATGGACACAAAACTCTGGGGAGGGAGGGGATGTGTGGGAGGGAGGAAGGGGGGCAAAAAAAAATCAATAAAATATATTAAAAAAAATAAATAAAACATTAGAAACTTGAAATTATATTCCCAAGAAGGAAGGGGAGAGGCTTAGGAGAAAGATGAAAAAGAAGAAAAAAACACACAAAACCTCTGTTTTTTATAAAATATTTCAAGGACTCTTTTTATTTTAGAATAGACTTAGATTTACAATAGGTTACAAAGATCAGAGTTCTGTGTGCTCCTCACCCAGCTTCACCTGTTGTTAATATCCTACATTACCTACATTGTCACAACCCCACAGTGAAAATTGGTATACGTACTACTATTGACAGAACTGTACATTGTATTAGAATTTTGTAGGATTTCTTACTACTTCTTTCTGTTTCCTAGTATCCAATTCAAGCTACCTCATTGCATTTCGTTGTCACATCTCCTCCTCTTTTCTCTGATAGTTTCTTGTTTCCATTACCTGGCATTTCTGCGGATAACTGAGCAGGTTATTTGTAAAATCCCTCCAGCCTGGGTTTGTCTGATACTTTTCTCATGGTTAGAATGGAATTATTATGCCTTTGGGAAGAACAGCAAAGAAATGGAGTGCCCTTCTCATCACATCTGACCAGAGATACACTATCATCTGAACTGGTCATGTTTTCCAAGTTTCCAATTAATGAATTTTAAAATCATATGCTTTTATATTAATTATATTACTTAACTGCATATGCTACATTAATGTGGAAGCAAACACGCAAAAATGTTCAGCTTGAGTGATGCAGCAATCAATGTCCCACCTTTGCCTTGTTGAGATGTTGTGCATACCTGTAACCACTAGAGGGAAGCACAAGAACAACTAAAGTGAATGGCTAAACTATTTTTTGTTGTTAACCTTACTCTTAAATGCAATTACATTGATAGACAAATACTAAAAATGATAAAACCAGGAACTAGAAGAATGTGAAAAGACCAACCAAGCCCTTTTAGTGTTTCTTCAAACAATATTCAACTTCTAAAGGAAGTTTTTGCAATATCACAATTTCTACTCTCTTCCAACAGATGGAAGTTGATGCCTGATGAGTTGAACAAAATGGTTTACAAACCTGGAAACTTTGTCAAGCCCTGTCTATTGTTTCCATGCAGCTAGCTTAACACACCTTGGAAATGTATCTTTTCAGAAGTGAAAATGCCCTCAAGAGAACACATAATCTTATTAACCATCCTGTAACCCAATCCCTAATTTGGCTTCCCCCACCTCCGTGTACTTCCTTACATCTCTCCTTAAATGGAAACACATAAAAGAAACTTATTTTGGGGAGCATTTGCACTCTTGTGCTGTGGCATTTGTTTGTCAATTTGGCTTAAATTCATAACAATTCTCTACAGGTTTGGATGTTTTTTACATCCCCATAAGGCATAGTATGTAAACAGTTTAATAACAAAGTACAGTTTTTCAAGCAATTTGGTGATGACAGGGAAGGAGGACAGTAGCTGGAGAGGCATCCGGGACAGGCACACCAGCCAATACCCTGGGTGGGTTTGAAGAAGAGGCAAGTGATGGTGGAAACTGGAGACCCTGGGAAGTTGGGGATCCAGTATGAATGCAAGGAGATGGCTTTCGGTAGCCTTCATCGGATGGCAGGTGAGAATAACCTAAAGACAGAAGGTGCAGAAGGCAAGAAGAGAGAGGAGAAGGAATATAGTGCCTGAAGGCTTTATTTTCTTTGTAAGGTAGAAGCTAAGTTTACTAACTGCAGAAAGAGTGTGCCCCATTCATGGCTAAAGGGTCTAATCCTCCTTGGCCCTTGCCTCTGTGCTCAGATATGTTTTGCTGTCTAAGAGCAGCCTGCCTCAGGCACTACCTGATTTCTGTTGCTAGCAGCAAGTCTTTTCTCTTTCTTTCCCCTTCACTCTCACTCTCCATCCTTCCTTGTTCAACACAAGCAGGGGAGGGTATAGATTCTATTGCTTTTTCAATAATCTCTTATCCAATCAATGTAAAAATTTAGAGTCCCAATGACCCTTTTTGTTAAAGGACTTAGTGTTTCTATTTTCAAATAGTTTAATAAAGGCAATAGATTGGCTTTAGTAAATGATTTTTAAAAAATATATTTTATTGCTTTTTTTTACAGAGAGGAAAAGAGAGAGACAGAGAGCTAGAACCATCCATGAGAGAGAAACATCGATCAGCTGCCTCCTGCACATCCCCCACTGGGGATGTGCCCACAACCAATGTACATGCCCTTGACTGGAATCGAACCTAGGACCCCTCAGTCCGCAGGCTGACTCTCTATCCACTGAGCCAAACCGGTTTCGGCTTTAATAAATGATTTAATGACAATTTACAGCATTATCCAGAGCGTAGAAGTTGTGGGAGGGCAGGTTTGTATTTCCTCCACCAGCCCTGACATCCCTCCACCCATCAAACACCCTCCCTCTCCAGCCTGGGAGCCGCACAGGAGTCTGGGAGGCACTAAACTGCCCGCAGCTTCATTGTCTTCCCTTTGACAAAACGTTTTCTTTAAATTGAAGACTTGCAAGTCCTGTTGAAGTTCCTGATATGAAGCTCTATTCAGGCTGCAATGGTCATAACCTTCACATTTGTTTCCTGAACCGAACGAATTCAATTCATGGTAGAGAATGCATCTATGTCCCTCTTCCTTTTCATTTCTAATTAGCTTTTGAGTTTAACAATGAATTAAGTTTAATAGAGCTGGAACTAGAGGTAGCCTCATTGAATTTCTCTTACTTTTGTTTGAACTGGACTAGCCATGCATCACTAGGAATAAATGAATTTATGTGTATTGTGAATTGTATTAAATATATACCATAAATATTAGACTTTTAATGATGGTATTACTAATATTTAAGATACATCATAATTTTAATGGTTATGTTATTCATATTTATCTTGGAGTTCCAGATCATAAACTTTTTTTTAAATTAATGCCCCAAATCAAAACAATGGGACAACCCAGGGCATCTTTAATATTTCTGGACCATAAACATTTTACTCTAGGAAAAACCTTCTGCAAATCTTCACTCACACTCTCTTCTTTGAACTTACAAGCTATGAACTAATAATTGTGGAGCAGGGCACATATGTATCTAAAATGGCAGCCAGGATGGCATCACTGCTATTTTGCTCTGTTTAATTAAAAGTTGAATATAAGAATGTCTGTTTATCTAGAAATTTATGTTCTTTGTCATGAAGCTTTTGCATCTTTCTCTCCATTTGGAGTCGCTTAAGCCTTCTTCTGAAATGACTGAGAACTTTATTTTGACCTATTTTATGTATCTTATCGCATTACCTAGAAAAGCAAGCGGGTATTGTGACAGGGGTAGGAGACATAGAGTCCAATGGGACTGGTTGGAATCCCAACAGTGCCAGGTTTAGGTATGCATTCCTGAGCACATCTAAATAGACTCCCATAGTCTGTCTCTTGATCTGTAAAACAGGGGTAGTAATCTGTATAGAATTGATGTAAGAATCAGAAATGAGTTTATAAGACATGTAGCTCAGTTCCTGCCCATGGTGGGTCTGATAGTTATCTGCATCCTCTGTGTGTCTCTGTTGATGCTGATCAGGGCAAAGTCTGTCTCGATCTTATGATCTTACTCACCATTCTATCTCCATTGCTTTAGCACAGTGTTTTGCTCATAAAAGGTATATACTTTTGCTTCTTGATTGAGGAAATTAATTATTAAAGGAATGAAGCTCTCATAAACCCCAACTTAAGAAAATATGGAAAGCTGTGTAATTTTGATTTTCCTGCCCTATATCAACTTCTTTCTCAATAGAGATATGGGCTCTTTCCTTATGCATTAGGTAAGGTCTTATTGAGAGAAATAAAGCATTTTTTTTTTACATCTCAAGTAAATAGAATTGAAATGCTCACAAAGAATTGAAGTAGTCCCTTCTGTTCCCTGCATACACAATCCCAACTGTCAACACAGCAGGTCAGAGGCACTTCTTATCAATAAGCTAATAATTCATTGACTCTGGGTAAGTCACAATTCAGATAAGAAATATTTGAGGTAAAGGTCACATTGGTTTTATTCCTTAATCTTTGCAAGAGATTGTGAGAGATTATGACTTCCATTTAAAAATGTTATTTATTTTCTAATATCATGAGCAAATAAATTTAATAAATGACAATTGTTTCTTCTTTCTCTGTTCTTGAATTCAAATGTCACAAAAAAAGGCTAATAGGTAAAGTAATATAACTGTGGACTTGTTTTAATGAAGAAATTTGGGATATAAGCACTTGGGTTATTTTTTCCCTCTTCTGCTTATGTTTTGGAGATTTCAGATAATGATGGGAGTTGACTGGTAGAATGAGAGTGGGAGAACTTAGCTTGCAGAAAGCTAAGTTTCGCCTCTTTCATCTTCATTTTGCCTCTACTAAAGTAGACTAAGTCTTTACCATACAAAGTCCCAAGGGGGGAAAAACCAAGAAGAAATAATTTTCAGTCATTATAGGTCATCATTAGCTTAAATAAATCATCACTTTTCCTTGAGCTTCTCCCATCATCTCAGTGGAGGATGTTTGATATAATTTTCTAATGTTGAAAGTTAGATTTGGGGTCAGTAACATTTTACTATTATTAGTCTCTGTATTAAGTGGTTAACTGTTTGTTTAGGTTCTGATAAAGGCCTATACTTTCTAAGCAAGCAGCAGAACACTGGGAATATCCCAGTTTGGTAACTCTTTCTTATTCCTGATTTTTCTTTCTTTCAAACTTACTCCAAGCAAATGATTTATTTATGCCTAAAGACAATCTCTCTGATGAGAAAGAATCCTTGAAGATCACTCCAATTAATTGGTAGGAGCTACACAGAGCACTGTGTTAAGAAATAGCTTTTGACTAGGCTGAAAGCAATTTAGCCAAAGCAATCCAGTTTACTGTGCGATGAAATTGAAAGTAAGATGAGCAACAGAAAAATGAAAATGAATATTCTTTCAAGGGTGTTTGTTTTTTAAGCATAGTGCTTCTTAAAATTATTTCTTAAAATGTCTAAATGCTATTAAGGACTTGGGGAAGGGATTTCTACTTTACTTCTTCCTAACTTACCTTTTTAAAAATTACATTTTCTCATTCCTGCTTTGCTCTCTTTGCAATAACAAAAATGTGGAAAACCTCAGATACCCATACATCAAGAATTGTGCAGTCCTTATAGTAATTATCTCTGGGTAGTTAATATTGTGATGCATTCTTTAGAGAAGGTATTATCTTCTTCTCCTTTAATCTATTAAACATAGAGATAAATTAATTAGAAAAACATAAAAAAGAAATTGAGAGTATTGATAAAGATATGAAAATTTGATGAAAAGATTCAAAGACAGAAGGCTTAATTTATAACAGGGAACAATTGAAGGCTTCAATCCAATCCTGGTCCTTAATTTTTAACACAAAAGGCTGCTTCATTTCCTGTAATTATTACCACTAGAGGGGGTACAATGATAATGTCTGCTTCTTCATTTCTCTGGGGGCTAATAATAGAAAGCTTTTCTTCCCAAGAACTGCATAAACTGGAAACTGAAATGCTCATACATCTTATTTTTTAATGAAAAATCAATCATTTAAATTCCTTTTAGTCTGACCGTGTGCTTCTTAAATTTTATTTTATTGATGAGAGAGATGGGGGAGAGAGAGAAAGAGAGAGAGCAATTTGTTGTTCTATTTATTTATACATTCATTGGTTGATTGATTCTTGTATGCTCCCTGACGGGGAATAGAACCCACAACCTTGGCATAGTAGGATGCCCTAACCAACTGAGCTATCTGGCCAGGACCTAATCTCAGGGCTACAGGTTCTGTGTTTTTGTTAGCCCTTCTCCCTGTCCATTCTCCTCCATGTCCTGCTGCATTTGCCCTTTCTGTTCCTCTGGGAAACATCAAGAAATGACTACAATATACAATAATCAGCGATGGCAAGACAGTCACTGACATGCGAGTCAGGCAATTTCAGAACTCAAGAATAGGAGGGCATATAATATTAATATCCTAATAATTTATGGAAAGGCCAGAGAAGGGAGATCTGATATTTAACGTCTCTAAAGGGAAGATCAGTTCTGATATTTTGTCGATGCTGCCAAGGAGAGAAGAGGAAACATGGAAACAGAAGCATACAGAAAGAAACTTGCATTTTTGGTCAATGTTGTGCAAGCAGAAAAACATTTGGCTTTGCTTCTGAGATGTCTGAGACCTTCATGTGCCACAATTGTCAGACAAAAATATTGTGTACCTGGGGATAAACCAAAAATATTATAGCATATCACCCTGGTGGTTCTATGCCCAAAATATAATAATAAAATCTTGGCTATTTTACTAGTAGATAAACCTAGATTTCCTAAGAAAATACTTTATCCCTGATTTTTAATATGTTGGTATTTGGGATACATCATAAACTTTTTTGAATATGATAACTGCTTGAGAATTGCTGTTTTTCCATTATGAGCAGGCTAATATAAACTTTACTAAGCTTGGTAATTTGTAATTGTTAAAAATATTCATTGCCCTGCTTGGTGTTGCTCAGTGGCCAGAGCATTGGCCCTCACACTAAAAGGTCGTGGATTTGATTCCCATTGAAGGGCTTGTACCTGGGTTGTAGGTTTGATTCCCAGCCTCCATCAGGGCACGTGCAAGAGGCAACTGATTGATATGTCTCTCTCACATGGATGTTTCTCTCTCCCTCTTCCCTTTCCACTCTCTCTAAAAAAGTCCATGGAAAAAAATATCCTCAGGTGAGGAGATTATATCTATATATATATAAATAAATATAAAAAAATATCCTCAGGTGAGGAGATTATAATCTCCTCACCTGAGGATATTTTTTTATATTTATTTATATATATATAGTTTGTTTGTTTGTTTGTTTTGTTTGTTACATTTCTTGTTTGGTGAGCCAGTCATTCTGAAGTTTGACTCTCCTTGAACTTCTTGTAAAAGAAATTTTTCTTTCATTTTCAAAGTGATTCTGTAGCTGAATCTTCCTTTGACCACATTTTCAACACATCACCTACACTCCTTCCAAAGACCTTTGATGAAGAAGAAATCCCACTTTCAGAAATAACAACAGGTCTTAATGTAATACACAGGTGACAGTTTTCCATGGACCTATTTAAGCAAATCTCTAAATCTTTGCACTATTTCATCCAACCAAAAAAGTAGGGACCGCAGCCTGCAATCCTATATAATAAAAGAGTAATATGCAAATTGACCATCACTCCAACACACAAGATGGCTACCCGCATGTGGACACAAGATGCCTTTTAAAACAAATGAGCAGTTACATGCTTTGCTCTGGATGAGTTGTTTCAAAATGTACCTCCTACCTCATCTATCTTGGACTTAAAAAATCCCCCCAAACCAAAAATCCTGGGCATATCCGACAACAAATACTGAAAAATCTCAGTGGAAACACAAAAGCCTCTCTATTGGGATTTGTCAGACATATTTTTCATGATTAGAATGGGTTATGGGTTTCTGGGAGGAAGATCAAAAAGTACCATTTGCCACATTATATTGAGTGTGCATAATTTGTGACTGATGCTGGCCTTAATCACCTGGCTGAGGTAGAGTTTGTCATGTTTCTCCGCTGTAAACATTTAGGGAAGAAGATCATTATGTTTATCCCACATCTAAGACTGGAAAGTTATGCTTCACTCTTTGAGGGTATAACATGTAGATTACATGAAATCATTTGTAAATTACTTGAAATTCTTCTGCATGGGAGATTTGTTTCTCCCATATTTATTAATGTATTCACTTATTTATTTATACCATATGGACTCATGGATGTTTATTGTATACTTTGAGTATAATCCACTATTTCTTTATTTTGTCACTCAAATTGTTCCTACTTCGACTACCAATACCTCAATTACCCAGAAGTTTCCCACTAATATTTCCCTTTATCTTCTTTTCTTATTCTAAAAAAAAAAAAAAAAAAAAAGCTATAAAAAGACAAAATAGCTTTGGGATGTCCAAAATGGCTACTTTGATTTATTGTGTGGTTTTTTTTTTGTAAAATAATTAGTAAGGCTTTTAATAAGGAAATTAAAATGCATCTGACATTTTAAAAAAGCCAGTCATAATAAAGAGCATCATTTATACCACAAGTCAATTCTCTAAATATTAATATGTGTATTTTATGAAAATTACTATTAAAAGTCAAATAGAATTCATCCAATTTGGCCGAGACCGGTTTGGCTCAGTGGATAGAGCGTCGGCTTGGGGACTGAAGGGACCCGGGTTCGATTCCGGTCAAGGGCATGTACCTTGGTTGCAGGAATATCCCCAGTAGGGTGTGTGCAAGAGGCAGCTGATCGATGACTCTCTCATTGATGTTTCTAGCTCTCTATCTCTCTCCCTTCCTCTCTGTACAAAATCAATAAAATATATTAAAAAAAAAAAAGAATTCATCCAATTTGGAAATGGATATGAGTCTTAAAATTCATGTGAAAGTGCAAATCTCTGGGAATAGCCAACAAAACTCATTTTAAAACCCACTTAGCAGATGTCAGCAAATACCATAAAGCTAGTAGAATCGACTCAATACTGTGTTGGCATAGAGATAAATAAATAGATTAGTTTAAACAAATAGTAAACTAAATCATTTTAACTGACATAACCCAGCAATACAGCCCAGTTTACATGTGATAAAATATTAGCGGTATGTTAGCTCAGTGGGAAAAGGTTGGCTTATTTAACAAATGGTGACGGAACAACTGTTTAGCTATATCAAAGAGAACATTTAAGACCACAGGAACTAAGAGTCCCACCAGTGGCATGTGTGGGTGCGTGCGTGCGTGTGTGTGTGTGCGTGTGTGCGTGGCCAAAGGGAATGACAGGGGGGCAAAGCTGGCAAGTGAGGTGTGACAGTCAGTCTTGCAGGAAAAATAGAAATCCACTTTTTGTCCATGAAGCAGACGAAAAACAATCATATACACACTTTAGGGAAAAGTGGGCAGAATGGGAAGGATTTGAAAGAGAGAACATAAAATGTGGGAGGCCTAGGACAAGAGGGTTTGGGAAGACAAGAAGTGCAAAGATGAAGGGTTTTAAGAATTCAGTGAAGAGCTCTGATAATCAGGGAGGCAAACCCCTGAGTCAAATTTGGCCCCTTTATCATTTTGCTTCCCCCTGCCAGATCCATTTCAAATATATGTCCTCCCACCCTCTTTATTGTAACTGGTTTACAGCTTTCAGGCCCCCACTAACGTACTCACTCCAGGGAAACTGAAGGTCCTGTGGGTCAGAACCCAACGTGAAATGTCCCCAAGCATAAGAGACCACATGTAATCAAAATACTGCATTAGGTCAAGCCTGGGCCCCAGTTGGCGGGCTTGTGTTTCTCTCTGCAACTTGCCTTCAGCTGTGGGTTGTGTGACGCGGCAGGTGGAACCCAGCTGGGACACGACAGACCTACAGCTGTCTGAGGAGGAGGCTGAGGTGTAAATCCTTTTCAAAACAAAGGCTAGATTAGATTTAAAGTTCAAGTGTGAGCAAACTTCATAATGCAAAAGGTCTTTGTAAAAAACACAGAGCATGAACTAAGATGAAAGCAATAGTGAAAATAAACGTCTTCATGTTTTATGGCATTCAAACTATACCATAATGATAAGCATGGGAAATCTGGCTTTTAGATCTTCCCGTTCTCTCTTCTTAAACTTTCTATTATTATTATTATTATTATTATTATTATTATTATTATTATATCAGTTTATTCAGTAAATACTTTTTGCCAGGTATTCTAATAGGATTACTTACGCTCACTTTATTCTTCATTGCCAGGTTATTTTATTAAACCTTATTTTATCAGCTAACTTTTCTGTAGCCATATAGCTAGGAAGTGAAAAATTTGTAATCAACTTCAAGTATATATGGCTCTAAAGAATATGCTTTTTTTATGTTATATTTCCTCCCAATTAAGCCAAAACAGCAAACTACTTGGAATATGGAAAAGTCAGACATTTTGGTAATGTATTTTGCCCTTAAAGCAAATTGCTTTCATTCCTGAATTAGATAAATTATCCAATCACTTCAATGTAAGCACTGAATCTGATGAAGATGAAAAATGCTGTTTTTCAGCATTTTTTCTTATATCCTTACTGACCAGGTTTAGAATCTGATAGTCATTAAGATGATTATTTATACATCTAAAGAAGTCACCAAATTTTCTAACCCTCAGTTACTCATCTATGATTGGGTTGTTCCAAAATAAGAATAGATATACACATATCTAGAGAATAATATCCACTAAGTAAGTGGCAATTTTCCTCTCTATCATACTCTTATCCCGCCTCCTTTTCCCCTCACACCCCCCCACCCCAACCTCAGACCTACAGTGTTCTTAGGCCCCTAAAAGTGTGCACTTTTCATTTTAAACAATGATTTTGTGGTAGAATGGCATTTAACCCCACCCCCCAAGTAAATATACAATGAAGGACTCTTAGTACTAAGGTGAACAGAGAAAAAAACAAACAAATAAACAAAAAAACAACAACGGTCAATTGTAAGATAATCCAACATTCTCAAATCTCAGAAAATTGGTATTGGTTTATTTAAAAAGTTCCAAGAAAAGGTAAGATTTGGCATGCATTCATTTAAAGAATTAGACACTGTAAAGAAGAAAGAAGTGTTTGAAAGGGCAAGCGCAAAAGGTTACGCAGAGAGGCTATGACAAACAGTTCTGCAATAACATCGTACAAAAACTAGTAATAAAATGGTGAAGAAATAACGAGAAATAAACCACTAAACAAACCATGTTGCCAGAAAGCTTTGAATACCACCAGTGTTTAATACTGTCAATTTAGTCTCTCAAGGTCATAATGTGAATCATAATTTCTAACCCATTTGGCTTGATATAAACCTAGCAGTTACTATAGATTATCCGAGGCAGAGACGAGAAGGCTGAAGTGAAAATAAAGGGTGACCTTTAATACTGAGGCCAGAAACTGGATGTTTTCACTGATATAAGAAAGCAGAGCAAGCGAGACCAAGAGAATGCAGCACTCCATTTTTCCTGAAAGTGACCAACATGCATTGCCCTCCTACCAGTTTCTCTTGACCTTTGGGATAGAGTCCTTCTTTTAAAGAGCCTAAGTTTCATTCCGCTATGTTTCAAAGAATCCAGAGTTCTATGACCGCCATAGGAGAAAGGACGTCATCGCTCCTTCACAATTTGTGAGATTGAAAATAAAAGTCGAAATCTTTGTTGAGGGCACGTCTTTCTCAGACAATCCTCTGAGAGCCATTATATTGAAAGCCACGGATGCATTTAACCTCTCGTTTGTGACTCTGAGAGTCTCTCAGCTGAGTGAGGAAGGGCACTTATGTCAAAAGTGATGTACATAAATGTTCAAAACTATCTAATGTCAAAAAAGACAAATTGCCGGAAGGAACTGGCATATTTTGAACTTGGATGTACAGGAAATAAGGTGGTAAAAAAAATGTCCTGTCATTGGGTCTAGGTAATTGAAGAATCACTGAGTTGAAGCCTGAACAGAAAGGAAGACAGGAAGATGAATTTAGTGTCCTTCTTCATCTATATACTATTGACAGGTTACCTAACAACATAGCTGTTGGATGAAGAATTGTAAGTAAGGCAGACAGATACATTGGTGTGGTCTGCTTACTTGCTTTGTTCCAATGGGTTTAGCTTGAAGGCACATCAATTTTCATTAAAAAAATTAAACAGAATGTTGGGATGCAATAGTTTATTCTAAAAACTTCTGTCTCAATCCATCAACTATTATTGTTGAGTATATGCAAGATAAATGCTCCACTTACAATATTCAAAATGATAAAGATATAGACCCTGTTTTCAAGTAACAGTCACTCTTTGGGTATGCTAAATTCCATCTCCACAGAATAAGCTTGGTAGGAATTCATTACATTTTAATATAGCGCTCCCTTATGATGGATCAAATAATATGGAATGCCAACTGTAATTGAAAATTAAAAAAAAAGTTTTTAAAACACTGAATGAAGCAAGAAAGCTGATCACATGGCTAATAGAAGGGATAGCAGGAAGGGAGCAGCAAGTGGGAGGGTGCCTGGAGTGTTTGGGGGACTGGGCACCTGCGGGGAACAGAATGAGAAGAATAGAACCAGGAGATGAGGTCACACGGGCTGTGGGGCCTGTTACTGTAGGGCCCTGTAGAGGATGGAAAGCGTTTTAGTTTGTTCTCATCTCCAGAGTTGTGCATAGATATGTCTTATAGTTTTAACAGGTTTACACTGATGATTGTGTGGAGAGTATACCATAGAGAAGCTGAAGGAAGTCAGAAAGATAGAAGGCATAATCAGGGAGGAAGTCAGAGAGTTAGAGCAATAATTAAACCAGGGTTAATGGTGACCGTGGCCAGGAGTTGGCCAGGAGGAGAGCAGAAAATAGACAACACGAGACACTGCTAGAAGGAATGTAAGGTTTGAGAGTAGGAGAAGATTCAGGAATGAAGGCTTGTAGGATGTAATTGCCATTGTCTGAGATTAGGAAGATTTATGGGATGAGATCACATTGATGCAGATAAAGAAAATTGCTTTTGGACATACGATTTTAGGCTAGAATGATTCCAAATAGAGGGACCAGTAGATAGATTTACATGTGGTTTATGGAGTTTGGGAAAGTCTGAACTATAAATATAAATTTGGGACTCATCAACAAGCAGGTAGTATTTAAGGCTATGAAACTGAATGATATCAACTAGAGAATTAGTAGGATTAAAAAAAAAAGAATTTTTAGAGATAGAGGAAGGGAGAGGGAGAGAGAAAGAGAAACATTGATGTGAGAGCAAAACTTTGATCAGTTGCCTCCTGCATGCCCCAGCTGAGGATGGAGCCTTCAATAAATGGCAACCTTTCAGTGCATGTGATGATTCCCAACCAACTGAGCTACACTGGCCAGGCACAGGGGCAGGGATTGGAGCAGAGGCATAGCCAACCTGGAATGTTCAGAGCAGCATTTCAGATTTTTCACTAGTAAATCCATCCCTCAGTTGCCTTTCCCCCCTCTCAATCTCCTGTTTTCTTTATTTTCACCACAATTGAGCACTTTAATTTTCTCTTAATTGCTTTATTCATTACTACCAGATTACCAACTAGATAGTAAAATATTTTTTGTTTTTCTTTAGAGAACTGATATTTTTTATATAATTCATAAGAATGTTAGACACTAGTAAGCACTCAAATACATTCTTTTAAAAGATAGAACTTTATAATCATACTTTTCTTTTATCAGAAATAATCACAGTCCTAATTTTAGATTGTTATAGAACTCTAGCAGAGGTGAGACTACTGAAGGCATTCACGATTTCATGATTTCAATTTTCACTTGATCTTAGCCAAAAGGCCGAAGAAGTGATCATGATTTCAATTTTCAAAAGTCTAGGTTGGTGGTTACTTATTGATCCTACCTTAAAGGTACACTTGTCAATTTTATTAGGGTTTACTTGTTTTCAGGAAAAAAAAAAAATTTAAAACAACAAAAAGAAATAAAAGACACCCAATTCCCTTCCTAGAATTTTCCCAATGATATTACCTTTAACAATATTTTCACTCACTCCTTGTGTATTTACAGAGTGTGATGCTAAAAATACCATCTGAGACAGCTGGGTTGTAGATTACAGAAACTACAGTTGTTCAGGGTAAACTTTTAAACGTCATCTGAGTATCAGTTATTAATACCACCACCGCAAAGGTTTTCTTTTCCTTTTAAAAAACTGAAATGAAAGCCACAGAATTAGGCCTTTCAAGCAATATAAATTATTTTTAAAAACGCTCATGTCATGATAATAGAATGAAGTATATAAATAATGTCTCTGAACAGAGTGCCACTAGAAGAATTGACAATGGAAAGCCAAATATATGTAGCACAATTGCATAAACTAGTAAGAATAGATATGAAGTCAATAAAGCAGGACAAAAATATGAAGTACTAGTAGATTTATAAACTGCATCTATGAAAGAGTGAAATAGATATGGCAATCGCAAATGCTGATGACCCTCACTCAGCCTTAAGGAATTGAACTGGACCCTCAGCGAGGACTTCCGAATATTTATTGAGCACCTATTGCAGGGTATTTTCACACCCATGATCTCAGTTAATCCCTGCAACACTCTCTGGAATGTGTATTATTTTCCACATTTTATAGGTGGGGCACCTATGCTTGCACATGGCAAAGTACTTGCCCCTAACCCCCCTTATTACTTCTTGTAGATTCACAATATACACCAAAGAGTAACAATTTAAAAATCAAATTATAAGGCGTAGGAACTAAGGACAACAGGAGTGAAGGAAATTTATGTGCAGTGATCTGCAAATCTTACCCACACGATGGAGCAGACTCTCAATATAGACCCTGCCAATCAAAGGTCAGAAACATCACCTACATTCCGGGGGCCAGCACTTTAAAATGAAAACACTCGTGACTTCGGAATCACAAATAGACTGACACTATTATTTTTTCTTCTCAGTGGAGGCGAAAATGACATCCTGTGAACTAGTTTATATTTTAAGAATTTGAAAGATCTTGCCTAGTTCCATTGAGATGTGTAAGGAAGTTACATCAAGTTTTCTCCACTGTGGCAGCATTTACATTTTGGATCAAATAATTCCTTGTAGTGAGGATGTCCTTCACATTCTAGGATGATTGACAGTATCCTTGGTCTCTGCCTTATTAGGTGCCAGCAGCACCCTCCCTCCCTCACTAGTTATGACCATCAACAATATCCCCAGACATTGCTAGTTGTCCTTGAGAGGTGGGGAACAAGGTGCTCCCCAACTGGGACAGAGTTAGATAATGGTGTAATGCCCAAGTGTCTTAAACCCCAAAGACTACCAGGGAGCCGAATCCGATGCAATTGCAGAAAGCCTGTATTTATTTTGGACTAGTCCGAGCCCAGTCTCACCTACACCAACAAGGGCATGGGTGAGAAAGAGGAAGAACTTAACATATCAATGGTTTTTATAGGGAGGGTGGTGCCGCTACCTTGGCTGACCTGATTGGTTGGGTTAGGCCTAGGGTCCATTTACCTGGAGCTGGACCTGCCCCACCCTGCCCTCTCACCCCGCCCTGCCCCCTCACCCTGCCTGCCCTCTCAAATGGTAGCACTGAGTTGTAACCTACATTTGCACAGAGCTTGTGACTTCAAATTGGAAACAAGGTTTGTTAAAGATAAATATCGTGTTTCAAAGAAATTGTGTTAAAATTAGTTTAATGTAAGTGAGCTATAAAATGTATTGACATTTCTATTAAACTAGAGGCATGATGCATGAAATTTATGCAAGGGGCTCGGCCCCTGCTACTGTCTCAGCTGCCTCTGCCTTGGGCCTCCCTCCCCCACACCCCCTTGTAGTTTTGTTGGGAAGGTCATCCGGAAGGATGTCCAGTCTAATTAGCATATTACGCTTTTATTATTAAAGATGATATATTGAAATATCCCAATGCCATTGAATTTTCTGAATGTTCCAATATCCTCTTTAGAAACATGAATTACATGAAAACCACGTGTTGCCCTTAGTCTCAAATTTTAGTTACTTCTGTGATTTAATTTTGCTCTAAGATATTTACTTTTCAGCAACAGACAAGTTTATTTTCCTTGTTGCTGAATATTTCTATGTTATGCTGAACTCGGTGGAGTGTTTTAGAGCAGCTATTTGTGGAATTGTATGGAAATACTGAAGTCCTTTTATTTTAGAACTACACATCTTCATATTCTGTGCTGCAATTTTATGCAATTCAGTTAGAAAATGAATCTATTCTTCTGGCTGCTTTGAACTCATTTACATTCTTCAGAGTACCTCAGCAGGAAGCCTTTAATAATCGTGGTGCGCTATTTTTCTATTTTACTTTGTTCATCTTCTTACAAGAGGCTAGTGACTCCAAACCTGCTTCCTTCCTTTCCTATTGTGTGCTAGGTAAACTTAGGCTGATTTTTGTTAGATTTAAAGTGGAGAGTAGGATTATTTACTTGAGATAGTAACGGAAAATCTTCCATTCATAGTAGAGCTACTTAACATTCAAGGGTATGACTGAAATGCCAATAATATGATTTGTTTCCTGATAATCTTGATTAGCAAGTAAATATGAACAATGCCATGAAATTATATATTTTAATATTTTCATTCCCACATAAACCTCATGTAACTCAGTAGAAGCGAGAAATGTTTTCATAATCTCAGAAAGCATTCTCCACTGCAGTGCAACTTAACGATAGTCAACAATAAATAAAACTAATCAGTTCTTTTTAACAGTAGTATATTAAATGGTATGGGGAAATGGGCATTAAAAGAAAAACATTTATTATATTAAAACTACAGCTAAAGACGGTCACTTCTTTCTTTGGAAATCATTGTTAGCAGAAATGTAAATAGTATGCTGACAGTCCACACTACCTTTTGTTACTAAAAGCATAGCTCATCTTTCTCCTTCCTTGGTAAAGGTGACTTTCGCCACTGTAACAGACACACTGACATGCCAGTGACCCCAAGCAATTATCCTTAATAGCTGTAGATTACCAAAAGAAAAACAAAGCACATGCCCTAGTGTTAACCATAGTGAGAGGTCCTTGTCTCCCCTGGTTGCTAGTGGGAGTGGGCTTCTACCAACCTCTTAATTAGTTTCCTTCAACTAGGGATGTAGGAAATAACTAGAGTAGTACTAGCAGTTACTGTTTGTTACTCTGTCAGCAATAAAAATCAACTTCTTGCAGCACAGTTGTTATAAATGTCTCAAAATATAATTTATGCTCTTCACTACTTTGAAGTTATGGGAGTTTATTAAATTTGGCTGTAGGAGTGTTATTTGAAGCACACATATGACTATATATGCACATATAAAACTATTGCTATTTAACAAAGTTGGTTTTAATATTTTTGATAGTTATATTTCAACTAGTTTCCTGTGTAATCATATTTCATTTTATGTGCTTAAAAACATTGCTCTGGGAAGGAGTTCATAAACTTCACAGGTTGCCAAAGAAGTCTTACACACACACACACACACACACACACACACACACACATACACACGCATGCACAAAGATTATCCTGGCATAAATACAGACATAAAGATCATTAAAGAGCTACTAGTGCATCATGGACCAATTGATAGCCACCACAATAAATCTGAAAAACTGTAAATTATTACCCTATGATTGAGTGGAGAACCTTAAGGAGCAACCGAGAGCTTCAACTTAAAAATAGAAAGAAAGAAAAATGTTTTTCAGAAATCCCGGCAGCCAAGGGTAAGCTATGAGGACAGGAAGGACTGACCTCTTTCAGTTTCACATTTTACTACTGGCTAGGAGGACTAAAGGGTCCACAACTCATTTCCTATTGACTACAGCTAGGACCTTCCCACCAATTCTCCCCCCCCTCCACCCCCCTCCCCCCCTTCAAAGGGGCACATTCCAGGCAGGAGGAGGAATACAGGCCACTGAATCAAATAACTCTCTTTCAAAAATGTATGTCCAGAATTTTGCTGATATCCAGTGACTTCTAGTGGGTTAACGTGCGTGTGTTGGCTTCCTTTCCTTGGGTGGGCTTGCGCTTCTGCAGCCGTTGGGGGAAATGTTTGGTCCACAACCTCAAGTTTGGAAACCATTGAGTTTCCACTGCTCAGAATAACTATTTACTGTCCTCACATTGCTCTCTCACATATGCCCTCAGGCCAAATTCAGAAATGTCCCAGGAAACAGGTGACCTCTCTTGGTACTCTGCTTAACAATGCTTCTGCCCCTTAGCTCTCATCCAGTTATACCAGGTCTGCATGCCTCAAAGACTGCTCAGGGAAATATTCTAAGTCACTTTGTACTGTAATCAGTGTAAACAAACAAAATTTACATTTTGATTATGTTTGGCTCATAGAGGTGTGATGGATGTGTGAAATATCCTTAGGCCATGTTAAAAAGCCTCAAGCCCCTCACACTGTAGAGTTAGTGAACCTGGCACATACAGACATTACCAATCAATCACTGCACTAGCCTCAGCGAGGGCGGGGATCAGAGTCCTGCACCAAACAGTCCCTAGGGCAGCCAATTCATTGCTAATTTATCACGTTGGGACTAATGTTGAAGCCTCCACATGATCCTTATTCTAATTCTCTCTCTGCCACTGACATGTGGTGTGACCTTGAGCCAACCATGCCTCTTAGTCTTGACTTTTCCATCTATAAAATAAATGGGGGCTCATTTTTCAATTCTATCATCATTAGCCCGACTGGAAGAAAGAAGGTAGAATACATAATATTGAGGTTTCATGCAATCTATAATTTTATCATGAAAAGCATATTATATTAGATTGCCTGTGAGCATCTGAATATTGCACTAACTTTCTGTGACTTAAATGTGAGATTATAATAATCCAGAGTATTATAGCTCATGGAAGACATTTACAACAATTCTATTTATAAAGCAAAGCTAGATCATCATCCAGGAATGATTTCTTGTTGCTGATCAAGAATACTGTAAATTAAGGCCAACTAACAATAAAACAATGTTTGTTTGTTTTTAAAGCACACCCCACCCCTATCCCCAGCATTCCTTTCTAAAAATTTTCAAGTCTTAGTAATTAACTCTAGCTTCCAATTACACTGTTTTTAGCACTCAGTGTTCACATGAGAGCAATCCGACCAAAATTCACGTAACATATGGAGCTGCAGCTGTTACAGAAAAACAAGCCTGAGAAGGCTTTGATGCTTGCCTCCCAATCCCAGGTATAGGGACTAGAACGTGAAATTAAGGGTTGCAATCCATTTCCAGCTATGCAGCATTGTAAACACTGCCATTAATAGCCATTTGATTATGTATTTAATTCTCTCTAGAGATAGACTTTTGTAGGGAGAGGCAGAACTATCCTTGCAAGTCATGAGGTTCTGGTGCTCAAAATCGCACCCTCAGGAGTTGGTGCAGGCACTCGTGTGACCTTGGGAAGCTATCAACTTCTTTGTGCCCTGTATTCGCATACATAGAAAGGAGACAGCATCTGTCACAGTGTACTTGTGTGGCTACCTTGGATGGCATATGCACAATTCTTAGAACACTGTCATCAAGAATAGTCCAACAAATATGAACTATTGTAATTTACATAAAAGAAAAAATGTTTCAAGGTGTTAAGTGTCTCCTGCTGTGGACTGAGCTCCTTGGCCCACAGCCACAGCACCACAGAAACTACTTCTATGATTCCATGTTTCTCTGAGGACACCTGCTAAATTTTGGCATCTGCATCAGTGCTGTCCAGGCTGTGTACACATGATGATTCATTTTGTTGTGGCTCATGAAGCAACATCAGAGCTCAGAGTTTATGCCTGTAGGATATTATCATGCTACAAGCTGGCCAATGCCTGCATCTGGATCAATCTGGAAGGCTGGACCATCACAGATTCAAATACCCTGAGGCAGGTCAAGGGTGAGGGAACCCATTGCTCTTCTATTCCTGTGTGGATGTGAAGCTCATAACCCCAGCAGATATCACAGTGTTGAAGATTAAGAAGCAGTGGGTCCTCTCTTCTAGAGATCTGATCCCTCTGTTTGCTTGGCTCTCAGGTGAGACCTCCCTCCCCATCCACAAATCAGGGGCTGTCCAACAGAACCACTGTGTTTTGATTTACCATCACCAGGCACAACGCAGGAAGGTCCCAATAATGTCTGGTCTCTAGGACAAATCTTTAACTGGCACACTTGCCATCAAGCCCCAGGGCCTACTCTCGTTTTAATAACATCACGAGAAGGACAGGGTTCCTGGCTTATAAGCAGGAAACCGAACTCTGGCCACCCCATTGCAAAGGTTGCACACCAGACCAAACCAATTAAAATCAGAACCTCTGGCAACGAACCGGCAAATCCAGATGATTTCAACTTGTCTAGTTCAATGAACAGCAAAGTCTGAGAACCACTAATTTAGAGCTGATGTCCTTGTTACCCATAGTGTGATCCCAGCTGCTCTGACTCCATGGAGCTTGTGAGCAAAGCAGATTCTCGGGCCACTCCAGGCCTGCTGAGTCAGAATCTACATTTTAACTGGGTCCCCTGATGAACGCACATTAAGTTTTGAGAAGCTCTGGTGCAGAAACTGCACTGTAATTAAATCGTTCTCAGCCTGCCCTTACATTCCATCACCAGACAGCTTAAAAGTCCACATATCTGTCCGTTTCCATAGCCCCTCAGATTTCACCAGTCTGGAGGGAGGCACTGGCCTGGATGCTTCTCTCAAGATTAAGAACCACTGCAACTAAACTGTGCCATATCACGGCACTTCCCATCCTTATCTACAGGTGTTGTTGGCAAATTGAGTTTAGCGATGCAACGGGTTCAAAAAGATACTCTCAAAACACAAGGAGACATTTTTCCTCCTAACATTTTAGTCAAATGCTTACTTCCAAGCCTTTCCATTCCCTTTCCTTAAAAACGTAAAGGGCAATTAGACTACTCTCTCACTCAATAATTGATGCTGGACCCTAATGAATGAATTTTGACTTTTAGCTACAGAAAATATTTTTTATTAAAATATATCATAAACAGGGATGGGCAAAAGCCGATTTACAGTTGTTCACATGGAAAATACAGAATAAACTCTGCTTCTCATACTCACCACTGTACACCTACGCTTGCCCTGCCTTGTAGGTCTTGTTTTGTTTTGCTAAGTAATGGTATGTATGGGCCCCACAGTTTGAGGCTCTGAAGTAAATGTCACATTGACTTAACAAGAAAACTAAATTACTCATGAGTCTGCTTTATTCAGTACACCGACAAAAAGAAAATTACCCTGTTAAACAGGCAAGGAAGACTTTATTCAAGACTATTGCCACAGGTAGAGAGGGCGAACTCAAGGCTGCTGAAAGAAAAGGTAGGAGAGTTTCTAAGTGAAGGGATGAGCCGTGGAAAGGTGCTAGAGGACCTTAGAGGAAGGTTGGTCCATGTGAATAGGCCCTTCAGGTTGGCTAATTGTTATTTATTGGAAACTAGAGGCCTGGTACATGAGAATTCTGGAATCATAGAAATAGTTTCTGTGGGGCTATGGCTGTGGGCCAAGGAGCTCAGTCCACAGCAGGAGACACCTAACAACTTGAAACATTTTTTTTTGTAAATTACAATAATTTATATTTGTTGGACTATTCCTGGCTGACAGTGTTCTAAGAATTGTGCATATGTCCTCCAAGGTAGCCACACAAGTACACTGTGACAGATGCTGTCTCCCTCAGCCTGGCCTGCTCCCTCTCACAGTCTGGGAGCCCTCAGGAGCAGGAGAAGACCCAGTGATCAGGGGCAGCACAAGCCTCAGCTGCCCTGGTTACCTGAGCCTCGGGCAGCCCTGGGTGGCTGGACAGCCGCCATCTAAGGCTTGCTTGCACCTTGTGCTGGCCCTGGGTGGCTAGGGGCAGAGGGGACTGGGGGACTCTGGAGGCAGGTGCGCAGAGTGGCTGGACCTGCCTGGGGGTGGGCCTGACTGTGCCCTGTCACCCTGGAGGGACTGTGGGGACTGGGTACCACCATCTTGTGGCTGTGGGTGCTGCCTTCTTTGAGGGCATGGCAGTCAGTTAACGTATTTCCTCTTTGATAGGATTAGACTCCTGTTCCACCCCACGGAAACTGGGGCAGGAGGTGGTATCTTCCCTCATGACTGTATTTCAAAGGAAGAACTCTCAGGTCCTTAAGAAAGTCTTTGTAAGGTTATAAAATTGACAAGAAGCTTTCAATCAAATGTATATGCATTTCAAGGAGGGCTCAGTGTAGGAAAAAGGCCCTGCCTCTGTGAGTAGTTTGTTGCAGACTCAGTCAAGGGTAAGGACTCAGACTGGAGCCCCTCTGGTGACTTAGACACCGTCTTCTTTCTCTACGCATTTTTTCCCCCCTCTATGCATTTTTAATAGGAGAACTCCCCTAGACGGGGTGCCCCATTCCTTCGTACCTTGGTGGTGGGCTGGTCACACAATTGACATTTGGCTTAACAGAATGGATTGGCTCTGTTTAGGCCTTGACACTAAATTTTATCATCAGTTTCATTTATGCTAGACCCCAAAATCATGAATTAATGTTAAAGACTTCAATTTTCCATTTTTCTTTATTTGTATCTCTTTTGGGAACCATACAGAAAGAAGACATGATTCTTGGGAAAGAATTCTCAGATTCTTGGTCAATAAATCTATTATTATTTAATAACTTTTAAGCACTATATTCATGACTTAACAAGAAGCCAGATTGCAGTGGAGTGAAGGGTAAATGAGTGAAGGAACTGGCCAAAGTGAATGAACACAGCAGTGTCTTCTCCCCAGAAGATTGGCTGGGAGTTGGGACACTCATTCTCCCCCAAATGCTCTTTCTAAGGACACTTTGACTTTCATCTAACATATTCAGTCATAATTATCAATAATTTTGCTTCACCATTGGCCTTTGATACTGATGTGCTCCCATTTCTCTATACTCTATTTTAGTAAATTGTTCACACATTTTCTGGGATAGGAAGTTGGAAGTCTTCTATATCCATTCTTTCTGTAGTCTTAGGATCCTGTCAATTACCCAACCTTGTGACTTGATGCCTTGCAATTCCATTCTCCCCTTTTCACCTGCACTGGTATCCCCTGTGTGCCCTCATTTTCTCTCTCCCGGGTCATGGATGAGCTGCCCACTTCGTTCCTTGACTAATCCTGTGTTATCTCTACATCAGCAACAGAGCAATTTTCCTAACATAAAAGCAGATCGGCAAGGTGTGACATTGGGAGAAACCCGGTAAAGGGTACATTAAATCCCTCCATGTTATTCTTTAAAACTGAATGTGAACCTACAGTTATCTCAAAATTAAAAGTCAAAGTAATGAATAGTGCCTCTTCTTTTCTTACAATATTTTAAATTATGTTCCAGAATTTTCAAATCCCTTAATGAACTAGCCTCTTGCCTTCCAGTTCAGTTTGACTTCTTGCCACATCCTGTCGTTGTACTGCTCCTGCCCTGTAGTGAACCACTTATAGATTCCCAAAATCTCCCATATTCTCTCACATCTCATCTTGGTCGTTGAAGAAGCTCCCTTTGGTGTGGGCTCCTCTGCAACTTGTCAGTTTGAAGTTCCTTTTTATCCCTCCAATCTCTGCTTAGATCCTGCTCTTTCTCTGAAGCCTTTCTACATGGCCTCAAACTGACCTACACGTTTCATATTTAAAACTGTACAGTAATTTATGTATACCTCAAGTGTTTTCGCTCTAAAATAAAAGGTCTTTTTGCATATCTCCCTCCCCAGACTGTAGGCCCTGTGTTAACAGAGGCTATCTTCACTTATGTCTGTATTTCTAGTAGCTGAGACAATACAAAGTTCAATAAATATTTGTTATATGAACACCTGAATCCACTTCTTGCTTTCACTGACAGCCTTAATTTAAAATGCATTGATGTCCCCAAATGTCTCTAAGTACTTATTTTGCTCTTTTGGATGCTTCTTGTTTATTCTAAAAATTATATGAAAGTTCATGGAAAAGAAATAACATTTTGCACTTCACATAAAAATTCAGATGAAAAGAGTGAACAAAATATTATATATTCAAAACATAGCTTATATTCTAGACTCTTAAATTAATAAGGAGGTGATTATACCTTTTTTTCCACCCACAGCACATGAGTGGCCCTTATTTTTACTATTTGTAGAAAACAGATACTTAGATTTCAAAAATTGTTTTACAAAATGGCCAGCAGCAGTTTGAAGCATTTCAACAGTGCTTATGAACTCCACTTTTGTGACCCAAACAAAACTATTATTCCATGTTCAAAAAGCAAGACTTGTCCCAAGTGGACATGTTATCCATCCTGTGGATACTCAGGCCATGCTGCTCAGGTCCCATTTGTGTTTGTGTCTCCTTCCATCTTCTCTTCTCCATCATCGATGAGACTTAACTTGCCAGGGATCTGACTGGACTGGACTGCAGCAAGCCCTTCAGCCTCCACCTCAGCCACAGGTGATGTGCTGACAATGGTTCTTGATCCCTTCTGCATCCCCTTGAAATGGACCACCTTTGTTTGTGTCAGTTGGTAATCAGCATCTGGATTGAAATCTTAGTTTCACCTTCTGGAAATCTAATACTCTTGACTTGTGGAACTTTATAAATTACACTAGAGGCCCAGTGCACAAAATTCATGCACTGGGGCAGGGGAGGGGGCCCTTACCCCAGCTGTGCCCTTACGCAGTTCGGGACTCTTAAGGGGATGTCTGACTACTGCACACCCCTCTCTCAGTCTGGGGCTCTCATAGTCCAGGACCCCTTACTCCTTACTGCCCACCTGCAGTGAAGGCAGGAGAGGCTTCTGCCACCAATGCTGCACTTGCCAGCTGTGACCCCGGCTTCTGGCAGAGCAGCGCTCCCCTTGTGGGAGTGCACTGATCAACAGGGGGCAGCTCTTGCATTGAGCATCTGCCCCCTGGTGGTCAGTGCGCATCATAGCAACTGGTCATTCTGGTTGTTCTGCCATAAGGTTGCTTAGGCTTTTATTATATAGAAGGTCTATAATACTTCTTATTTTTTTCAGGACTTCTTAGAAAACGTAAGTCAGCAATTTGAGAGATGCCAAATGATCCAGATCACACAGTTCAGTTCCACAAGGCTGTTGTTGTTGAGAGTGAGTTCTGTCAACAGGGCAGTCTGATCAAGTCTCTCACCTATACAGTAGAACATGATAACCTCTGGGTGCACTGACAATCAAATTTCTAATCCTGCAAAAGTGAGCACCGGATCTGAAAATGGGTGATCATACCAGGTTAGCAGTTCCCTAAGGAAGCTCCCTGCCTAGGTGATCAAAAAAAGAGTCACTAATGCAGTTTGATTTCTCCTCATAAAACTTTTTTTTTTTTTTTTTTTTTTTTTTTTTTTTTTTTAAGTAGAAACAACTCTGATGAGCAGATAGCTAATGGTGAAGTTTTTCTTGGGTAATCAGAACAATGAAAGTGAACTTGAGCAATACAAATTAAGTCAAAATTTCCCCATTACATTAATTCATTACCATATTGTTCACATATGAGTAAAAGATATAAGATCACAGTTGTTTCTTTCTACTTCTTTTTCTAACTTGGATATTAGGAATGAATGATATCATGCATTAAATAGGTATTTTACAACTGAACACTTTGGCTTTTAGAAAAGGCAATTCAATTCAAATTAGCTTGTATTAGATAATGGCTTTATTTAAATGAATGAAATTCTTTATATGTGTTTTTAATATGATTTAAAGCCAAACATAATAAACCCAATATGTCAGGTTATTGTAATCAATCATCAAAAATGAATATAAATGTAACATTTTTTAAAAACATAATAAATAATTCTTTATAGGGTTTATCTTATTACAAAACAATTTACTATATTTCATATATGTGTAAAAGTAATTAACTGTGCCTGGTTGACAAGTTCCACAGTGTCCTATGTAGTGTAAAAACTTACTTATTAAATGTACAAACCTTATATAAATACACACACACATATCCCCTATTATATTCAACCCAATGAAGGGTACTAAAAGATGGTGCTAAGTTTTGTATAATTAGAATAGTCAGTGAACTGAAAAATTAGAAAAGATCATTGTTAGTGGAGCTACATGTTTTCACTTGCATGTGAGTGAAAAGAAAAAGTAGTCAAAACAACTCAAAATATTATAAAATGGATTAGAGTCATTAAAATAGTGAAAAGTGTTAAAATTGCTATCCAAATTGCAAATATAAAAAGTGACTCTGGTTCCTGGCCAGCATTGCTCAGTGGTTAGAGCACTGGTCCACACACTGAAGGGTTGTGGGTTTGATTCCCAGTCAAGGGCAATACCTGGGTTGCAGGTTCTACCCCTAGCATGGCTGGGGCAAGTGTGGGAGGTAATCAACTGGTGTGTCTCTTTCATCTCTCTCTCTCTCTCTCTCTCTCTCTCTCTCTCTCTCTCTATATATATATATATATATATATATATATATATATATATATATATATCAATGGGAAAATGTTCTTGGGTAAGGATTAACAACAAAAAGACTTTTGAATAAATGTAAAATAAGTAGAAGATTATCCCTTCATATCTCTATGGCTTTTACCAATTTTTTTTTCTTCTCTGAATCAGTTTGTTTATTTTTGAAGTGGAATAACTAAACTTCAACACCTGAGACAGACATGTCTCTAGGGGAGCCCCTTTGCCACCAAAGATAGAGAAAACTCCTTAATCCTTTGTTCTGTGTCTTACAGAGTCATGTTATTGTACTTAAAATAGTTAAAGGATATGTGCTCTCATATAGTTCCCACTCAAAGTGTGCACACACACACAGAATTTAAATGGTTTGAAGGAAAGAAAAATACTTTATGTGTATCCTGCACTAAACAAGGCAACTCCATATGTTTTTGGTATTATTTGGATTAAATGAAAACATTGGTTTCTCAAATAAATTATATGAGTTAGATGAAATCCTTAATTTGAATATAGTGAATAATGCTTGACACAATTTATCACTCTATTAATTAATTCCCAAGTGGCATAAAATAACCAGATCCTCATTCAATAATGTTTCAGCATAAGCAAAATTATGTAACTCAAAATAAAATTGAGGCATCATGTGCATAAGAAGTTAAATGTGTGAAGGAATTGAAATGAGTCTGGATTCCACAGGATATTCTATGTATGTTAGCATTTAGGACAGCGCTTGGTGCAGAATAAGTGTAAAATTCATATTATGAACATCATCACCATCCACACAGCCACCTCATCATTTCCAATCTTGTTTGGTCTGTAACCACGACAACAAACCAATAAGTATCTATACAAAAGTAAAAAATCTTTTTATCACCATTAGGATTTGAGACTGTCCACTCAATGACAAAGTATGGATGTAACTAATTCTACTGATAAGGTATGTGTTGGAGGGTTGACCTACTCAATCAAGATTTTTTATTTCTCCTTAAGAAACAGGTATCACCCAAGAAAAGGTAGGATGATCTATTAATTGCAAGATCTTACCTGCGATTCAGAGACCTGATGAGAAAATAATTAGGTTCTTCTCAGGATTAGCAATGGAGTTAGAGACACTGTGAACCCTTAAAAACAAATGTACAGAAAATAGGGCCAAATGGCACATTTTGCCGGGTGTAGGACATCAAAGTGAACAATATCTACAAGGGGCAGACAGGCAGAAACCTGGCAGCAAGGACAGCTGTAAACCTTTGTTTCCATGTTCTCCAATCTGTCCCTTGTGCCAGAGGTAGGGGGCAGCTTGGGGACCAAGGAGTGTTGTACAGGGGTGAAGAAAGAAGACACTGATATAGAAAATCAAAGCCTATTGCATGTTAAACCTGGTTATTATACTGGGACATTTGCACACTGATCTGTTTTCCAGCAGTAGATTGAAAAGATTTAACTATGAGTGGATGGAAAGTTAGAATAAAAAGCTTACTTTTCAATATGTGTCAAAGTTAAGTATAGAAATCAACACACACACACACACACACACACACACACACACACACACACAGCAAATGGGATCTGTAAAGAAATTCTGCATCATAATAAGAGCAGACAAAAATAAAAGGATACTTTTTATCACCATTGGAATTTGAGGCTGATCTGCACTCAGTGAAGACTTAAATGTCTGATCTTTACTTCAGAGAGTATAAATTCAGAGTGACACAGGTATTAGGAAGAATGCATTTATGACTGAACGATGATCAACAATGCAGATGGTGGTAGCAATCTGAAGCTCACATACCCTGTCTCAAAGGGAAACTTGAAATCAGCCCCTGCTCAGGGTTATCCAGTGAGGTTTTTAAATTGAATCTGCAAATAGTTATTGGAGCTTTCATACTATTTGTAGTATTGTGTGTGCCAAATAAAATATATCTGTAGGTCACAAGTAGCCTAGGAGAGCCAATATATAGCCTATTCATGCACCAAATAAGTGTATTCAATATTTATATCTGAAAATATTAGAACCACAAAGGCCTAATTACCATAAATATAATATTTTACTCTTGAACTTGGACAGAACAAGGAAGCAAAACACAAATAAGCAAACAAACAAAAAAAAATAGATGGATAGATAGATGATAGATAGATGAGTAGGTAAAATTAGTTCATAATCAGTGAGGTTCATCTTAGAAAAGCAAGTCTAATTTAACATTATTAAGACTTCATAAGTGAAACAAATGAAGTTTTGACAGGAATAGAGAAAGTAGTGAAGTTCAATATCTTAGACTGTTCGAATCTAAGATTGTGGTGATTTTTGCACAACTCTGAATATATTAAAACCACAGAATTGTATACTCTAAAAGGGTACATTTTATGTATGTGAATTATATTTTCGAAAACTGTTATCTATAATAATAAAAGTGTAATATGCTAATTAGCCGAGACAGCTGAATGACCTTCTAGATTTCATTTCAGACGTCCTTCCTGATGAAGCCACAGTGGGGGGGTGAGGCAGAGACTGTTAGGTGTGATCAGGCAGGCAGGCAAGCAGTTAGGGGTGATGAGGCAGGCAGGCAAGTAGTTAGGGGCAGTCAGGCAGGCAGTCGAGTGGTTAGAGGTGACCAGGCAGGCAGGTGAGCGTTTAGGAGCCAATAGTCCTGGATTGGAAGAGGAATGTCTGTCTGCCAGTCATCCAGGGATTGGGCCTAAACCATTAATCAGATATCCCCACAGGGGTCCAGGATTGCAAAAGGGTGCTGACCTGGCTGAGGGGACCCCCCCCCCCCCCCCCGTGCATGAATTTCATGCACTGGGCCTCTAGTAAAAAAATAAAGAATAAAGTAGGTTCTGTTTTTATGACAATAGTAAATACATAAAAATATTTAAAATGGAAATTCAGTACATAACAAGAGTGAGCTTTTTTTAAAAAAAGTAAAACACAAGGAAAAGAAATAACTAAATGCCTATTAATAAGGGTATCTATAATAATAAAAGCATAATATGCTAATTAAACCAGACGTCCTTCTGAGACTGCTGCTGCTAGGGCCAGGACAGTGACTGGGGCTGCTACCTTGGCTGTTGGAGCCCCTTGCACAAATTTTGGGCATTTGGCCTCTGGTAAACTATAAAGAACAACAATTTTACACAATCATAAATAATTGGCATCTAATAAAGAAAAGAATTGTCTGGTAGGCTGTCATGAATTTTTTAACCAATGAGGGTTAAAAAAACATGGTGTGTGCTCATACGTATATACTTGCTCCCATGCAAACAAATAAATCTAAAATACACACCATTGGTAAGAGTGGTTACCTTTTAAATAGAGTAGATGCCATTTTATAATATGATAGCAGTTATCATTTTAACAGTTTAAAATAAATTAATTTCCTTTATTTGATTTTTTGGTGTGATTTGAAATTAATTAAAGATCAATGATGAAAATCACTGGTGGTCCTTGTCCCTCCTGCTTTCTGTTATCTGAAACAGTGACAGAAACACTGAATATTAAAGTCTATTCAAGAAAATCATCCTGGGGGAAAATGTCCATGGCTTAAAAAAGCTAGGAGTAAAATAGTATGTATAAGTAGAATATTAAAATCAACAAAAGTTAAACCTCTTTATGACATGAATCTCAATATACAAAATCAGGTCAGCGTGGTGTAATATACATAAAAAAAACTGGACACCATACAGAAAATAGAAAATTCAGCTTTATTTATTTTCTGGCCTGAAGCGGTGTGTATTCCAGTGTCTTACTGAGCATCAAGGCAATGGGAAGGCTGTCTACAATCATTCTGCCTAAATCATGCCAACCCTTACATTTTCCTGGCTCTTGTGAGTGCAGTGGACAGAAGCAATTCCATCTGAGTTTTGCCACCTGCAAGGGTTCCCATATGCCAAGCAGGGAGGCAAGGAGGTGAGGAGGCAGCAGGGCCCCTGATCCAGGAGACCCTTCTTTTAGGTGCCAAAGATCTCACTTCCCTCCCAGGTGTATGGGGACTCCCTCCATCCCATTGCCTGTCACTCAAGGCTTTCCTCTTCCCAGGACCCTCCAGAACCAAAACCCTCCAAAAGTTTTAGGCTTTTATAGTGGCTGGGGAGAGACTGCCTTCCCTTTCATCTCAGCCAAATCTCAGGAGAGGGATTTATAAAAAAACTAGAGGCCTGTTGTATGACGATTCATGCAATATGCCTTACTTCCCCTGGCTGCCGGCATCTGTTTTCTTCCGGCACCCAGGACCCAGGCCTTTGCTCCAGCTGCAGTGGAGAAGCCAAACCTCTTCAGTCTTCAGTCTTCAGTCTTTACTCTGTGCCTGAGTATGCAAATTAACCCGCCAGGTGTTAATTGGCTGGTGGGTGTTGTGGAGGTATGGTCAATTTGCATATTTCTCTTTTATTGGTGTAGATTACAAATCCTGGCTACCTGTTTTAAATGAAAGAGAGAAAATTATAAGAAGTATGTACTTAAAACAATGTACTATTGCCCTAGCTGGTTTGGCTCAGTGAATAGAGCATTGGCCTGTGAACTGAAGGGCCCCAGGTTCGATACTGGTCAAGGGTATATGCTGGGGTTGCTTTTTCAATCCCCAGTAGGGGATGTGCAGGAGGCAGCTGATTAATGATTCTCTCTTATCACTGATGTTTCTATCTCTCTCTTTCTCTCTGAAATCAATAATATATATGTATTATTGATTTATACATCTCAAAACAATGCAAATATGCAAATATATATGATCCATACATCTCAAAACAATGTATTATTTAAATAACTTATCTTGGACACATAAAGAAAGCAAATTTAGGCAAGTCAAATTTTAAACATAGTGAAAATGCTGTTAACTTACAAATAAAAGGTCAGTCTGTACAGCGTGGTTGAGCATCAACCTATGAACAAGAGGGTCACAGTTCGATTCCCAGGCAGAATACTTTCCTGGGATGCAATGTGGGACATGCAGGAAGCAGCCAACCAATGACTCTCTCTTTTTATTTCTATCTCTTTCTCCCCCTCTAAAATCAATAAAAATATATTTAAATATAAATAAATAAAAGGCCCAAGTAGGAGGCAACAAGCATTTATTTGAGATCCAAAAGAGTAGCTCTTCAGGATGCATGGATTCAGACAGAAACCCAAATAGTGTTGGATTAGGGGGTGAAGGCAAGGGGTTTTTATGAGAAAGAAAAGGGGAATAATTACATGAATAGAAGAAAGGGATTTCTATGGGTGCCAACAGGCTATGTTGTTCTCTAGCTATACACGGTGCTGCTAATTCTAAAGAATGTCTTTAATTTTCAGGCTCCTCACAAGGTCTGCTTTCCTGTTAGCTTTGCAAACACTTTGAAATACAATGCCAGTCTGGACAAGTCCAAAGGTTATTTCGCCCACTCCAAACACTCCCAAGTTTGGGGAGCAAGACAGATAAGTCAATTCCTCTGGGACGGCAGCTGCGACTTCCTCCTGCAGTGGCTCCATGTATAATATATTCTTCTTCACAGTACTGATGGCAAAAAAAAGCAGCAGAGACAACAGAGCCTTGCTATCAAATTTTAAAGAAAGCTGCAGCATCAAGTTAGAGGAGAAAAGCCTCTTCCCCCAGTCCTGGCTGGGTCTAGATCAGAGACGCCTATCTGGGGGAGGCAGAGCCTGCCTGTGACCCCTTCCTCTGCTGCACCACATCCCCCTCTCAAACCCTTGGCAAAGTGCATCTTATTTGCTTTTCAAACTCCAGATTTCCCAGCAGGCGTTATCTCTGAATCTTTCCCCCTAGGAATGTAATGCACCTCGGTGCACACAAGAAGAAAACACTGCTGGCTGTCCGGCTCTGCTACACTGTCTTTATGAGGAGAAGCCCCTTCCCCTATTAGGAGAAAGTGACCGTGTGTAGCCTGCATAAATAACATTGCCGGAAATGACCAATGTGTCTCTAAACAACATTTCTCTTCTTTTCATTCAGAGAAAACTGGAAGCAGAACAAAAGAGTAAAACCATATAAAAAGAAGAGTATAAAGGCATTGACAAAGAGGATCATTTGGTATTATCACAAAAAGTCTAATCGATTTTTGATTAAAGAGGGAAGTTGTATTTTGCAGGATTTTTACTCATTTAAAAATAAGGTATGCCTGGGTCTTTTCTTTAAGAATTTATCTAAAATTAGTTTCCTTTCTATGCAGAATTTGAATACATTATAAAAATAAAAGAATATTAGTCTTTCATATAATACATCAAATTTACATTTCTTTTCACTTCTTATCATGTCTTTTTTTTTTTTTTTTAAGGTGAAAAAATAGATGCTAAGTTCTGGATCCAAGGTTATAAAAACTATTAGCTACCGCCAGACAGATTATGATAAAATTCCTGCTTTTGTCTGCAGTTTATACCAAGTGTAAAACTAAAATATATTCCACAGAAGACAGCAAGTGCAGCCCATTTAGCAAAAGCCTTATCAGTCTCTGTAAAAGGAACTGATTATATTGCAGTAGCTAGACTTTGATGTGTGAATGTTTTACATACACTTTAAAAATCTGTGTTTAAATTCTAGTGAACAGAAAGCAAGAAATATCTAGTATTAGGAACATGCTAATGTTTAAAGTGTTCTGTTTTTATATTTTTTATTTTTTTAAATTATTTTGAAATTAATGTTTCAAATGCCTGGCTTACTCAAGTTCTTAAATATGGGAATGTAACAATTTTAATGCAATGTATTCTAAACAATTTACAACACCCTTGCTTATCTAATAGCACTTTGGTTATCTAGAAAACCCCCCCCAAAATGTTTATTAGGCTCTGTGGATAGAGCATCAGCCCATAGGCTGAAGAGTCATAGGTTCAATTCTGATCATCCCCAGACCTAGTTATCCACAGCCATTGTCAGGGTGCATGTGGAAGGGAATCAATGATGTGTCTCTCTTACATCAATGTTTTCCTCTCTCTGTCACCGTCTTTTCCACTCTTAAAAATATATATAAAATTTTATATATATTTGCTATGCATGTTACTTATGCTGGAAATGTCCAAAATTCTACTTTTCTTTGTGAGCTCTTTGTTCTTGCTTATCTAATAGCACTTTGATTATCTAGAAAAAGCAAAATGCTTATAGCTGACCTCAGAAAATATTTAAAACAGCCTGGTTAGTGTGGCTAAGTGGTTGAGCATTGACCTATGAACCAGGAGGTCATAGTTCAATTCCTGATCGGGGCACATGCTTGGGTTGCTGGCTGGGTCCCTGGTGGGGGTTGTTTAGGTGTCAGCTGATCAATGGTTCTCTCTCATCATTGATGTTTCTATCTCTCCCTCTTTCTTCCTCTCTGAAATCAACAAAATATATTTAAAAATAAATAAATGAATACATAAAATCTAAAAAGAAAAATAGGTAAATAGCTTCTTAGAAAGAAATTAATACATTATAATATATTAATTAATACAGGGTAAGGCAAATGTAGGTTTATAGTTGTTTATATGAAAAATATACAGTAATTAATAAATAATAATAAAAGAATAAAGTATATTTTGCATACTCAGAACTGCAAACCTACTTTTGCCATACTCTGTATGTCAAAGGAAAAAAAATGCAACACCCTGATTGAGACTGAAAATCTATATCATTCCTGATATAAGCTATTAATAAATTAGGACTTTACAAATGTATTTATAGATCAAATTCAGCTTAATGATTATTAGTAAAAAATAAAAAAGATTTTATTAAAGTCAGAAAGAAAAATCAAGAACATTCACTACCACTATTGCTCTTTGTTGTTTAGAGGCAACTAGTCAAAGTAATTTATTCAAGAGAATGAAAAAAACTGCAGTAAAACTCTAAAGCAGAAGCACACAACATTATTTGTGAATAGTAAGGGGAAATCCAAGAGAATGAACTGAATGCATTAGATTAAATGATTAGAAAATTTAATAAGGTGACTCATTGAACAGTTAATATATAAAATCATTAGGCACATATATGTAAATATCCACTTATAAATATAGTGGATTAGAAGTCCTAATTTTCAAAAGCAACATTACAGATAGCAGAGCAGAGGAGCACCAGTTCTCCTTTTCACACAGGATTGGGCATATAAGTAATTTAAAAAACCCCTCTTACTCCAGACCTTTAAGCAAGAGCAATTTGCAATTCCAGGGCTGCTCACAATTCAGTCTCTATTCTCTCCCATCCCAGAGATAAACCTGTCTGACTTCAATGAGTGCTGGAGATTAATTCCAGCATGTCATAATAAATGCAAGAAATTCCTCAAAAGGTTGATGGGCTTCTATATTCAGCAGGGCTGAATACATGTTATTGCCTCCTGCTGGCCAAATATCTGAATAGCCGAAGGCAGTTCCCCCCAAACTGACAATGCCTACTGTATACTAAACCTTACCTTTGATATGTATATCTATTTTGCTATAGGGAAAAATGTGGGAATAAAAAGAACCCCGAATCCAGAGATAAAAGAACTTGGTTACTGAAGCTAAGCCTTCCTCTGGTTCCCCCATGGATTACAAATTTATATTATATTTCTAGTCTCTTTATTAATTTACATGCAGTGCCTTCTCCAGATTCCTGAACTCTTCTAGATTCTGGATATCAACCTGGCAAGTGAGAGAAATGAGTTCATACTTCTATGAAAAGATTGTGTACAAATATTCATGGCATCTTTACTTATGATGATTCTGAATAGGAAACATCCCAAGTATGTATCAATGAGAGAGTAGATAAAAATGTGTGAGATTAAAAAAAAAAAAATATATATATATATATATATATATATATATATATATATATATATATATTATTGTTTTTTTACAGAGAGGAAGAGAGAGGGATAGAGAGTTAGAAACATCGATGAGAGAGAATCATCGATCAGCTGCTTCTTGCACACTGGGGATGTGCCTGCAACCAAGGTACATACCCTTGACTGAAATAGAACCTGGGACCTTTCAGTCTGCAGGCTGACACTCTATCCACTGAGCCAAACCAGTTTTGGGAAAAATGTGTGAGATGTTTATACAATGTAGGACAATAAAAAGGAAAAGAGAATAATCCTACTTGTAATGCAGATGGATTGCACAGAAATAAGGATGAGAGAAAAAACTGGACATAAAGGAGATTATACTTTACAATTCCATTTTAAAGTATGGATTAAGATCAGGCAAAACCAATATATAATGACTGAAATTAGAACAGTGTCTGCCTTTAGGGTCCAGATATTAAATAGGAAGGAGCCCAAAGGAGTATTTTGGGTGATGAAGATAATGTATGTCTTGATCTGAGTGACAGCTATATAAATATATATACACATGCACACATATTTGTATATATAGGAAGAGGAAAGCAAGGGAGGGGAGAAAGAGTGAGAGAGGAAAGAAGGAGGAAGAAAGAGAGAGCTGGACACAAATTAAACTGCAAGTTGCTGTTGGCTTAAGGTTTGGGGTAACAGCAGTTGTTAAAATTACTAATATGTTTAACCCTGAGTGAAAAGAAAAACTGATGCTTTCCTGATCTGATATATTTAATGTTGCTTTTGAAAATTAAGACTTATTTATAAGTGAATATTGTTTGTACATATGCAGCCTAATGATTTTATATATTACTAGAGGCCCATTCATGAAATTCATACCCTTTGGGGTGGAGGGACCCTCAGCCCAGCCTGAGCCCTCTTGCAGTCCAAGAGCCTTTGAGGGATGTCTGACTTATGCTTTAGGCCTGCTTCCTGTGGGGAGCGGGCCTAAGCCTGCAGTGGGACATCCTTAGCGCAGCCATGGAGGGATGAAGGCAGAAGGTAGAGATTATAAATCTTATACATTACTATATCTTTGGTATCTAGGAGATTTAAAAAAAATCAATAGGTTTGTAAAATTATTAAAGGAGTTTATTGACAAATTTACTTGAACAAAACAAAAGATTGAAATAGATTTACTTATTCAACAAAATAACTATTGTGGGGGTCATTCTATTTGGCATGACCTATTCTTGAAGCTAGTGTTATAACACTGAACAGAACAGAAAACTCTCTCTTCTCAGCAAACTGCATTTTAGTTGTGTATTTACTAAAAATTAAAGTCTATTAAAAATTTTCTATGACAACAAAGCAAGAAAGTGCTCAGAAGACACACACACACACACAAACACACACACACCATGAAGACATGTCAAAGGGCGTAGGTGGCAGCCTGATGGGGTTCCTACTGGCCAAATCTAGGACTGGACTCTACTGAAGGCTGAACAAAATAAAACAAAAAGATTCTAAAAGAACATTATTGAGAAATCAGACAAATATGGAAAGTTTATGGTAGAATAAAGTATTATACTAAGGTTAAATCTTCTGAATTTGTCCTGAGATTACACAGAAGGATATTATATTTTTAGGAAATACACATTGACATATTAAATTATCAAAGAGCATAATGTATTTATCCTACTCTCAAGACACTCTGAAAAAAAAAAAAAAGACAAATATAAATTGTGGCAATTGTTAAAACAAACTGGTGGACCTGGCTGAAGATTATCTGGGAATTCTTTATATTGTTCTCCAATTTTTCTAAAAGTACAAACTTATTTCAAAACAAAACCAAAGTAAAAATTAGGGGAAAAAATCTTGTCTTCATTTCCCATGTTATGAAAAGCAAATAAGAATCCTCCTTGATGGAGCTGAGCCCACAGCTTGCTGTGTCAACGTGTGAGTTTCACCAACATAACACATCTACTTGCTCCTGTACAGGAGTGAGGCCCTGGGTAGCTGGTGACGGCTGCAGGCATGGGCCTGGGCTTTGTGCGCCTCATGTGTCAGCAGTGATGCTGGTTGGCTAACAGACACAGCCTTCCTTTAGCTTTTGTGTGCCAAGAGAAATGGATCAGAAATCCTTTAGTTTTTCAAGGAAGCAAAGTAAATGAAATGTTACAGAGCCTAGAATACAAAGTGTGTGTGTGTGTGTGTGTGTGTGTGTGTGTGTGTGTGTGTGTGTACTACTTCTATATCTTTCTTGGCTTAGCTATGCTAAATTTGTATCCAACATGGTTAGATTTCACCTTAATCTCATTAACAACTGGTGATTACCTGATGGCAGCTAACCGGTGGTGAAGGCAGACTGAGAACAAGAACTTAAATAATCTTTCTAGGACTTCTGGATAAAGGCCAATCCTTTAGCTGTCAAAGATAGGTCGCAATGGTTTTTCAGAGTCAAGTGTTTTATTTGGAATCATTAGTCCCCAAGCTGACATTTCTAGCCCAGGTCAGTGTACCTGTACCAGGATGTTGCTAGGTTTGGGCAGAGACTCAAAACGCCAAGCACAACACGAGAATATCAGTTGCCAAGAACATACATGCGCTAGCAGGGATGCTTGGAGACTGTCAGTTTTCTGCCAACCCATCCTGCACCTTGCCGAGATGAAATAAAAGACACTAGAAAGTGAGAAAATCGCTGGAATCTTTACATGTGTGAGAGAGCAGGGGGGCTTCCCTCCCTTAACATCACGTTAGATGACAGGGAGCTCTAAGAGCATCTTCTGGGGGACTTGGCATATGCCCCTGGAGTGTGAGTCAGAGCAACTGATATGTGGCTCACACCCAAAGAGTCTGAAGACAAGAGGCTAAGAGAGGAGCTGCCAACTGAATGCTTGAAAAGCAAAGCAGCATGGCTGTGTGGGGAGTAGTGAATACTCACAGAGAGAAAATTTCCGGCACGGATCCAATGGGGAACTTGCAGATGGGGCTGGCTAAGAATGAGCTGAAAGGGATCCCACTCCAGAGAGGGTACCTGGGGGAAGAAAGAGATCCCACAGGGAGGATGGGCTTCTGGAAACCCAGATGATAAGGGTAAGTTTTAAGTTATCAGCAAAAGAGGCTTGTGCTAAAGAGATTGCAATGGGAGAACCCCAGCTGGGAATGTCTGCAAAAGCTAGGAAATTAGGCAACTTAAAGAAAAAGTGCTCTTCATGCAAGACTTTATTCTCCTAAAAAAAACCCAAACCACTTCATACAATTGTTTTTATCAGATCACTGAAGTTTTCGTTGAGAACCTGGGGCCCTTCATGCCAAGTGTCCTATGCATCTATCTCATGTAAAGCTCCCGCCTTTTCATGGGCACTGTTCACTCCAGGCCCACTAGGCTTCTGGTTGGTCCCCAGATACATTGTGTTTCATGACTCAGGAACCATACATTCCTCAAAGGGTCTCTCTCCCTTTCTTCAATTATATCTCATCCTACAAAACTTAACCTAGGCATTATGATTTTCTAAATATTTCCTGATACTACTTTCGATTTATGTGCTCCATCCCAGCCTTCCTGTCATCATTTACACTTTGGTAGCACCTCTCATACACTGCTGGGAGAAACACCTTCTTTACTCTCTCTCTCCGTCACTGTTCTTTTGGCTCCTGTATGCCTTTTTTGTTTGTTTGTTGTTGTTGTCTTTTTGTTTTGTTTTGTTTTGTTTTGTTATTTCCACCCTCGGCACATGCTTGACACTGATCATGTGTTTGCTAATTGTTTGTTGAATAGGTGAAAGAAGGACTAATGGGTGAATGGCTTTGTTAATGCTGTATGTTATTATTGTTGTGATGGTGATGTGTAGTAATCACTTCCGTTCAATAATGCCTTGTAGTTTGCAAAGTGTTTTCTTATGTATTATCCTATTTGTTCCTTCAGCCTGTCCAAAAGGAAGCTAAGTTAATAGAGGTTAAAGAACCTGGGAATTTAAAGAAGTGTTTCTTTTTGAATTTGAAACAATCAAAACTTTTTCTTCTTTTTTTTTTTTCCTGGTAAAACAAAATTTTTCAGGTTCACCATGTAATTTTTTTGTTCCATCCCTGAAGCCAACTACTTCTCCAAAGAGTGGTGGTTCTTTATAGGAGAATATGGGTACCAGGACTGCTCACTTTACTGGGGTGTCACTATTGTCAGTCTCCCTCAGTAGGCAGAGCTAGGGGAACACACACACATACCCAAGCACTTACATTTACATTTATATCTATACTAGAGGCCTGATGCACAAAATTCATGCAAGGGGCTTGGCCCATGGTGTCCTGCCTACTGATTGTTCCAGAAGGTTGTTCTTTTGTCCAGTCTAATTAGCATATTAGCTCTTTATTATATAGGATCTAGCTACATAGACTGAAAACCACGAGTTTCAGTCCACCAATACATCCAACTCTAATTCATCATCACGAGGCTTTTTCTAGTTTTCTCATGTTCCCTTCTCTGACAATAAATTTTGTTTTAAATCACTAGTTTTAATCATTTTTTTTAAAGTGAGATTCTTAGGGACAGGAGAGTAATTCCATACACTGCAATTTTCTAAGGGTGGATATTTAGGGCCTGCCTAAACCAATGAAATAGTATTTTTAACTAATCTTTGTTGTTGAAGGTATTACACATGTTCTCTTTTTTCTCCCATTGACTCCTTATTGCCTCACCTGTCTACCACTCCAGGCCTCAACCACCCTTTTGTCTGTGTCCATGGCTTATGCATATGTGCATACTAGCTGTCTCTTCCCACCCACCTACCCACTCCCACTTTTCCTTCCTCTGAAATTTCACAGTCTGTTCCATGCTTCTATGTCTCTAGATCTATTTTGTTCAACAGATTATTTTGTTCATTAGATTTAATATATACTAGGTGTACCATTAAAATCTGTGGTGAATTATGAGCTTCTAAAACCAAGCGAAACCATTGCTATCAACAACAAATAATCAATTTGAACCACGCTTTGATGGCGAAATGACCAGAATGGGTCAGAAGATATGGCAAAGTAATTTTGCTTCATGATGACGCACCATTAAACACTTCAAAAGCAGTTAAAGACACATTAAAAGATCTTGCCTGGGAAGTATTAACTCACCCACTGAATTCACTAGACCTTGCTCCTTCAGATTACCACTAGTTCCAATCTATGATACATGCATTTTCTGAACAGCACTTCAAAAAGTACGAAGAGGTGGAAAATTGGGTCTCTTAATGGTTTGTCTCAAAACAAAGAAAGTTTTATTAAGATGGTATCCAAAAATTATCTGAAAGATGAGGAAATGTGTAGCTAGTGATGGACATTACATTTAATAAAGCACTTTTGATGTTTCTCTTGAAATTAACATGTTTTCTTTAATTACAAAATCCGCTCTTATTAACCGGCGCACCTAGTATGTGATTTCAGGTGATACTTGTCCTTCTCTGATTGGCTTATTTTGCTCACCACAAGACTCTTCTGGTCTCTCCATATTGTCTTAAAAGGTAAGAGATCCTTCTTTCTTACTGCTGCATAGTATTCCATGGCATAAATGTACCACAGATTTTTTTTATCCACTCATCTACTGATGGGCAATTGGGCTGTTTTCAGATCTTAGCTATTGTAAATTGTGCTGCTATGAATGCATACATTCTTTCTGATTGGTGTTTCAGGATTCTTAGGATGTATTCCTAGAAGTGGGGTCACTGAGTCAAATGGCAGTCACATATTTATTATTTACTTTTTTGGTCACTCTCCGATAGATTGCCAATTTCCTGTCTCTACCCTCTACCTTAGAGGAAAGCCCTCCTCCACCTGCCTGGGCTTTAATCACCAGGCCAGGCCAAATTGTCTCACTCAGGGGAGTCACTTTGTTCCCACTGCTGCAGCTCCAACACTCAGTGACGAACAGCTCCCTCCCATCTGAGACTCACCATCCTACTCCAGCTCTGAGCTCCCTCTCTGGGCTGCCCACTCTCTACTGTCAGAACAGGTGGCTACCTGCTTTAGTTCACACAATGGCATTAGGTTTGAGTTGTTCAGCACAGGAAGAGTAGAAAGAAGGGAGACAAGCAATTTTAAATAGCAGGGGAAATAAGGAACATAGAAATTTCAATTCTAATTTGCTTGCCCTTCAAACAACTCCCTGGTATTTCTACACGTGTAGGAGCTAAAGAGCCTCAGTTGCCTTAATCTAGTGAAGCATGAAATAGCCATATGCCTTAATGGGCTTAATGGCTCATTTCAGGAACAGCAAAATACTACTTCGGTTTTTCTTAAAGGGGTGCTCCAATTGAAGAGGCTCACTCAGTGTATTAGTTACTACTTAAATTAGCTCCAACATTTTTCTTGAGTAATAGTTCAATGAATATTCTTGTAAGGAAAATCTGATAATTTTCCTAGGATAAAGTCCTAGAAATGAAATAAATTGCTGGTTCTAAGAGTGAATGTTTTCAAAAATATCATTGTTATGTCTATATTTATATCTATATCTAACCCTAAAATATATCAGTTTTACTATAAAATATATAAAAAAGTAAGCATGTAAAGAACCATCTCATAACAGAGAATTATATACCTATATGTTTATATGTCACATTTAAATATATTTATTCAGAACACATGGAACTGTGCCTCACACAGACTAGGCACCCAATACATTTGTGTGTGTGTATATACTAGTATATATATATATACACACATATAACATTTTGTATATGTCATATGTGATGGTATACATGCTCTGCAGACTCCGTCATTTTTAGCCCACAAACCCTCTGATCCCTATGCTATTATAATTTTGGCTCATTGGCTTCCAATTAGCCTTTCTTTCCAGCAACAATCACATTCTCTCTCTGGCGCAGGACTGCCCTCTGCTAACTGGGCGCTTCTTTGCCCGTGTGTTGAGATATTATGGATGCCTGCGTTTGCTACTTCCCTGAAAGCAGGCCTGCAACTAATGAGTGAGGGAGAGGGTGGGAAGCAGAACCTTTTGAGTCCTTTTGTGTTTGGTAGAGAGGACTCAATGCCTTGAACAGGGTGCTAGAGCTCCCTACAAGATTGCCCTAAAGCAATGGTCGGCAAACTGTGGCTCACAAGCCACATGCGGCTCCTTGGCCCCTTGAGTGTGGCTCTTCCACAAAATACCACGGTCTGGGCAAGTCTATTTTGAAGAAGTGGAGTTAGAAGAAGTTTAAATTTTAAAATTTGGCTCTCCAAAGAAATTTTAATTGTTGTACTGTTGATATTTGGCTCTGTTGACTAATGATTTTGCTGACCACTGCCCTAACGTGACCCTTGGTGACTGTTCAATATTGCACCCATGGTTGGCCCGACCCCAATTCCCTATTCCACTAGTTTTTCCTGAAAGCATTTTCACATGAATTTTTAGCTCTGTGTCTGCTTATAGGAGATTATTTAAGGCTGTTTTTGAACCTACCTTTTCCACATAAAATATTCCCTAGGAAATAGGTTAATATTTAGTGCAAATATTATTTAGTGCAAACTAGTCTGTCATAAAACTGTAACTCATTTAAAAATTGGAAACTATTGGATGATATTAATTTTAGTTATTCAGTGAACATCCTTATATCCAAAACTTGGTGTTTTTATAATTTCACTAGCATGTTTCTAGACATAAAATGTTGAGGCAAAATAATTATACTATTCAAATGTCTTTGATGAATAGTCTCCACCATTAACATAGCAATAATTGTTCAGTTGTGTGTAAATATTCCAAGATGCTACCAATGTCATCACAATTAGATGTTCTCCTATTAAAAATATTCACAATTTTTAAGTATTACATAGTATCTTATTATTGGACTTGTTTTATTATGTTATATATTTTTTGGCCATTTTTGTATTTTCTTCAGATACTGTTATTTAGATAATTGTTGCTTATTTTCCATCTTTTCATTGATTTAAAGGAGCTTTAAATTATTTAAAATAATTAATTAAATGTCCCTTGTATATGATGTAAATATTTTTACTTGCTCCTTTTTGGTTTTCTCTGCAATGTGAGACATAGATAAGGGAGTTAAATTTTTTAAATAGTGAAGTCTATCAACCTTGAGTGGTGCTTAAATAATCTCTTCCCCATCAAAATGGCATATAAATATTAACTCATGTATTTTTCAGATAGTTTTATAATTATTTTGGTATAGAGATGATATAAGTCTCTCCTTGGTCCCCAAATGGCCTAGTTTTTATGTCTGTTTATAATCTATCCTTTTCTTATTAATTTGAAATGACACTTTTATCATTTACTAAATCATAAACATACTCAAAGCTATTCCTGATGTCTTCTCTGCTTTAGTAATCCAGGGTCTTATCTAGTCCAGGTTTTAACTATTGCATATTTAAATATCTTTTGACATCTAATTAACTATTGCATATTTATAATATCTTTTGTCATGGCGGCCCAGCACTGACTGCTGAGTGGACTATGATCATGCTTGGACAGAGGCCGGGAGAGAAAAGCAGGGTCTGATCACAGCCCCTGTAGCAGTCAGTGCTGGGTCAGCATGGCAGAAGTCAGTCCTGAAGTCAATGAATGTAGGGTCAATTAACATTAAGTGAACATAGGGTCAATAAATATCTCTTTGAGAGAGGTTGAGAATTTAAAGTACAGTGTAGAGCAGTTACTTATATTATTTCACATAAAACTCTTTTCAACTAAGATATTTTTCTTTATTTAAAATGTATCTTTATTGTTGAAACTGTTACAGATGTCCCTTTGTTTTAGTTTTATTTTTTCCCTATTGATCTCCTCCACCCTGCACCCGCCCCTTCCAGGCCTTTGCCAGACTATTGTCTGTATCCATAGGCTATTCCTATCTAATACATAAAAATCTAGAAAGATTTAGAGACAATAAAATAAAAGATATGTCAGGTAAACACTGAACAGAAGAGCTGAAGTTGCTGCATGAATACTGGATACAGGCTTAAAGCCAAAACACAACTCATGAGATAAAGTTAGTCATTGTAACATAGCAAAAGGTTCCTCTCACTAAAGAGATAAGATGGTTCCCAATACTTATACACATAATAGAACAGTGTGGGGGTTCAGAATGAGCCTCACCAAGATGTGTCTCAGTGATATGCAGATTTTTGAGCTAAGGGCAATTTTAGCTTCAGGCTCAAGTGAAAATTCTGCCCCTCCCTTTAACTACCTAAAAAAAATTGAATTAGAGGCCTTGCCCATAATAACATATTATTCTATATAATAAAAGGCTAATATGCAAATCGACTGAACAGCAGAACGGCTGGTTGCTATGACACGCACAGACCACCAAGGGGCAGATGCTCAATAGAGGAGCTGTCTCATGGTGGTCAGTGTTCTCCCACAGGGGGAGCACCACTCAGCCAGAAGCCGGGCTCATGCTGGCTAGTCAGCAGCAGTGGTGGGAGCTTCTCCCATCTATGAGGTAGCACTAAGGATGTCCAACTAATGGCTTAGGCCCACTCCCTATGGACATCTCCTGAGGGCTTCCAGACTGCAAATGGGTACAGTCTGGGCTGAGGGACAACACCCCCTCTGAGTGCATGGATTTCATGCACTGGGCCTCTAGTAAGAATGTAAGAGGAAGAGAGTTAATAAACAACAATGCCAATAGATCACTAGTAAGAATTTTAAAAAACTAAAAAATGTAAGCATCCTGATAAAAAACAAAACAAAACAAAAAACTAATCAGCATTTATCTCAACCAGGCTGCTTTGTGATTAGAAATGGAATATTGTTCAACTTGAATTTCTGCCATTAGTAGGAAAGAGTCAAATCTTTTGAGATAGAATTATATTGTCTTTGGTCTAAATTGCAACTGAATAAATTGTCTGTGAATGAATTCAGTTCTCATCCCCATCCTGAAACTTTGATGGACTATACTGATTTGTCATCAGATGAATTACTGGTTCTATTTGACTTTGAAGTATATCACAAATATCTCTCTATTGCTCAGAAAGGAAATGTTAGCTGCTCTATATATTCTGCATTTTTTTTATATAGGGCATTTTATTTTGTAAACAAACTGTTATTGTAGATATGGTTAGTTATTCATTTCTGATATTTGATATTTGAAACGTAGATGGGAGTAGAAGCCACAGCCCTAGAAAGTGGCATTTTTCAGCCTAAAGCAGCTCCTGGCAGAAATTTCTATTACTATAACTGAATGAGATTAAGCATCACATTGAATTTGTATTTAGATAACCTTGTCACTTTCCATTACCTACTTCTAAACAGTTATGAATAAGTAAAACCCCCCACTGTCCTTCACGGATTTGTGCCAATGTCAGGGAAATAAGCACCGAATTGTGCCATTATCATATTGCCTTTGATAGTTCATGTATTCTAGTTAAAGAAGATTGATAAACTAGTCTGAGATTATTTTGTAGGATCAAAAATGATCACTGTGGTCCTATAGCTTAGAGTTCATTTCTCAATCCATTTAGACTTTGCAGATTTGAAAACTCCATTCTTCCAAATGAAACTATGCTCTTCTTAACTGCATAGTGTAGGTGCTTATGCTCAGCACAGGAGTCTTCAGCAGGCAGGGCAGTTGTGTGATAGACATGGAAGCTGTGGGAGAGACACTAAAGCTTATGTTATGGTCATGGACTTGACTATCACACAGCAATTACAATGATCAATCATGACACTCTTCTAAGAAGCTCTAGGATTATGCTTTGAAAAATCACTTTTCTGACAGCATACATAACAGATATAATAATCACAATTCTCTGAATATTAAGAATAACCATAGTATCTCCAAAAATAATTGTAAAATAAGACAGTGGTTTTTTTGTTGTTTGTTTGTGTGTGTGTGTGTTTCTTTCTTTCTTCCTTCCTTCCTTCCTTCCTTTCTTTTTTTCTTTTTTTTTTTTTTGCATGCTAGCTAAATCAGAGATTGTCAATCTACAGACTACAGATCAAATCCCAATGTTTGTCTGTATGACCCATAAGCTACAAGTGGTTTGTTCATTTTTAAATGGTTGGAACATTTCAATGTACATGAAATTTCTATGAAACTCAAATCCCACTGTCCACAGCTAAAGTTTTACGGGCACTCAGCCATGCTCATTTGCCTGTGTATTGTCTAAGGCTGTCTTCAGGCTATGCACTCAGAGGTTCTGAGCAGCTGCTGAATCAGTCTAAATAAAGAACACGCTCTGCAATGGTCCCCATCAAAGCTTTGCCAAGAGGCACCACCTATCACCGCTGTCTGTGTCTCCATGATGAGTTGAACCACAGGCTGTGCCAGCTGGGTGGCTAATTAATCACAGGGGTCCCTTTGTGTTCTGACAACTCAGAAAATGTCACCAGGTTCTGCTACCTTGTGGCCCACGTGTTCCCCAGGGGGAACTATATCTGCTGTGGGGGCAGATTTAATAGTGGTTGTTATCATCAGGAACTGTCTGTAAGCCCTTTTTCTCATGGCCAAACCATTTGTTACCAGTAATCAATAGTATTTAAGGTCAAGATCCTCACAGTGAGTGGTCCCTGCCCCCTTCTGTGTGGGTATACATTCCAAGACCCCCAGTGGATGCCTGAAATAGAAAATGGTACTAAATCTATGCACCGATGATAAAGTTTAATTTATAAATGAGGCACAGTAAGACATTGATAACAGTAACTAACATCAAAATTGAATAATTATAATGATATCAGCAGCCCAGTGCACAAATTCATGCACCTTGAAAGGAACTGTGGGCAATGAGGCTGCAGTGGGCACAGGGGCGGGTCTCGGCCCATTCTCCATGCTCCCACCTGGCCCCTTCCACCGTGGCCCCTGGTCCCCTGTCTGTAGGCAGTCTCACTCCTGCCACTACCACTCCGAGGTGCTGATGGTGCTGGCCCCACTTACACCCAATGATGATGTGGAGGAATTGGGGTCGTGCCAGCAGCAGGTGCAGGTGGGGCTGGCACCCATCAGCAGATGCAAGTGGTGGATGCTGCCTCATCGCCCCTCAGGAGCAGGGGGAGGTAGAGAGAAGCCCTCAGGGGAGATTGGGGCTAGCAGCTGTTGCTTGTACCTGCTGATGGTGCTGAGCAATCAGGCCGGGTGCCGAACACTGGCAGTATATGTGAATGGGGATGGCAAACAAGTGCGAGTGCCAGGAAGGACCATTGCTCATGGAGCAAAGCATTTTCAGTAACCACCAGAAGATCACCCTGATGACAGCAACTGGTGCCTTGCCTTGGTCTGGTGACCCCACTCACCTGCTCCACCATCCTGCTGCAGCCAATGCCTGCCATGTTCCTCACTCTGCCACCTGCTGCCGATGCTTGCCTGGTGGTCAGTGCATGTCATAGAGACCAGTTTTTTGGTTGTTCACTTGTTCAATTGTTCTGCTGTTAGACTAGAGGCCTGGTGCATGAAATTCGTGCTTGGCAGGGGTGAAGGTCCTTCAGCCCAACCTGCACCCTCTCCAATCTGAGATCCTTCAGGGGATGTCCAACTGCCAGCACTTGGACATCCCTCTCACAATCTGGGACCTTTGGCTCCTAACCGCTCACCTGCCTGCCTGCCTGATTCTCCATAACCACTCTACCTGCCTGTTGATTGGCCCGAACTGCTCTCCCCTGCCAGCCTAATCCCTCTAACTGCTCTTTCCTATTGGCCTGATTACCCAAACTGCTCTCCCCTGCCAGCCAAATCACCCCTAACTGTTCTTCCATGCTGGCCTGACCACTCCTGGCTGCTCTCCCCTGCTGGTGTGTTGCCCCTAACTGCCTCTGCCTCAGCCCCTGCCACTGTGGCTTTGTCTGGAAGGATGACTGGAAGGATGTCATGAAGATGTCCGGTCTATTCAATCTAATTAGCATATTCCCCTTTTATTAGTATAGATATTATAATAAAAGTTATGTAAATATGGTCTCTCTTTCTTATTGTATTGTACTCATCCTTCTTCATCTTTTGATGATGTGAGATGATAAAATGCCTTATTAAGTTGACAACTTTCACCTTTTCAATTAAAAGAAGCATTTAAGCTGGCCAGTGTGGCTCAGTGGTTGAGTGCTGACCTATGAACCAGGAGGTCATGGTTCGATTCCTAGTCAGGGCACATGCCTGGGTTGCCGGTTTGGTCTCCAGTGTGGGGAGTGCAGGAGACAGCCAATCAATGATTCTCTCTTGTTATTGCTGTTTATATCTCTCTCTTCCTCTCCCTTCCTCTCTGAAATCAATAAAAATATATTTAAAATAAATAAATAAATAAAAGAAGCATTTAAGGGCTTCTCTTTGGCGTATCAGAATTGCCAGCTCACCATTCTTGAACTTTGGGCCATTATTAAGTAAAATAAAGGTTACTTGAACATAAGCACTTTGGTATCTGGACAGTTTCCTGCTAACAGAAATGGTTATTAAGTGCCTAAAGGAGGGAAGCATATACAGTGTAGATCCACTGGACAAAGGGGTGAATCATGTCCCGGGAGGGACAGAACAGGACAGGGCAAGATTTAATGATGCTATTCAGAATAGCACACAATTTAATACTAAGGAATTGTTTTATTTCTGGAATTTTCCATTTAATATTTTCAAACTATGATTGAATGGATGCCTGGAACTTCTGAAAGTAAAACCATAGAAAGAGAAACTGCAGATAAGGGCTTGCTACTGTATTTGCATCTGCTTTAGAAAGTAGGTGCTCTGACTCACTAATATTTCCTCAGATTTGCAGGTGCCTAGCACAATAGGTTAACAAGGGGTACAGGGGCAGGCTAAATAGCCATCTCAGATGGTGGATAAAGAAAATTTGAATTTATTTAAGAAATGGGGATGAGGGATGGGATATCCAAAGGGAAGGGATGCACAGCATGGAGCCAAGGGGACATTGGATCAAAGAGAGCAGCACCCAGGAGCTAAAGTTTCATTCTTGTCTGTAGTCTCTGGCGAGAGACTTTTGTGGTCAGTGGGTTTGGGGGCTGAGGTGGTGAGCTTGGAATGTGGATGGAATGCAGTTGTCTTCCAGACAGTTTCAGTTCCTTTTTGGTCTGACTCCTAGTGTTCAGCAAGCTTTTTCCTGGTCATTTTTTTTCTCCTGTGGCAGGAAGCTTACAAATGGCCATTAAATATTGCATTGCCCTATAGTTCTAACGTGCAAGCATACATCTCATGGTGGTTTCGCCATTGCACAGGTGCAGTGAATCTTGGTCCAGTGCTCATCCCATTGATACATTCAGCTAGCCTTAGGTTCATTCTCCATCTCACGTAACCCATAGACTGGCCTAAAGGGAATTAAGTTGGACAGAGATAAAAATATGCCTGGGCTGTGACACACTGTGATATTGTGATTTATAAGAAAATACATATTTCCTCTTTATCCTGTTTCTGGTACAAAGCTTCTAAAACTTTTAGAATTTCCTAAGCCATGAGAGAGATAAAGGTGTTTTTGTTATGCTAATGAGGTAAATTTTGGAAAGCACCTAAGGATGGGCTTGTTGCCAGGGAAATCAACCATGAGTACAGGGCTTTCCTTGGAGACAGTGAATGGAGGTTGAATTCATCTCCAATGGCCTTTGAGTCAATCTGTCATACCTATGAATGAAGCCTCCTTAAATATCTAAAGGACTGGATTAGGGGAGCTTCCTGTTGATAAACACTTGGAGACATGGGGGGAATGGGGAGCTCAGCGACAGCATGGGAGCTCCATGCCCTTTTTCTGAACCTTACTGTCTGCAGTTTTTTGTTTTTTTTTTTTTTTCCTGGCTGTTCCTGAGGTGTAGCTTTTCATAATAAAATGGTGATCTAAATAGTAAGGAAAATGTTTCTCTGAGTTCTGTGAGCAAGTTAATTGAACTCAAGGAGGCGTCCTTGGACTGTCCAATTCATAGCCAGTTGGTCAAAAGCCCAGGTGATGACATGAGCTTGGAATTGGCAACTAAAGTGGAGGGCGGTTTTGTAGAACTGAGCCCTGAACTTGTGGAATCTAATGCTATCTTCAGATAGAGAATGCCAGAACTGAGTTGAATTGTAGGACACCCAGCTGGTATCTCCAAGGATTGCTTGGTGGTATAGGAGACTCCCTACCTCCACATATTGCACTTTGGTGATCAGAACCACCTTGAATACACAGTAATCCCTGAGAAACAACTTCTGGGTTCTCCACAATTGAGATGTAGATGACAAGAGCACAACACACAAAAATTCATGGGGAAAATTAAAAAAGAGGGCATCCCGTTTCTTTTCCTCTGATGACTATCAAATTCTTGGCAGTGTTAATGCTCCTATTTTGATAGATTCTATGACTATATAAAATTTTATAAAGTTCAGATAAGAGACGGAAGTAACACCCCTACCCCCTACCCCAGACAAACATCTTCCCAACACAGTGCAAAAAAGGAGCTCTGTGGGATCCACATAGCTTTGGCTTAATTTTCATGGTAGAGAGCTCTAGACCTGCCAAGAAAGTCCCTTTGTTTTGCCATCTTTAGTTACTAGATCTCCCTCCCACCCCATTATATTTTTTCCTGTTTTTTGCAGTCATAAAATAACAGGGTTAAGCGTAGTCCCTTTTCTATTGCAAGACACATTATCATACAGAAGGCAATTATTATGGTTCTCTCAGCTTCCACTTTCAAGTTAGGTATTCTTGAGCTATTCCTAGCAAAGCCCTCTTTTCAGATGCTCTGCAGCTGGACTGCCCTCCTTTGGACACACAGTCAGATTTAGTAAGGACAGCTCCGAACAGAAATCCCTTGTACACTGATTAGGCTAGGGTTCTTTAGAGAGACCATTGAATATCTTGCTAAGTTACACACCTTTTCAGCACCTGTTTTTGGTTGTTGTTGTCGTTGCTTGTTTTTTGGCAAAACATTAAAACGGAACACAAAGATCAGTCAAGCTGGTGCCTTTTGGGCACAGAATTTTTCTCCTGAGCCCTTTCTTAGTTTATAGAGAAACCTGTAAGGATGCTGAACTCACTCTTTCACTGTTTCACAAAAACATGGTGCAAAGTAACCTAGGTGAAAACAAAATCCTTCTTTTCAAGCTGCCTTAACTGTGTGGCACATTTTGTGTAAGAAGATAGATTAAAGAACTGAAGTTTGTTTGCAATATTTAGAATGGAAGAGGCAAACACTGACAAATACAACCAGATTATGGTGTACTGATTTCCAGAAAAGTTACTATGGAACGTGTACAGGGACTAACACTCCACTGACTTGATTATGCATCTTTATTTGGAGCTGGGAAATGAAGACAAACAGCAACCACTTTGTTATTTCTAAACTGATCTCGATTTGGAAAATATTGTAAATATCACCAAAGGAAAGAACCTAATATTTAAAACAGAATAAGGGAAGTTAAAAATACACATGGGAAATAATAAGGTGCAGTTTAGCCTGGATAATTCCAGTTAGTAGATCTAGGAACCAGCAATCCAGATCAGTTGATCAGGAAGGGAAATGCTTAGAAAGCCATGAGCAATCGTGCTGGGGAAAAAACCCTTAGATTGCACAATAGATAGGAGTTTGCAATTGGAGAGCTGGCAAATCCGGTGTGACTTCAGCTATAACCAAGGAATTATTATGCCCTGAGGTGTAATCTTTCCGTCTGTCATACCAATGAAGCGGGAGAATTCTAAGTAGACAGAAATAAACTCTATGACATTCAGTGTGCCTCAATGTCATAAAGATGTGATAACATTTGAGGGATTCAAGAACTTGAATATCAGAGGAAGAAAAGAATTCACTTAGAAAATATGTGCAAGAAATGGAGTCTACGTGAATATTCTCACCTCATACTTTATGTGCAGTGAAAAAAAAGTAGTGAGAATATTTTTCAGGGATGTCTCTCCAAGAGCACAATATTATGTGAATTGTTTAATTGCATGCAAATGACAGATTCAGACTCAGAGCCTAAGTGATTTGCATTCCTATCTCTAGAATGTGAGTCTACCACTTGAAAATATTGGAAAGATGTAAACAGGAAGGAGGGAAGTGGGCTGATTCTGTGTATCGGCAGAATCAGAGTTTGAAATTCAAAAATGGCATCCTATTGAGAATGCATGTGTTTCACGATAAGTGGTTTCAGTATCCTGCCTTTTTTCAAATAAATAGCAGATTATTTCTGTTTTCTTTAATATCACTAGGCGCATTTTGCAAGACAGATGGCCTTGATGGCCCACGACACCAATATTCTAAATTCCCTGCCCAACTGTAACAATAATGTCCTTTCAAATTTAATAACACCTGTCACCCAGGGGACTCATGACCCTTCTCGAGTTTCATTATATGCAACATTTCATTAGCTTGGTTGTCTCTTTTGTTACTCTCTGGAAGGAAAGAATCGTATTAGGGGTGTGCAAATTGGCTGATATTATGATTTAAATTAGTTAATTTTTAAAAAATTTGTGTAATAATTGGACTCACTATTCCCCACACATTGATTCATGGTGTAATTACTATATTTTAATCTTTTACTGAATTGTGTCTTGACAATTAGTGTATTTAAAGAAGGTGAACTCTAAATGTGCTTTTCTCTTTCAACATAAACAAAAAGTAATGTCTTTTATATATTTACTAGAAGCCCAATGCATGAAATTCATGCAAAAATAGACCTTCTTTTCCTGGGCTGCCAGCACTGGCTTCCCTCTGGCACCCAGGATCCGGGCTTCCCTCGCAGCCCTGACATTGTCTGGAAGGTCATCGGGAAGGACTCCCGGAAGGATATCTGGGTCTAATTAGTATGTTACACTTCTATTATTATAGATAACGGACATGGAATGTTTCTCATAAACTCTGTTAATTTACAGAGGAATCGAAAGGACTTTAAACTTACTCTTTTATTATTTATGAAAACATGGTTAACTTCATGAAATGTTATCTTTTTGGAATTGAGAGCCAAAGGAAAGAGGGCTACTTAGATTACTCACTTGGAGATATTTGATGGGCTGCAGGTCTCTGACTTCACTGAACAAAAATATTACTCCTGCAGGATACAGAGGGCAATTTCGTCTACACACCACAATTACTTTTTATTATATGTACTTTTTCTGTTCCCCTGTCACCTCCTACAGCCTACATCATCCTTCCTCCAAACACTCCAAGGTTTATTCCTTCTTATGTTTAGGATAGCCCATAATTGGAGAATGAATATAATATTACTGGTTAGTATTTGTTTTCAACAGAACAAACACCTACTTATTTTCCACCTATATGAATAATAATAAGTTCTCAGAGCCTTAAATGTTCACATGTTGTGTGATTTATCTAAGGTAGTTAACCAACTGGTTGAATCAGTCATTTCATTGAAAGCATGAAAAGTGACCTTCAGGCTTTGGTTGTTTTTGTCACTTTTACACACCCAATTTGGTGAACAGAGTGTTATTGAACAAGGTTTTTGGCAGCCTGGACTAGATTTTTCTCTCCTTAACAGTTCCACAATAATAGCAACCAACCAACCAACCAACCAACCGAATAAACAACAACAACAAAAGAGTAGCAAACATGTGCATGCAGTTCCCGTGCCAGGAATAGTGAACGAGCACTCTGCTCATTTTAATTTAGGGGAACTCTAAAATGGGAATGGGAACTTACAGAGAACTTCAGAAATATATCCAAGGCATGTAGACACTCCATGGAGCCAGGGGTATTCAGAATGCCGTGTTATATCAACCACGGAAAGAACATTAACCTAAGTGCCCCAAAGGGCTGCACAGTTCTCAGGACCCAGTGCAGAACAAAAGGAGTGGTCCTTGTTTAAAAGAGATCAATAATTTCATGGCAGTAACAGCAGAGCATGAAACCAAGTGTCAGGTCCTTCTAAGTATGTATGTAGCTCTGGACTACAGCTTCTGTCACCCTCCACAGTCACCTCTGCTATAGGCCTCCGCTTCCTTTTTAGAAATTGAAGTGTTGACCTGCAGTGAGGCACCGTAATTTTCATTGGTTCTGTGTTGGTAAGTGCTCCCTCTCTGGATCCCACGTCTGTCATTGATTGGAGGAAGGAGCCAGCGGTCATAGGTTGCAAGACACACACACACACATACCCCCATGCATTTTCCTCAATTAGCTGTATAACCAGGAGTCACTTATGTCAAGGACCAAATGGAGGTGGTCAACACAGGTACATGAAAGAAACTTAACCTAACTTTACAGGAACTTACAGTTCTCAGAAGCCAGTAGAGGACACCAGCCAATTCCCAAACACCAAGTCTGTTTACACCATTTCTGTTCTCCTGACTGAGCTGCCCTGATCCACAAAAGAGAGAAGACCACTTAGCAATCAATCAGCTGAAAAAGCCATATAACTTCTTTTTTTTTTTTTTAAAGATCCTAACCTGAGGATATGTTTATTGATTTTAGAGAGAGAGGAAAGGAGAAAAACATGGATGTGTATTTATCCTATAAAAATCCCTTAGCCTATGAGCAACGTGAAATTTATTATTTCTGGAGCCTTAAGTAACTGAGTTGCTTGCAATAAATGCATCTTTAAAAGCATTTTTCTGCTTTGTTTATTTTGTAACAGAGCTTGGTTGTTGCTGTTTTTTAAAGATGACAATAATAATAAAACCTTACCTTATCCATAAACACCCTTTTCCTGGAGACAACGATTTTTTTGTTAGTTTTTTAAAACTGTTGACACTATTACAATGCCCCCTTTTTTCTCATCTTTGCCCACCTCCACTCAGCTACCATTCCTCCCTTGGACTTCACCATACTGTTGTCTGTGGCCATGGGCTATGCATATATGTTCTTTGGCTAATCCCTTCACTTTCTTTTATTCAATCTTCCCAATCCCCACAGACTTTGGTTTTTGACTCATCAAATACTTGACTAGCTTTATTCATTTAGATAAAATTTGATTACATGGTTATATTGTATCTTGTATTCATATTGCCCCCCCCCTCAAATTGCCAAGGCTGATCCTTTCATTGTGTGCATGTATACACACACACACACACACACACACACACACACACACATACCCCCATGCATTTTTCTTAATGTATATTGCTACTATCAAAATGCGTCTCCCGAAGTATGAAGATCTGCACCTATCTGAGGAAGATGAGACTCATGAAATAGCTATGCTGGTAGATCATCTATAGGAGCTTATAAATCATTTATTCCAGAGATTCCAATGGTTTATATTTTCAGGAACACTAATGACAGAAAGCTGGTTGTTTTATATTCATATTTATTTCTTAACTAGAGGTTTGGTGTACAAAATTCTTGCATGGGGAGGGAGGTGAGTCTCTCAGCCCAGCCTGCACCCTCCCTCTCTAATTCGGGACCCTTCGGGGGATGTCTGACTGCCTCTTGCAACCTATGACCGCTGGCTCCTAACTGCTTGCCTAATTGCCCCTAACTGCTCCCCTACTGGCCTAATCACGCCTAACTGCTCCCTTGCTGAATGATCACCCCTAACAGCCTTTGCCTGGCACCGCACCTAGGACTCAGGATTCCCTCCTCCAGCCAGTAGTAGGCATCCAGGACCTAGGCTTCCCTTACTCTGGATGGCCACAGGCATCCAGGACCCCAGCCAGCTTTGCCCAGGCCGGCTGCAGCTGCAGGGGACCATGGGCAGGTGGCTTTGCCTGGGCTGCAGCTGCAGGTGCCTACAACCATGGGGTGGGTTGCTTGTCCCTCTCCCGGGCCACAGCCTGGCTGGTCCCATTTCCTCTCTTGTGAGCTTATTTGTGCTTGGCTGGTCCCCATTCCTCTCTCCCCAGTGTTGAGTGTCTGAGCTGTTAAGGTGTGATGGCATGAGGGCATGATGGCCATTTATATATTAGCTCTTTATTATATAGGATTTTTACAATAAAAATTTTTTATTTATTTTTTCCTTATTTTGTATTTTTCTGAGAAATGAAATTTATAATTTTCCTCAGGAAAAATAATTAGTTTATTTAAATTGAATAGTTGTGTTTGTGCCTGACATCCAATTCAGACCTCATATGCAAGATGTTTAAAAATGACAATTGCTCCAGATTGTTTGCTTTTTACTTCATTTTTCAGAATCATGAGTCCTCCATCTGTCCTTTAAACTAACACTTCAGGATACCTGCTATCAGTATAACTGAAACACTTACTACATAGCTTAATTGCTACTGTCATCAGTGCTATTACAAGGAGTGTTATTTTGTGCTAAGATTTCTTTGGATATTTTACTTTATTTCTTATTCTGTTAAAGTAAGAAATTATTGAGTATTTTACCTATTTATTCTTCATCTGTGTTCCTCCCTACACCTACTTAAATCTACTCATGTTTATTCTGTACCAGAAATGTTAATTACAGAAGTAGCTAATTTTGATTGACAAACTTCACGATATCCAAATACTCAAATTAGAATTAATTCCACAAAAGAATGTATTTGTGCCCTGGCTCAGTAGCTCAGTTGGTTAGAGCATCATCCAGACATACAAAGGTTTTGGGTCCAACCCCTGGTCAGGGCACATACAAGAATCAACCAATGAATGCATTAATAGGTGGAACAACAAATCAATATTTCTCTCTCTCTCTCTCTCTCTCTCTCTCTCTCTCTCTCTCGTCAGTCAATAAAATTTTCTTAAAGAATGTATTTGAATAACAAACAAAACTCCCAAATGATTCTAAATGAGTTATTTTTATAATAAAAACAACTGGTGAAACTTATTTCACCTTGATAATGGACTATATTTCGATGTAATACTGACAAAAGCTCATGTTTGCCAGCGACAGGATATCCTTATTACTGACCGTGGCAGCCAGCCACCAAGATGGAATATGGTCCCTCACAGAACAACCTTCTCTCTCTCTCTCTCTCTCTCTCTCTCTCTCTCTCTCTCTCTCTCTCTCTCTCTCTCTCTCCCTCTCTCTCTTTTTCTTTTTCACCTTTACCCTCTCTCTTTCTCTCTCTCTTATTTTTCCTCTCACTCTTTTAGACCCATGGTTGGCAAACTGCAGCTTTCTAGCCACATGTGGCTCTTTGGTCCCTTGAGTGTGGCTCTTCCACAAAATACCATGGCCTGGACAAGTCTATTTTGAAGAAGTGGCACTAGAAGAAGCTTAAGTTTAAAAAATTTGGCTCTCAAAAGAAATTTCAATAGTTGTACTGTTGATATTTGGCTCTGTTGACTAATGAGTTTGCCGACCACTGTCTTAGACCACCTGGTCTGGTGGAAGCCAGCTGCTATGTTGTAAGTACACTCTGGCAGCACAGGGTGAGACTTCCGTGACAAGAAGCAGAGGTCCTTGCCAATGCTAGTGAGGAGCCAAGGCCTCTTCAGGACCATGCGAGTGGGTTTAGAAGCACATCCTAAGCCTAGTGGAGACCTGAGAGGACTGCTGTCTCAGCTGACAGTTTGACTGCAACCTCCTGAGAGGGCCTGAACCAGGCACCTGCTTAAACCACTGCTGAATTTAGCTATGTGAGAAAACAAATGTTGTTTGGAGCTGCTGAGATTTAAGGCTAATTTGTTACATGGCAATAAATAACTATAATGACCAACTAAAATAAAGAGAATATAACTGTGAACATAAAATAAAGAGAATAAAATTATATCCAGAGGTAACTGTCATAGTGTACAGTTTCCTTTTATGTTCTTTAGAGTTGTTTTTGTTATTAGGAAATGATTAAAGCAAGAATGAATAAATTGACAAAGAAATAATTGTATTGATGGCTTAGACATAATTTTCTCCACTACACCAAAGATCACCTGCCAGTTTTTTGTTTTTGATTTTTAATAAAAATATATTTTATTGATTTTTTTAAAGAAAGTAAGGAAGAGGGATAGAGAGCTAGAAACATTGGCCAGTTATCTCCTGCACACCCCCTGGTGCCTGCAATCAATGTATATGCCCTTGACCGAAATTGAACCTGGGACCTTCCAGTCCGCAGGCTGACACTCTATCCACCAAACCAAACGGGTTTCAGCATCACCTGCCAGTTTTTTAAAGCCTCCTTTCATCTGGCCCTGTCCTACCCTGTTTCCCCCAAAATAAAACATCCTCTGAAAATAAGTCCTACTTACAGGTTTCCTTCTGAGTGAAATATAAGGCATCCCCCCCGAAAATAAGGCCCCCCCAGGCTCTGTCTCAGAGTGAAAACTAATTTACTGTAAACTGGTCACTAGGGCCGCCCTGACTGGTGTCTAGCAGCCAGTGAAGTTCCCCAGAGTCCTGACATCACTGCTGTGTGGAGGTGGAGCGGAGGTCAGAGTGAGCGGTGAGCGCAGGGCAGGAGAGAGGAGACTTTCGCAGATGCGTGTAGAAGAACAGGAGGATTAGAGCGGATGGGACAGGCGAAGGTGGTGAGTGCTGGTCTGTCTCTGGTGACACTACCTAATGCTCTCGGATGCCCTCATGATGACTGAAGGTTCTCAGTCAGTGGCAGACCCTGCTCCAGCCCAGATCCAGGCCCCAACAAGCCCAGTGACAGTCCCCAGGCAGGTCCCCGGGGGTAAATGTCTGATAAAGGGGTAGAGAGGATGTCTGGTGAAGGTGTTCAGTGGCACAGGGGTGGGGGGAAGGGGATCACTTAAAATGACACAGGAGGATCAGAAGGGGCAATCAAAATGAAGGAGGATCAAAAGGGGTTACTAAAATGGTAATTCCCCCCTCTGATTCTCCTGTGCCATTTTGATCCCCCCCTCTGATCCCCCCTGTGTCATTTTAAGTGATCCCTCTCCCCCACCTTGATACCCCAATTCATTTTTTTTACCCCTAGAAATGAGTGCAAAAAGAAAAAGCTACTCCGTGGAGTACAAGAAAGGAATCGTAGAAGACTCGTGGGGCCAAAATCTTACTGCTTTCTGCAAAGAGAAGATGTTGAGTATCTGATTGGTCTGAAAATGGTGAGCAGAGTATGGTAACCTCATTGAACAAGTGGACAAGGGAAATGCTAAAAAGCGCAAGTGTGGATCAGGTCGGCAACCATTATTTTCCTAGCTAGAAGACCTGATCTGTGAATGGGTTGTTGACAGGAGAGCAGAGGCTTTGGTTGTGAATAGGGCTCAGATTCAGGAATTTGCCCTTGCAATGGCACCACAGTTTGACATAGCCCCTGAAGATTTCAAAGCATCACAACACTGGCTGGATAATTTCCTTCAGCAAAGTGAACTGTCTTTAAGAAGATCTACAACATTGTTTAGGTTGGAAGTTACTCAAGTTATTAAGCAAACACTTGCATTCAAGTCCTTAATTGATGATGCTAACTTCTCTAAATGTAATCTTTCCAACATGATTGCTATGGATGAAATTGCAGTATTTATGGGCAAATCATCTCAAACAACAATTGAACAGCATTGAACAGCAGGGTGCCTCCTTAGTGTACATTTCCTCCACTGCTTACGAAAGTGCATGTGTTTCCTATATTTTGGCAATTTATCTGGATGGCACTAAAATCCCACCTTTAATCATTTCTAAGGGCAAGAGGGAAAAGAGTGAATGTGTTTTGGGCGTTTTTATTCTTGAAACTGAAAAAGCCTGGGCCACACAAGCAGTTATAAGGAATTAGGTCGATTTAATGCTGCCGCTTGTTATGCGAGGGAGCCAAAGAGGTCTGCTAGTCTGGGATGCAGCCAGTCCTCACCATGCTAAAGACATGAAGACATTTCTTCACGAAAGAAAAATAGATCAGATAACGATTCCCGCAGGAATGACAGCCTATCTCCAGACTCTTGATATTGCAATAAAAAAGCCATTCAAAGACAATTTACACATAGAAATTAATGACTACATTGAAAATAGAATGGAGAGAAATCAGCGTGGAAACTTTGTGAAACCTAAACTGCAAGAAGTTGTGACTTGAGTGAAGAATTCATGGGAGAAAATCACTGACAGTTGCATTGCAAATGTAGTGCGAGCAGGCTACCTTGACAAGAAGTACTCATTTAAAGACAGTGCTATTGCTAAACATGAGAGATTTGGTCCACTGATTCTGAAAGAAATGGAGTCACAAGAAATTCACCAGGAAATTTAGGAATTGGATTGTTATGATGATGTTCCAGAAGATGATGACATGATTGTCATTGAATAAATGAGTAAATTCTTGATACTGTAGGATTTACAGTTTGTCTGGTTTGTGTTGACAACTACCGTACTACCGTACCATATACAGGTAATAATTTTCCTTTATTTTCATTTAACAATAAATGTGTACTGTATTCTTCTTCATGGAAAAATAAGACATCCCCTGAAAATAAAACCTAGCGCATCTTTGGGAGCAAAAATTAATATAAGACAGTCTTATTTTTTGGGAAACAGGGTACCTGTTTAACTATTTTCCACCACTTCTTAGCAAGTCTAGGGACTAGCCAGACATTCTATTCCAGGAAGGCAATAAATCTTCAGAGATACCATGTTCTCAGTCCTTCATCCACCATATGAAATCCCAACTCTCCTTCAAAGCACTGTTCCCACGTCATCTTGTTCACCTGATGGAGAGCCCCCCTTCTTTGGACTACGTTACTCCATTTTGCACCCATTGCAAATCTGGCTAGTTTATATACCTTTCATTTAAAATGTGACAATTTGACTTCTCTTTCAGAGGATAGATTCTAAAAATACAAGGATTCTAAGAGCAGCTAGCTCAGCACTAAATACATTTGATTCACATAATTAAATTCTGGTGGGTTAAAAGATGCATTATGACCAAACAATAAACACATACTGATAGTGCCTTATGATTTACCAGTAACTTTCCTAAACATTATCTCATTACAATTCATTCAGCTAGGACCAGTGTGATGGGCTGAGTTGCGTACCCCTCTCCATTTATACGATGAAACGTAACCCTCAGATTGTGACTGAATTTGGAGACAGGCTCTTTAAAAAAGATAATTAAGGTAAAATGAGGTCATCTGGGTGGGCCTTAATCCAGCACAACTCACGTCCAAAGAGGAGAATCTCTGGACAGACACACACATGTGAGGACACAGGAGAAGAATATCATCCACAAGGCAAGGAGAGAGGCTTCGGAGGGACACCACGAGCTCGGATTTCTCTCCTCCTGAAAATAAATTTTGTTGTTTAAGCCCTTGTTGCCCTGGCAAATTAACACAGATGTTTCCATAGATGCGAGGCCACGAGGTTGATACCTACTCAATGAGGAGCATTGACACCTGAGACCCCCGCCCAGCACTGCCAACTCTGTCTGAGCCTTGGGCATGTATGCACTTCGATCTTTATGAATAGAAGTTTATTGAGTGTGTTTTGTCTTTATTTTCTTGACTTTAGGTTAACAGGTTCACCTTACAAGTCTTTTTTAAAATTAAGTTGATCAAGTCAATGAGGCCCAACCATAAAACCTTACTACTTGCTTTATTCATAATGAAATAAACTCAGATTTAAAATAAGCTTATGTTGTAGTAGCCAGTTATCTTTGAGGACAGCAGAGTTGAAAAAGATACACTGCATGCATGCTTTTCATGTAAAAAATGTATATGTAATATTTTTAGCATCTTCCACAAAGCTCCTAATTCTAACCACTATTCCAGTGCAGATTTATAAAAAGCGATCTATGTGGAACATTAGGAAGATGAAGTGGCATGCATAATGTCTGGTATTTGCTTTCAATGTGTGTGTATAGGGGGGCAGATGAATTAATACTGGAGAATGTTAATAGTTCAAAGTGAATAATGAGAACATGGACTTTGTTTTACTGTTGTGTATTGTTTGTGTAGCAGATATGGGGAGACAGAGATATAAAGATATAGAGAAGCAGAGATAGAGCTAGAGAGCAAAAACAGAATACCGTATGACTAGGCAGTCAGGGGCTACCTGTTAAATAGGAGAGTGGGCTTGGAACTTGAGGCAGGGAGAGCCTCTGGCACTAACTTTGAAGCCACTGTGGAATCTCTGCAGCACAGTAAAGAAGAGCCTCCTCTGTTTTAAAAGGCCAAGAGTGGGGCAGGCAAGTCTGTTCCACTTGACCTGCAATTGATGGCAAATGATGCTATATATATTTTTTTTTATTGTGGGAGCAGATGATTCTCTTCCTATTGTCAGTTTGTAAGAAATATCTTCTATCTCATTCATTTGTGAATTCATTAATTTTTTAAAAAATATATTCAACAACTAATATTGCCAGGCACTGAGGCCAATAACCTGGATATTATGAATTATTAAGGTGATTTCCATCTAGTGAGATGCACAAGGAAATACACAATTTCTACATAAAATAATCTGAGAAGAAATTACTTTCTGCTGAACTTGGAATAAGGTAAGAGGAAATCTTTATACTACCAGTGCAGTTGTATCAGTGAGCTATGCCATAACAATTCTGAGTAATAAATGACTCTGAACTGTAATGACTTAAACTAATTATCACGTATTTAGCTCATGAGTGGACAGGTTGGTGATTTAGGCAGGACTCCGTTGGGTGTTGTTTCTGGTTTCAGGTTGCTTTGCTTATGTGTGAAGTCAAATGCCTGTGGCCGATCCAGGATGGCCTCAGCAGGATCCACTCCACATGCCTCCAGGAGACACAGGCTCCTGGTGTTGGAGACTCAACACACTGAGCTTTTCAAACCCCTGCATTAGCCAAATAAGTCATGTGGCCAAACCAAACCTGGGGTAAAGCCAACTGGCCACCATGGTGGTTCTCTCATTAGCTCCCAATATAGACAAAGATATTCAATCAAGGTATTCATTCAATGGATGGGTACTTTTTAGTATCCCAATAAAGCAGCCACAGATCTAAGGAGCTGGGTGCTACTGCTTTATTCAGGACAGCCCAGGATGTATCATTTAAGCTGCAGTATCTCCCTGGGAGGTTCTAATAGTCTACTGTTTTGGGATGACTTCCCTTTTGCCACCATCCCTCCCCAATTTTGGGTTCAGCTGCATATCAGGTCAGGAGAACCAGAGTTCCACCGTGCAGATGGGGGTGAGGACAGGGGCCAGCAAGGGCCATGTCACAGCTTCCTAGGTTCCAATGACTAACTCAGCCTATAGCATCTTTGGGGGGCAGTGCTAAAAAACCCTGCCAACCTGGGAGAATTATACTAAATCACAACCATTTCTCTATAACCAAGAAAAGAACTGTCATGACAACATCAAACTCAATGGGTATCCTAGAATGCAGGGAGCCCTTTGATGCCCGTAAATTCCATAATTAGCTTAAAGGAGACAGAAGGATAATTGGGAAAGATTCATCAGAATAGCAGATGAGCCCTTTGTCATTTAGGGGTAGGCTAGTAATTAATAACCTCTAAAGAGATTGCTAAACTAACAGCCCAATCTGTCTTAGAATCAAAACCACATCAGTGAAGGGAAATAGCATTTCAAAGATTGCAACTTACCCAGTAGGTGTAAATCACACATGGAAACTGCATTATATATTAATATTTTGGATTCTGGAAATAAATTTGGTTTATTTTAGGGAGTTAACTATCTACTATGAAATATATATATATGTATATGTATATGTGTGTGTATATACATATATGATTTTAAAATAGTTGATATATATTTTAAATATAAAATTTTTAATTCTCACCCAAGGATATATTTTTATTGATTTTTAGAGAGAGAGGAAGGGAAGATGAGAGAGAGAAAGAGAGAGAAACATCAATGTGACAGATACATACCTCAACCAGTGATCAAATATGCAACTTAGGTATGTGCCCAGAATCAAACCTTCAAACTTTTTGGTGTATGCTCCAAATATTTGATCACTGTAGAAACTTAGAAGATTAGTATATATAAGATTAGTGTATATATAAGATTAATATATATATATTAATATATTAATTAGTATATATACTAATATTATATATACACTAAGTATATATAAGACATGGTTATACATCTATATACACTTAGACATGATTAATTCACTCAAATTAACCATGATTATTAAAAATGTCATCTAAAACTTGGGTAAAATAAACTGAGCCGAATTACCTGAATTAAGACATAGCTCTCTCTCAACATATAAAGTGCACTGGGGAAAAACACATTCTCAATATAAATCTACCAAAAGTATATATTGTAGTATAGTGGTTAAGACCACACTGTTTTTCAATTTGGCAAGTTACTTTATCTCCCTGTGAGGGTTTATAAAATGATGATACTAATTATACTTAAACAAAAGATTGTTGTGAAAATTAAAAGTGTTAACACATGTAAAACGCTTAGTGCAGTTCCTGAAACATTGCACTGGGAAAGTATTGTTGTAATCAAGAATCTTCTATTAATTTGGTGGTTCTGAGGTTGAAATCCCCAACACTTAATTTAAGTAATGTTCATTAAGTGCAAAGAGTTTCACCAGACTCTGGAGGGATATCAAAAGCAAAGAAATGTTCACCCTGCTGTGAAGGAACTTACAAGCCAATGGAGACTGCAGTTACATATAAAATAATATAATGTGATCAAGTTAGGTTAAAAAACCAAAAGCCTATCGAACCAGAAAGAACTCTGTCCATTGATGGTCAGAGAAATGAGGTTAAGAGCTAAGAGGAGGTGTAACTTCTGGGGTTCCTTGCAGGGAAAAGGGATTTGGAATAGGTACAAAGAAGAGAGAATTCCAAGACAGAAGAATAATTTGAGTAAATTTATGGAATTTAGAAAAATCAAGATGCATTTATGTCTTAATAAAAATCACTAGAAAGTCAGAGAAATAAGCTCTACGACATTATTATAGTTTGTATCATATGACTCACATACATTATTCACCACAAGTACTACATGTCCTTCAAATTCCAGCAAAGTATAATCAGACCCCATGAAAGGAAAGGGCCTAAGCATTCTCAACCTGTGCCAGTGGGGGCTGGAGTTGAGACAACTTTTTTTTTTTTAATTAGTTATACATCTAAAATGCATAATAAACTTTATGTCTTTTAATTCAACAATTATGCTTCTAATTGATCCTAAGGAGATGATTAGAGATGTACAAAAAACTTCATATAGCGAGGATGTGAATTCCAGTTCTACCTACAAAATTTGGAAACAGCAAAGATGTCAAACCATGGAACAATGGCTAAACATAACTATTGGTGCCATTCATGCAACAGAATATTCTGCAGCCAGAGTTTTTAGTCTAAAACTATTTATTAAGCCATTAAAACTTACCTTCTTGAGGAGTATTTAAAGGTATAGGAAAATTCTCATGACATATTTTAAAGTGTAAAGAAGAAATTATATTTAGTAAAAGCAGAATGCCTCCAATTTTGTAAGAGAATTATTTATAAGATATAATATAAAACAAAAATATTTATAATAATTATTTATGGGTGCCAGAGATATACATTTAATTTTTTCTCAAATGCTTTATTCATTCATTATTTTGTCATTGCTTTTATAATAATAGAGGGGGGGAAATAAACATTTTTATAATACTTTAGAATAAATAAGCCCAGGTAAGGAGCAGCCTGAACATACATTTTTCCCCAGAATATAGAATGAAATTTTCTAAGCCTCCTACAGTGATTGATCAAATATATAGTTTTCAGTTAGCCTTTAGCACACACTTGTAATTGTCAACCACAATGACATACCAAGTAAATCAATGATAACTAAAGTGTACTAACTAAATAAAAGATATCTAAACCGTGTTTCATTAGAAAAGAAAGCAGATGCGATGCTTCAGAACAAGAGAGGAGGCACCATTCCTTATTATTAGCTGGCATGTCTCCAAAATACAGCATTCATTGTTATTTTTCAGGGAACCAAATGATTACTGGGTAAGGTTAGTACTATGGGCCTAAGTTAGGATAGAAAAGATCTTCATCAGATTTTTTAAAAATGGAACTAATTTTAAGTTAACATTCTTGATTAAAATTTTTAAAAAGTTTTATTAAAATACAAGAAACCAGAAAAATTACTTAGTATTGAATCAAAGAATAGTGAGTGCTTCTTTAGGACCTGAGCGGGTGAATCTGACTCATTAGACCTACTAATGAGTAAAAAACAAAACAAAAAAAAACCACCCAAAACACACACATACACACATACACACACACACATCCAAAAAACAAGCAAAAATCAAGAAGGGAGTATTTGAAAGTGTGTTTGGATCCCGTTTTTGTAGACTATATGAAAATTATTGATGTTTGAAAACTATTTTGTAAATTAAAACTAGATCACATGAATGAAATATATCTTTGTTACTGAGAACTATAAATAAATATTTTTCTCAATCTAATTTATAAAAGGAGGTGGCCTTCCCTAACTAACCTGTTCACAGAAGGTCTATACTATCATTACTATCATCTTTATCACAACTGCCTCTTCCTTCCTTTCCCAGTCCTACCCAACATTTTAATGCTCTTTCTTGCTTGTTATTTCTCTCCCCACTTAGATGTTTAATCTATGAAGACAGCTGGTCTACCTTTTATGAGTACTAGTATACTCAGCACATATCTGTTTATTGAAAGAAGAAATGAATAATCATGTTATGTAGTCCATTATATTTAAAATCTCTTCAGATAACCACATGTATAAGTGGATTATTTTAATCCTTTCAATGGAAATGTAATTTCAATGACAAGAAAGAGAAAACTGGTTTTGAAGTATATGATTTAGTGTAATCTTTGTTCCTTTTTTTTTTTTTTTGCCACGACAAAAATAGTAATCTAAGGCAAAGACCTCGTATTTATCTGAGTGATATTATAAATTAAATCCTAGGGGAGAATTGTTTGTGATCCAGAGACTGACAGCTTCTCTTAGACTAATGAGGTAACAATAGTACTTTTTTATAATATATTTTAAGAGTAATAATGGTGGAGAAAGCAGAAGTGTGCAATTGTATTATTCTTAACTTTGAAATAGGAAGTCTATTTTAAGCTTCTCTAATAGTTATTTTTCTTTATTCTCATGAAACAAGTACTAAATATGACATGGAAATTGTTGCACTTTCAAATTATATCCCCTTTAGAGGGCTAAGCAATGTGTTTGTAGAAGCTCCATGTCTTGGGATTTTTTTTTTTTTCATCAGTGACTCTAGGATTTCTAATAAAATTCCTCCTGGTCTCTCAATTTCAACTAATTACTAAGCGTCTATTTGGGGCATTATTTAAAAATGTTGACTTGATATTTGACTAGCCCAGTTTGGAACTGTGCGACTTTGGGCAATTTATTTCTTCATATTACAAATAATGGCTGCTAGTGTGAAGATTAGAGGTAAACCCATTTGTTGGTACAATTAGAACGGAACCAGTATATGTTAACATTGCTGCTTCTGCAGTTGCCACTGTGGTTATTGTCATGATTATTATTTGATTCTGACAGAGGTTGCCATTGACCTTAGAAATTGAGTAGATAATGATCAAGGAGCACATGACATGAGCTACATTTATGGAATTTCCTCAGGATTTACAGAATTTTCTACCTCATTTCTGGTTGACATTCTCTCACTTCATCAGTTTCCGAAAGTTGGATATGCTCACTAATTTTACCTCTTTTACCAGTAGAGACTATGGCAGTCAACACTCATAGTGAGGAAACAAAGTGGTCCTTTCCCAGGAGTCCTGCAGTAATAATGCCACTAGTTTATATACTTAACCTGCCCCAGGCATGCTCAGGGCTTTATAAGTATTTAATTCATTTACCCCTCTTAACAAATTTGCAAGGCAGTTGCTATTATTATGTCCATTTTACAAATGAGCAAACTGAGGTTCAGAGTGTTTACACTACTTGAACAAGGACACTGACTTTAAATAGGAGAACTGTGCAACCATAGAACATGCCCATTATCTTAAAACTAGTGGTATGAGCTTGGACCCAGTAACATTACCTAATACCAGGTAGCTCCTGAAGTCCACAGGGAATACTCCCCACTCCCCCTAAATCCTGGACAACCTGGAAACTGTAGTCATTTCTCCCTTTTCAATATTTAGCTGAAGTTATGGGGAGACATGGTAGGTGCCCAACAATACTTAGTTGGCTTTCTGCTTACAACAGTTGCATAACCCGGTTACTTCTGCAGTTCAGTCCTTGAGGCCTGCTCTCCTTGTTAAAGGAAAAGGTCTGGCCATGGCCTCTTAGAGGCATGACACTCTGAGAAATACTTCAAACAACTATTAATTTAAAAATTAGAAAATTATCCCAGCTGGTACAGCTCAGTTGGTTCAGTGTCTAACCCATGTACCAAGAGATTACCAGTTCAATTCCTGGTCAGGACACATGCCTAGGTTGTGGGCTCAATCTCCAATAGGGGGTGTGCAGGAGGCAGAGAATCAATATCTTATTCTCACATCCATGTTTCTCACTCTCACTCTTCCTTCCTCTCTCTCTAGAATCAATAAAAACATGTTTAAAAATAAAATAATAAAAACTAGGAAATTAGTTAAACTACCAATCATGAAGCTGTCAGGATATAGTAAAGGGGCCGACACTATATTGACTGAATTGTGAAGCAGAGGAAAAGCACTAAACAATATATTCAATTTTCAAAGAAAAATAAGGTATCCCAAAAATCTAATAAATGTCATGATACCCCTGAGATACTTGGAGCAGAGAAATAGTCTGGATTAACATGTATAAAACCATTATTTTTCTACACACTTCCCTAATCTCTGGAGAAGCCCTTTCTGGTATGGAGCTAATTTTGTAAAACTCAAGCCTCAAGCAGAATTCCTCTATCTATAGGCAAGACTCAGCAGAATCTATTGATCTGAAGGCCCTGGGAACAAAGCAGACTTGACCAAAATGGAATAAGAGCGACTGAGCATCTCACTGTCATATTAAAATTTTGTGAAAGCAGGGAGCCACGGAGAACTCACACACAGCACCATGTATCCTCCGGGGTGGTGGTGGTGGGGTCTTTGCACTCTATTTCACTAGTTTGATTATAACACAAAGTGATAAGTTTGAGATTATGATATGGTCAGTCCTTGAACTGAAACCAGACTTTGTGATTTGGTCTCGATAAAAGTCCATTTTTACTTATTTTCACTTGGAGCTTAATGTATCAATAGTTATGTGTGTTCATACCAAAAAGATCAGGCAGGTCTTTAATATACATTATTAATACTCTCTTTGAAATATTACTCCACTACATTTGTTTTCACCTCCAAGTACTACAAGCTGCAAACTCCCCAAAATATTTTTGTATTTAAATGCAGATTAATGGGCTCTTATCATTTGTGAATTAAAATCCCATCAATTGGCTCACAAAATCTTCTTTAAATTGCTCTATTAAAATTAAATGATCAGTAAAAGCAAAACTGATTTGACTAGGGGTGCCTCAACCAGAGAAAAAAGGAGGCTGACTACTATAGGAATTTGGTCATTTCTTTAGAACTGTGGTCCGCAAACTACGGCTCATGAGCCACATGCAGTTCTTTGGCCCCTTGAGTGTGGCTCTTCCACAAAATACCATGGCCTGGGTGAGTCTATGTTGAAGAAGGGGCATTAAAAGAAGTTTTAAAAATTTGGCTCTCAAGAGAAATTTCGATCGTTGTACTGTTGATATTAGGCTCTGTTGACTAATGAGTTTGCCGACCACTGCTTTAGAAGAAATATTACATTTTGACTTTTTAAAAATTAGCTAAGTCCAAATACATAATTATATGAATTCTTTCATTAAACTTAATTTTGTGTGTGTGTGTGTGTGTGTGTGTGTGTGTGTGTGTGACTGCAGTCTAAATGCTATACTCTTTTCTCATTCCTAACAAAATGCTTTAATTGGTTAATTAGAAACTGAATAAATTTCTGGAGGGGAAGAAAAAAAAAAGATACTGTTTGGTACTCTCTCATGCAGTAATATACATCTCAATGAGAGTGCTTTTAAGATTGCTTAGAAACATTCATTTCTGGTTCATTTCCATCACTAAACCATTAGCTAGATGGTGATGGAGAAAGAGAAGTCTGCATTCGCTCACATTTTGAATTGTTACAAAGTACAAAGCAGAGCGAAGGCATATCAATAAAGGGAGTTCAGGCAGACCCTGCTGTGCTCTGCAGGCCCGCCCATCTCCTGCCCCTGTCAAGTGTCAGCAGGTATTTTTGTCAGGGTTGCTGGCATTATCAACTTCCTGGTCCTCTTACTGAAGATTCCATGTATGGCATGGGCCCTGCAAAACTTGTCATCTACTTGCTTGGAACCTCTCAAAGCAAGAGATTCCTACTGGAACTAGGATTTGGGGATTTTATGCACAAAAATCACACAAGAGACTGTTGAATGCTTTGCTACAGTCAGGAGACACTATACTGATAGTTCAGGTTTCCTCCTGAACTATCAGTATTATAGCATTATTAAGAAAGGAAGTGTTGTTAGTGTGTCATGCCTTAGTCTTAAGAGAATCTGTTTTAATTCTGGGTTCAAACGATGATTTTCTTTTATAAGTAATCTGCTCATTGGGAAAGGAATTGATTCTTTTCTACAGGTTGAAATGAAATCTACATCTGACTTTAAGAGATTAGGTTGGTTATTGTATTTTTAATAGTTTTTCATTTCTTTGTTTTACGGCCTTTTTTGAAAAGGGCAATGAAGAGGAATTGAAGACTTAAGAAAACCAGACCATTTTAATTGTGTGTAAATTTAAAATCTTAAGGAAATCTTAAAGAGACAATAGCAGTGTAATAAAACACTGTACTAGAAAGTGCCAAATATAATTAACCACACAACAGTAATTTGCAAATGACTAGAAGAGGAAACTCCTGCTGGTTTTACAGTGAACACTGGAGCTGAGCCCTCGTGGAGAACTTTCACTCTGGCATTTGGATTGGAAGTCCTGTGAACCTGTTGAAAATATGGGTTCCAAGAAACAGGGAATAAAACAAAAAGGAAAACTAGGCTCTGAAAATGAGTGTTAACACTTTTGTAAATCTGCCAAGATCCTCAATACAACTGCCAAAGTTGTGATGTTCGGAAAAACACAGCGGAATTGCTGACATGCATGGGGCATAAATGACTATTCATTGAATGAATGCTGCAGCTTATATGTGACTGCTTTCCCCGGCTGACTAATATATCAAGCATGGTACTTGTTTTGTGCTCTGAAAAACTTTCTCCATTACCATAGTAACCTCGACATGTTGGCGGAAGCTGATGTCATTCAAGGTATTATTCATTCCTAGTGAATTGATACTTAGAGTGCTAATAAGTTTCAGGGAGATAAAGAGAACTAAGTGTACATACTGGTTAAACATTACTTAACCCTTTCACCCCGCACAGTCCTCACAAGCCCACTGAGGGGATTGCTGAAGAAGGTGTAAAATGCCGCCTGAGTTGAGGAAGGTTATGTAGCAAGGGTCACCATTAGATTATAGGTTACTTTGTGCAGTAGGTTTATATTGTTGTATTAATCTGCTTAGGCTCCAGTCACAAAATAGCACACACTGGATGGCTTAAAGAACAAAAATTATTTTTATACAGTCCTGGGGGCTAGATGTCTAAGATCGAGGTGATGGAAATTTTGGTTTCTGGTGAGGACACGCTTCCGGTCTTGCAAGCAGTTAGTTGCCTTTTGGCTGTGTCCTGGTGGAGAGAGAGAGTTCTGGTGTCTCTTCCTCTTCTTATAAGGATGCCAGCCTTATCTGATTAGATGTCCACCCTTCTGATGTCATTTATCCTTAATTACCACTCTGAAAGCCCTATCTCCCTAAAGTAACAGTCGCAGTTCGGATTGGGGCTTGAACACATCAATTTGGTTGGGGGTGGGGAATACAATTCAGTCCATAACAATCATCCTACCTTTTTTATATTTAAGATAAAAAACTTAGATAATACATTTCTAGTGGATAAATGTTTTTGTTTTCAAACATATTTTTATTGATTTCAGAGAGGAAGGGAGAGGGAGAGAGGGAGAGAAACATCAATGGTGAGAGAGAATCATTGATTGGCTGCCTCCTGCATGTTCCCTACTGGGGATTGAGCCTGCAACCCAGGCTTGTGCCCTTGACTCTTATTGAACCCAGAGATGGTTTTTCTTTTATTTAAACCAGAAGACAAGACCAAATTTAAGCATAATAAAGACCAAGATAATCTTGTATGTAAACCTGAATGGGTTAGTATCATTGAAATATATCTCTACATCTATATGTTGTAGTTGTGTGTATATATAAACTTATGTTAGAAATATTAAACCTTCATTTAAATTAAGAGCAGAAAAAATAGCTTACATTCTATTTAGTTTTGTCCTTAAGTATAAACTTAAGCATTCTCCTATATGAGCTTAAACTTTAATTTTATTTTACACTTGGATTTGTTTTCATGTGACAGATAGTTATAGGAATATTCACAGAGTGTAGGAGTCAGAAGCTGGATAAACTCTCCACTAAGAATGTGTACAGACCCACCAGTACATTTAAGGTAATGAAAGGCTTGACTTAAAATATGCTGTGGGCAGAGTATGGACCAATTAGTAATACACAGCTGTAATGATCCCCAGCTTCACTGAGTCATTGGCCAATGGGCAACGACTCTCTCAGTAGGGAGTGAGAATACACAAGGAATGGAGGAAATAATTAAACATGAGTTCAGGAATAGTAAGCAGCTGCCTATGTCTGAAACAAAGCACAGCCATTAGAGACCGCTCTAGTTGGAATGTTTATTCCCCTCTGTAAGTCATATGTTAAACACCTAATGCTAGGTGTGATGGTATCAGGAGGTCCAACCTCTGGTAATTATGTCAAAAGGGCAATGACCTCATAAAGGAGATTAATGCCCTTATAAAAGAGATCCTCTGGAGCCATGTGAGGACAAAGAGAGAAGTATGAGATCTAAAAGAGGGCCCTTCACCTGATCATACTGGAATCCTGATCTCAGACTCCCAGCCTCTAAAACTGTGAGAAATACAATTGTATTGTTTATAAGCCACCCACTGTGGCATTTTGTTCTAGCAGGTGAACAGACTAAAATAGAGACTAATGAGGCCAGAGAAGCCCATAAGAGCCATGTCTGTAGGACTTCATACCTTATATAATAAAAGGTTAACATACAAATTGTCCCCTGGACCGGGATTTTTGACTGGAAGTTCGACCAGGGGTTAGACCAGGTGGCAGAGCCGGCCAACTGCTCATGGCCAACTGCCCCTGGCTGGCCCCCCCACCACCCAGTCCTTCATCCCTATTGGGAGTGGGGCTGGCCAGTCTACCACTCTTTGTCCCTCCCCTCAGCTGGCCTAGCCTAATTGTCCCGATCAGGGAGGGCCGGCCAGACCCCACCCATGCAAGAATTTGTGCACTGGGCCTCTAGTACTAAGAAGCTTGACCCGAATGCTACCAGAAGCCACGCAGTGAAGGCTTTCATATTAAGTGATATGACATGACAAAGTTTTATTTTAGAAAAATCAATCTGGTGAAATGTTGAAGGACCATGGCACTACCTCCACCAATTTTCTTCACAGTAGATTCCTTCATGCTACTTAGATCTTATCTCAAATATAATTTCTTTAGAGAAGCTTTCTCTCGCCCTACAATCTCAAGTTCTTTGGAGAGAACTTATAAAAAACTGACCTTTAATTGTTGTTTGGTTGTTTATTTATGCTGTACCCCTCCTGCCACTAAAATGAAACCTCCATGGAAGAAGGGTCTTTGTTTGTTTGACCATCCTTGAAGGAATGAATGAATATGGGCAGGACTGAATATGGACAGAAAGGTCAATGAACAACTATGGCAGTAATCTAAAGAAAGAGGAAAAAAAACTGAATAAGATAGAAGTAGGGAGGGGTGAATCAGAATATAAAGATTTGAGAAGTATTTAAGATGCAGAACCAACTAGATTTTTTAACTAGTTGAATATGGACAGGAGCTGTGAACTTTGGCATGATGATGGTGCCTTCATAGGGATAGGGGACCATTCAGGGTTGGATGTGAGAGGGACCGAGGAGAGTAATGATGCTGTTTGGGGTAGTCTGCTTTTTCAGAGGGACTGTATCTAAGTAAAAATGACTATACTGATCTGATTTTAGGAAAAGTGAGTTAACACAGGAATAAATTTAGTAGGAGACTAAGAGTAGATTTTGCAAACATAAGTATTAAAGAATGAACAGAAAGAGAGAAGTCCATAAATATATGCAGCACGTAGAGAGGTAGGAGGGAAACAAGGATGGGGGACTGTTATCAAGACCAAGGAGGGAAATATTGTACTTTCAGGAAGGGAAAGGGGTTGCTGGTCACAAGGGTGATAGGGGTTCACAAAAAAGAACAGAAAAGTATCTCTTGGATTTGATAATATAGCAATTGTTAGGGACCTTGTAAAGTGTTGTGTGGTATGTTTTTTTTTTTTTTTAATGGATTCATTGACATATAGTTTTTTCTAGTTTACATTCAATATTTTTTGTACTAGTTTCAGTTGTATAGCCAAGTGGTTAGACAACCATATACTTTATAAAGTGTTCCCCCTGATATATTCAGTACCCACCTGGCACCATACATAGTTATTATAATAATATTTACTATGTTTTCTATAGATACAGAGAACAGACTGATGGTTGCAAGAGGGGAGGGAGGTTGGGGGCCTGGATAAAAAAGTTGAAAGTATTGAGAAGTACAGATTGGTAGTTGCAAAAGAGTCATTGGGAAAATCTGATTTTAATGAAGTTGTGTAGACAGGCACAATATTTCATTGGCTTTAGGAGTGAACAGAAAAAAGGTAGATAGAGTTAAATTATACAGGGGGGAAATGGCAGAAAGTAATAACTCAATAGTGTTGGCCAGTGATTAGAAGACAATTTCATGTGACATATTTGAGTATATTTACAGGTAGACAGAAAACAATATGTGGAGGAAAAGAAGTAGAAGATAGAGGAGATGGTGGAGTCAGGAGCTCTCAGTGAGTATTAGTCTTGGGAAGACAAGTATAGAATGATGGAAGAATTATCAATATCAAGATGCATCCTCAACTCCTGGGCACCTGGGTTCCTGTTAAGCGGCACCCCCTGTGTCCTATACAAAGGTGCTTAGCAGTTAGGGAGGGTGGGTTGGTAAGATATGTGTGCCAAGCTTTCTTTGTGCTTTGGAGTGATGGTACCTCCCAAAAGCAGACTTTTAGTGTCTTGGATGCAATGTTATGATTCTTTTCCAGAGAGGACACTTGTAATATTCTCTCAATTAAAAAGTATATGAGTGATCCGACATACAATAACACTTCACTTTTTAATTCGTAAAGGACTCCTAATCCAGTACTTATTTGGACTTCATAACATCCTCCAGACAGTTGTGCTGCTACAATTTTACAATTTTACAAGGAAAATGAGAACCAGAGGTTTAATAATCTGATCAAGGCAACATGATTACAAAGTGACAAACCGGATTAAATCTATGATCAATTAAATCTTATTCAAGTAATGATGTACTATACCAAAGGTCAGCAATTTTCAACTGGTGTGTTATAGGAATTTTCAACTGGTGTGCTACATGTGGTACCTGACTATTTAGTCAGGGGTAGTGACTGCTTTTCCTTTAGATTGTCAAATAAAAAAATGACAGCAGCCAACACAATAGCCGTCCATTGTGGAAGAATAAAAATTATACCTATTTTTTCTGTCAGATCAACAAAAAGTACAACATATTTTTTTTGTGTGCTGCAGAATTTCAGTAACCAGGTTATGTGTCCCATTGAGATGAAAAAGGTTGAAAATATCTACCATAGATAAATATTTAAAAATGATGTTCAGTGAAGAATTACAGATTTCTATGGCTATCTTTGCATTTTCTTTTCAATTGGAAGAAGAGACGAATGCTAGGCATGAAGAAATAGAACTTTTGAAACTGAGCTTGGGCTCATCAAGGACTTTTCTCATGCTCTAAAGAGAAAAAAGAAAAAAAATAGGGCTAAGGTATTATTTAGCTTACAAAGTCCTAAGATGGAAAAAAAGTTGTATTCATGTAAAAGTTAATAGAGCTTTTGGAAAATATATTGAAAGTTCACCTGGGCTGAGAATTGGCCAATATTATTAATAATTACATGGGGCCAAATTCTGGTTACATTAAGAAAGTGTAACAGGGACTGGCTATACTCTCTCACAGAAAACAACTAAAAAAATTAGACAAAATATGTGAAATAATGCTTTTCAAGAAATTGAACATCAGGCAATAAAGGAGAGTGATCCCTGAGAGATAGGGAACCAGGTGAGCCTTCTTAGTGCTACAGTGCAGGCAGGATGACCTAGGCAGAGACTGGCCAGCTCCTTGGCTTGAGAAGACCAATGAGAAGAGCTGAGAGTCGGGTTAACAACAGGGACTGAGGGTCCCCACTGACTGTTCTAAGTGTGCTGCTAATTACATGGGTGTGAAGGAATGGCCCAGGATGGGGAGAGAAGTACTGAAAGTATGGAGGGAACAGTACTTACAGCTCACTGAGGGCTGGGAGCAGTGTCTGTTTTTTTCAGTCATGTTTAAAATGGATGAAAAAGTAGAAGGGTTTTGAGCAAAGGAAAACACAAAGCCCAGCTTGGATTTTAAAAGGATTGTTCCAGCTACTATATGAAGAGGGACTGTAATAAGAGTGAAAGTAGCAGAGATTTAATTTCAGAGGCTAAAGCACAACCCAAGGCATAGATGGTGGTGATGGCTTGGACTAGGTGACAGCTATCATCTTTGTTACTGCAAGTAAGGAAAAGTGAGTTGCTTCTCTCTGTGATTTGAAGGGAAAGCCAACAGAATTTGTCCATGGGACAAATGTGTAAAAAGAAGGTTCCAGTTTCACCCTAAGCAAGTGGGAAAACCAGAGTTGCCCTGTACTAGAGGGTGATATACAACATATTTGAACAAATGGGTAAGATGGAAGCAGGTTGAAGACACACACTTACCACCAGAGATAATATAATATCACTTGCATCACAATATTAATATTTTCATCCTTAGGAAAATGTTAGTCTTCTTTACTAAAACAAAATATGGATTAGCCAGGGAACTTCCTTCACCTTGTTGGAAAACAGAATCACTGAACAGAGCAAAGTCTTTAAGGATTCCCATCCTACATATTACCAAGTGGGTCTTTATATGACCATTCACAGAAAAAATCCAAAAGACTTTTAAACCGAATATGAGTGTGTATTCATTTTGTAAATAAAATTCTCTACCTTTGGAGTTTAACAGCCATGTAAGAATTACTTTTAAAGGGAAAATGGGAACATTCCTGTATGCCTGGGATACCTAAACCTTCTAGCTTAATTTTTCAACTGCCCTAGGCTGCTTCCTTTCCTCTCCCCTGTTAAGAGCTGCAAATCACTTAAACAAAGACCTGTGATCCAGTCTCTGTATCTTGGGAGCTGGACCTAAGACATATAAACAGACAGCTTTACTAAGGGGTTAGACATCTGATTGCCTCAGAAGGAAAGCACTGGTTTTTATTTGAACAAAGGAGATAAAAATCACTTTAACCCCATCATACACATACAGCCACTATTAACATTTTTATATATGTTGTCTCCTCTTCCATCTATAAAAATGCGTGTGTGATTAAATCTCAACACTAGCTATACTATATTCCCTAAACAATAAAGCTTAGACACCGTTCTCTGCCATTACACATTCTCCTAAAGCTTCATTTATAAGGGCTGAGTGGAATTCTATGAGTCGGGCAATCGAAGTAGCAATTGGGGTCACACGACTTTCTAAGCTGAAGATAAGATTGGCTCAAAATCCCCATATAATAGATAGGAGAAAGTTCAATGCCCTCCCTGGGATTTCTGTAAATTACTAAGGGTGTTATTTTCTCACCATCAATCCTGCCTATGCTCAGGCTTCCATTCAATTAGTTTTCTCTGTCTCACATACGATCGCCTTGTCTGCGCATTGACCCAGGTATTTTCCTTCATAAAAATCTCCCAGAAAGCACATGCATGTGTGACTACCTGAGGATTTGGGGTTCACCTTGCTGGCATGCAAAAAAACCTAGCTACTAACATTAGATATCACTGCTTTTAATATATTTCTTAGTTGAGGGTGGTTGTTTTTTTAAGGCTCCACTTTCATATTTTAGTTCTCAGCATTTATCTATGCTCCTTCCTCCTTCTCCTCCATTTCTAGACATTTATCCACTTTTCTGACCCTTTCTCTACAGAGCAAAACTGAGTTTCTCCCTTTTACTTTCAGAAAACAACGCAGCTTTCGGCAGTGTCTGTTCCTGAGCTGACTCAAAAGATAATTCTTCCATTTTCTTTTCTTTTCGTTTCTTCCTTTCTTTCTTTCTTTCTTTCTTTCTTTCTTTCTTTCTTTCTTTCTTTCTTTCTTTCTTTCTTTCTTTCTTTCTTTCTTTCTTTCTTTAAAAATATACTTTATTGATTTTTTACAGAGAGGAGGAGAGAGGGATAGAGAGCTAGAAACGTCGATGAGAGAGAAACATCGACCAGCTGCCTCTTGCAAACAATGTACATGCCCTTGACCTGAATCGAACCTGGAACCTTTCAGTCCGCAAACGCTCTATCCACTGAGCCAAAATGTTGAATATTTACTAGTAAAATGGTTCCACTTTCTTGCCAATACGAGTAACTCTATGATGAATATCTTTATGGCTAAATCTGCATCTACATTTTGTATCTTCCTTTTTTAGATGCCTGGAATGAGGATTTCTATATAAAATGTATGGACATTTTTTTAAAGCTTGTCATACATTTTGGACACTTGCTTTCTAGAAAAGCTATGCCAATCTATACTGCCAGTAGTAGTATGTGTAAAGACCTCTGCCTTCTCTCAGTGTTCTAATTGATTTAATTTTTACCTATCTGCTATTTGAAAGTATGCTCTTGCTTTTTAATTGATATCTTTAATTGTGACTGTGCTTGAATATTTTTCCTCATGTTTGATGGAAATAGGAGCCATCCTTCTCTCCTGAATGGCTCTTTATTCTCCTAGAAGCTCATCTTTTTTTTTTTTTTAAATATATTTTATTGATATTTTACAGAGAGGAGGAGAGAGGGATAGAGAGCTAGAAATGTCGATGTGAGAGAAACATCGACCAGCTGCCTCTTGCACATCCCCTAACCGGGGATGTGCCCGCAACCAATGTACATGCCCTTGACCGGAATCAAACCTGGGACCTTTCAGTCCCCAAGCCAACACTCCACCACTGAGCCAAACCGGTTTCGGCGAAGCTCATCTTTTGAATTTAATGATTTTTCTAAATTTTAATAATGCTTTGCATACTTGGTCTACTAACATACTCTTTGTCAAGTATTTCAGTCTGTGTCTGCCACAGTTAACCTGCAGATAGATAACATTTTAAAGTGGGGATATAAAGACTCATCCTTTCCTTTATGCTTCCTGACTTTGGGGTCTAGTCTGTGCCCTCTAAGCTTACTCAGAGTTCCCTGGTCCCTGTGTAAGCCCCTCCCATTGATTGTAAAATAAACTATTGACTTACTTCTGTTGAACAGAGCATGGCAGAAGTTATAAAGTGTCATTCACAACATGACTGTGGCTCCACTTGAGTTCTCTCTCTTTCTCTTTCCCTCTCTCTCTCTCTGTCTCTCTCTCTCTCTGTCTCTCTCTGTCTCTCTGTCTCTCTGTCTCTCTGTCTCTCTCTCTCTCTCAAACCAGGAAGAAGCTCTGTAGAGAGCCCATGTGGACATCCCTAAAATTGAGCCTAGTTGACCCCTTGATTGCAGCCTCCTGAGAGAAGATGGATCTGAACTACCAGGCTAAGCCATACCCAGTTCCTAATCCACAGAAACAGAGATAACACCTTTTGTTTTATAAACTGCTGAGTTTTGGAGCAATTTTTTTATGCATCGATAAAGAACTGAAACAATGGTTATCTTATGAAATCCTTAAATTCAACATCATAAAAAATTCACCTGTAATTTATCCTAGTTCTGTTATGATTTCATCTCAATAGTTTAATGCTTAACACATTTAGGATGTATTTTTGCACTAGATAGACTACTTTAAAAATATATTTTTTTTCTTGTAAAATTAGGATAACACTTCTCTATCTTTATTGTGGGATTTCTGCATGATGAAGTGAGAAACCATTTGTGAAAATACTTTATATCATAATTGTTAATTCCTTTTATTGTGGTTGCATACAGTGAAAGATAGAACCCTTTACATAACTATCTTAATTTATCATATGTTGTATTGATTATGCCTTTTTATTTTCTGTATGTTTGATACTTTGGGATTTTGCAGCCCTGATTATTCTGGAGGAACTGCCCTTCCCAGGCTTAGCAAGTATATCTTTCATATGCAAATCAACTAATCCAGACCCCCAAACCCAACCATCTCTTCGATGGGGCTCTCATACTCCTCTCTTATTATCCTGCCCTAATCACTCCAGGGCCAGGTATCAGATAACTAAGAACACCCAGAGCACACTGAAATTATTCAGATTAGCCAATCCGAAAGCTGATTACACTGTCTAGTTTCCTCCTTGCTGCAGAAACTGCAGTAAAGACTCTTGTTCATGTTGTTCTGCCTCTCAGGAGCTGTGAGTATAACAACCCATCTTTTCAATGAGTCATCTTCTGCTCTATTGGTCTTAACATACCTGAATAATAATAACATCCCCATTTTTAAAGACATGTGTGTGTAACTATCTATGTAGTTGCTGTTAAATATTATATGCATATACATGCATGTGTGTGTGTGTGTATATATATATACTAGAGGCCCAGTGCATGAAATTTGTGCAAGGGGTGTGAGTCCCTCAGCCCAGCCTGCACCCTCTCCAATCTGGAACCCCTCAAGGAATGTCTGACTGCCCAGTAGGATCGGGCCTAAATGGGCAGTCAGACATCCCTTTCACAATCGGGGACTGTTGGCTCTCAGCTGCTTGCCTGCCTTTCTTCCTGATTGACCCTAACCGCTTTTGTCTGCCAGCCTGATCATCCCTTAACCAATCCCCTGCCAGCCTGATTGATGTCTAACTGCTCCTCTGCCAGCCTGTTTGCCCCTACTGTCCTCCCCTGCAGGCCTGGTCACCTCTAACTGCCCTCCCCTGAAGGTCTGGTCATCCTTAACTGACCTCCCCTGCAGGCCTGTTTTCCCCTAACTGCCCTCCCCTGCAGGCTTGACCCCTCCTAACTGCCCTCCTCTGCATCCCTGGACCCCCTCAACTGCTCTCCCCTGTAGATTTAGGTCTCCCCCAACTGCCTTTCCCTGCAGGCCTGGTTGCCCCCAACTTGCCTTCTCTGCTGGCCTGGTCACCTCTAACTGCCCTCCCCTGCAGGCTTGATCACCCCCAACTTCCCTCCCTTGTAGGCCTCATCCCTCCCAACTGCTCTTCCCTACTGGCCATCTTGTGTCCACATGGGGGCAGCCATCTTGTGTGTTTGGGTGATGGCCAATTTGCATATTACTCTTTTATTAGATAGGATAGAGGCCTGGTACAAAGGTGGGGGCCAGCTAGTTTGCCCTGAAGTGTGTCCCAGGTCAGGGTGGGGGTTCCCTTGGGGCATGGGATAGCCTGGGCAAGGGGCCTGTGGTGGTTTGCAGGCCGGTCATGCCCCCCTCCCCACTTCCCCTGGCAACTCAAGTGGAGGCCCTGGTATCTGAGATTTATTTATCTTCTATAATTGAAACTTTATAGCCTTGAGCAGAGACCAAGGCAGGCCAGGGTGTGCAGAAAGCTTGGCTTCCTCCATTGCCAGGGAAATCCAAGACTCCTGCTTGCACAGTGGCCACAGCCATCTTGGTTGGGTTAATTTGCATGCCCACTTCTGATTGGCTTGTGGGTGTGCTTGTGGGTATAATGGAGTGGTGATTAATTTGCATATTACTCTTTTATTAGATAGAATAAAATGTATATGGTTGCTCTTGCAGTTATTATTGCTTTTTAAATTTTCACCCAAGGATGTATTTATTGATTTAGAGAGTAAGTAAGGGGAGGAGGAAGAGGGAGAGAAAGAGAGATAAGAGAGAGAAGCATTGATCTGTTACCTCTTTCAAATACCCCAACCACAGGATCAAATCAGAAATCTAGGCTTGTGCCCTTGACCGGGAACCAAAACTGAGACGTTTTGGTGTATGTGACGGTGCTCCAACCCACTGAGTTACGCAGACGAGGGCAGTTGCTCTTGCTTTTAATAAAATTACTGTTAGGTTCTTTTGCAAGGGAATTATGCTATTCTTTTTGTATCCTCAATGCTTGTTATGCTAACTGATTGAATAATCTGAGGGAGAAAAACGACAATTTTGCAACATATAGTATCCCTTCTAAATCTTCTTTGGTGATACAGACCGCATTTGTAAGCTCCATTTCTTTAATTACATTACTTATGGCCATTGGGAGATTCTCAGCAGATCCACAAGGGAAGCGTTTTCCTGTTCTGGATCAGACTATCAGCTTGCTCTTGTGGTTTAGTATTGCAGCTTTTTCAATGAAATTTATGGTGTTTCTCTTACGGGCAGTTGCCAGTTGCACCTTTTGAGCTTACCATAAAATGATAGTGTAAGCAGCATTACCATCCTTCAACATTTATGGGCCGTGCAGTGTGAAGATGGGACCCTGAGGTACAGCTCTCCTTGCGAGTCAATCAGCCAAATGTAAAACATTCTTCTGTCCATGATATAGGCAATCTTCTCAGACAATCACATGGTGGTGAAACTGGGAGAGAAAAGAACAAAACACAAAAAACTTGCCAGATTGCATTTTTTCTCAGGTAAAAAAATAAGCATCTAACAATGTATTTCAACCATTTAGCTTATCATACAGTAAATTCTCCTCTTCTATAGCTTGAATAGAGAAAAAAGGGGGAGAAATCAAACAGGTAAGAGATAAGGGAGGGCTGAGATTGTCATTAAATGGCACTGAGGGATGAGATAGAGTTGAATAAAGGATAAATGAAGAGTGACAGGAGAGAAATGTGGGCAGTGAAGTGAGAGCAGCTGTTCGGGCCATAAACTGGGAAGCAGGCTCAGAACAATGAGTCGGGTGGATTTAGCACAATTCTAACCCACTCTCTGGGGCCTACAGGACAGCACTATGAAAAAGCAGTACCAAATAAGCCAGGCAAAGAAAGACAAATATAGCACGATCTCATCATTTATGGAATATAATGAACAACATAAACTGATGAACAAAAACAGATCCAGAGACAGAGAAGCATAGATCAGACCATCAAACCTCAGAGGGAAGGTAGGGAAGGGTGGGGGTAATGGGGAGAGATCAACCAAAGGACTTGTATGCATGCATATAAGCCTAACCAATGCCTAACAAGAAGGGGGTGAGGGAATGAGTGAGTGGGATGGGAGGAGGGTAATGGGGGAATAAGGACACACATGTAACACCTTAATCAATAAAGATTTTTTTTTTTTTAATTAGGGGAAAAAAAGCAGCACCCGCCAAGTGGTACTTCTGCGCGTTTATCTTGAAAGGGTGTGAGCTGGAACTTCTGTAGCCCGGGTTCTGCACATCTTCCCAGGCCATCTGGGTAAAGACTGCACCAGGCTACCCACTTCCGCCTTTGCTGATGCACAGTGTCCCAGGATAGAAGTGACGGAAGAGAGTGTCACAGCACTTTCTCTGGATTGGGTAAGACACGGTGGAAGGAGCTTTGGGATCAGAAAACCAGACCTCCATGAGACTTACCGTATTTTTCGGACCATACAACGCTCCGGACAATAAGACGCACCAGTTTTTAGAGAAGGGAAATGAAGAAAAAAAGGTTCTGAAACAAATAGTGTCCTAAAATATTTTATGTGCATTAAAACCCAACATCACAGTCATAAACACATGTAATCAACCCTGTAAAGTAAACAGCAGCATTTAGAACCATTTTAGAGCCGGGCAAGCACACAGAGACCACACAGAGCCGGGCAAGTAAAAAAACTTTTTTTTTTAAAAGTATATGTGTAGGCTATATTTGGACCATAAGACGCAGGGACTTTTCCCCCCCACTTCTGGGGGGGAAAAAGTGCGTCTTATGGTCCGAAAAATACGGTATAATTGCTTCTCTAGGCAGCTGAATGGTTTTGAGCACCCATTGACCTCCTTGAAAGATTCAGTTCTATTGGCGAAATAGGATCAATGCTAGCAATTTAAAGCTTACACATTACACAAGGTTGCTGTGATATTCTCAAAGGAGATACGTGATATTAAAAGCTGTAAATAGGAAAGAATTGCACCAGCTCAGAGTGGGGGAGCTCCAGAGATCCGTGGGGCAGGATGTTGGAGGCAGGCCCTGTCCCACATCTACGAAGGCAGAATCTGCATTTTCCCATTTCCCAGGCAGCTCACATGCATGTTAAAGACTAACAAACAGTCTTTTAAGTCACCTTGGTACATAGGAGATGTTCAGCTTAGTTTTCATACTTAAGAGCATTTCTTGGGTAAAGCTTATATACCTCTGATCAAAATTCAGAAAAAAATAACTTTTTAATGCAAACTAGTAATTAAATGATAAGTTTAAATGAAAGTATAACTTTATGCCTGGAGTTCAGGAGAGGTACAGGAAAGGAATATACAATTTGGAGTTATGGGATTTGGATTTGAGCCCCAAATCTCTCCCTCACCCAATTAGGTCAGTTGCTCAAAATCTGAAAGCTCAGTGGTCTCATACATAAAATGGAAGTGATATGTTAATAAATGCAAGTTATAAATGCAAGATTAAAAAAACACACCCTAAATAATAATTGTTTTTGTAGAATGGTAAGATTAGAAGACCTATTGAATATAACGGTGATTTGTAAGCTATGTAGCAATTCATACATGTTAATTGTTATTTTGGTTGCTTCTATTTTGAAATGCTTGACATTTTTTCAATCCTGAGAATCCTAAAAGGTAAAATTAGCTGCAATCATTCTTGCAATACTGCCTCTTAGACAACCTGGTTAGGGGTATCTCTGAATGAAATGCCCTGATTAAAATATTTTCCCCAGACCAAAATAACAAGGAAGGAAATTGTGGCTCCTCTAGCAAGTAATACACAGTTATCTTGTGAAGGATGCAAATGTTAAAAATGATCATGTTTACATTCGTTTTTACTGCTTAGATTGAAACACTCAGGAGGTTCAATTTTAGCAGCTACTCATGCTCACTATATTACTAATCAATGATTACAAATGGCATTCCATAAGATTTTACAATCATTTATAAATCGTTTGGAGAGAGTATTGTGCACCTTCTCTCATCTTAAGGTCTTCCTTCTATTTGGCTTTTGCCTTTATTTTAAATTCATTCATTTTTTTTCTACTTTATAATATTTTTCCTTGTAAGCTATCTTATATCCTTTTGGAAAGATGAGAAGACTAAGTATACATAAATAAATAGATATCTCAGAGTACTCTTCATAAGCCAGTTATGTTGGAGATAAATATACATTATCGATATATACATTACACATGTATGTATGCATACATTATACATGTATAGTATATAGATCTTAAATGCTTTTTATGATGGAACCAAAATGAGATGTTGAGTTAGATATTAATCACACATCACAATTGTACTTGGTAAATTGTTAAAAATTCAAGTTTTAAAACTTGCATTTTTAAAGACCAATGATATTTTTGCTTTTATTCTTAGTGATTTTCTAGTAAAACAGGAACCATGTGAAAATATAATGGATAAAACAAACCACTGTGGTCTCTAGAGATATATTTGAAAAGATGTTTCATTTTTTTCTGGCAAATATATTCACTACAAAGAAATTTTGAAAATGCCCAGAGGTGATGGCATTTACACAATTGATTTGAAACAAAGCAAAATGATTGATAACATAGATTTTAACATTGAAACAACGTTGCAAACCGACATTCACATTTAAGGTTTAAGCACAGTTAAGAGAGGCCTGACCTTGGTTGAGAATCAAGCTGGCCTCCAGTGCATCAGCCGCGAGGCAGGGGATGGTTTTCTAAGAGTCCTGCAGATGTGAAAGGCTTTCCAGAGGATCTTCTCTCTGCTCTCAGCTCTTGACTAAGAAGAAACAAGTAAATTATAGAATCAGAAAAACTGGCTTCGGGAACCTCTAGCCTTTGTTCAGTTCCCTCCCATCCTCCGGTGGTATCTTTTCTTTCTGACCATTCTTTAAGAGTATCTCAGGACCTTCTAGCAAGTGGAAAAGAAATCCTACTGTCACCCATATTGATTGTAAATGAATTCCCTGTCATATGTCAGCTCCCATACGCTCTCACATGTTTGTTTCTAAATATTTTCTTTTTACTTTTGGAAGAAAATAATTTCTTGTTAAAATTTTTAGCTAATATAAAAAAATTAAGAGGTTTATTTTTATTTTATTTATTTTTTTATAGGAGGTGGATAATATTCTTACTTACAACCATATTATACTTAGGACCAGCCTGACACTGAATTTGCTGACTGTTTTCATGGCTCCATAAAAAGGAGGAAACAAAATTCAGACTGTGAGTAGACAGTCCTGTTGCTTCCCTTCACTTCTCATTCTTCTGTTGCTTTCCTCAAATGACCCTCCTATCCCTTTCCTCCAAGCCCCTGAGATGTTTAACTTCAAAAATGGCTCTTAGGCCAAAACCGGTTTGGCTCAGTGGTAGACCGTCGTTCTGCGGACTGAAAGGTCCCAGGTTTGATTCCGGTCAAGGGCATGTACCTTGGCTGCGGGCACATCCCCGGTAGGGGGTGTGCAAGAGGCAGCTGGTCGATGTTTCTCTCTCATCGACGTGTCTAGCTCTCTATCTCTCTCCCTTCCACCTCTCTGTAAATATCTCAATAAAATATATTTTTAAAAAAATGGCTCTTAGGATGGCCTCTCCTCTGCCTGGTGCCTTTGATTCCCTTCGGTGCCACATATCAAGGATGCTGCCATGTCCTGATCCTCTGTTCTTACCATCTTAGCTTCGATAGCCTCTAGGCTACCTGACAGGACCAGAGGGGCAGGAACAGTAGTTGAAGTGTCTGTGTGGATGTATTTGGGGGACCTGGAAGAAGACTGGATAGACTATTGTGGATGAGCTTCTAAGAGCATCTAAGACTCTAAGATCATGAAGAGGTAGGTAGATATTGAAGAATAAATATAGAAAATGTTTGCTTTTTAAAGATAAAATCTTAAATATGGAGTGATATCTTATATAGCAATACTATATGCCCGATGCAAGAAGATTCATGCAGAATGGGCCTTCCGTACCCTGGCTGCCAGCACAACCTTTGTTCCACCCTGGTTAAGCAATTAACCATATTTGTTGGGTTAATTTGCATACTCACTCCTGATTGGCTGGTGGGTGTCACAAAGATACAGTCAATTTGCATCTTTCTCTTTTATTAGTGTAGATGTCCTATTGAACTCAGTTATAAATGCAAGATTTGAAAAAACACCCTGTAACAAAGAAACAAGCTGTTTTGGCTACTGGACTATGATGTTAATTATAAAGGACTATATTACCTTTCAAATTTAATTAGCATAAAATATAATAATAATTACATAAATCACTAGCTCTGTCAGATTCAGCTAGATGAAAGTGTTGATTGCAATAATAAAGTCAATATACATATGTCAATCATCAAGAATTGCTGAAATTATAATAAGGTTGTATGGTCACTTATCCAAATCATTTAATCACATCTTTAAAAATATGTACATAGCACTCATGAGGAATGGAGAAGAGTCATACTGTCTGGTGTTGATAGGCAATCTAATAAGTAAAATGCCAGTGTAAGAACAGAAATGAACCATAGGGTTACAGCTTAAACAGACTGCATAAAGTTAGAGACCATCAGTTTCTACATGACTGCATTGATCTGGGAAGGACATTTTACTGCAAATATAGACGGGGCTCAAAGTCTTGGTTGGAAAATGCATTTTATTTTAGGTCAGTATGTAAAAAAGTCTATTTATATAAAAAACAGGGGCAACGAGGGAGCAATTAAACTGGAGTCAGAGTCTGTGTGGCATAAAGCTTGAATGGGACTATGTCTAAGATAATAAGACCCAGGAGATGAGAATGTGGGACAGAATGAGGACCTTGTGGGGAAAAGGAGCTGGTGTAGCTGTATGAGGCATCTCCAGGCTGAGAGCTCAGGTGATAGACACACCTGTGGTGTCCCAGTTGCAGAGCTTGATACACTCGGAAAGTAATTTGCTGTTTGTTTAATAAAGTGAAAAAGATTTCCGGCCTAGACCCTTTGATGGAAGTGAAATCATTTTATTGTAAACTGTAGCCTATTCTTTGCAGCAGTGCTAAATATTCTTCCGGTAACAGAATTTAGCAGAAATGTGTTGTTCTCTTCTTTACCTCAGGAGTTTTCAGGACTCTATCATTGCTCCACACTGATTGTTAGAAAATAGAAGTGAGGGGACACAGATAATGGTCAATTATAAATGAGTGATGAAGTCTATTTAAATAAAAAGAAAAACAATTATCCTCTAGAAAGAATACTTTAAAATAAGAAATGTTCCCAGATCACTTTTATATCTATAAAATTATAAACATTTTATGAGCAATTCAGATTTATAAATAGATTTTACACCACAAATGTGGTCTAGATATCCACTACAAATGTCTAAAGATGATTAAACTTCATTATTTTTATCAATAAGCTTTGCATACAAGTGACATTCATGTCTCCATGGTAACTAATGCATGTTGATGTTGGTTCAGAACCTCAGTAGTTCAAGGCTGAAATTAGAAACTGACCCTAGTACATGGAGGGCAGGGAGAGACCATAGAAATAGGAAGGCCAGTCCAGATGGGTAGGTGGAAGGTTAATAAGCAAGGGAACTTACAGAGGAAACTTGTCTTGGGTGCTGCAAGATGAGTATATCTCCATACCCACCTGCCAGAATCTTAAAAGTTTTAGAGAGTCGTGAATAGTGTGCAGTTACTTCTTCAATTCAGATGGTCTCACAAACTCATTGCTCTCTCAAGAACCCATTGCTCTTTCAAGGCTGTGTCCTTGAAAATGGCTGCTGGTGTGGGAACGGTGGGCTGAACAGACATTCCAAAGAAAAGAGCATGGGGAGGGGCCTGGTATTCCCAGGGAATTGCAACTGGAGGGTCCATGACTGTTACTTCCTCTTAGTGGCCTCCTTCCACAGAATCCTACCTTAAATATAAAGACAAATATTTTTTAAAGTAAAAAGATAGAATGAGATACCATGCAAACACTAATTAAAAAACAATAGCTGGAGTGGCCAGCCATATCAGTGTCAGAAAAAGCAGATTTCAACAAACGGAATACTATTAGGGATAAAGGAGTTCATTTCAAAATGATAAAGAGGTTAATGTAGAGGGCCTCCTGGGAAGGCACATGGGCAATTTTCCTTAATTATCGTCAGCTGAACTCAAGGCTTAGGCAGAGCCACACCTTGGAAACATGTTTCCCCAAGATGGCAGTCTTGTCAGCTTGGCCTTCATTTCAGCCCAGGTGTTGGCAGGGGTGGGACTAGATATGTAAATCCAGGCATGCTAGGGCCTACTTAAGAATGCAAATAAGTTGGTGATAACTTCCTGGTATTGGGGGTATAAAATAAATGCACTGGGAAGGGTTGTCATTGTCTTCCTGCCTCTCCAGCAGGCAGAATGGTGGCCCATCCAGCACCCAGCTTAAAATCTATCTCTGTGTCTTCTCTCTTTATTTCTATTATTTCTCAATCCCTGGCCACCTCTACTTAGAATCGGTTGGTTCATCTCTCTTTCTGCACAGGATGTGGAAAACGGAGATCCCCACCATGTCTGGCCCCCCGCAGCATCAGGTCCCTGCAGATGAATTCATCAGAATTCTGAATATTGTGCAATCAAAACAGAAATTCTAAACACATGAAAACCTGACAGAACTCTACAGAGAAGCATAACAATTCACAACTATAATTGAAGACTTCAACGCCCCTCCCTCTGTAATTGGAAGAATAGAGTGTTTAGTCAGTTCAGGTTGTTCTGACAATTACCATAGGCCTGAGGGGCTTATCAACAACACAAATTTATTTCTCGGAGTTCTGGAACCTGGAAGACTGACATTAGATGGCTGGCATGTTCCTACTGAGAAAGAACCTCTTCTGGATTCTGGAAGTTGGTCTTGTTGTATCCTCACATGTCAGCTGCCCTTTTTTTTTGTAAGGGCACTCATCCCACTCATGAGAGCTCCACCATCATGATCTAATCACCTATCATAGGCACTTCCTCCCAATACATCATATTGTGGGGGTTAGATTTCAACATATGAATTTTGGAGGTACACAAACATTCAGCCTATAGTAACTAGAGAAACTATTATAGACTTTCATACAAATTGTAAAGCAGGAGTTATATAATGTAGCATCGATTTAAACAAATGATACTGATAATAATAAATATATATCAAATGATATCGATGGAATTCTTCGTTTTCTGGCACAAACCAATACTTTTAGATGTATTGTTTCATGAGAAATGGATATTGTTGTTTCCCAAGTAGCTGTTAAGAATTAGCAAATGATTTTAATCCCATGTTTCAGTTTCCAGTTTATTCAAAAAAGGTATGTAAGGGACACACTAGATTATGAGCATAATAACATATACGGCATTTATGTCACACACCTTTCCAGAAGATGAAGCTAATCATTTATGTTCTGAAAAGCGACAACTTTAATTCAAGATGTAAAAATAGCTGCATTCTATTGAGGCAATCTTCTTGAAGTATGAAGTACCATATGGGCCCGGGGAATCTAGAAAAGGCATACTTCTGCGATAGCAACAGAATCACTATTTCAGAATCAGACGTCTCCTTGTAAACAGCATGCTCGCCAATGGCAAACCAGCATTTCTATCTCTCTTTAAAGAGAAAAATTACCCTTGGAAACTGAACCAACATTGACATCCTTAATAATATATTGCCTATATGCTTGAATAGCATAATCATTTTAAAAAACCTTATCAGAATTGCTTGTGTATTTGAAGCCACTGTGATGACCGCATGAGGAAAATGTGATGCGAATAGCTAGATGTTTGTGATTCATGGCTTTTTCTTTATTTTTCCCCCTCTTAATGTCTTCTAAAAACTATAAGCTAATGCTGTAGAAACTTAGATACCGGTATATGATAGAAATAAACATATATCAAATATACCATGTATATTTGAAAAATATAACCTCAATAAATCCACATTAGTATTTGAATAGACACCTTTTGTTTGCTATCTGTAGAGTGTAAGTGCCAGTTACCAGAGCTAACTTTTGATAAGGTAAATTTGTGCAAGGGTCTTCCTCCATGCAAATCTTACAATATAGAGAGGCATGAAATGGTTTCACATAGTATGCAATACAATAAGCAGAAACATGTACTATTCCTCACAGTCTATTTCTATGTCCTTGTGCAAATGTATATAACAAGAAAATAATTAGCTGACAAAGGATTATTTTGCGATTCATTCATAGTCATTCTTACTATCCCAGATTATTCTTAGTACCTTGGTTGAAGTGCTTCGACAAAGTCAATGATTTTGTAAATTATTTTTCTAAGATTTAAAGTTGACTTGGGGCTCCACTCTTGTCATATTATGTATGGAAGACATCTCCTTGGCAAAGCGTGGACAGTAAAACATGTTGACCGAGCCAACTAAGAACACAAGTTGGGGATGTAGGGGGTGGAAGCCTTCTATTTTGTTATGAAAATTGCCACAGGGAGCAGCCGTTTCCTAGGCTAGAGCGAGGCTGGTCTTTGTCCCTGTTCCTCCTGTCTTATGCTGAAGTTCCTATTTCGGAGCAGATTTCCAGGAGCATCTTGAAGGCTTTCAAATACCCGAAGGTGAAGGACTGTTTGGTGTCTGAATCTGTACACAGGGGTCACTCCTCTGGCACAGTCACCGCGATGGCCTTTGTTCTGAGTCTGGCTGTCCAACGGGGAGGCCCACTCCTAGGTCACCGCTCCCCAGCCACTGGCCAGGGGATCCATGTCTGCCCGCCCTCCTTCCCCCCTCCTACTCCCATGCTTCTTGTCCAAGTCAGGAATGAAAAGTTTGCAGAGTGAGCCCAATTCTTAGATCGCAGCCAAGCGAGAGGCGGGAGAGCCCGGAGGGGAGGATCGAAGAAGCTGGAATGAGAGAGAGAGAGAGAGAGAGAGAGAGAGAGAGAGAGAGAGAGAGAGAGAGAGAGAGAGAGAGAGAGAGAGACGCGGTTTCCGACGACGTGTGAAAGCGTGGGAAGGAGGGAGGCTGGAGACCCGGAGGGGCCCCCCTGGAGGGAGTGCAGGGAGGCGAGCCCCGCACCCCGGCCGCGGCTGGAGAGTGAGACGCGGGGAGGGACGGCAGGCGCCCCTGGGAGTTGGATCACTCAGCCCCGTGGCTGCGGGGCGCGCGGGGAGGGGCGAGCGCGTCCGCAATCGCTGTGCTCCGATCGGAGAGCGAGCACAGCCCACCAGGCGGCGAGCGGCAGCCCCCAGCCCCTCGGGCCGGACAGCGATCGCTGCGCCCCCTGCTCCGAGCGAGCCCCGCTCCGGGCACAGAGGACCCGCCGCCCGCGCCCCGCGCCCCGGCTCCGCGCGGCCCCTCCCGGGCGCACCCGGATCGAACCTCCGCGGAAGGTTGCCGGCGGCTCCCGCGGACCCTTCTCCGCAGGTAGGAGCGAGGGGGGCGCCGTGCGCGGTCCCCGGCGCCGGGCAGGTGGCCGAGCAGCCGCGCCTCCCGGTCCGGAGGTCGATGGGGAGCTCAGATCTCCCTCCCCGAGGCGCTGGCGACCCCCGGAGGGTGCGGGGTGCTCGCACCTGTGTCGCTGGTGCCCAGGGCGCCCATCCAGAGTCCCGGCTTGGAGAGGGGGCGCGGGGGGCGGCTGCAGGTCCCTTTCCCGGGAAAGGGGCGCGGGGAGGCGTGTGGATGGGAGCCCAGAGCCGAACCCCGCTGAAGTCCGGATCGAGCCCAGCGGAGAGGGCGAAACCCGCCCTTTGGAGGGACGGGGAAGCCTCCCGTTGCCAAGGGAGATGGGGAAGCGGAGGGGCCACCTAGACAGCCCCGGTAGGGGAGGCGCGGGATGGGGGGTTGGGGGGCGTCGTTCCTTTTTTTATTTTGCTTCGGGCACGGAAAGGAGCGACTACTTCAGAGAACAAAGATGTGGGGTTGGAGGAGGGCTCCCTGGCGATCTACGGACCCCTGTCCGCGACCCCCGCCAGACCCTGTCCGCTCCATTGTCTGGGAGCCCGGACACTGCGTGTGGGACCAAGTAGGCGGCTGGGTACCCACCGGAGGCTCTTCGTGCGCGGCTCCCGCTCCCCATCCTCCACCCCTCCCCAAACCCCCACCCCATCCTCCCTGGCTGGGTAAACCCAAGTAGGTCGGTGGAAGTGCTGGGTTTCATTGGTACCTTTTTTATGCCCCTGAAAGTAATGAAGATGATTTCCACCAAGTTCTCTTAGCATTTCAATCATTTATGGAAAGGCTGTAGTCACTGCCCCTGGTTAGATCTCTGTTTTTTTGGGGAAGGGGGCCAAATACATTTAAATTACGTGTTAATTGTTTGCCATTTAGAAGAATGATTTAGCCATTGAAGGAGGGGGAGGGGGTGTGTGTTTTGCTAACCTGGGCCAAGTCAAACTTAGCTGCTCCGAGTTGGCCAGAGGAGTTAGTGAGTAGAAAAGGCAGGTGGGAAAGGCGGTCCTTGTCCTGCCAGGTGCCTGAGCCCAGAGAGCAGCGCTAGTCCTCTTAGAGCCAAAGAGGACGAGCCGAGGCTTTCTTTGAGGATCCTGGGAATGTCTGGGATCTCGGTCCAGGGGAAAGGGAAAAGGTCCTGTCCATGTTTGCCACGGGCTGGCGGTATTTATGAAGCCCCCGCAGTCTATCCCTACATCGCTTAATGATTTTCTTTCTTTCTTTTTTTTTAAAAAAATATTTTATTGATTTTGTACAGAGAGTAAGGGAGAGAGATAGAGAGTTAGAAACATCCATGAGAGAGAGTCATCGATCAGCTGCCTCTTGCACACCCCCTACTGGGGATATGCCCGCAACCAAGGTACATGCCCTTGACCGGAATCGAACCCAGGACCTTTCAGTCCCCAAGCCGACGCTCTATCCATTGAGCCAAACCGGTTTCGGCAGCTTAGTGATTTTTCAGTTAGAATTAACACGAACAACAGGAGACCCTAAAGTCATCCACGGGGAGCTCTTGAAATCAAAGCGACAGGAGGGAGGAGGGGGCAAGCACCTACCTGGACCCTCAGGCTCTTCTCTGTGGGATAGCTGCCAAAATCAGTTTTGCTTTTAATATTGTTAAAGTCTTTTGGGAAGTCATTTGTCATCCTGGATTAAGGCTTTTGCAACAACAACAACAAAAGTCTGTGTGAAGTTGTTTAGTTTATTGAAATTACACAAGTGTGTGTGACATATACTTAACATTAACAGCAGCTGTGGTTCCTCATCACCTGTGATCCACCTATGTGAGCTGATGAGGTTTATATCTGACAGACTTCTTGGAAACCAGAATATATGGCGTTGCTTGTTGCTTAGAAAACAGTACTAATATGTCTCCTGGATGTATTAATCCCTATAAAAATCATCCAGAATGTGATATTTGCTTATTCAAAGAAAAGATGAATCAATACAATTTCATCTTGAGGGCATGGTGCTAGGTTTGATTTTTATCCGTGTCCTACAAGAACTGGGGGAGTGAAATGATTTATTCAGTATACACTAAGTGGAAGTATTTTACTTTGCTTGTGCAATTAATACTCGAAAGATTTTCCCCCCTCTGATGTGAGAATGCGTGAAGGTACAAGCTCCACTAGCTGCGGAGGCAGGCTGTTAATGTGTTCTGTGGGTAAGTCAACATTCCTGCAGATAAATAAGAATGCACATTAAATATGAACACCGTGCAGAACATGGATCTTCTTGAAGGAGATTAAATAACAATAGAAACATGCTCCTTAAGAAATCAGAAAATAAAATCCGTTGAGTAAAAGCATTATGTATCCGTGTAACTTGCAGATCATTAAATGTGTTCAAACACTTGCATAAGTGAGAAAAGACATTGTATTGGAACTGGGATATTTGAAAACGATCCTTCTTTAAACATGAGACTGTGGTTGGTTAGCTGAGCACTTAAAATGTTCAGCTCAACATATCTGCCTTTTCAGGACTGGATGGCCTGGGCAAATCTGGGCCAACGACAGCACGTGTTCATAGACTGAGAAAACATTTGGGTGAAAAGGAACCTGTGGAGTGATCTTTCCAGCTCCCATTACTATAAATGAAGAGAATAAGGTGCAGAGGATTTAGGCCATTTCTTTCAAGATCACAGAGCTAGATCTTGGCAAGATCCTTGCTCTGTCTTCTCTGGAAACAGGAGTGTCAGATGTGTGGGAAGGTAGGGGAGTTTGGTTATTTCCCTGAGTGGAAGGCTCACAGGTGACTCCTTTGGTAGGAGGTAAGTTTTTACATCGGTGATCTTCTCACTCCTCACCTCACCCCTTCTCATAGGGTTCTTCTTCTGGCCACTTCTTTTGTTCTATTCTTCTCTGTACTAAGAAGAATACATTGTTCTGTAGGTGGTCCAGAATGCAAAAAAAAAAAAAAAAAAAAAAAAAAGTGAGCATGTCAAATGAACGGGAAAGATTAAAAATGCATCCAGTTTACCCTTTTGGGTTTAAAAATGATCCAGGCACAAAAAAAGATGATTTTTGCTTGCAGTGCATTGAGGTGTGGAAGCAGTTATAGGAAGTACAGTGTCTTCACCCATAGAAACTGAGAAGCTCATAGTAACCACAGCTGACCATTTCATAAGTTGCTTTTCCACCTAAGATCTTGCTTGATACAACTGGTCTTAGGAGGATGAAGGTGGGCATTGTCATTTATTCCAAATCCCCCATTTCAGATAATGGAAATCTGTTTCTTTTTTCTTTTTTTAAATAAATCTTTATTGTTCAGATTATTACAAATGTGTTCCTCCCTCCCCCCCTCAGTTGCTCCCCTCCACCAGGTTCCCACCCCACCTTCTGTCCTTTCCCCGCCCCCCATTGTCCTCATCCATAGGTGCACAGTTTTTGTTCAGTCTCTTCCTGCACCTCCCACTGCCCTTTTCCCTGAGAATAGTCAGTCCACTCTCCTTCCATACCTCTGATTCTATTATATTCACCAGTTAATATTATTCATCAGATTTTTTAATTCCCTTGGATTTTAGTTTCACTTGTTGATAGTCACGTATTTGTTGTTCATAATTTTTATCTTTATCTTCTTCCTCTTCCTAAATAATCCCCTTCAGCAATTTATATAATTCTGGTTTGGCGGTCATGAACTCCTTTAGCTTTTTTTTATTTGTGAAGCTCTTTATCTGGCCTTCAATTCTGAATGATAGCTTTGCTGGGTTAAGTATTTTTGGCTCTAGGTTCTTGCTATTCATCACCTTGAATATTTCTTGCCATTCCCGTCTGGCCTGCATGGTTTCTGTTGAGAAATCAGCTGACAATCCTATGGGTGCTCCTTTATGGGTAACTACCTGCTTTTCTCTTGCTGCTTTTAATATTCTCTCTTTGTCTTTTGCTCTTGGGATTTTAATTATAATGTGTCTTGGTGTGGTCCTTTTTGGATTCCTTTTGTTTGGGGTTCTGTGTGCTTCCTGGACTTGTAAGTCTATTTCTTTCCCCAAGTGGGGGAAGTTTTCTGTCACTATTTTTTCCAGTATTCTTTCAGTATCTTGTTCTCTCTCTTCTTCTGGGACCCCCATAATTCTGATGTTGGTACGCTTGAAATTGTCCCAGAGGTTTCTTACACTACCTTCAACTTTCTGGATTCTCTTGTCTTCTTGCTTCTGCAGAGGAGTGTCCTCTGGCTCTTTGTGTTCTAAATCTTTGTCTTGATTCTTGCGATCTTCCATTCTGTTTTTAGGACTCTGTGTAATTTTTTTTTATTTCCGACAATGTTTTCTTTATTTCTAGTTGATCTCTTTTTATTTCTAGTTGATCCCTTTTCATATCCTCATAGGTCTCATTTATTTTATCGGCCTTTTTTAGGATATTCTTGAAAAGCCTTATAACTGTAGTTTTGAACTCAATGTCCATTCTTTTCTTTTCCTCCATCTTCCTTTGTGTCCTGCCTCTTGCCTGCATTTTAGTTGTTTCCCTGATTTGATGGGATAGTTTTGTGTGCTAGGTATTCTGGTAGAGCCAAGTAGCACAGCTTTCCCAGTTACCTGTGGTGGACAGTCTTGGTGTAGCCCTTTGTGGGCTGTGTGTGCAGTCTTGTTGTCAAGCCTTGCTTATTGTTGGTATCACTGGGAAGTGTTGCTCTCCAAGCCAATTAGCTGTGAAGATCAGCATTTCAGCTAGGAGGGCTTCTGTACTCTGCTTGGATGAGGCGGAGTCTTGGGGTGGTGCAGACAATCTTTGGTTCCCTGTCAGTCTCACCTTAGAAAAGTCCTGTTTGCGGTGAGTCTCACCAGATTGGTTGCAGGCGCACGCACCTCTTTGGTAAAGGTGCAGACAAGCTATGGATTCTGGCCAGTCCATCCTTAGAGAAAGCCAGCCTCTGGGAGAGCTTCTCTGCTCAGCTTGGATGGGGCGGAGTCTCGGGTTGGTGCAGACAAGCTTTGTTTTCCCGTCGGCTCCTCCCCAAGTCCCGCAGTAATGGCCACTAGCTTCACACACCTTTGAGAGATCTCTACCCGCTGCCTGACAGTCTGGCCTCTCCCTGACTGTGGCCATCTATCAGAGCAATAGGGTGATTCTGCTTTCCTCCAGAACAAGAAAGCCAGCCGCGTGTTAGCTGTCTGTCCTCTCTGCACACCTGGAGTAAGCCAGTGCCTTTTCACGCGCACAGTTCTCTTTATCTTCACAGTTTCTGAGAGTCAGCGTGTCTTCTCTCTCCTTGCTAGATGGCAGAGCCTCCTCTCAGCTAGCCATCCAGTGCTTCAGGCTGGATTCGGGTGTCTACTCTATGCCACCATCTTGATTTCTCTGTTTCTTCTTCTTTGTATCAAAGCCCTCCTCCCTCCCCTATCCCCTGGCAAAATTAGATGCTCTTCATAGATGATCATCACATTGTATGTTTACCACTCTAACTCTGTTTGTTTTCACCTTTGAATCCCAATCACTTGTCTAGAATGTGGCCCTCAGTAAGGATTCAGTCAATTTTTTTTAGAAAATATTGAACTAATGAGTTCATTTAAATCAAGCATTTATATTCAACTGGCCTCTTTTAATCATGGACCTTTTTTTCAAGGGAATGTGCCAATACTTTTTAGATGATAAAATGTTGAAAATTTTATTAACAGTTGTGTTGTGACATTTCCTGGAATGAGCAGTCATTCAAGTTCACAATAACTTGACTTAGAAAAGGAGAATACACATCTCTAAGGACTAGGGCAGGGTACTCCCTGGGCTGCCAATTCTACATGCCCCAGGGGTACCTTAAGAGTGGATTTCCTCAGCCTACCCCAGGCCTACAGATTAAGAGTCTGAAATGGAATATAAGAGTAGTCTCTCTCATCAAGCACTAAGTGGTTCTCATAAGTACTGCATTTGAAATCCATAGTGAGCTGATCATTCAAGAGGTTACAGTCTCCTCCCCCTAGATAGATATGTATCTCCTACTTTATATGGAATCTGCAATGATGTTCTTACTTGGTTAATCTCACATTTGATAGTAGCAATTAAGGAGATGATAATAAACTAGGTCATTGGTTTAAGGAAGTTTAGATTCACATTATCTAATTGTAACTAAAAGTATACACAGACAAAAAAACATTTTCAGATAGATTGTAAACTTTAAGTGGTGGAATTATATCAGCTGATTAACTTAAATACTACACAGGATTACAATAGTTTGTACTGTATATAATTGTGTTAAAGGGATTATTTTAAATGACATAGTCTTTTTATTTTCTGCACATGGAAAGAAACTTAATTAGAAGAAATATTTTAATATCGTTATTCGTGTCTTAATAGTGAAAAGAAAATAGGATTCTACCGAGTCTCCTATCTACCTATTCCAGGACTTCTGTGAGAATCATATGAGATGAGGCACAGGAAAATACTTCACAAACATTTGGTTAAACTGTAAAATGTATACACCTGGCTATAAAGCCAGTCAGGTTCCTGGGCTAAAGAAACTCCAAGGATGCTAGTCACTAGGAAGAGGAAGCCCGGCATTGTGATGTGATGTCATTACCCAGTGCTCAAGCCATCATTGCTGGTCTTGGCTGTGATTTTGTGAGGTGTTGCTCTGGGGTGGTTGTGGGCTTGTGTTCCTCTTGGGGGAAGCCGAGTGTTGGTTTGTCAGTGCTAGGTCTTTGGTGCCATTTATTTTTAAATGGCCAGTGCATGGCATGGCAGCTCCTGCGTTGAGCATCTACCCCTAGTGGTCAGTGCATGTCATAGCTACTGGTTGGATGGACAGACACTTAGCCTTTTATATATATAGATGTTTATTTCTGTGAAGATGAAAGAAGCTAGGAGTAGAATGCTTATACTCACTCTACTTCATTAGAGTTCATTCCTCAGGATTTGTAATTCAGCTTCTATTCAGAGAATGCTGCTGAACTAATTTTCTTACTCTGCTGTCCTTTCACTGAATAGCATTTGAAATCTGATGTCACACCCCTTAGCTACCTCTGGTTCCTTTATGTTTCCTTCTCTGGCTTTGCTGCTCTTGTCCAGATCCTCAGATTGGTTCTCCCATGCTCTCTCCTTTGGCCTTGCTTCTCCTGCTTCCATATTGCCCTAAGTTTCTCCTTTGTTCTCTATATTCCTGTGGCTGAGCTCCAGACCTGCATCTCCAATCCTGAGTTTTTTGGGTATTTTTACACTTGTATCTGCCTGCAGGACACTTTAGCTGTGTGCTCCATACCAAGTCTGATTTCATTTATCCAAACTGGAGTTCACAATCTATTATTGTCTTCAAGTCTATCTCCTGTTATTCCTATTTTGTTTTGTTTTTCTTCTTCTTTTCTTTCCTCTCCAAGTAGTAGAAGAACCATCTACATTTTTTCCCCATTTATTTTCTCTTTCTTTTTCCTCCCCCACTTCCCATTTTGAATCAGTCCTCAAGGCTTTACAATTTATCTTATAAATATTGCTGAGATTAGTTTTCTCTCTACTGACCTTTTATGACTGACCTTGGTCGACTCTTCATCACCCATCACCCCCTGCCAGAGATAAGGGCTCAATTCCTGATTCATCTTTCTGCTCTGGTCTTTCCTTCACATCTAGTCTTAGAGCTGCCAGAGTGATTTATCTTACCTGCAAATTTGATCGAGACTTCTTGTGGAAAAGACTTCAATACTTTCCGTTATTCTTATCACACAGTGCGTGCTCCTCTGCAGATCCCACCTTGTCCTTCTTGTTCCCACCCTCCAGCCTCTCCTCAGCTGTCCTGACCTACATTCCTGCCTTGGAGTTGCTTGGAGTCTTCTAAGAGAATTTAGCATTTCTTAACATGAAAACTGTACTGGTGCTCCTATGGGCTGTGGATGTGCTTCTTTGTACTTTGCTCACCTGGAGTCAAAGGCAGACCATCTTCCCCCAAACACCCATGTCCCATGGATGTCCCCCTTTGGGTCTCTTTTTATACCACAAACATCTTGTGCTTATTGTTTAGTGTTCCCTACTGTGTTTGAATATCTGACTTTTCCCTGTGTTATAATTATTAGTTCCTTACTCATCTCTGTGTGTCTAGATTGTTTAGATGTTATATGAATAGATATAAACATTGCACAGGCAAAAAGCAAGTTGCCTTAGAGGCCTGAAATATACCCTTGGAGATTTTTGACCCATAGTTTTCTATGCTGTGACCACTTGGAGCTTTCATCTCACTTTTATAAACCAGAAGTAATTTTAGATTGTAATCTACACTAATAAAAGAGAAAAATAAAAATTGACCGTACCTCTGCAACGCCCATTAGCCAATCAGGAGTGAGTATGCAAATTAACCCGACAAAGATGGCGGGTTAATTTGCATCTGCAGGCACCCAGCAGCATGGGTCCTGGGAACATGCATGGGATCCAGGCCGCTCAGAGCCTGTAGGCCTGTGCATAGGCCCTGAACGGCTAGGGTCCCAGAATGCCCCTGGCCACTCCTGGCCTTCAGGCCTTGGTGCCAAGTGGCCAGGGGCAGGGTGACAGAAGCTTAAATAGGACCAGAGCAGGGCTTGAGGAGGCCAGGAGATGGGGGTTGTGCCAGCCTTGGCTTACTAGCGGTCCTGCCTTTGTGTGTGAGCTGCAGAGGAAATACCTGTTCTGACTGCTCATTGGCTAAGCTCCCTGTATGCCACTGGTAATGTTCTTGGTAACTTGGGTAATAAGAATCCAAAAAGGTGATCTAAGGTTTTTCCACCACACTTCTGGAGAAAGAAACGAAGGTCTGTTGCTGGAGGGCTAAGAAATGTCATAACCTGCCCTAGCTGGTTTGGCTCATTGGATAATGCCTAGGCCTGTCCACCGCAGGGTCGGGTTCGATTTGGATCAAGGGCATGTACCTAAATTGCAGGCTCCTCCCTGGCTGGGGCCCAGATCAGGGCTATGTAGGAGGTAACCAATCAAAGTGTTCATCTCACATTGATGTTTCTCTTTGTTTTTCCCACTCTTTTCCACACCCTCTAAAAATCAATGGAAACATATTCTCAGATGAGGATAAAAAAAAAAATAAAGAAATGTCAGATGCTATGAAAGACATATCTTGAAAATGCCTAAAGCAAGTTGTCGTTTTTTCATGGTGAAGAACTAGAGTCCATGTTGATGAAAACAACTTGGCAGCTGCAGTGGTTGGCAGTGGCTGCAGCAGCAGAGTGATGGGGCTGGCACCTTCCTCTGATCAGCCCAGTCGCTTCCTGTAGAGAGATGACAGACTGTGGCTTAGGCCATCAGTAAGACATCCCCTGAGGGCTCCCAGTCTGTGAGAGGGGGACCCCCTACACACATACCCAGTGCATGAAATTTGTGCACTGGGCCCCTAGTAAATAATAAAAAAAGCATTTACTTGAGCAAAAAGAACTGCATCCCAGAAGGCACAGATTCAGGTAGCAACTTAAACCAGGTTCCACTGAAACAAAGGGGAGGCCATCTTTTATAGAGAAAGTTCCTGCTCAAGTTCCCAATTTTATCTGAATAGGTTGCCAAATTGTGTAGTTCTGATTTATCAGTGTAGATGCAAATAGAGATACAGTTTATGGAGTTATGTTAGACAGGACAGGTCTTAGTCCCTTGGTAGAAAGATGAAATGAAAACAGGGCTACCCTGCACTGGTTGACTCAGACTGTGTAAACAAGTGGAACACAGTGAGGGAGAGGTTTTTCCTGGCATACAGAATAATGACAAGCCCTGTCAGCAAATGGCCACTAGACTATAATTTATAAACTAGAGGTCTGGTGCACAAAATTTGTGCACTGGGCAGTGGGAGGGATCCCTTGGGGGATGTCCGCTTGCTAGCTTAGGCCTAATCCTAAGCCTGGGGAGGAGGAGGGGGCCATCAGGCTTAAGCCGGCAGTCAGACATCCCTCTCTCAGTCTGGGTCCCCTCACTTCTTATCACCTGCCTGCTGTGGAGGCAGGAGAGGCTTACACCACTGCCACTGCACTCGCCAGGTGTGAGCCTGACTTCTGGCTGAGCTGTGCTCCCCTTATGGGAGTGCACTGACCATCAGGGAGCAGCTCCTGCATTGAGTGTCTGCCCCCTGATGGTCAATGTGCATCATAGTGACTGGTTGTTCTGCTGTTCAGTCAGTTTGCATATTAGGGTTATATTATAAAATATGTTTGCCTTTGTTTGGCCATGGGGAGTTCATCCCAACAAATCAGGGGGATGTTGGTGCCTGTTTAACTCTGATAGGAGTCTCCAATTTGGGGTCCGGTAAAGAAGAAAGCTACTCAGTGCAAACATCTCAACTGTGATATATTGCGCATGGCTGTGAGAACAGCGCAGTGGAGGAGCTCAATCTATTACAGCTCAATTATGGAGCAGCACAGCTGTGGTGGTACTGGGGGGAGGCCTCTCTGTGGCTAGACAGCAGTGCTCTGCCCTGCTCTTCTCACTCTGGTCTGCCAAGATGTCTTCGGTGTTTCAGCTCCAGGGGGGAAACCCAGTCTTCTGTCTTCAGTGGAAGCACTCCCAGAGCCAGAGGGGTGCTGACTTATATAGAGAGAAGTTCTCACCCCTGATCCCTGATTGGTCCATTCTCATGCAGATGAGGACTCCAAATCCTTCCAGGTTGATTGGTCCAACAGGCACTGTCCTGATTGGTCAGAACAGAGCTACTCTGGTCCATGAAGATGCTAATGGGGATATAGCTGTGACATTTTAATTGATTTCAATCCTTTTGGTTGAAGTACAATTCCAACAACTCCTTTTGAAGGGCTGGATCACATGGCAGGAATAGGGTGCGGGCAGGGAACTCAGCCCGGGGCTTCTTCCTGAAGTGCAGATGCTGTTTTTAAATTTGACCCCAGTTAGTCACCAGGACCCCTTCTTGGTAAGGATCTTCTTTCTCCTGGTCCACAATGTCAAATGAACCTTCCTCCTCAGGGTCCACACTTTTTTATTGAATCTGCTCTCACTTCCATTTCCCCAGATCCTAACCTATTGATTCCTCTGACTCTTCATCTCCTTCTGCCTCCTATGAAAATCCTCTGCTCAATTTACAGATAAGGAAAAGAAAACCCAGTGAGACTGAATAAGTTATTCAAAGTTACACTGCTAGCTCAGGGTAGACCACGATTTGCATACAGGTTTGATTATTAATTCTGTGCTCTTTTTTTAAAAAAAAAATATATATATTTTATTGATTTTATACAGAGAGGAAGGGAGAGAGATAGAGAGTTAGAAACATCGATGAGAGATAGTCATCGATCAGCTGCCTCTTGCACACCCCCTACTGGGGATATGCCTGCAACCAAGGTACATGCCCTTGACCGGAATCAAACCTGGGACCTTTCAGTCCCCAAGCCGACGCTCTATCCATTGAGCCAAACCGGTCTCGGCTAATTTTGTGCTCTTATCACTGAGAAAAAAAAAAATCCAGGTTCCCCCTTTTTAAGAGATTTAAAAAAAAAATGTTTTTTTTTTTTTTTTTTTTTTTTTAAACAAGTACCATATAGAATACCATTACAGCCTGGGGCAACAAACCATGGCCCAAGGGCCAAACGCAACCTGTAGCCCATTTGTGTACTGCCTATAAGTGACACTGCACTGTTCACATTTTTAAAGGATACTAAACCAAACTCAAAACATAACAAAGAACTTGTGACCTACCCAGATCCCATGGCCCTGACTGCTCAAAATATTTACTGTCTTGACCTTTACAGAGAGTATTTGCTGAGCCTGTTATGGAGGAACAATGGGACCTAATGGTGAAGTTCAGTGCAATTTATGTGGAAACTGACATTGCTAAATAAACTGGACATAAAATAAGTTGTAAATTTACTGAATTGAAAGAAGCAAAAATGAAGGTAGAACTTATATACTTCATTCAAATGGTTGATACCTTTTATTTATTTCTTAAATTTTGGACGCTACTCATTTATCTATGAATCGTTACCGTAATAGACATTATTGGAAGTAACTAATACGAATAAAATAAATTAGGTAAATCCACATAAAAATCACTATGGATGTTTTTGTTTAATAAAATGCGATTGAAGGTAGGGGTAAGGGTGAGTTTGATGTCCAAGTTCTCACAAGCTGAACTGAATTTTACATAAAAATAGGCATTTGAATGTTTTATTGTTATAAGTAAACATTGGTTTCATTCTTTTCCATTTTTATTACTGGAATTAGTTGGTGTTTTTAAAAATAAACTTGGGACAGTAAAGCCTGTAGCATGTGGAACTGTATGCCTTTAATGAACACATTTAAAATATTAAATAGTTCCTTTAAGAATGATAAAGTCTTATTCAGGCTTCCTCATTTTCTTTCTAATTTAGATTCTTGGTTATAAGCAGCTCAGTAATATGTGGTTGGGAGTCCCTGGGTAGACATCGCTTCATGAACTCTGAAATCTTCTTTCAAAAAGTCTATTAATATGCCTTTTATCTTTATGATTTGGAATGGCAAGTCATTAACTTTACATTTATTTCAGTGATTTAAAACTAGTGCAAGAGCAAGACAAAAGAACTTAGGCACAAGAAACAAAGAACTTTATTAGAACAGAATACTGAGAAATTATATAGGTTTTAGCTTGCTGTTTCAGTGTACGGAAAGAAACAGCAGTTTCTTGGAATAAACCCAAGATATGTTATTTCTTAGGAAGAGGCTTGCTGAAGCGATAGATAATCCAAATAAGGATGGTAAACTGTTTTCTTAATACAGATAGCTAAAAGAAGCTGTGGTGTGGGAAACTGTAATGCAGTGTGAATGGTGAGAGGGTGAGCTTGAGGTGGACAAGCATTGCTTGGAGTTCCAGTCCTGCTGCTTATTTCTCTGGGACCATGAATACATGAAGAAAACCTTTCTGGGACTCATCTGTGACATGGGGTGAGCAAGGAGCCTGCCTGATAGGTTAAATGTGGCATTCAATGAGATGCAATTGTCTATATCTAGTTAACTTAAGGTTTTTCACTGAGCAGAAGCTCTGTAAACGTCTGCTATTGTTACCCACCTTAGTAGCTCACGGGAGAGTGGATTTTGAAATGTTAGGAGGAAAGATCTTTACATCCCAGTGGACAGAAATTGTAAAACCTGAAATGACAAAGAGAAAATGGGAGGCTTTAAAAGCAACACGATGACTTTATAGTCACACGTTATGAAGAAAAAGTCACATAGAAATGTCATGTCACTCCCCAGGGCCACTGGTGAGATGACATTTCATCAGGACATGTGTGCAAGGTGGAGATTTGGACAAATGTCCAAGCAAAGTAAAAAAAAAAAAAAAAAAAAAGAAGAAGACTAATGTGAGCCCACCCATAGAAAGAATTAACTATATCTTACCATGAGAGCAGGTATTAAAAAGTGCTAAAGAGAATAAACAGGATTATTTTTGTCATGCTTAGATTAAGAAAAGCAAGGTAGTGGTCGACGTCTGTTCAGGATTATTGATATAAACAGTAAAGATGATATAAAAGTGGATGTATCCATCAAGATTTTGGTCCTGATTGGGGCATGCATGGGGAGGGGTTTGGGATGGGATTGGGGTGATGAGGACAAATATGTGATACCTTAATAAATAAATAAATTAATAAAAAAGATTTTGGTCCCCACCCTCTGCATCAAAGAGAAGGAGTTTAAAAAAAGGAAACAGCTTAGAATCTTGGATTAGACCTTAACCTAGGTGAGGAAATTAAAAACAAAACTGTAGTTCTTTTAAGTGAAATCAGGTTAGGTTCAACTTTTGGGGAAAAAAAGCCATTGTGATTTTGATAGAGTTTGCATCGAATCTGCAGATCACTGGGGGCAATATGTGTATTTTATAATGTTAAGTCTTTTAATTCATCCACACAGGCTATGTTTTCATTTATCTTCTTTAATTCTATAATTAATACTTATAGTTTTCAGAATACAAGTACGGTAATTTGCTTTCTTGGTTAAATGTATTTGCAGTACTTTTTTAAATGATATATATTATAAATTGGATTGTTTTATTAATTTCCTTTTAAGATTGTTTATTAATAGTATATACTAAACAAAGCTATTCTAACAGTTATTGTGTGTGTGTGTGTGTGTGTGTGTGTGTGTGTGTGTGTAATATAGAGTTTTCTACATATAAGACAAAATAGATGATTTTACTTCTTCCTTTCCAATTTGGATGACTTTGATTTTTTTCCTTGTCTAATTGCTCTGGTTAAGATTTTCAGTTCTATGTCGATAGAAATAGTAAGAATTGACATCCTTGATTTGTTCCTGATTTTAGAGGAAAAGCTTCTAGTTTTTCAGTACTGAGTATGATGTTAATTCTGGCCTTTAATATAATCTTTATTACGTTGAGATAATTTTTTTTTATTCCTAGCTTCTTAAACATATATTATTGCAAAAAGATGTTGAATTTTGTCATATGATTTTTTTTTCTGTGTCAATTGATATAAACATATATTATTAGTCTTTCTGTTAATGTGGAGTACAAATTAATTGATTTTCATATATTGAAATATCCTTTCATCTCAGGGATAAATCCCACTTGGTCATGTGATCCAACTGAGTGTAGCTCAGGACTTTTCTTCTCTTATTGAGAGTCTCTCTACCTCTCTCTTTCTCTCTCTCTGTCTTTCCATACTGTCCTACTGTGGCCATGATACTGTCAGGACAGAAACTGACCTATAAATAAAGCTATCACAAGGTACAGCAGAAGTTGAATGAGAAGAGAATGGGACCAATGTTACGATCAATCAGCACCTGAAACATCCCTCTTGTCGTTACCTCTGAACTAGAATGTTTGTGGGTTACACAAGGAGTATAAGGAATTCTTTTAATTGAATTTTAAAGTTTTAAAGGTGAGAATTATAACACTCATAGAGAAACATGCATATAAATGCACACATAACTCTAAGGTAAACACATGTATCAGGAAATACACTATTATAAGCAACTCCACTACCCACTGCCTTTTATAGGTAGTGGTTTCTTCTGCTTTTCTGTATAGCTTTATCATATATGCATTGTTAACACTGTGGTTTTGTTCAGTCTGATAGTCAACTTAATGTAAATGGAATTGTCAATAATTGTTGTGTGAGTTGTAGCTTATTCAGTTTCATTGCTGGACATATTTCTTTCAGGATGTATTTATCCATTCTGCTGTTCCTGAGCTTTGGGTTTTTAGTTTTTAACTTGGGTATAATATGAATAATGCTACTCAGTCAAGTCCTGGCATGCCTTCTAGATGTATATGTGTATTTATGTATGTACAGTGTATACCTAGGGGGGAAGGATGGAGTCATTAATATGAATACTCTAGATCAGTGGTTGGCAAACTCATTAGTCAACAGAGCCAAATATCAACAGAACAATGACTGAAATTTCTTTTGAGAGCCAAATTTTTAAACTTAAACTTTTAACGCCACTTCTTCAAAATAGACTCGCCCAGGTGATGGTATTTTGTGGAAGAGCCACACTCAAGGGGCCAAAGAGCCACATGTGGCCCACAAGCCACGGTTTGCCAACCACAGCTCTACATGATTTAGATAAACATTTTGAAGTTCATTTTGAAATTCATAACAGGTCGACATTTTGGTTCAAGAATAAGATGGAATTTATTAGGGAGAATTGTAAATTTTGTTGATTGATTCAAAATATCAACAACACAGGTTCAAAATGCCTAAGATATGTCTTGATAATATAATATTTGGAATAAATATGTGGGTGGTAGTTGATTAATGCTCAATGCAGTATGCCCAATGCCACCATAATACATGCAGATATACTGCTGACATTGAAACTTAATGTTGAATATTCTGAGTAGTTGAGTTTACATTTAAAATAGCGTAATCAGCCGAAACCGGTTTGGCTCAATGGATAGAGCGTCGGCTTGGGGACTGAAGGGACCTGGGTTCGATTCAGGTCAAGGGCATGTACGTTGGTTGCAGTCATATCCCCAGTAGGGGGTGTGCAAGAGGCAGCTGATCGATGACTCTCTCTCATGGATGTTTCTAACTCTCTATCTCTTTCCCTTCCTCTCTGTACAAAATCAATAAAATATATTAAAAAAATAAAATAGTGTAATCATTTTGGGGAGTCATATATAATTAAGGATTTTACAAGCTGTAATATATACTAAAGGAAATAAACCAGAACGGTTAAATCTCAGAAAGACCAATGTGAAAGTTTATCTTGGGAAAGATATATCCTGGAAAAGGGTAGAGAGAATGTTGTTCCTTTCGTGTTGCCTATGTGTTATCTCTGTGTAGTCAACCTTGGAGCAGAGGGAGGGGTGGGACAAAACCATATTAAGGCATAATTGATGTGTTTAATAGTTTAATATAAATTTGGGCTATAATAATTTCAAGGGAAGGAACAGACCATCTTAACACACAGGGAGCTCACCATCAAATACATTTCGAATAGAAACTGGAGATGTGTAGATGTCCTGGGTTTAGATGGTCACTCATTAGAGTCTTCTCAGTTTATCTCTTTGCAGAGATGTAGGGAAAATTCACAGCCCCAAATAGGGACATCCTGGGAGGCTTAAATCTCCTGCTCCAAGCATTTCTTGAACAGAGAGGTGTTTCTTAATCCTAAATTATAGCTTCCATTCACATGTGTAGTGTGACTAAGATAACTGAACCTGTTTTCCATATAAATAATGGCTACTTGAAAAGGGTCAATGTCAAAACAAAGGAAAAAATAACTTCTAAGAGTAGATATGTAAAAAAAAAAAAGTTGTGCAAAATCACAAGCCATTGTGATTATGAGTTCTAACTTACGTAGCTCAGAGCAGTCTTGATTTACAGCAGCAGGAATTACAGTGGAGAGGGTTCTTGTTAAGAAAAAAGAATGTCAGAATTTCAAGATGCTTTACAAATTCAATGGTTCATTTTCTAAGACAATTTAACAACATTAAAAATATCAGACCAAAGGATGGACATACATTTAGTGATGAGTCCTGGAATTGACACACCATCCCTAAATACTTTGGTATACATGTTGCTTTAAAAGTGTTTAAGAACATAGAAAAAAAATCCTATTGCTTAGATATTTTCAAGAGATCAGTAGCATAATACATTTCTTAAGTCTGCAACATGATCATCTTACCAGAGGCAAGAAGTCCAGATTTCACACAGGTGAGCACAGAATAGTTTAATCTTTCATAGCAGATGGCTCCAAGTCAGTGGCCAATAACAATTTGTAACACACCAATGACAGTGTAAAAAAGCCAGCTCTCATTTTGGAATGCAACCTGCTTTATAAAAATAAAACAGGCTGGTGACTTTTTCTGTAGGATAGAACTCTGTTTATCTCTTCCCTTCTTTCTTCTTTTCTTCTTGTTTCCCTTCTTTCCTTCCTTCCACTCTGCTTAGCTATGGATTTAATTGAACATAGTTGTTTTCTTGCTTGGGTAAAAGTACTGTATATATAAGCACATTTATGCTTAACTGGCTATGATACACAAATTTCAACAATGTAAATAACAGTGTAAATAAGATGCACGCGGACAAAAATCACCTGTATGCAAAATATCACACACAGTGTATATCAGGGCAAAAATCTAACTTTTACCCAACATCCAGATGCTTTGTTGAAAATTTACAAAAGCTATCTCCTAAATGGCCAGTATGTAAAAGGAACAACAGGAAAACTATTTATGGGATTCAAAGTAATTGTACTAGGTAATGGCTCTCCTGTCTCCTCTTCCCCTTAAAAGAAGAAACTGCAGTTACTGGCATTGTATGAATTAACTGAAAACAGAAGTTTTCAAAAGTTAAGTACTTGTACATTTTAATACAAATAGGCCTTGACACTATAGCTCTGGGATCATTAATTTACAATGTAATAATTTATTATAATTTTGAGTATATTGTTACTGAGGAAATAAACTGAGGATAAAACTTTTAACGTATTACATTTCTTTGGGTTCCCGTTGACCTTCCTTCTCTCTCTTCTTTCTTCCCTATCTCCCTACTTTTATATGACCTGGACAAGTCATTTTATGTCAGTGTGATGGTGTCCTAATTTATAAAATGTGCTTCATATAATCTGTCTGGTCTGCTTCAGATTTAGTAAGATTTAAATGAAATGATGGATGTGAAAGTCATTTTAAAAACTATATATGCTCTCTATAGACACAATCTATATACTATATATATATATATATATATATATATATATATATATATAAAACAAAGTAAAAATGTACAATTACAATTGTAGTGAAATCATATGCCATTTTACTTGAAAAAATCAATTTATATGTGAGAGTAAATTAGACTATATTTGTTATTGGGATATCAGAAATAATTTTTTATATCTGCATTATGAATTTGAGACTGTTTTTTAGAACCTTGCCAATAAGTATTCATTTGAGGAATTAATACTCTTGAAATCTTGACTTAATAAAATATGGCAGTCCCATTGAACAAATTGGTATTTATCGAGAAGAAAATTGGCTAGTAAAAATCTATTGACAATCTGTTATATTTTTATAATTATATTAAGTTATAACATACATAGAAATTCTCTTCAGTCTCAGATACATTGAAGTCAATAAACTTATAACACACTCTGTGATGTAGATAATCAATGTAAAAACATAGAAGACAAATGAGATTGCATCAGAATAAAAGTGTGTATTATCAGAAGTAAAAATATCACAGTGACTTAGACCTCTCTCTTCCAGTGTTGATTAGCAGCAGATGCTCTGACACTCTTCTTCCAGTCGACAGCGAACTGGCATTTGTTAGGATTTGGGCCAATGGGCTCAAATTACTCTGTGTAATGGGTTAATTCCATCTTTCATATGTCCTCCCCCTCTGTCATCCCTCATCCAGCATCTCCCTTCTTTCCTTTCTCTCTCCCTGTTTTTATTCTTCAACTAGAGGCCCAGTGCATGGATTCATGCACATTGAAAAAAAATTAACTAGAAGAAATATTTTAGAGGCCAGGGAGGGACCACGGGAGGTTGGCTCCAGGGTGTGACTGGCCTGTCTTGCTCAGTCCTGATCAATCAGGGGTGATCAGAGCTGGGGAGGGACCTTGGTAGGGCTTCAGGTGTGTCTAGCCCATATCGCCCATTCTTGATCTGGCTGGACTCCAGCAGTAAGCTAACCTACCAGTCAGAGTGTCTGCCCCCAGTGGTCAGTGTGCATCATAGTGATTGGTGGGATGGTCAAACGAATGGTCAGACACATAGCATATTAGGCTTTTATTATATAGGATTCTTTCTTCCATTTTTTTTCTTCTTTCCCATTTTCCTTTTATCCAAAGTATCTGTGTGCCTGTTGGGCTACACATGAGATGGGAACAGCACATAACATGTTCTCTGACTTCCTGGGACTTAGCATCAAATGAAGAGAAGGGAAATGAGCCATGAGAAAAAGGCAGAGCACAAGCCAATGTGTGACTGTCGACCCAGCAAGATAAGAGTAGACAGTACATGTTAGAGACATTCCCAAAAAAGGCAGAAATTCCTGAGAATGACACTAAGATGATGGGGAAATTTCATGGAACTGTTGTGAATCTTAGATGATTCTGAGTCTGGCTCACTGCTGGCTGGCAAGCACAGTGGTGGTGGTGGGAGCCTCTCCTGCCTCCAAGGCAGTTAGACATCCCCCAAGGGCTCCCAGACTGTGAGAAGGCTCAGGCCAGGCTGAGGGACCTCTCCCTCCCCCTACACCATTTCCCTGTACCCACCCAGTGCATGAATCTTGTGCACCATGCACCAGGCCTCTAGTATATAATAAATAAACGAAGATTATATGATAAGATTGTATTGTATGTTAACTTTTTTTTTTTTTTTTTTGAAATTCAATGTTGGGTAGCAAATAGAGCAAACAATTAAAACTTTTGCAATGAATTCCAACTTATTTTAATTATTTATGATATTTACTTCTAGCACAGATATCTGTTAGAGGAAGAATGTTTTGTGTTTGGTTCCTTCTATCTCAAACATAACTGACTGTAGTGTAAACATCTTAGGTGTCTGCATGCTGCTTACTCCCTTGCCTAGTGCAGCTCCTTGGTAAGTAGCCCTCTTCAAACTGATAACTGTCCTCTTTATGTCAGGTAATCTGCCTCTGAGCCTGGTTGTTGGGACCTGACGTAGTTATGCTTGTAACTGTAATTATATCTAATGATCTGTTTTATAAACACAATGTTTTTTTCTTCCTGTGGGCAGTAAACTGGATCTGCATGTGGAAAAAATAGATGAGGAATGTGAGCATTACATATTTCAGAAAATGTTTCCATTTTTGTGTATATTTTCTGTTTTCTGACTTATGTTAAATACAACTTCATTATTATTCATCTCAAAGAACATAAATATTATGTTTTTTTTTAAGATTCTTGGAAATTATTCTTTGCAATTTTCTCAAACTTTGTTCTCAATAGAATATGTACAGAGTTGTATACCAAAGCTACTAAGTAGTTATTACTTATTTTCCAAATATGAAAGCAAAATCAAAGTTATGAAGAAAAGAAGGAAACAAACTAAGTACAGGACTATTTTGCACAGCTACTGAAGATATCCATATATTAGAAAAAAGAACTGGGCCGAAATGTTGGAGGTGCTCAAATTCTTCCCCATTCAGAAGGCAATGATGTATATGAATTATGTGATCCAAGTAATGTGCTGGTCAGCAAACCTCTGGCGAATATGTTCCTATTTGTCTACTGAATGAATTAAAAATATGAATACTTGAAAAATTCCGTATTGTCTGTTATTTATTTTCCTCATGGATTTAAAATTGTGTTTCAGGAGAGTCCAGTTCTTTAATGTGATAAATTCTGAAAATATACCAGGATGCAATTTTTTCATGAGTAAATGAAAGATTCTAAGGCTAATGTAACCAAGTTACATCATGGATGGGCAGCTTCAACACAGAAATATTTTGTCTCAGTTCTGGAGCTAGATGTTTAAGATCAAGGTGTCTGCAGAGTGGTGACTCTGATCCACACCTCTCCCGTAGCTTCTGGTTGGTAGGCTGATACTTTGGTGTGACTTGGCTTGTAGATCTCTCTATTCATCCTCAGTGCATATCTGTCCAATTTTTTTCTTTTATAAGAACATTAGTCATATTGGATTAGGGTGGACCAAATTAAGGTCAAATTCTGAAGTACTAGACACTAGTACTTTAATATTTATTTTTTAATTTTTAAATTTTATTTTTATTTTTTGTTGCCAGGGACACAATTCAAGCCATAACAGAGAATGTCCTTCCTGTCCTGGTAGCTCAGTTGGTTAAAGTGTCATCCTGATATACCAAGGTTATGGGTTCAATCTCCAGTCAGGGTACATAAAAGAAGCAACGGATGAATGCATAAATGAGTGGAACAACAAATCGATCTCTCCTCTCTCAAAATCAGTTGATTTTAAAAAATGCCAAAAAAAAGGCCCCAATCTTTTCTATGTAAGAGATACCTAGACATAGGGTAAGATTAAATATAGCCTGGGAGATGTAATAGAGATTTAGTAAGATAAATATTAGAGTGGAGAGAGGACCTGGGTATACTGGTTATAAGGATGAAAAAGCCATCATGTCTGGTTGAAGAAAGTTAGGGAGGTCTTAACCTCAGAGATTGATTCTAGAGTTGAATAACGTGTTGGAATTTGTCCAGTGAATACAAATCTCAAGTTTAACTTATCAAGAAGGAAACTCAGTTTTTGAACTAATCTTCCTTATTATCTAATTCCATTAATGGAGTCAATGGAATTAGTCTTCTCTCTCCTCCATCATTTTCATTTAAACAACAAATCTTATCTCTTCTTTTCTCTCAAAATAACTGTGTTCTTTCCCTCAGTTCCATTTTCACTGCTATTCCCCAGTGGCAGGTCTTCCTTCTAGAATGCCAGTGATATCCCTAAATTTGTCATCTTCCCTTCATCATCCATCCTGCACAGATTTATGCCTTTAGTACTAGTTTGGTCATTACTCTGCAGGCCCAAACCTTCAATATCTTTCCATCACCCTACCAATATTATGCAAGGTTTTCATTCTAGTAGTCAAATATTTTCATAGCCTAACCCCAGACTACATTTCTCAAGTGCACATTGAGAAGGATTAAAAGAATCTCAGCTTGCCAATGGACTTCAGAAGTCACCTTGTTTATCCCTCCATTACATATCCTTCACAACATCTCAACAAGGTGGTCATGTCTTCTGTCCCCAGTTTCAGGAACTTTGCCTGTTACAGAGCAGACTTATGTTCATGACTGTTTCAAGCATGTATGTGTGCTTTCTCACTTCTGCATTGTTATCTTTTCTGAAATATCTACACCTTTGCCCCTATTCATCCCATCATTCACGACTTGGCTAAGCTACAAACATTGCTATGAAAATTGACTGTGGCACTTAGATTATAACAATCGAACCAAGGATTGTGCTGTGATGACAGGATAAATGACAAATGTGAGCAAAATGATGAAATAAAGACTGAGATGATAATAGTATAGAGGAAAAAAATGTAAGTGGAATTTGGTTGTAAAGAATTTTTTAAATGTGTTTTTATTGATTTTAGAGAGAGAGAAAAGGAGAGGAAGAGAGAGATAGAAACGTTGATTGACCACCTCCTGCACATCCTCCTCCTGAATATCAAACCTGCAATCTAGGCACATGCACTGACTGGGAATCGAACCAGGTGACCTCTTGGTGCATGGGAAAATGCTCAGTCCACTGAACCACACTGTCTGGGCAAGGTTTTTGTTGAAATGTTATGTTTATGTAAAATATATTTTTGAAAATATGAAAATTTAAAAAGCAACTTGATTATTTCATGCTATTTCTGATTTCAAGTTAAAATGATCATCCTACAATTTATATTTATAAACCCTTTTGAAAAAAATCAAACTACTATGATATGATTAGTCTATATCCAGCAGTAGTAACAGAGAGGAAGTATGAGGATGAAAAGTATACACATAATAGGCACAGACATTACCTCTGGGTCCCACTAAGAATAAAAACCAAAATCACCTTACAGTGCCATTAGATAAAATATGAATGAGTGCAGCTGGTGCTGCTAACTAGTCTACCCCTCTTCATTTGCTTTCTCATGAATATGTTCCATAGTGGAGAATTATTGCCTCAAAACAACCTCACTTATTATATATATGTTAGGAAGCAATCAAAGTAATAGCTAAATTATTTGAATCTGCCAACTTTAAGTAGTCATCAGGTGGTAGGCATTTTTTGTTTATAACGGAAATAATTAAATGAATGGAGTAATGAATACCATTTACCAAATGTTGGGAAGGTTGTGCTCTGTTTCCAGTCCTTGGACCATGGGGTGAAGCTACCAGGCTTTGTAATTTTATTTGAATGCACATTTCAGTGGCAGTTTGTCCCTGTTTCACAGTGGCCTTTATGGTGTGTATTTTCCATCTGAAGAGGCAGCCCTGTATGAGAAATGAGATCTGGCATCCCAGCCAACAATACTGGCCTGGCCGTCAGGGGGCCGGCTGTGTAACTTTGAGGCACATCCTGATCCAGCTCATGTTTTCTGACCCATTAGAAGCATGTATAGCCAAATATGAAGTGGTAAATTCATGAGCAACTAGATATCTCTCAACCTCAGCACTGTTGACATGCTTTGTTTTGGGGTCTGTCCTGTGCATTGTAGAATGTTTAGCAGCATCCCTGACTGCTAACCTAGATGCTGGAAACATCCCTCCCCTCCCCTATCTTGACAACGAAATACATGTTCAGATATTGCCAAAAGGTAAAAGGAGCAAAATATATGCCCAATTGTAAAGCACTGATCTAGACATTAGTACCAACTTCATTATATTGTTTTTTCATTATATTGAGAGCTAAATACTTTGTGGCAACACCTACTCAATGAGTCAATGTGTGATTACTTAGCATGCCACGGAGGCTTATTATCTTATTAAAGGGGCTTTAACGACAGTCTTGAAACTAAAACCCATACATTTATCGTTCCTTCTATGTGCATTACACATAATATAAATGATGTAGAATTAATTACTTTTTATGCATCTTGCACATTTTCTGTGTATATTGCTTGGGCAAATGATGCCTTTTTTTTTTTTTTTTTTTTTAAGTTTGGCAACAGATGCTGCTCTTCATCCTCCTACTTCTGATTTATTTCTTTTGGGGGACAGGGAGGAGGGCAGCGGTGACACCAGCTGGTGAATGCAGAATTAATTACAGAGTGTTTCCCTCAAAAAAAGACACATGGATTACCAACCTCTAATGATTTTTGGCAGCTGTTCTTGTCCTTTTAAGATTACCAGTAACTGGACAGATACTTTATTCTTTTTCTTGGAAGCGTATGTTGCAATTTTTTTTTTTTTTTTTGGATTTGGACACTGGAAGCTTTGTTAGAGGCACCACAGCTGATGAAAATTTTAGGCTGTATCTGATCTTGACTCAGAAATCTAGTATAAAATTTACTAATTCACTGACTTTTAGATAGCACTTGAATTATGGTTAAATGCAATTGTATAAATAAATTTCAAAAAACACTGACTAACAATGAAAGTATTTATGTCTTAAAGGTAGAAAACTTTTGGAGAGGTGAAGAGTGATCTTTCTGTTTATATTGGATTTAAAAAAGAATGATCTCAATAATATTTAAATAGCTCTTAAAATCTGCTGTGTTCACAATAAAAAAATATTTTAAAATGAAAAAAAATGTTTAAAAGTAAAAACAACATAAAACAAAAAGACCTGCTGTATTCACGGCTGCAGTTGGGGATATATTCCTTCCCCTTCCCAAATGCTGATAAGTTAATGGTTTAATTGCATTGAAGTATCGTCTTTAAAAAAATGCAGGTGGGTTAAAACAATCTGCTACTGTTGCCATAGGTGGCGTTACTTCATTCTGTCTTCTCTGTACCATGATGGAATTCTAGAATTTCTGGTGGTTTTTGTACTTTAAGAAGTAATTGGAATACCTTTCCCTGTCATAGTTATTTTCATCCATATATCTGGTAGAAGCAATGATTTGATATATGAATAAATCTTCTAAGCTAAATTATTTCAATTTAAATTGTAGAATTGAAAGGAAGGACCTTACTAGTCTCAAAAATACAATCTACACACAGTTTTTAATTTCTCACTCCCCATTTTCCCCTCAGTCCACTAAATTTGAATTTAGGCCAAAGTGTTTTACTGACTGGTCCATTGGATATTCTCATAAATATTCTTTTATTTTTGCTCCCCCTCCCATCCCAGCATCATGCTGCAGATTTGATTGTTAATATTTTTCTCTAGTTTATAACTTTTTTATTTTTATGAAGAAGCAATATAGTGTAAGGGTTAAAAATTCAAAGTTGCTGTCAAACTGCCTGGGTTTGAATCTTTGTTCTGAAATAGTCTGATCTTGGAAAAAACCATTAAAGGTGCCATCTTGTTCTTTTATTGACAATTAAGGTCATGTTATTATATTGGGATGGAGTTACAGAATACTCTGAGATCACAGATGGTGAGTTAATTGTGATAAGGTTGGTGGATAAAATCAACCTGGCAAAATGGCCCATGACTTTAAGTGAATAAGCTCAGCTTTTAAAGACAAATATCTAACAAATATAGCATATTAAAACCAGCATTCATAAAGATAGCCCTTGAAACTTTAAAATTATTTAAACACATTTTTCAATATTTATAATAAAACAGTTACTCCTCCCCACATCAAACCAAGCGAGTTGCTCTAGAAATTCAAGTTTACAAGGACACATTACAGATTAAGTGTAGTCAATTTGAGTTTGATGGTAAATAGTAAGTAAATTTCAACACCTTTTTTCTTATTTTTTTAATAAGTGCATGCTCTGTTTTATCACATTCTTTATGTCAACACTCAGTTCTTTTTATGCTTCCTTATTAACTGTGCAGCAAGGCCTGCAACCTCTTGCTCCAGTTATAGTTTTTTGTAAAAACACAGAATCAAATAATATAGGGCTTATTTGTTTTTGTTTTCTACCCACTCAATAAAGAAATCATTAACACAGATTCCATTAGGTGCTCAAAATTGTTAGGCAATTTGATCATAGTGTATATGAGTCATCAATCAGTGTAGAGTGGTCATTTTGACATCACCATGCTATAGTATCCTATATAATAAAAGCTTAATATGCTAAGTATCTGGTCAGCTGTTCAACCAATTGAAGTATAGTATGCTAATGATATGCTAAGGCCACTCAACTGCTCGCTGTGATGTGCACTGACCACCAAGGGTGAGTCAACCAGTCCACCAGTCGCTATGATGTGCACTGACCACCAGAGGAATACGCTTCAACTGGTAGGTTAGCTTGCTGCTCGGGTCCAGTCATTGGGACTGAGTGAGACAGGCTTGACATGCCCTGGAGCCCTCTCACGGTCCCTCCCTGGTTGGCCAATCTTCTGCATCCCTCCCTGGTCCCGATTGTGCACCAGTGGGATCCCTAAATCTGGCCTGCACTCTCTTACAATCTGGAACCCCTGGGGGATGTCAGAGAACCAGTTTGGGCCCAGTGCTGGGATGACCAGTCGCTATGATGTGCACTGATCACCAGAAGCTGCCCCCTGGTGGTCAGTGTGCTCCCACAGGGGGAGTGCCATTCAGCCAGGAGCCGGGCTCACAGCTGGTGAGTGCAGCGGTAGTGGCAGGAGCCTCTCCCACCTCCAAGACAGTGCTAAGGATGTCCGACTGCCAACTTAGGCCTGGTCCTCACAGCAAGTAGAGGGCCTAAGCCAAACCATCAGTAAGACATTCCCTTAAGGCCCCCGTACTGTGAAAGGGCACAGGCCAGGCTGAGGGATCCCCTGAGAGTATGAATTTTTTGCACCAGGCCTCTAGTATATCAATAAATATTTTTTTGGACATGAGAGGGAAGTGTCACAATTTATTATTTTTTAAAATATATGTTTTTATTGGTTTTTAGAGATAGATGATGGAAGAGGGAGAGAGAGAAACATCAAACATCCTGTATGCCTCCTACTGAAAATTGAGCCTGTAATTGGGGCATGTGCACTTACCAGAAATCAAACCCCTCAAGCAACTGAGTCATACCAGCCAGAGCACAATTTATTCATTTAAGTTGTTAGGATTATTAATATAGGAATCTTAATTCAGACAAAATCCTGTTTTGTCTACCCTATTAAATGTTTTCAGTCACCCCTTGTAGTGTGCCTGTGTTAAAAGGTATACCAATGAAAGGATTCTTTGAAACTGAGAGTGTAGTGTTTTTATTATATTTATTAGATTATTTTAGTGTATTTATTCACAGACTTCAAAAATATGCTCCTTGCTTTATGATTCCTTCATGTTTCCTTTGTCTTTGGAGTAAATGGTTCACTGCAGTGACAGTCCACTTCCGACCTGATTCCATTGTTTGACACATGGAAAGTTGCTAACCATGGGGTACCCAAGCATCTGTTGAATTATGAGGATGTAAGATTACAGTAAACAAGAGGAGTAGAGAAGTGATAAACATTTACAGATATGAAACTTTAAGCAATTGTTACTAATGTTCCATGAACCACATTAGCATATATTTACCATATCTGACAGCTTTTAAAATATGGTATTTCTTTTTTAAGTAAAAGCATTGTAAATGAGGTGAAGGGCAAAATCTCATAAGGAGACAGACTCTACAAACAGTTATTAACCTTTGGGCCAGATGGCACAACTTGAGGCTGTTTATCAAGATCTGAGGATAGAAATTGGGACAAGAAACATTAAGTCCAATGCCAAGAATAAGACAAGAAACTAACATAATGAGAAGGCATTATCCTACTTGAATAAATACAGCAAGATATAAAGTGCAGATTCTTATATTAACTGCGAAAAATGAGTATTCTATTTTATGATTGGGAGGAGTAAGGACAGAATTGGGAAATGGGCAAGGAAGTTAGGAGACAGTACAAACTAATTTTTCCTTTCCTTTTTTTTTTTTTTACATTTTATTTCATTTTTTACATTTTATTTCTCTTCTCTGTTCCTCTCTTCCTCCTTCCCCCCTCTCTCCTCCCCTCTTTTCTTTTCTTCTTTCTTCCTTTCAGCTTTTAACCTTTTTTCTTAGAAGACATGGGATAAAAAAAAAAAAAGATAATACTTTAACTAAAGGAAGAGAAGGGAAGGTAAACAGGAAAGAAGACAAATCAAGGGTTTAAACCAGTCTAAGATATCAGGTCAGAAGAGATGGTTCAATAGCAATGTCTGAAGTGCAAAAAAAGTCTTGAGAGCAGAGAGAGGATTAACAATGCAGAATTAGAAAATTGCTTTATTTTCTTTGACCCTGGCTGGGCCACCTCTTTTGAGCATCCTGGTAGAACGAATAAATCCTTGGTCTAGAAGGCAGGATTTAATTCCAGTTGTATATTTACTAGCTGTGCAAGAAATGCACTTAACTAGTCTCATTCTGTTTTCTTAATTAAAAAAAACAAAGGGTTGGATTTATTTCACCCAAATTATTGTTTCTTTGTCACCAACAAGGCCTCTACATTAAAAAAAATCTCCTTATATTTTTCCCTTTTACCTTTCCAAATCCTTCAAAACATAACTTAAATACTATTTCCTCTGGAAAGGTTTCCTACTAATTTATACCAATTTGAAATAATCTCTCTACTTCCAAATCCTAATACCAGCTGCTAATGATGCCTACTAATTAACTGTAAATTAGTTATGTATTACATTATATTTGTTTCATTGTTAGCATACTATTTTCTTATATATTTTGATTCTCCCATCCAAGTACTAATCAGGCCCGACACTGCTTAGCTTCCGAGATCAGATGAGATCGGGCGCATTCAGGGTGGTATGGCCATAGACTATATTTTGATTCTCATTACTTCACCTTCATTATTAAGATTACTAGGGTCTTGGGAGCAAGGACCATTATTAAGATTACTAGGCTCTTGGGAGCAAGGAATATACTCTTTTATCACTACACACCTATCATGATCCTTAAAGAGACTATGTTCTCCATGAAATACTTCTTCATTTCTTTTTAAAAAATATATATTTTTATTGATTTCAGAGAGAAAGGGAGAGGTTGAAAGAGATAGAAACATTGATGATGAGAGAGAATCATGGATTGGCTGCATCCTGCACATTCCACAACCCAGGCATATGCTCTGATCTGGAATCAAACTGTGATCCTCTGGTTCATAGGTCGACACTCAACCATTGCATCACACTAGCCTGGCATTTCATCATTTGTTGAATTGCCAATCTGGAAATCTTATATATGTCCACATTAAGCTTATTTTTATAACTTAACAAAGTGCCCTATTTTGGAATCTCAAAAATATTCCAGTAGGGAAGAAAAATAATCTCTATATGTTTTTTGGATTTATATGTCCTTTGTTAAAACCCCATCGGTCAGCTCCTTGCTCTTCCAGAGTCAGCAATGTTCCCCGGCACATGGACTAAAAATGTTGGGAAAAATCAAATGGATCATCAGGAGCAGAGTGTGGACCCCAATTTTGTTGTCTCCAAGGCATTTTTTACCCTTGAACCTGACAATTGTGCTGTACATTACTGAATTGGCAGATTATATTACAATTGATTTTGCAAAAAATAAATAAATAATAATAATAATACAGCCCCATTTTGAATAATGTTATATTAATTAATTATGGTTTGCTTAGCCACCAGGGTTATAATTCATTGGGAATACCAGACACTTCTTGTGATGATCCTTGGTTGAACAGGACAAGTCTTAGGATGATTTTAGCTAAGTTAGCATATTCATTCATAGCCCATGTATGGTGTAGCGTGCATTCCCTTAGGTCCACCCAATTGGCACACAGTGACAGAGCAGTAACTTTATTGGAGAGGATTCCCTTGCTTTCTCTCTCACTTGGATTTTCTGAAACTCCAAATCTCTCCCAACAATTTGTAAGGTTGTGTTTCCTCTTCCTTGTGGCTTCCAAAGTGGGCTCCGTGTTGATGTGGCCCTGTATTGCCTGCTGCAAGATCCCTAGTTACTGCTGCAAAGTCTTCCATCTGCTGTTTCCAAGTCACTTCCCAGTTCTATGGGTGGGTTGATCGTAGAGAAAGATGAGCCTGAAAGATGAGAGCCCACACTTACACCACCTACAAGATGTCATTAGAAGGAGAAATGGCCAGGAAAGAAAAAAATAGGAGATGCACTAAGAAAGGAAAGAGAGATGAAAAGGGATAGTGGATAGTTCTAAAAGCAGACAACAGGGAAATGATTAATTGTATAGTGTGATAGGATTATAGGACTAGATCTTTATTTCTAGCACTGTTTTCTTTTTTTCTTTTTAGAGAAATTAGATTTGAATAGATCAAATGTCAATCCATGTTACTTAATTTCAGAATGGGGCCCTGATTTTCAAAAATAGGCTTTTAGTTTAATTGTGTTATGAACATATTACTTATATATGATTTGTTGGCTGTAAGTCTCCAGTTTGCTGAGCATAGAGCTCTCTGGAGGCAGATAATATATCTGCTTGACTACTGCCATATTCTTATATTAGTTAAGTGTCTAGCTCGTGGTAGAAACATAACTTTTAGTGTTTCTCTTCAAGTTATAATAAAAATTGTATCACCTATTTGTTATACTGTATTTCTAATTACTAAAAGGTTTGACATTTTTAATGACTGTTAATCATTGCACTTCCTTTTTGGAAAATTTACTGATTTATCATTTGGCTCTTAATTTCTTTATTAATCTTTGTGATGCTATTAAGTTTTTCTGTGACTATTGCCAGTATTTTCTAGCATTTATTGTTTATGCCTTTTAAAAAAATATATTTTTTTATTGATTTTATACAGAGAGGAAGGGAGAGAGATAGAGAGCTAGAAACATCGATGAGAGTCATCGATCAGCTGCCTCTTGCACACCCCCTACTGGGGATATGCCCGCAACCAAGGTACATGCCCTTGACCGGAATCGAACCCAGGACCCTTCAGTTCCCAAGCTATCCATTGAGCCAAACCGGTCCCGGCTGTTTATGCCTTTTTGAAATGAAGGTATTTTAAGTTGATTATCTTCATAGTTGTTGGTCTTTTCTTCAGTGGTCTCTTTGCACTGCTTCAGGCTTAGAAAGTATTTGGCCGTACAAAAGTCAGCCTGGTTGGAAGTGGGAATAGCATTTATATGGATCTGGAGTTGGCCTGGTGAAGAGGTTTTAAGGAAATAAAAGAAACCCAGTGAGATAAAAATTCTGAGTAAGACAGGACGGGATACCATGAAGTTAGGAGGATAGTCAGAGGTCATAGTGTACAGGGCTTGAGGCTGTATTAGGGGTTGGTGTCTTTGTTCTGAGGGAAATGTGTAGCCATGGAGGAGTTTTAAGTAAGAGAGTGATATGACCAGTGTAAAGACTGCTCTGGTGGTAATGTGCACAGCATTCACAGAAGACAGAGATGCAAGTAGAATGTGCAGTAGGGGTGCTCTTAGTAGTCAGTATAAAAGCAAGACTCAGGTAGTAGAAGTGCATGCATTTCAGAAATTTATTTTAGAGGTAGGACAGACAGGACTTGGGGGCAGATTTGATGAGGTGGAGTTTAGGGGAATAAGAAGATGTAGGGAAGATGACTAGATTTCTGGCCTGAGTACTTGGTGAGTGGAAGCACTGCTTATTGAGATGGAAAACACAGAAGAGCTGCTCAATTTGGGACCTGTTTATGCTTCATAAAGCTAATAAAAGGGCCCTGGCATAGGAATAAAAAATGAGTGAATGACTGACGATTAATATGGGTGTGGGTGAGCTGACAGGGTCAGAAAGAGTGAGAAAAAAAGGCTGGTTCTAACTTGCAATTACTCCTTCACTGAGATATCAGACTGACAGAGGAATTTTAGGCTCAGAAGGAGATAGAGAAGTTTCCATAGAAATGAAGGCATATTTCCTTGAAGTAAAAATTTCCTTGAATTAAAAAATGCAGAATTTTTGGGTAGTGATTTCAACTGCATGTATTCAATTGAGGATATAGCACCTTGCAAATGATTCTTTGATTTTAGTATGGGACTTGTTTTAAAAATAAGTTTTTATTGACTTTGGAGGGGGGTGGGGATGGTGGAGAAATATCTACATGAGAGAGAAACATCGATTGGCTGCCTCTCTCATGCACCCTGACCGAGGATCAAACCCACAACCTGAGTATGTGCCCTGACCCTGAATCAAACCTGTCACCTGTTGGTATAGGGGGACAATGAGCCACACTGGCAAGGGCAGGGACTTTTTTCTTTACTGGATGTTACACATGGCTTTCCTCCACTCCCTTATTTTTGGATAGCTGTGAAAGCGTATTTTATTTATGTTTGTTCAGGTAGGCTGTATATTTCTGAAAGAGGTAGGACTCAATGTAATTACTATAATCATCGTGCAATGATTGTTCTGATTATAAGAAGTTCTGTGATTTTTTTTTTCATTTTAATTCTGGCTTTATGTTTCATGTATTCGTACACGGTGTTTGTGTCTAATAATAACTTACTGCTTCAGCTACACTAATAGGAAGTTCAGGAGAAAGCCTTCAGACAAGAATACAATGTTAGTGTTATCTTTTAGGGTCGTAATAAAAAACCATTTATCTCCCATGGGCCATCATTGCTACATATTGTTATAGATAGTGAATGGTTTCATCTTGACTATCCCATAGCTTCTGGAGAAAGAGATCTACATGGTCAATATAAAGTTCATCAGTCCTAGAAGAAGCCCAGAGCTCAGAACATCCCACCTTCACTTGATTGTTGTGCTATCTCAGGCACCAATCACAAACTTGAATCTGGCCCTTGTTGTTGATAAAAATTACAAAAAGAATGGAGGATGTAAGTTTTAAATGTTCACTTTTTAAATTCTCTCAACTGAAAAAGGCATATCACCAATTCCTGCCTCTGCTCCTGCCTCTACCCAATGCCCCTCTGCCTTCCTTTTGTTTTGTTTTTTCCCCCAGCCTACAGCCACCACCTGGAGCTTTCTTGCTACACCACCAGATTAACATATATATATATATATATATATATATATATATATATATATATATATACACACACACACTATGCCGAATTGTCATTTATCAGAAAAATTGCATTTCAGTGTTGCATATTCTGTACTGGAGTTAAGAGAAATGGTTTGATGAGTGTTTGCCAAAGATTCTACCTATCTAAGAAAATATCCTTCTTAACATCAGTAGTTTACATGTGCACAGACAAATGATGGTTAATATCTGTTTTGTAGAATAGCAAACTGTCTCAGGAGTCTGAGAAGTCCTCACCATTGCACACTGCTAAGCAGGACAGGCCCACATTTCACTGGTATTGGTCAAATAGCAATCTGCACGGGCCCCTTCTCTTTTGGTTTTGAGTTCCTGGAGAACTGGCACTTCATCCTTTGAGCAAATGAATGATGAATGACCTAAAGCATATATTAAACTTCATGGCTTGTTCAGTAAACTAGCAAAGAACTCTAAATTGATGATTTGTCTCCCTGTGGCTCAAATATCTTACGATCTGTCAAATAGTAAATGGAATACTATGGTTAAGAAGGAATATTATGGTGGGTATGTGCAGATGTTTCTCACATTGAAAAATGAGTTTATTAATGGCATGCTTATGAAGAAAGTTCTAATCTGGGATTCTGTTACCGTATTTAATTAACTAGTCAGCCTTTGAAGATCCATGAAGCTCAGATCTAGAAGTGAGTGATAATCAATTTTTGATTTTACTCTGTACACAGCTAAAGAGAGGATGGTTGTAAAACTCAGAAAGCTCAGTCCAAAGAGTAGATCAATATTTTATTTTGCTTTATGTTGCTAGTAATCTAGTGGGAAGAAGTGCACACATGTTCCCTTTGTTTTTGTTTGGCTCTATACTTGCATAATTTACAAGGGGGTGTAGAGCTGGAAAAAGAGTATGAGATCATTTGTATTATTGCAAGTTGAGAGTTACATGCCAAGATTATGCAAACAGTATTTATCGCTAAAATTAAAATTAATAGATTGTAATGGGAAGTAAACATCAGCAGCAGAACATTCTTAAGAAAAAGATTCCAAATTTTGGGGATAAAGTTCAACTTTTTTTCCCCCACTAGCTATATGACTAGATATATCCTTTCTTTGATACAATTCTTGAATTAGATCTACAAAAAGTAAACTGCACTGACAAAGGTGGGAAATATTTGATATTATATTCAATATGCAAAATCATGCAGTGGTCAACGCAATGGTAAAAATACGAAGGGGTCCACAGTATGAATTTTGAATGCTGTATTTAAAAAAATAAATAAATCTTTATTGTTCATATTGTTACAAAAGTTCCTCATTTTTCCCCCCTCCACCAGGTTCCTATCCCACCTTCTGCCCTTTCTCCACCCCTATTGTCCTCATCCATAGGTGCACAGTTTATGTTCAATCTCTTTCCGCACCCCCCACTCCTCTTTTCCCCAAGAATCGTCAGTTCACTCCCCTTCCACACCTCTGATTCTATTATATTCAACAGTTAATATTGTTCATCAGGTTTTTTAATTCCCTTGGTTTTTAGATTCACCTGTTGATAATTACATATTTGTTGTTCATAATTTTTATCTCTATTTTCTTCCTCTTCCGAAAGAACCCCCTTCAGCAATTCATATAATTCTGGTTTGGTGGTGATGAACTCTTTTAGCTTTTTATTTTATTTTATTTGTGAAGCTCTTTATCTGGCCTTCGATTTTGAGTGATAGCTTTGTTGGGTAGAGTATTTTTGGCTGTAGGTTCTTGTTATTCATCACCTTGAATATTTCTTGCCATTCCTGTCTGGCCTGCATGGTTTCTGTTGAGAAATCAGCTGACATTCGTATGGGTGCTCCTTTATAGGTAACTACCTGCTTTTCTCTTGCTGCTTTTAATATTCTCTCTTTGTCTTTTGCTCTTGGAATTTTAATTATGATGTGTCTTGGTGTGGTCCTCTTTGGATTCCTTTTGTTTGAGGTTCTGTGTGCTTCCTAGACTTGTAAGTCTATTTCTTTCACCAGGTGGAAGAAGTTTTCTTTCACTACTTCTTTCAATATGTTTTTGGTATCTTGCTCTCTCTCTTCTTCTGGGACCCCCATAATTTTGATGTTGGTTCGCTTGAAGTTGTCTCAGAGGTTTCTTACACTATCTTCAACTTTTTGGATTCTCTTGTCTTCTTGCTTCTGTGGAGGAGTGTCCTCTGGCTCTTTATGTTCCAAATCTTTGACTTGATTCTTGCGATCTTCCATTCTGTTTTTAGGACTTTGTATAATACTTTTTATTTCAGACAATGTATTCTTTATTTCTAGTTAATCCCTTTTCATATCCTCATAGGTCTCACTTATTTTATCAGCTTTTTCTAGGAAATTCTTGAAAAACCTTATAAGTGTGGTTTTGAACTCTATATCCAGTCGTTTTTTGTCCTCCATTTCTTTTGTTTGTGATCTGTTTCCTTGTCTCGGCATTTTCGCTGTTTCTCTGAGTTGGTAGGGTGGCTTTGTGTGTTAAGGTGTCCTATATGGTTCAGTGGGTCAGCCTCCCAGTTATCTGAGGTGGACACTCTTGGTGTACCCCTTTGTGGACTGTGTGTACAGTCTTTCATAGTTAAGTCTTAATTGTTGTTGGTATCACTGGGAGGAAATGACCTCCAGGTCAATTGGCTGTGAGGATCAGCTGTGTCTATGCCAGGAGACAGAGTTGTTCAAAAGCCTTTGTGCTCAGCTTGGATGGGGCAGAGTTTCAGGGTGGATCCTACAGCCTTGGCTTCCTGTCAGCCCCGCCCTATGAGGTTCCTGAGTCTCAGTGTTCCTCAGTGTCCTTTGGTACTCGCTGCAAGCACCTCTGACAGAAAGGTGCCCTCAAGTTTCTCCCACTACCGGACAATCTAGTCTCTTCCCCAATGAGCCTGGAACTGGGGTTCATTGCGGTTGGAAGTGGGGTTCAGTGCAGTCTGGAGCTTTCGTCTCCTTCCCGCTAGGGCAATCCAGTACCACAGTCAACAATCAGTCCTTTGTGTACAATGTGCATGACTCTGGGGCTCTGCCTTTTGCCGCTCCCCTGAGTTTTCGCCTTACAGCCCAGATTCCCTCTGTATGAGCTTGGGTCTGGTCTAGAACTGGGGTTCAGTGCAGTTGGAACTGGGGCTCAGCACAGTCCAGAGCTTTTAACTTCTTTCTGCTAGGGCAATCCAATGGCACAGTCAACAGTCCCTCCTCTGCACGTGCAATGTGCTCGACTCTGGGGCTCTGCCTTTTGCCGCTCCCCTGAGTTTCTGCCTTACAGCCTAGAATCCCTCTGTATGAGCCTGGGACCCCAGGGTCTCACTCAGAACTGGGGTTCAGTGCTGTCGGAACTGGGGTTCATCACAGTCTGGAGCTTTATCTCCTTCCTGCTAGGGAATGCCAACCAGGCATTCAGCTGCCCCTCCTCTCCAGCTCCGTTCTCTCCCAACGTGCACATCATGTCTCTGTACCTTAGGCTTTTACAGCTCCTCTGATTTTCCTTCTGTTTTTCTCTTTCCTTCTAGTTGTAGAATTTCCAGTCAACTTTCCTTTAGTTCTGGATAATGTCCACTTAATATTTTAGTTGTATTTTTTGAAATTGTTGTGTGAGGCTACAGTTAGGCATTTACCTATGCCACCATCTTGGTTTCCTCTGATGGTTCAGCTTTGTCTTCTTGACTATATATAATCAGTACCTACATTACCTGGCATTTAGTAGGTGTGGGTTCTCTTAACATGACCCGCGTGGTTCAGGGCCCACTCAGGGTCTGGTTTCTGGAGAAGGTCGCACACTAAAATAAAGAGAGAGACTAGAAAATAGTTAATTTGGGAAAATGGGGGGCCAGGCAGGAGTCAACCTCTAGTGGGAAGACTACCTGAATGCTGTATTTTTATGCATTTTATTTTGTGGCAAAGAGTATCTTGTAGAACAATTAAATTGCAGTAGCTCCTGGGTTAAATGAAGATAGTGGAAAAGTTTTCTTTTATACATTTGGACAAAGCCTCCTTTTGCAAACAGTTGCACTTAAAGATGTTGTTGAAAAGAAATGAGCCTGGCATGACCAAGGAACTCATTGTAGGACTGCTTTAGTATGTGGTGTAATTGACAGTACCTCTCCACATGAAAGAGCTTAGATAGAACTTGTGTGATTGTAAACAGTTTTTTTTTTTTTTTTTTTTTTCAAATGCTCAGTTATGTTAAAACTAGAAAACTGGAGATTTTTCCACGCACAGAAAAGAATATATATAATAACTTTAGGAGGAATATACTTTTCCTGTTTCTTTACCTGTTTTTGTGTTTATCATAACAGGAATATTGTAGAGTGCTTATTTCTGAAGAGCCACTCTTAGAAAGTAGAGTGAAATGGAGCCCAGGGTGGCCAGTCCAAGCCCAGGGTGGCCAGTCCAGGAACACCCAGACCCGGAGTGGCCGGGCCCGGAGAGGCCGGGCCCAGAGCAGCCAGGTTGTGAGCAGCCAGGCCCAGAACAGCAGTAGCCAAGCCCGGAGCATCCAGGCCGGGAGCGGCCAGGCTCGGAGTGGCTGGGCCCGGGGCAGCTGGGCCCAGAGCAGCTGGGTCTGGTGCGGCCAGGCCTGGAGCAGCAGCTGCTAGGCTGGGAGCGGCCAGGCCCGGAGCAGCAGCTGCCAGGCTGGGAGCAGCCAGGCCCGGAGCAGCAGCTGCCAGGCTGGGAGCGGCCAGGCCCGGAGCAGCAGCTGCCAGGCTGGGAGCGGCCAGGCCCGGAGCAGCTGGGTCGGGTGCGGCCAGGTCCCGAGCAGCAGCTGCCAGGCTGGGAGTGGCCAGGCCTGGAGTGGCCGGGCCCGGAGCAGCCGGGCCCAGAGCAGCTGGGTCGGGTGTAGCCAGGCCCGGAGCAGCAGCAGCCAAGTCCAGAGCAACTAGGTCGGGAGCGGCAGTGACCAGACTCGGAGCAGCTGGTTGTGGAACGAACCAGAGCAACAGAGGCCAGTCCCGGAGCAGCCAGGCCCGGAACAGCTCGCTCCTCGCCTCCCCCTGCCCCACGGCTGCCTCTCAGACATGGCTGAAAACTTTTGCGGGAACTTGAGGGCCTGCTGAATCAAGTGATGAAGGCTTAGATCTGGATGTGTTGAGTTAGTATAGCGCTGGGGTGTTGATCTGTGAGTGCCTTGGGTGGGGCCTGGATGAGGCTGGTTGACCTATTTGGAAATGTCTTTTGTGTGAAGTGTATCATTGGGCATGTGGAGGTATTATTGATATGAGAAAATGCTAAGTAACTGATTTACTATCTGAAAAGGGATTTACTATCGGGGAAAGGGAGGGAGGAAAAGACTGAACATAAACTGTGCACCTATGGATGAGGACAATGGGGGATGGGGAGGGGGCGGAGGGTGGGGTGGGAACCTGGTGGAGGGGGAAAGAAATGAGGAACCTTTGTAATAATATGAACAATAAAGATTGATTTAAAAAAAAAAAAAAAAAAGAAAGTAGAGTGAAATGGGTTAATTGAATCAGAAGTGTAAAGCTGTGTTTTTCCAAAAGCAAAACTATTCCAGGAATGTAGTTTCAAAGTCAATTAGCCAAGAAAGAAAGGTTCTGTGTTATAAATTATAGAAAAATTTTAATTTTTCACATACTAACAATTATAAAAGTTAATTGTATTACTCAAAATACGTGTGATAAGTGGACATATGAAAGTTAGGGGAAATTTTAGGTGAGATAAATATCAAGATAGAGTGGAAGTTGTTCTCATTTTACATGGCCTAAGACTTGCTAAGAAGACCACATGATTTCTAAAGGAGAGTTAGCATTATTGAATGCTCATTGCTCAAAATTCCTCAATACCCTTAAGTGACTACTTACATTGGCTGTTTGTTACAATGTTATTCAAATAAAAAATTGGAAAATAAGTAAAAATTTAAACATTTTCTATAATTGACTTTAAAGACCTATAGTATATATATATATATATATATATATATATATATATATTATATATCTTTAGGGGTTTGTGTAAATATTAAAATTAATATAGATATAGTCACAGTATTTTTAAGGAATATGTCTTTGATACAATGAAATATTCAATATACAATTGATTAAACTATTCAGATATTTTACTCCATACTTTATTTTATGCTTTAAAGGTTATGGGTTAAACATTTTCTTTCTTTCTTTCTTTCTTTCTTTCTTTCTTTCTTTCTTTTTTTTTTTTTTTTTTAATATTTTACCATGGAAAAATTTTCCACATATTTAAAATAAGATAATAGAACAGTGAACTTTCAGATATTTCTAGATTTAAAGAATTGATATTTCTCAACAGAAAATTTTTTTTGGATTTTGGTTCTGTTACTTTCTTAATGTCTCAAATCCTATTGTATTTCTTGGAATAGATTAAATTCATATATTTATCCTTGGGATAAGTCTTCATCTTGAAATCATATCTGCAAATTCCCAGGAAGTAATAAACACACTGGGATTTGTGTAGATGTTGCTATTGATATTTTTACAAGGTTTCAGGAAATTTTCCATAATAACACTAAAGAGAAAATTGATTATTCCTATAATTTTAATAATATTCTTGAGAAACAGTTTTCTAAAACTGGAGTGAATCATAGAAAATTATGATGAAGCTCATCTGCATTTTATGCTGTGATTAATTTTCACACAAGCTATTAATTGTCACATTAAGATTTTATTGTTACATCACATATGTGATCTTTCCTTTATGAGTACATTCACACCAACATGAAGATAGATGTGTATTGATAAAACACTGTTTTTTATCCATAGATATAAAGTGTTTGATTTTGACCTAAAATATCATGCTTATTTTAACTAAAAACATCTTTAGATATCAAATATCACAAACCTCTCCTTACAGAAAGTATCAAATGCATATTTGGGAAGGATAAGAAAATTCATTAAATAGTGAGTACTATAATGATTTCTAAAGAAGATTTGTTTGAAGAAAGAGAAATTCACAAATGTTTTAAATTTTATTATAATAATATGTTTATTTTGATTATAAAATTTACAATAATACCCAATAGTTTTAGCATATTTTAAGGTTAATATAACTTAATAAAATAAGACTTTATTTTAGTAAAATTGTATCCCAGATTCTCTTAATTAACCATAATAAGTGTACCAGGCAAATTTGACTACTTTCAGTTAATACTTTAATCACACACTTTGTTAAAAGAATAAGCATGCCCTTGGGTAAGGATTAAGAAAAAGGAAATAATATTATTCATTCTTTAGTTTAAAATTTTTACAACCCATACCATACAGTGTTAGCTTTTTAATGGTTTAAGTCTTGTGGATACTAATATATTTAAATTAATATTTCAATTTGTGACAGTACCCATCCAATATTGATCTTCCTTTAATAGGGCACAAGACTCCAGAGATTTCCCAGTCATGTAAAACCTTAGATATTAGATGAGAATAAATGAATTGTTGAGTCATATTTTATTATATTTTAGAAATGTTTTTATTGATTTTATAGAGAGAGGACAGAAGAGCGATATATATAGAGAAAGAGAAACGGTGATTGGTTGCCTCCTGCACACCCCCTGCTGGGAATCGAGCCCACAACCTGGGCATGTGCCCTGACAGGGAATTGAATGGGGGATCTCTTGGTGCATGGATTGACGCTCAAGCACTGAGCCATATAAGTTGGGCTATTGAATCATATTTTAGATAAAAGGATCAGTGGAAGAAGGGTGGAGTTTGTTTATATGTTGGTCTAATACATGGCAGTGATCAAGCCTTGGGCATGTTGAGTCAGGATTGGATTTGGGTTTTTCACATTTTCCATGTTCCTGAACAACCTTAGTTTTCACGAATTGGAGATGTCTACCTACTAGGTTCTATGAGGACCTTATGTGAAAATCTGTAAGTAGTGTCTGCCATCAACCTCTCATGCACACTCATATTGGTGGTAAAGACTGCCATGCTGTTGAGATTTTGATTTTTGGCCATAATGGACGAAATTCATTCTAACTGAGGCAGGGTACCATTTTTAGGCATGAGCGCAAACCCTTATAGTCACAAGCTACCCAGGTCTGACAGGGAATTGAAGGGTGTTCTGACTGTGTGTGAAGCAGGGGTATAGAGAACAGTGAGGTTCCAGGCAGCTGAGATATGGCCTAGAGTAAGTGGCATTTAAATGGCTGGGAGTTTTAGAGATTTTTAAAAAAAATATATTTTATTGATTTTTTACAGAGAGGAAGAGAGAGGGATAGAGAGCTAGAAACATCGATGAGAGAGAATCATCGATCAGCTGCCTCCCGCACACCCCCCACTGGGGATGTGCCCGCAACCAAGGTATATGCCCTTCATAGGAATCGAACCCAGGACCCTTCAATCCACAGGCCAACGCTCTATCCATTGAGCCAAACCGGTTTCGGCAAGTTTTCTATTGCGGCTCTGGGCAGAAGTCCTTGGGGCTGCATCCTGAGCACATGGTTCCCAGGAGAAAGTTATTTATCTTTTATTCTGGTTTATTGTTATAAGAAAACTGCTCTCTCAGGAGGTTCTTCTGAAAATATGCTTTTCAAGGTCAATTAGTTTTGCGATGTTGAAACTGTAACAAGAAAACCTTGAAGGTATTTTAAAGTTTAAAGAAGAACTTTAAAGTTTAACTACAATAATATTTGTTTATTATGGTTATAAAATACAAAATAATACCTATTATCTCAGAGAAATCTCTCCCTCTCTCTCTCTCTCTCTCTCTCTCTCTCTTTCTCTCTCTCTCACACATACACACACACACACACACACACACACACACACACACACACAGAGCCTCACATGTAGTAGCTTATTACAAAGCTTGGCTGGCACTTTACCAATGCTAAATGTTTATTTTCTTTATTGCTTTCTGAATGTTCAGCAAAGAAAATACTCTCCGAAATACCATTTGACTGATAATGGAGGCCCAAAGAGTGTATTTGTACAAGAATGTTATAATCTCTTTTCTTCCCATTGCAGTACTGATACAACACAGACACCACAAGGGAGGTGGGGACCTTGTGTTTCCCTACTCTTCTCACTTTTGTTTTGCAGTATAATCAAAGTAATAAGATTTTGTATTCATAGTATACATTTCAGAACTGAATTTCAAATCACTGGAGAGAGAATTAAGTGAGTTTGGTAAGTGATAAATGTTATCCTTACTCTAGGTTAAAGGCAGAGAACAGAAATGAGAGCAGGCTCAGAATTAATTAGCCCATATCATGACTCCCAACAAAACTCACTTGTCTTTATCAATTGCCTTTCCCTGGGGCAGAGGGGCTCTTGATATTTCCAAAATATAATATTCCCACCATGGCAGGTTTCACATTACTGATGAAATATCACTGCACATAGTGGGAAGAGATGCACACTATTGATACTCGAGTGCCTGTGAAGGATGGCTGTTGCTCACCTCTCTTCACACCTGTAATCAAACCTTTTTGGACATTCAGTTAGTTATTTGCTGGATCTTTACTAGGTCATTTCCAAGAGCAATACTAACGGGGTTTTAAAGAAGTAGGATATGCAGTGTCTATCATCTGAGCCTAAAATTAATTTGGTAAAGGGAATGCTAGAAAGATTTCATTATATCACAGTTAGACATTATGATAGAAATGTTGAGTGAGGAAGGCCACTTAAAGCCAAATGAGCAGTGCTTTGAATTTGTCATCTTCCCTTCTAGTTCAGAGGCCAGGTCATTTAAACTTTCCAAGAGACAGTGTAGTTTTGAGGAGAGAGTGTTGAATCATCAAAAGGTCTAGGTCAGCCAAAACCTGTTTGGCTCAGTGGATAGAGCGTTGGTCTGAGAACTGAAAGGTCCTGGGTTCGATTACGGTCAAGGGCATATACCTTGGTTGTGGGCACATCCCCAGCAGGGGGTGTGCAAAAGGCAGCTGATCGATGTTTCTCTTTCATCGATGTTTCTAACTCTCTATCCCTCTCTCTTCCTCTCTAGAAAAAAATCAATAAAATATATTAAAAAAAAAAAAAAAAGATCTAGGTCAGTGGTCGACAAACTGCGGCTCGTGGGCCACATGTGGCTCTTTGGTCCCTTGACTGTTCTTTATAACACCATTTCTTCAAAATAGACTAGCCTAGGCCGAAAACCGACTTCTGCGCGTGGGCCATAAAGTTTCAATCGCACTCTATGTGCGTACCGCATGTGGTATTTTGTGGAAGAGCCACACTCCAGGGGCAAAAGAGCTGCATGTGGCTCATGAGCTGAGGTTTGCCTACCACTGGTCTAGGTTAAAAAGCTGAATTTTTACTTTCAACTCCAAGGTGTTGAGCAGGTTTTTAAATACACTCACTTACTGAGCCCATGTTTTCCTCGTATATGAAATATACAGAGTAGCCCTTTACAAAAACTGTGGTCTACTTTGCTAAAGTAGAGGAAAAACAATGTATTCAAATGATAAAAGTCAGTTTACAGGTGTACCAAGCTCTAATGCTGCAGCAACTCTGACTGTGGCGATGATGAGATGATGATAATGTTGTTGGTGGGAATGAAGATGTGGACGGTGATGTGGATAATGATGTGGATGACAATGTGGGTGATAAAGATAGTGATGATGATGATTGTGCTGTGCCAGCATGGCCAAGGGTGAACCTGAGGAGGGGCAGTGAAGGATTGAAGAAAAGACAGATAAGAGAATACAGCTGGGGCTGGGTGGATCTCTCTGCCTGAATGAGGACACAAAAGACCCAGTCTGTAAGCCTTTATAGTCCGATTAAAACAGGGTTAGATTAACATGTATACAAATGTTCTTGTTTTGGCAACACTCCCTGCACCTCTCGTAGCCCATTAGCTACTTAGGAAGGAATTAGGGAGGCTACACGGTCAGGCTTAATTATTCTAGGAGAGTTCTGCCCTCCAGCATGGGACTTGTTCGTGGCCAAGGCTTGACCCTAGAGCCGTTCCCTACAGATGATGATGATGGGGATGGTAATGATGATGATAAAAGTAGCTATTATGATGATAAGGTGATGGTGTGGTTGTGTTTACTAGTATAATGAAGGAGGCAGTGGTGGTGATGATGATGATGATGATGGGGATCTTAATAAATACTCTAACTTCAGCTTCCCACCATAGTATTTTAGGTCCAAATTTAGCAAATACAGTTTCTTGGGAATTTATTAATCATTGTAAGTAGTTGCATAGTATAGATTAGTAAAATAAAATGAGGAAGAGATCCCAACACATGTGTTCCTTCTTATGCAGTTACCAAGGTCCTATTCTCCTTTTTCTGGGAGGAAGCTCTCGTGTCACTGGGCCAACTGCAAAATTATTTTATGTAGAATTTGTAGAATTACCAACTACTCTATTTCTCTCTTTTCTCGGCTATCCTTGGGTGTTAAGTTAGTTTTATAAGGTCAAAAAGAAAGGAAAGGAAATTATCTGAAAACAAATTCTGGTCTGAAAAATACAGTTTTGCAGGAAAGAAAAGTTACCTAATATTTACATAGATCCTGTTCCTACTATTTCTAATATGGAGTCAGGCTATTAACACAAAATATTAAATAAACAGAACCTGGGTAAGAGACTAAATTGAGGAAGAATGGTTATTTAGAATCTATAGTCAGTATATGCCTATAAAGTGTTACACATGCCTTTCTTACTAAGTAAGAACTGCAGTAATTATGCTTTATTTTCATTCCATATCACAATCTATTTAAAAATGTAACTATAATCTTGAAAAACCCCAAATTGAATTCTTATTTCCACAAGTGATGTCTGGTTTAGTTTGTGATGTGTGAGTGTGTGTGTGTGTGTGTGTGTATGTGTGCAACCTTATATAGATACACTTTATCAACAACGATTCATTTTGTTTAGGAGAAAGTAGTGAAGAGAGTAATAAATCAGAATAACCATTGCACCATGACAATACATCCCAGTGCCAAGTACACTCTTATAGAAATCAGGGTTTTAAATGGTTGTTTTTGTGGGCTAGGAATGACCCAGAATATCTGTCCCTTTTTCTTTTTACAAAGACTAAATGATAAGGTATGATGATTACTTATTGCTTCCAATTTATTTGCTGTCTACTGGTTTTTGTTTGGTCAGATTTTACATTCTCCTCACGCAGATGGCCAGGCTTGCTGGTGAAGTCAGAGCTCTCTTGAGAAACAAATATTGCCTGAAGTACATGGTTCTAAATTCAATGTGTTTCTGGGGTCAGGTCAGCCAGGGTTTTATAGCTATTAACAATAAAGTACATACTGCATATTGTAATTGTGAATTTTAGCTCATCTACTTACCTTAAAAACATTTACCATATAAAAACAACAACACATTTCTCTTAACCTAAAGATCTCAGCTGGAAAGATTCTTATTTTTTGAGGTAGAAAACTACTTATGGTGAATTAGATTTTATATAATATGATTTTAATATAATAGTATTTTATCTTATTACACAATTTATAGAAATAAATAAGCCTATAATTTTATGCTTTTTTATATGCTATTTTAATGCTTTGAGAATTTAAAATATTAAAATTCTCAGAACATCATGCATGCATTTCCATTAGTTCAAGTTTAGTTTTATGTCTCAAGAGTGTTTTACAACTTTCCTTATATAGATTTTAGAAATTTATTTACATTTTATATAAAATTATAAACACATAGTTATATGTATATTAAAGTTGTGAATATATATATGTATAAACACCATCCATACTTTGTCAAACAATTTTTTTCTGTCACACTGAAGCATAACATGTTTTTGTGTTTTTATCCATAACATTTTATATTTTGAGGAGATAATTTGTTTATTCAAATTGGATAAACAAATCATGGTTGGATCTCCAATGCTATTCATAGTACATTGCATGTAGTGAATACTGAACGTACACTTGTTGAATAAATAAAAGCAGATATAGGTAAGTGTCTTCCCTCTCCCTAACCATTTTACTATGAAGCACATCTCTACCTTTAGACAAGGTTTAGATATTTTCAAAACTTGTCTTTAGTTATATTTAAGTAAAGTGTATTATAAGTGACAATGAACAAATATATTTTAGAGCAGAAGTTGCAAATTGGTGATTCATGGTAAATTTAGCAGATATCTCTGTTCTTCTCTAAGGTTTAATAAACTGTGTTTGTTAAGTGGTACCCTTATGAGCTCTCTGATTTTATCTGACTTCCTTGGACTGACTGATAGAGCAGGTGGGCCTAAACTTCTGCAGTTCCATGTACGTGACCTCCAGCCAGAGGTCTCTGCTGAAGGCCCAGGCCTCTTCCAGCTCATCCCAGTCACAGTCCTCACTTTGCTTTGCTCTTTCCCCTGAATCTTTTACTAATCATTTATCCCTCCTGGCCTTTGAAGACATTTGCATTTTCTGTCTGAATCCAGTGAGTTCACTGTTTGCCCAAGACAAAGACAAACTATCATATTTTGAGAGTCTACTAAGGGTCAGTCAGTTCTCTTACTATTTCACATTTATTTATCACAATAACTCCATAGGGCAGGCCTTCTTGTCTATGTTTCAGATAAAACAACAACAAAACAAAACCCAGATCTGTTTCAGGGCACATTTTAATAACACTTCTCCATGCCTGATCATAGGTATAGATTTATAATTTAACTGAAGGCATTGAATTCATTATTTATAAGATTAGTGGATTTTTAGTCTCTGAAAACTTTGTAAATTAATTCTCAAGCATTATTAATTTATTCAAAAACATTTCTTACGTTATTTTATTTTCTCAGTACCCAATGTAATTCTCTCTGCACTTTACACACTCAATAAAGAGTTGTTGGTGCTTGTTCAGTGATAAAAGATGAAGATACACAAAAAGGTAATAAATTATGAAAAAATTGTGGTTCACATCATCGGTTGTTATGTGCATCTTATGAACTTTTTTTCCCCAACAAGTGTCGTTTGGGGATAACGAAAGTGCTGCAGTAGCCTTGGTGGGAAAGTGTGGAGAGATTAGATCAGTTTGAATTTAGCTTCAATCAAATGAGCCTGGCAACGTTTTCATGAAACTAGGGTCTCACCTGGATATCCAAGAACAGGACCTGGAAGGCATCTGATTCTACATTGTAAGGAGGAAACCATGGAAGTAAGAGCAGAGCATCCAGTGAGGTCCATGTGGTTAAGTTAGTCCTTCTAAACAGGAGGCAGTGAGCCAGGAACTTTTATGAAAACCAATGGTGAATGTCTTTAGTTCTTTATTACCAGCTCTGTCCTCATTCTATTGGACTTTAGACTGTCATAATTAATGCAGCCTTCTACAAGTTTTTCACTCCCCACTCATAGTCTTCCACCTCAAGTCAGTTTCTTCTCTTGTATGTGCTTGCTTGTGCTAGCTGCTTCAAACGTAAACATGCTTACATGTATTTCATCACTTTATTTCCACTGTCTAGCTTTCATGTCAAATTTTTATCTTAAACCTAGACATAGCTATAGCTCCTCAACTAGTTTTTCTGTCTCTAGTTTCAAATTTGTCCACCACTAAGGCATCATTGTTATCTACGTTAACGACAGGTCATTCTCCTGCTTAAAGCCATCAACAACTCTCTATTTCCTCAAAATTAAATCCCAACTCTTTACTCGAAATGAGGAGAGGCAACATTTAGCCATTACCAGCCTTCTATCTGGCTTCTCTCTTCCTCACATTTCCAGATCATTAAAGATGGACTGTTTTTACTTCCCCCCACAAATTATTAGTAGTTTATCCTCAGCTCATTCATTATTACTATTCCTTATACAATTGATTGTTGTCCAGTCATTGAGAATCAGCTTGATATTCTATTGTCCAGAAAGATCTGACTACTCTGCCACCCTCTCCATCTTGAATTATGTGTTGTCTCTTTCATGATTCTGAAAAATTCCAATTTTATTATAAAAAAATATATCTATATTCCAACAGTGTCTTCCAACTGGACAGAACTATTCTTGAGGACAAGGTTTTGAGGAATGTCTTACTGACTGCTACATTCCCATATGTGGCAAGACAGAATAATCCCCCAAAGATATTCATGTCCTAATCCCCAGAATCTGTGAATATGTCCTCTTACATTGAAAAAGGGAGTTCACAGATGTGATCAAATTAGTAATTTTGTGATTGGGGTGTTATCTAGGATTCTGGGTGGTCCCAATATAATCTAACAGTCCTTATAAAAGAAAGGCAGGAGTGTCAGGAGTGAGGGAGAGATTAGAAGATACTATATCACTGGCTGTGAAGATGGGGCACAGGGTCAGAAATCAAGAAATGCAGGCAACTGGGCAAGGCAAGGGAACATATATTCCTTTGGATCCTCCAGAATGAACATAATACTACTGATACTTGTGTTGTTTTTTTCTCCTCTCCTCTCACTCCCCCAGTAAAACCCATTTTGGACTTCTGAATCCAAGGAATATAAAATAATTAATTTGTATCATTTTACATCAAGCTTGTAAAAATTTGTTATGGTACCAATGGGAAACAAATACAAAACATGTAGAGAGAGAGTTGGTAAATATTTGATGTGTGAGTAAATGAAAGATAAAATGGGGCTTATACAATCTAATGGAGCATATTAGATTTTATGCTGAAGGCTTGAGGGGAAGTTGGTCCCTATGGGATAGAAATAAAATTATATTGGAATTAGGGGGAAGAGGAGAGAGAAAATAAGATCGGTGCTTGTAGGTATCTGAGATGAAAAACTTTTAGGGTGTTGAGGTAATGGAAATAATATTAAATATGGTAATAAAAATCCCAACTCAACTCCCACTACATCAGAAGGCATTAGAACATGATGCCTTCTGAGGATGCGGAACAACAGGCTCTTTGATCATTTGCTGGTTGGAATGCAAAATGCTACAGCCACTTTGGAAGACAGCTTGATGGTTTATTACAAAACTGAACATACTCTCACCATATGACCAGCCATCATGCTCCTTGCTATTTATCTACACAAAAACCTGCACCTGGATGTTTGTAGCAGCTTTATTCATGATTGCAAAATCTTGGAAGCAACCAAAATATCCTTTAGTAAGTGAATGGATAAATTAAAGGTGTTGCAGACAATGGACTACTATTCAGCCTTTTTTTTTCTTTTTTTTTTTAAATAGAGCTACTAACTCATGCAAAGATATGAAAGAACCTTAAATGAATGATACTAAGTGAAGTAAACCGATCTGAAAAGGTCACATACTATATGATTCCAAATATGTGTTATTCTGGAAAAAGGCAGAGCTATGGAGACAGTAAAAACATCAGTAATTGCTAAGAGTTGGAATTGGGGAGGGATAAATAGAGTCATAGAGAATTTTCAGGACAGTGAAAATACTGTTTATGATACTATTAGTATTAATATAATGCTGGATACATGACATTATACATTTTTTCAAACCAATAAAATCTACAAAACCAAGAGTGAACCCTTATGTAAACTATGGACTTTGGGTCATGATGTTGTGTCAGTGTAGGCTCATCAGTTGTAACAAATGCATCACTCAGGTGGGGGATGATCATAATGGGGGAGACTGAGTATACTGGGGGTAAGAGATATATAGTAAATTCCTTATCCCTTCTTTAAATTTTATCATGAACCTAAAATTGCTCTAAAAAAAAAGTCCAGTCTTTCTTGGCTGTGTAGTTCAGCAGTTGGATGTCAACCCATGAACCAAGAGGTCTCTGGTTTGATTCCTGGTCAGGGCACATGCCTGGGTTGCAAGCTCGATCCCCAGTGGAGGGGTGAGATTGGGTGTGTGTGTGCAGGAGGAGGCCCCATCCCTGTTTCTCTCACATTGATGTTTTTATCTCTCTATACTTCTTTTTTCTCTCTCTAAAATCAATAAAAATATATTTAGAATATAATAATAAAATCTTAAGAAAAAGAAATCTTAACAAATTTGACTTAAAAAATAGGAGCTAGTTTTGGCAATGATGCAAAGTAGAAGGAATAACCATTAGCCAAGATTTCCTGCAGTGAACTGTGGTGCAGGTTCCCCGGCCCCTTCCTGGGCAAGATACTCTGGATTTCTGTCTTTGATGGCTCCCCGTGCACTTGGAACTGATTCCAGCTCTGTTTCATGTCCATGAAGCTGATGGGGCCAGCTGGCTGCCACACCGTCTCACTGTCTTTGTGCATCCATGACCTCTATTGCGGATGGGCAAGGAGTGGGGCAGATGAGCAATGAGGAGAGACAGCAAGCCTCGCGGATGGTTTAGCCACTGGCGACAGCATTCCTGTCCATCTGCTGTTTGACAGAGCTGCTAGGGGTCCTGCTTCCAGTGGCGTCAGCCCTTTGGCAGCTGTGCACAGGGTCTTGGAAAGCACAAATTCTTTGCTAGTGCCTGGTAGTCCAGCCCCACTATACCCTTGAGCTTTTAACTCAACTCTCTCTCATGTATGCTCAGGTGACGTCAGAAAATTACCCTCATAGTGATGTTGACACTTTACTCAGACTTAATGCCTGGGACCTGATAATGGAGTCTTTTGTTCTTTGAAGAAAGTATAAAAATACTTTTTTTTTCTTCTCACCTGCTAGAGTACAAAACAAAATTTAAAATAGAAAGCAAGCTGGCAATGTTAGTTATGCCATTTGTATTCTGTCATGACTTTTAATTAAGGCAAAAATAATATTGAATCATTTATAGCACTTATTTAAGTTATGATGTTTGTGGATCTGTAATTGAAATAAACTAAATTGAAAGAGGAAAGTAATGATTATCATTTGTCTTTATTTTATTATACTTACTAAAGCTTTCCTCCCTTCTAAATTTGCTTTTTCAATTATAAAACATTTATTGAGTCGCCCCCTGCTAATGCATTGAAAATGAATTATTGCACTTGGGAGAAAAGCATCCCATTATTTTTCCTCTTTTCTTCGTTGCCAGAAATGTTAACTTGCTCTTTGAGAATGCATATTAAGGAGAAACACTATAACCGAAGGCATGATTAAAAATGCACCTCAGTACTTGAGCTCCAACCATTCACATAGAGGTTCCAGGTTGGATTCCCGGGCACAGGCCTGGGTTGTGTGCTCTGTCCCCAGTAGGGAGTGTGCAGGAGGCAGCCGATCCATGTATCTCTCTCATCAATGTTCCTATCTCTCTCAATGAATAAAAACACATAAAAAATAAAAATAAAAATGCACCTAATAATTTATGCATTTGATAAATACCAGTGTTAGAAAGTTCATGTTTTGTAACACTGGCATTGTGCCTGTGCCTTTTTTATAAAAACATCTTGGTTTTGTAACCAGAAGAACATTGTCACCTTTGATAGAGCAGCTTACCTTCACACGCCTGGTTTCCTCAGACTTTTCTTAGCTGTTGGGGTTCTAAAGAATCCATCTGTCCCATCTTCATCTGCTTTCACACTATACAGCCCTGCTGAGGAATTTCATAATTTCATCATTAGATGAACCCAAAAGAACATATGGGAACTTCCTTATTGACATGTCAGCCCACATCATTTTGTAAGTTTCAGAGTCATATATTAGCAGTCAGTCCAGTGAGTCTCTTCCTATGGGTAGCTGCTGAGATCTGAGATTGAACTCCTGCTTTGTTCCTCAGATTAACAACCTGCCTGCCTGGATATAGCTCTGATGCTTTACTCTTAACTTACTCATCACGTGATCTTGCCCACTTGCCATCTCTTAAATATGTTTTCATCCATCTTACATTTAACACTGCAGCACATATATTTATACAACACACACATATACACACTTGTAACCAAAACATAAGTATAACTTATACTTGAAACAAAAGTTTTGCAAAACTTTTACCAGAGGGGATGGTTTCTATTTGAAGAGTAGAAACAATGCTATTGCCACCCACTAAATTGATTTCATGAACTAGTTTGCACATTGTTGTGGCTTACTTGAAGTTGGGGACAGTTGTCATTGAGTTCTATCCTCAAAGTAGGACATGATATGTTTTACATGAAAGCCTTAGAAGAGAAGAAGTTTTTAATTATGTAAATAGGATGGTGAAAATAGGCAAATAAATTATTCAAAAGAAAGTATTGACATTTTTATATAGCATTGTTTCTTATAAAGGCAAGGAGGTTATGCAAAGAAAAACTTGAGTACTACACATGCATTTTCCTTAAATTTATTGTTATATAGTAATAAAAGCATTTATAACATTATTAATACATATAAAAACAGATGGCAGAGACATACATATATTACCCCAGAGTGGGACTACATGATAATTGGATTGAGCCCAGCAACCAATCTAAGCATTCCTTGAGAATAATTGAGGTAATCTTTTTATTTTTTTATTTATTTTTATTTTTATTATTATTATTATTTTTTTAAATCAATCTTTATTGTTCATATTATTACAAAGGTTCCTCATTTCTTCCCCCTTCCACCAGGTTTCCACCCCACCCTCCGCCCCCTCCCCATCCCCCATTGTCCTCATCCATAGGTGCACAGTTTATGTTGTTATGTTGTCTCTTCCTCCCCCCCCCCCCCCACCCCACCCCCCTCTTCACGCACATCCTCCCCAACAGTCAGTCCACTCCCCTCCCATATCACCGACACTACTACAATGAACCGCTATTATTGTTCATCAGGTTTTTCAATCTCCTTTTATTGTTGTTGTTGTTTTTTTAATTAATAAACTTTTACACTTCTAAGAATAAATTTTAAAATCTAATAATTTTAAACCTTGTTTTTTTTCTGCCCTAGGAATTGAGAGCAAACTTGTTTACATGTAAACTTGCCCTTAGGCTATCAAAAGGTGTAGCCATTCAAGTGTAAATGGACACATTGTTTAAACATAGCTGCTGGTTGGAATTGGATTACCTGTTCTGGGTGGGAAGGGCTTGTCATTCCCTTTCTCCATTAAAATTAAGGTGTTAGCTTTAAAACCTCTTTTTGGCAAGAGACCTTAAACTTTTAGAACTTTAAAATTTTCAGATAGTAAATCAGTTACTTAGCATTTTCTCAAATCAATAATATAATTGAGGTAATCTTTAATTAAAATCTTATCTTCAATTTTCTTAAAGAAGCATTCCAAATATTAGGAACTTTTCAGTAAAATGAAAAAAAGTGTCTTCAGTTTTCCACAAAGAGATCTAGGCTCTTCTCTTAGCAAAGATAATGACGTCAGGGTTTTGGAAGCCATGCTGGTTGGGTCCTGGGTACTGGTGGTGATGATGCTGATGCTGTTGTTGCTATGAAGACCTGAAATGAGGTTTGAGGCAAGAGCCATGGATTGAAGATACCTTGGGCCAAAGCCATGTGCTTAACTGTATCAGAGAGCAGGTTTATCTGCCTACAACTATCAGTTGATCATTAGTTTCGTGAACAGATAGGGGTGTTTCTTGCTTTTCTTGGGTTGTATACATGTAGGTCCAGAATGGGAGACAACTGGGTGTCACCAGTGGATGGTTATATTCAGGTGAAAGAGCTGTCAGCTTGGAAGTGATAAGATACTAGTAATGATTTAGTTCTGCCATCTTTACTATATAACATTACTCTTGTTTTTGAAGCATATTTTATTTATTTTTCTCTACTTTTGGCATGGTCTTACAGTTCACTAACACTCATCTCAGCTCTGCCTGTATTGCACAAATTTCCTCTTTACACATTACCTGTAATTAACATATCCCATGCATATGCCTTTATCTCACAAACTACCAGCTTACCTACATTGTACATTGATTCCTTTTTATGAGTTCATCCAACATGTTTGTGTATCTTTTCTTTAATCAGAATTAAATATTCTCAAACATATTCTCAAACCCATGTCCTTCAACACATGCAGGTATTATAGCCATATACTGTGTTATGCCCTCATGACCTAGTGCCTCCCTCCTGTCATATCTGCCTGCTTTCCATTTGCTAGGCTAATTTTCATTCACCCTTCTAGACCTAGTTCTTGCTTTTCTTCCCTAGAAGCATCTGTGATCTTACCAGTCTGGAATAGAAATCGAGAGACAATGCTTCTTTCTCTTCATCTGTCATAGTGTTCAATCATAGTTTACTGCAACTTTACACTTACTGTTTCATTCTCTCACATTATACTGGGAACAGCTTCAGGAAAAAATTTTGTCTATTGGTATTCTGAGTTATCCCAGGTTGAGATATTTCCACAGAGGTACATGAAGATACGGTGTAGATAACAAACAATATTTCTATAGTTTTACTTCTACCTTCAGGTGCAAACATTCTGATTCCACTTCAAAACTGTGCCTTTCCCCATCATATAAGAAATTCCCAAAGAGGTATCACATGTGCATCCATCGAGTAGTCTTCTTAGCCAGCCTAGGAGTGTGCTGTTACACTTCTGTTCTTCCTTCAACTCCTTATGTCATCTGCTACTGAGGACTCTAGTGCCTGAGAAATGAGAGGAAAATAGTTTGAAACATCCCTCTGCTGCAGGTGCTAGTTCTGAAATGGAGCTGCATCATCCCCAATATACTCCAATGTCCCAAAGACACTGTGTTCTCTCAAAGTTGCTGTAACATTGGTTTTCCTTGATGAGCTGTATGAAGCTCTTTGGGAAGAACTTCCTGCATCTTCGGGCATGTATTCTCTATATTTCATACTCTCTTCATGGGTACAATTCAATGCTTTTGAATTGCCAACAAAATACGGAAATTGTATACCATGCTAATACTTTTCCTTCATCAAAATTTTTTAGTGTGACCTCTGTGATACTGCCCTGTCATTTTTTTGGCTTTTTCTTTGTGAGGTCAGAGCTCATCTTCCAAATTTTTCTATAAAAAAATAGTTCATTTTTTTGCCTTGAGTTACCGATGTTGGCTCCCTATTCTAAGTTATAAGTTTTGCCATCTCATTTGAGTACTAATCAAATTCTTCTTATTATCTACTTTTCTGTGTGGGGGTGGGTGGGGAGGGCTTCCTATTTTCCAGCTTTCAGTAGCTTCCCCAATTTATCATTTTTATTGAAAGCGAGGTGCCTCCATTCATCTTTTGGTGATGGTCTCTCATAAATGTTGAAGAGATCTGAATACTATCACTTCAACATTTATGTTATAACAAGTGCAAGCTTTCTAGACTATACAGAAATCTTAATTTATGTATTTATTCTTTTTTATTTGCTAGCTTCAAATATCCTGCCTATGTTTTGGACATCTTGTTTGTCACTTTTAATAAGTAGTTGTTAATTGGTTGGCTAGTCTCAAAAGAGGATCGTTACATGTTTGGACCAGTGTGTATTCCTTAAGCAAATTCTTATCATTTCTTTCCCTCAATCATTGACCAAGCTCTTATCAAGTGCTCATTGTGAGCTAAAGTGCATTTAAAAATCATGTAGAGTTAGCGGTACCCAGGTGAGTTGAATACAGATGATGTCTGCCAGAGTACAAGCAGGATAGGAAGGGTCTCTGAAGAGAGTGGATTGCAGATATTCTTTTTGTGATGAACATTAAGTAATACATTTAACACTGCAACAAACATATTTATGCACCACTCACATATACACACTTATAACTGAAACATAAGTATAACTTATAACTGAAGCGAAAGCTTCACAAAACTTACCAGAGGAGATGGTCTCTATTTGAAGAGTAGAAACAATGCTGGTTGCAACCCATTAAACTGGCTTTAAGAACCATAGTTTTCACATTGTTGTGGCTAACTTGAAGTTGGGGACACTAGTCGTTGATTTCTATCCTCAAAGCGGGACATGGTATGTTTACATGAAAATCTTAGAAAAGAAGAAGTTTTTAATTATATAAATAGGGTGGTGAAAATAGGCAAATAAATTATTCAAAAGAAAGAATTGATATTTTTATACAGCACTGTTTCTTATAAAGGCAAAGAAGTTATGCAAAGAAAAACTTGAGTACTACATATGATGTTCTCTTGTTTAAATTTGTTACATAGTGATAAAAAGTATATATAAAATTATATATACATAGAAAACTGGATGACAAATATATGCATACACTATCACATAGTGGGGGTACATGGTTATTGGATTGAGCCAAGAACCAACTCCAAACATCCTCTGAAAATAATTGAGGTAATCTTTCATTAGAATCTTATTTTCAATCTTCTTAAAGGGAGCATTCCAAATATTAGGAGCTTTTCAGTAAAATGAAAAAAAAAAATGTAATCCCAGTTTACCACAGAGGGCTTAATTCATTCTCCTAGCAAAGGTAATGACCCCAGGATTTTGGACGCCTGTGTTCTTTTTTCTATTCAGGTGTTCACTCTGCCAAGTCTGTCTGTCTTACTTTGAAGTCAAATTGGTTTTCATGGTTCCTGCTGGCTCCCTGACTCTTACTGAATTTTGCCCTAGGAAAAATCTCCCAGTTCTCCTGCCCTCTCCCATTTGGCATTAGCACAAGCATCCCTTGTCATGCTTCCTCAGCTCCATTCTGAATCAAAGGGCAAATCCTGAGGGAGAGACCCTTAACAGGGTCTGCTCACAGAAGAATTGCAGTTGGGAGAAACACACAGTGGAGGTGTTGGCAGACAGAGTCTGTGTCTGAGGGAAGTGAAGAGGAGTCAGAGGCATGCATTGCTGAGCAGCTAAAGCCACCCACTCAGCCCAGCTTCAGCTAATGGGTGATAAATGAATGTGCCCTCAGGGAGCTTTCCTTGCTTTGCTGGCAGAGCTGTTTCCTCCATGTTGTGCCTGCTGCCCCCTAAGGCACCCACTGGGTTGGGACATGCCACAGAGACCCAGCATGATGCCCTTGGAGGAAGTGATCTGTGAGAGAAGAGTGTAAACTCCAAAGCTGGTGGCATATGTTGTGTAGTGTTCTAAACCACCACCTTTCTCACTTGTTTGTATATTGATGAGTGCAGTTTAGTACTTGGGTCTGCCTGTCTCCACCGATGAAGGAGACAGTGTCCTGATGAGATGTCTGATTTTTCTTCACTTTGTAGAGACGTAACCTTAATAGCTCTGTTGTGGGTTGAATTGTATCACCCACAATGTCCTGTTGAATCCTAGCACCTCTGAAGGAAACCTTGTTTAAAAATAGGGTCTTTGCAGATGTAATTATAATTGACCAGTGTCCTTATAGATGAACACACAGAGTAAAGACAGCCATGTGAAGACAGAGGCAGGGATTGGGGTAAGGCAGACCAAGGAACCTTAAGGATCTCAGCCTAAGAGGAAGGCAAGGACAGATTCCTCCCCAGATGGTGGCCCTGATGACACCTTGATTCTGTACTTGTGGTGTCCAGAGGTCAGAGGATGGTTTTCTGTTGGTTTAGTATCACCTAGATACTTGGTCAATTAAAAGCTTTAATTTTAAAGAACTGCCTTTTATTTGAAATTATAATATTGTGGCTAGATATTCAGCTTAAAAAATGTGTTACTTAAACACTGTTCAGCTACTAGTAAACTGCAGGCCCTCTAACACCCCTAGTGATGGTAATACATGTTAGCACGTGTTCTTTTCTTTAGGGCTTGGAAAAATTTTTAAATGTGCACCAAAATGTACTCTCTAGCAGAAACAATTAACCTTTTATTTGCTTTTCTTGAATTACTATAACTTGGAATTGAAACATCAGTTTTAGAGTATCAGGGTAAGAATACGGAAAAGATCCATCTATAAAAGAACAGTGTTTCAGTTTGCCCGAGGCAGTTCACCATATACTGGAACTTGAACAGCAGAACTTGGCGGGTATGTTCCCATGTTGCTGAGTTGCTATGGCAATATCAAACCAATGAATGGACCACCTCCCAGAGACAGGGAGGTGAGTAAGTGTGAAATTGATTCAGTTGTACATAGGAATATGCTCAAGCCAAATTTGTCAGGATAAAATTTCTGGCAGGAAACGGCATTTTAAATTACATAGACATGATGAATATGATACTAAATACCTACTTTGGTTATTCTAGTAGAACGGTGTTGAAAAATTAAGTGAGTTATGGAAATTTTATGCTTTTTATGTATGTTTTGCACTTATTTTAGGTAATACTGATTTTGTTTTCATCGTATTTAAATTTGGATATTTAAAGCAGAACTTTACATTTGAGATAGATATTTAGTAATGCACTCTTGATATTAAATTGCTTTTATTTGCTCATTTTAGATAAACATGCTTAGAGAAATGACTATTTAGGGAAACATAAACATTTGTAAATTTAAGTTTGCGTTGAATAGTGTAAAATACAACAAGTAGTATAAATCAGTCAAAACCAAACATGTTTTTCTATTTTAATACTTAAGAAGCCTATGATCAGGCTCTCTAAAAATAATTTATTCACATGACATTATTTGTTTTCAGGACTCATTTTTAGCATGCAATTATTATACAGTGTTACTCTATGTTCAAAGTATGTATTGAACTTGGTCAATGTCATCTTTTATGATGAATGGTTTATTTTGAATAATATGATAAAATTGATGTGATTTGCTTGATTTCTTTTCTTATAATACATATACTAGGCTTTGTCTATTTCAAAAGATTGTTGAAAACACTATAGGAAAGAGAAGGATCTATCTGTGACCTGGTAATTACTGAAATACCTCTAACATCTATTGCAGTTTATATTAACAAAATATATTTAATAGGCATGATCCATTTGAAATTAGAAAATATCGAATCTCAGGGGACCCTTATGTACTAAGAGCTGTCCACTTTCCCATTAGTTTGACTTGTAGGACAGAAGAGCATGACTTGTTTACATAACAGAAACCAATATTTGCTCTCTTTTATTCTGGTGGCATAGACTTCCAAGGACAACATTTGCCAGATCCTGGGCAGAGCCCTGCTGACAGTGCATTTCTTCTTGGGAGATAAAATAAAGCAATGCTGTCTGAGTAATTTTTTTTATTTATGACTTTCCACTGATTTTTACAGTGAAAGGTACAAATGTTTTAACTAAAACTGAAGTTATGTAGTATAGAATGTGTTCTGTTTTGTTTAATGACCTAAATTGTGATTATACATGGATATTTAGAGACTAGCACATTTATATGTTGCTGTAGATAAGATTGCTTTTTGTATTGAATCACACATGTATTCATTCCTATGTAGATGCTATTACTTGTTTCTTCTGTGCAAACCCATTTAGAGCTATGAACACACATATCTAAGGAAAAATACGTATTTAAAATACTAAGTAAGACATGTTTCTCAAGGAAGTAAATGCAATATATTCTCTAGCACAAAGCACTTTTAGAATAATGGTGTATGATTTTAATAATAAAATACCATTTATTTCTGGTATGAAGGGAATAAGACTTTACAAAACAGAATCTCAGTAGACAGGACAATATTCCTAAATTAAACCTCTCTATTAATGTATTTATAGCATTTCTGAATCTGGACTGTATTCTAGTTTACTTGATCAAGTAAGGTTTTTCATAGAAGATATCCAACTACTAGAGGACATAAGAAGAGGTAGAGAGTAGAAAAAGGGATTATTCATTGTAAAATTACTTTAGCAATGCACACAGGCACATCATTAGGGCAGGTTTTAAGGCTAGCATGGTGTCAGTGGATGTCATACCATGGCCATCCAGAAGGTCATTCAGACAATCGTCCTGCTCTTCAGTTGTTCAGTTAATTTGCATATTATACTTTTATTATTATAGATATGCTAAGGCTGCTCAACCACTCGCTATGACTTGTACTCACTACCAGGGGGCAGACACTCCAAGTGATAATGTTAGCTTGCTGCTGGGGTCCAGCCAATTGGGATTGAGTGGGGACATGTCCTAGAACCCTCCCGTTGTCTCTCCCCAGCTAGCCAATCTCCCTCGTCCCTCCCTGGCCCCAACTGCCCTCCCCTGCTGACCTCATGACCCCTAACTGCTCTTCCTGGCTGGCCTCATGGCCCCAAACTACCCTTCCCTGCTGGCCTGATAGCCCCAACCTCCTCTGCCTTGGCCCCCACCACTGTGATTTTGTCCAGAAGGATGTTGGACGGTAGGAAGATGTCTGGTCTCCCAGTCTAATTACCATATTACCCTTTTATTAGTATAGATTATATTGTTGCTGGGGCACTCTTGGCCTCAAATCTGGTTTACTGCACACTTGCATTTGTGTTCTACACCCTGTATGCTAATGTCTGACCATCAGACTGGTGGCTATGACATGCACTGACCAACAGGGGCCTGATGCTCAGCACAAGAGCTGCCTAGCTGCAGTGCTTGTCAGTAGTGGTTCTTGAGTGATACACTCTATATCCAGAGAGGAGGGAGCCTCTCGGGATGTCAGAAAGCCAGTTTCAGCCTGATTCCCGCAGGCCAGGCTGAGAGACTCCACCTGCCATTGAGATCCCTCTCACTCTACAGATGCCGGAAAGGGACCACTGGAGGTTGGTTCCAGGGTGTGTCTGGTTCATGGCACCAAGTCCCACACCACCAGCCACCTTTTAATTAATTTCATTTCAATGTGCACGAATTCGTGCACTGGTTCACTAGGATATATGTGTTTCTGGGTTAATACCTTCATCTTCTTTCATCCAGTCTCTCTGATAGCTGTCAGTTTGTTAATGTATCCATGCTTCTGTTTCTATTTTGTTCATTAGATTTCACATATAAGTGAGATCATATAGTTTTTGTCTCTCTCTGGTTGGCTTGTTACACTTACCTGCTGTCTCAAAAGGTAAGAAGCACACCAGCATAGTATCACACTGTGTACATGTACCACAGTTATTAATCAACTCATCTGATGAGCACTTGGGCTGTTTCCAGATCTTAACTATTGTAAATTGTGCTGCTATCAATATAGAGGTGCAGATATTCTTTCTGATTGGTGTTTCTGTCTTCTTAGGATATATTCTTAGAAGTGGGATCACTGGATCAAATGACAGTTCTATTTTTATTTTATTTTTTGAAATTTTTAGGAAACTCCACACTGGCTTTTTGTAGTGCTTATAACAGTCTGTATTCTCACCAACAGTATACTAGGGGTTCTTTTTCTCCACATCCTCCCCAGCACTGTTATTTATTGATTTATTGATGATAGTCATTCTGGCAGGTGTGAGGTGGTACCTTATTGTCATTTTAATTTGCATTTCTCCAATGATTAATGACATTGAGCATCTTTTCATATGTCTCTTGGCCATTTGTATATCCTCTTTGGAGAAGTGTCTGTTCAGGTGTTCTGCCATTTTTTAATTGTGTTGTTTGTCTTAGTATGGAATTAAAAAAATCTCATCTGAGGATATGTTTTTATTGATGAGAGAAAGAGAAAGAGAAAGAGAGAGAGAGAGAAAGAGAGAGAGAGAGAGAGAGAGAGAGAGAGAGAGAGAGAATGTGTGAGAGAAACAGATTTGTTGCCTCCTGACCAGGGATCCAATCCAGAAGCTAGATATGTGCCCTGACTGAGAACCTCAAACCTTTCAGTGTACAAGATGACACTCTAACCCACTGAGACACACCAGTCAGGCTTGTCTTTATTCTTGACCTTGATCTCAATTTGTTTCTGTTAAGTCTATTTCACATGAGACATTTGCATAGATACTGGAAGTATGAAGTGAAATAGACAAAATTTCTAAACTTGAGGATTTTTTAAGGAGAAGAAGGATATTTCAGCCAGGAGAGGCAGGTGATACCCCTTTCATACAAACCCAAGCCAGGGAATAAGGAAGACATTTAATTGGAACATTTTAATTCATAGTATATATATTAGGAAACAGTGCTAAGAGGACAGACAGCAGGACAATTGCCAAGCATTCTTGTGTACTGTTTTGGAGATGACTTCCATGTCATGTGAAGACTGAGTTGGGATTAAAGGGATTGGTCAAGTGAAAGATATGAGTGTGTGTGTGGTGGGGATGGGGCAGGGGAGATAGTTTGGAGATGAGGACTTTTTCATACAAAAGAAAGACAGGATTTATTAAGCAACATTACAGTGCATGCAGTCATTCCCTAAAAGTTTATGGATGATGTTACCAGGTGATGAATGATGAAAAATTACTTGTTTTGCTGATCTCCAGGATTATATGGTTATCCACCCTAATGGGATCATATGTTGAAAATCATTTTTAAAGCATTAAATTGCAATACTACTATACATATTCAGCTTTAATGTTGATATTATAGATTCAGATAATGATAAAGATCATGATTGTGATAAAATATTAAGAATATTAAAGAACTTTCAAAGAGAAATAACATTTGAAGATTTATAAAATTGTATGGTCCAAGTTTTGGCTGTTATATTTTTAACAAAATTAAAGGAGCAATAGTGATTGTATTGTTTTTATTTCTGCTTTTAAAAACATATGTAGTATTTTTCTTTTGTACACATTTATTGTCTTCATTATTTTGATCAGAGAAGGCCCTCAGGATATAATATGAGAGCTACTTTTGGGAACACATCCGTAAATCATCCTGGAGATGGAGAAAGGACCCATACATCAAATTGACAGGGTTGAAGGTATTATTCACTGGGAATTCCTGTATTCAGATACCAAGGGTTCTAGAAGAGACTTTACTTAGAAAAGCTTTGCTGATACATGATTATAATATTCTTTTGGCTTGGTAAATAGTTGAATGTTAGTACATTGCAGATTTGAACCTTGTATTTCAGGATGAATATCACATATAAGCATAATGGACTTGAAATATTATAATCCAGTATATCACTATTTTTGAAAAGTTAGGAATGTGGCATATCTTTTGGTTACTTTTTAACAAAGACTAATTTTAAATGAAGTTGTGGCAGATATTATTGCACTTATATGGGTAAATATAGAAAAGGATTTAAAAAATGAAAATAGATCCATTGACAAAGTGTTAGAATGACGAATGATAATAATTTACTCACTTATGGATTTGGCATTGCTCTGTAATTTTCTAAATTACAAAGCTGATTCTGGCACACTGTAGAAAATTTGGAAAACAAAGATAAGAAAATGAAAGAATTAAAACTACTCTCAATATTACCAGGCAGAAAACAGTAAATATTATCCTTTTGGTACCTATCCAGTGACTCTTTATAAAAAATATATTTTACATATAAGATGCACATACATTACTTTACATAAAAAATGAATCACTATTTTTGGTAAGTTGTTGCTTTTTAAAGTATTTATTGTACTGTTATTTGACATAATTTAACAGTACTTTAAAATCCTATTGAAAAGACTACCAAAAGATTACAAGTTAAGGTTTCTAAGCAAGAAATATATCTCTGAGATTTATTTTATTGAAATTATTTCTGAATCAATTTCAATGAATATAATTAGATAAAGTTTTTGCATTATCTGTGATTTCTGATCAAATATTATGCAATGTCTGGTGTATGCTATTGGAGCAACTTCAAACAAAATTCTGTCACAGCTATAAGTATTGTCATTATTCATGACTCATGTTAATGATTTTAAAGCTATATTTTTTGCAGAGCAGTAATAAATTGAATTTTGATCTTAGAGTTTGCCCAATAGAGGCACAACTTATCCCTATATTTAATATGGAGTCTGAGATTCAGTGGTTCCCCTCCTAGCTGAATAACATAGTTGTTATTTAGTTATGAGATATTAATTTTTTCTTGAAGATCATTTTGAACTAAGAGTAATAGTGAACCACTAGGAAGATACTCTAAGGGTTATAATTAATCACACATATTTGAGCTTAGGTTTAAGTTTAGATAAAAATCTAAATTATTGTTTGTGCAAAATTATTGTAAGTTGAAGGATGGAGAAATAATTCAGTTTCTCTTTATAATAATGCTCAACATTCAGCAAATTGTTTTTAATTCCCTAAGACAACCTGTAAACTGAAATGGATGAATGTTTGGATTTGATAAGTTAACATAGAAATGTTTTTAGAAAATAAGCACTCAATTAGCACTGACTATTTTAAATAATCTTACATTGAAGAAATATAATAAGTTATATAGATATATATGTGATGCATACTTGAAACATACAGCCATATATCCCTGATCTAGTAAGAGATTATTAGAAAAAAATACTAACTTGAACAATATACAGATTTGAACTAAATTAAAATTGACAAAGTCTTTTATAAATGATAATTTTATACTGCAAATGAAGAAACAAACTTTTTAAAAACTAAAATGTCATTTAGCTATTTTAAAAATACTTTCATTTTAGAAGATATTCTGATCTTTATAACATTTTAAATTGAATATGTATATATGAAAATAAGCTAGGTACTATTAAAACTCCATTTGACAGGCTCAGAGAAATTGATTTATCCAAGGAAGGAAACAAATAAAAACAAAACAACACAGCAAGTAGAGACTTGGATCTATGCAGCAAGTAGAGATTTGGATCTATGATTCTCAACTCCCTCCCTGATAATAAATATCAAGTTGCAAATATTCTTTTTCAATAGAACACCTGTTCTTTTTTAAGTAATAGCAATTATGTAGCAAATGAATTATGGTCCTGTTTAAGGCTCAGTTATAAAGGCTATATGATATTTCACCACTTTAACTTAGCAAACAGCGTTATGTTAGAAGAGTTACAATTGCTTCAAAATTATATACATTTTAAATTAGACAGCAAAGCAGTATATTTAGATAATTTATTATGTAGATTAGGAATAGGATTTGAGTTAAGATTTTAAAGGTGTTTGTGAAGAAATATAAAATGAGGTTAGTGTTTGCTCATTTTTGGTACAACTGAGAATAACAATTCATGTATAAATTTTGTCCATCATGCAACTTCATATATATTTATACAACCAATTTCTCACATTAAAATTCTCTTTAAAAGTGGAAAAGCACCTAGATCTATTTCTAAGACACCAGGTTATTTTAACCATATAATCAAACTAGAGGCCCAGTGCACAAAATTAGTGCTCTAGGAGGGGGTGTCCCTCAGCCCAGCCTGCACTCTTTCCAATCTGGGACCACTCGAGAGATGTCTGAATGCCTGTTTAGGGCAGTTGGACATTCCTTTCACAATCCAGGACTGCTGGATCCCAACTGCTCACCTGCCTGCCTTTCTGCCGCTTCTGCCTGCCAGCCTGATCACCCCCTAACCACTCCCATGTCAGCCTGTTGATGTCTAACTGCTCCCCTGACAGCCTGTTTGCCCCCAACTTCCCTCCTCTGCCGGCCTGGTCACCCCTAACTGCCCTCCTCTGCAGGGTTGATCGCTTCGAACTGCCCTCCCCTGCTTGTCTGGTCCCTCCCAACTGCCCTTCCCTGCTGGCCATCTTGTGTCCACATAGGGGCAGGATCTTTGACCACATGGGGGCAGCCATCTTGTGTGTTGGAGTGATGGTCAATCTGCATATTACTCTTTTATTAGATAGGATTGTATTCTAAAAGCAGCTGAAAGCCATAATACACATATAGACAGAGATTAGCATCTGGTCTATAAGTCAGCCTTCTCAGAGAAAGACAAATACATCCTACTAAAGCCAGGACCAGAAGTATACTTTTAAAATTATATATATATATATATATATATATATATATATATATATATATATATATATATATATATATATATAGCAATGTAAACAAATACAAGTATACTGTAGGATACCTAGAAAACAAAGAAAATATCTAAAGAAGGAAATGTAATTTTAAAAATGGGCTGTAATGCCATCACTCAGGAATAACAACCTTCAAAGTCCCTCTGCAGGGCTTATACATTATATACACACATATTAACTTTACATGGTCGGCCATTCTGTCTATAAAATTTTGTGTGTGCTCTACATTCACAATATTACGTGCACTTTACTCAGATGTGCGTGTCTTGTGTTACAATCACCACTTTGCCTGTTGGGGGAAGGGGCATTTTTCTAATTTGTATTTTGAAAAATGTGGCTGTTTTCCAGCTGTACTGATAACAGAGATTGTGCAGACATGCCTCATTGCTTGCTAAGTGTTAAGTAGAAGAGTTAGTACAAAAAGTGGCATAATAAAATATGGTTTGTTCTGCAGCCTGTGTGCAGCAGGAACAGACTTTTCTGCATTCATTTAGAAGTTATAAATACAAGACAAAGCAAGACAGAAATCAGAGAGGAGTGTACTGGAGAAAAAGGAGGGGTAGATAGCCTTCCTTTCAAAACAATAACACTCCCCCTCCAAAAAAAGTAAGTCTTTATAACAAGAGCAATTTTTAAGAAGATATTGAGTTACAAAGGTATTTTTATGGCAGTCACCAATTATATTTGTAAGTAGTTCCACTTCACCTCTTCCAGGCACAATGTAGGGTTGACTGCACTTTCTAGGCCTTTCGTGTTTAGGTGGCACCATGGGGCGAGTTTGGGCAAATGTGATGAGAAAGTGTTTCTGTGTCTTTTCCAGGAAATGCCACTCTCTTGTGGTGTGAGGCCTTGGACACCCTTTTTCCTCTGAAAAAGGAAACTTTTGTGACTGGCAATGTTCAAGCCTAAACTGAATATAGACCCCCCTGCCCACCTCTGATGGCCTTGTAACATGAATGACAGAGAAACTTGGGTTGTTTTCAGCCACTGAGATTTGGGGTTGATTTCACCATGGTGTAATTTAGCCCTTTCTTACTCATAATTATTTCGTGTTTATGGATTTGTGTACAACATTTTGGAATATATATTGACTAACTGTATCCTTTCATGTTTGATCATGGAGAAGACATTGGAAAGGTGTTTTAAGGGCTAAAGAAGAGGCACAGTTAAAGTGAAGCCAAGAATACTGGTAGAATGTATTAAAACTATAGTTAACACACACCGTGGATTTCTGGATAGCTCCTGATTGTAGCTGTTGTCCTTGTATAATTATTAATAGTAACTTCTTTCCCTCTCTAGGGTTCTGGTTTAGATGATTAATTTTTATGGTAGTTCTAAAAAACCATGTGTTGACTTTTCCATCCTTACCTTTTCCTATTGGAAAGGATGTTTGATTTTCTTATTAACTTGATTAATATGCTTTAGTTCACTTTCATATTTATATTTTCCTTCTCACATATTATTATGCTATGTTTCTCAATTGCTGGCTTCTAGTGTTTTTCATTAGTGCACTACTTATTCTCCTCTGGATTATAATATACTGATTCTTCTTTAGCTCTTTACTTTACACCATCTGTAATAGTGAAATTTATTACTTTATGAAATTTCTATTAGTTTAGTCAGTACAGTAGGTTCTCAGGTTGTGTCGGAGATCCTTTCCTACGGCCTGACATAACACGATTTTCACCATAAGTCGGAATTCACCTACATAAGCACCTACGTCACTCACATGGAGCACATACACAGCAGTAATGAAGTAAAGCAGTAAAAAATATTAAAAGAAAGATAACAATTCCTGACCTTTTCTTGTGGTAAATACAGTTAATAATAAAAAACATAAAGATATATGTATATCTCGAAATGACTATTTTTTTTATTTTGTACTTTATTTTTTTAAAAAATATATTGATTTTTTTTTTACAGGGAGGAAGGGAGAGAGATAGAGAGTTAGAAATATCAATGAGAGAGAAACATCGATCAGCTGCCTCTTGCACACCTACTGGGGATGTGCCCGCAACCAAGGTACATGCCCTTGACCATAATCGAACCAGGGACCTTTCAGTCTACAGGCTGACACTCTATCCACTGAGCCAAATTAGAGCCAAACCAGTTTTGGAGGAATTTTAAAAAAATAAATAAATGGGAGATGGCAACGTAACCACAAAACTATGTACATCGAGTCCGATGTAACCCGAGGACTGTCTGTAATCAATATGACAACAAAGCAAATACCAATATAGAATTGTCTTCAGTCCCCAAAAGAAAATGACACCCAGTATTGGTCAATTTATCTTTTCAAAGAATTTTGTAGTCTTCCAGATCTAACTATATATACTGAATGGCCAGATTATTATGACCACCTGACATTTGGAGGCAAATTAGCTGTACACTGCATCGCATGGGATATGGAAGCCAAAGGCCTGTTCGAACACCTTTGCTGTCTGCAGTTACCAGGATAAAACATTTCCAATTCACATAGGAATACAAGGATAGGACAGTTGAGCATTGGGAAAAAGTCATGTGGTATGATGAATCACATTTCCAGTTGTATCATGCAGATGGCAGAGTAAGAATTTCGCAGAAATAACATGAAAACATGCACCCCACATGCATGAGTACAACCCTCCAAGCTGGTGGGGCCAGTGTTATGATTTGGGACATGTTTTCCTGGCATGATTTGGGCCCTTTAATTCATGTGGAACAACATCTGAATAGCACAACATACCTAAGTGTCATTGCTGATTAAATTCATCCTATCATGTTGATGGCATATCCCAATGGAGATGGCTTCTTCCAACAAGACAGTGGGCCATGCCACGGTGCTCACATTGTGCAGGAGTGGTTTCAAGAACATGAGGGAGACTTTACCTTGCTTAGGTGGCCCCCAAAATCATCAGATCTCAATCCAATTGAGCATTTGTGGGACCGAGTTAAAAGAGCCATCAGGCAGCTGGTTCCACAACCATCAAATCTCACAGAACTGGACAGTGCTATTCATCAGGCATGGTGTCAGATTCCTCTCATCACCTTTCCACATCTCATGGAGTCCATGCCAAGAAGAATCACTGCAGTATTAAAGGCAAAAGGTGGCCCAACAAAGTACTGATGGGGTGGTCATAATAATCTGGCCAATCAGTGTATATTGAACACCTCGTACTTTCTTTGCTTATTTCTATGTTTTATGCTGAAGTTGCTACTATTTAAAAAACATTTAGCTGGGACCGGTTTGGCTCAGTGGATAGAGCATCGGCCTGCGGACTGAAAGGTCCCAGGTTCGATTCCGGGCAAGGGCATGTACCCTGGTTGCAGGCACATGCCCAGTAGGGGGTGTGCAAAAGGCAACTGATCAATGATTCTCTATCATCGATGTTTCTAACTCTCTATCCCTCTCTCTTCCTCTCTGTGAAAAATCAATAAAATATATATATGTAAAAAACATTTAGAAGCCATTACCAAGTATTTTCTGGAATAACAACTGTGGAAAATTGAGGGAAATTTGGAAAGACTAGTCCAAATACAATCCTAAATTATAGTCCCGTTAGAGCAAAATGAGAGAGTGAACACCATGTGCAAGACTTGGCAACAGTGTTAAGATATTATGAACTTAGTTTAATTTTCCAAGCTCATATTTCTTCCATTTAATTCTCTCACATATACTTTCTTCCTTAATTAGTTGCCTTTATTCCTAAATGTCTCCAATTACTATCTAGAGAAGTAAAAATTAAGTAATCTATATTAAGCTCATTGAAAAATGATCAAATATCTGCAATATTATTGATGAGAAACTTTTGGGTTCTTAAAGATCATTATCAAAATGCCTCTGTTTTGACTGGTAGTTGCAAAACAGTCACAGGAATGTAAAGTACAACATAGCAAATATAGTCAATAATATTGTCCTAACTATGCATGGCACCAGGTGGATCCTAAAAATATTGGGGAAACACTCTGTAAAGTGTATGATTGTCTAATCCCTGTACTATGCACCTGATACTAATATAGACAATAATGAATGTAAGCTGTCATTGAAAAATTAATGTCTCTGTTTTCCAAACAGCATTTTTTTTTTAGCAAAGACTAAATTACCAGCATATTTTTTTTCCAATGCAAACTAGCAAAAACATGTAAACATCTCATTTAAAAACATCCCACATTTTCTAAGTGTTACATTTAGAAAGTAGTGTGAATCAGTCACTACTGGAATTGCACAAACTGGCCACTGAGAAAATGACCCCCATTTGTGTGACTTCATTGAGACTTAGTACCTGAATAAGCAGGTGAAATCCATCAAAGGACATAACCAACATGTGCGAGATGGGGGTCCCTGAATCTGGCATGGCAGAGTATCTCTTTGAGAAGCACACCTTGGGAGATAATGAGAGTTAAGCCTTGGGCTGGCTTCCCATAGCCACAGGAGTGACTTCCCTGATCACTAGAGCAATACGTGCTTGTTGGAATTGACTTTACCTTCTTTATAACTTGTACCAAATCATCCACTTATGTCTTTAATTTGTACCATTTCTTTTAAAAAAATATATATATTTTATTGATTTTTTTTTACAGAGAGGAAGAGAGAGGGATAGAGAGTCAGATACATCAATGAGAGAGAATCATCGATCAACTGCCTCTTGCACCTCCCCTCCCCTACTGGGGATGTGCCTGCAACTAAGGTACATGCTCTTGACTGGAATCGAACCTGGGACCTTTCAGTCTGCAGGTCGATGCTCTATCCCCTGAGCTAAACTGGTTTCAGCAAATTTGTACCATTTCTTAAAATAAGGTAATTTGCCCCTATTCCCCTCCAACTCCACAAAAAATATTCCACATTTTCCACAAAGCATTGTAAAATCTGAGTTTCATGTTGTAGCTCTCAACTGTATGCATTAGAATATTCCCTGAGATGTTTTTAATGACTACTAATGCCTGATCTCACCCCTAGAGGGTCAGATTTAATTGGTTGGGGCCCAGTATTGGTGCAATTTTGAAATTTCTCCAGGTGATTCTAATGAATCATCACTATGGGGAAACACAGTTTTAGTGGATCCCAATTTTTTTGGCATGCATACAAGCGTGTCCCCCAAGGAGTTATGTTGAAGTCATAACCCCTACTACTCCTGGATCTTATTTGGAATAATTAGTTGTGATGAGGTCATTCTGGAGGGAGGTGGGCCCTAATCCAATAACCAATGCCTTTGTAAGAAGAGGGAAATTTGAACACAGAGACAGAGATGACAATGTCTTGTCACAACATAGGGACTGGGGAGACACAAAAGTGAGAAGCTGAGTTGAGATGGAAGTGGAGACTGGCGTGATGCATTTACCACCTGAGGAACACCTAGGGATGACCAACCATATACACCAGAAACTAGAAGAAGCAAGGAAACACTCTCCCCTAGAACCTTCAGCAATAACCCTGCTGACACCTTGATTTCAGATTCCTAGCCTCCAACACCCTGAGAATGATCTGTCCTTGTAAGCTGCCCAGTTGTGGTACTTAGTTATGGCAGCCCTAGGACATGGATGCTGAGTATCATGGTCCTTTGTTTACTTTATTAAAAATATAGAAGGTCAGTTCTACTATATAAATACATAAACTGAATATCTGGGTATAGGTCATTGGTTGCTGATTTTTTTACTTAGATCTCCTTCCTTACAGTGTGTGGGCCAGCAGTGTTGACATATCTGGGACTTGTTGGAAAAGCTGTCTCAGGTCCTTTACCAGATCTGAATGGACTTTGCATTTGAAGACCCCTATAGTGAGTGAATCCTGTGCACCTTGCACTTTGACCAGCCTTGTCTTCAGGGGATAACAGAGTATCCCAAAGCATGAAATTGGTGGCTGTGGCCAAGAAAACAATTTTTAAGATGAGTGAGAGTATCAATCTTCCAGGAAATGTAGTTAGTTGATAAGAACAGTGATTTTTTTCTAAACATAAAGAAATAAAATTCAATATTTGAAAATACAGTTACAAATCGAGATCAACAGAAAATATTGATTTGCTTGCTTTTTAAAAGAAAAAAATATCTGGCATTCAGGTTCATAAATGGTTAATGTCTCCATCCTTTTATTTTGAGGGCTAGGCTATTTGTTTTTTTTTTCATTTTTAACTTACAGTCAATGGGCTTTCATAATGATTGGAGAGAAACATAATAAAACCAATTTCATGACTCATTTTTTCCTGACAGTCCTGGACAATGTGCTTTAGAGAAGAATGTATTTGGGTTTTGGTTTTACTGTGGTTGGGCCTTTGTGTGTGTGTTAACTGCTTTCTCTTTCTTCTTCCTTGTCCTTTTCACTGTGTAAATGACCTACTTTGAAGTTTCAAATAAAAACAAGTTAAATGGGCTTTTATTTGGCTCTTGATTTCGTCTTTTTCTAGCAAATTTGGAAGAGGTCCTGACTTTGAGTATAACATGGCTGAGTGTGGAGAAGGAGAGAAAGAGCTTTTCCTGTCTGGTACACTTACGAGAACTTTTCTAGCTCAAAGGGAAGCGACGGACCTGCCAATATTTGCACTCTATGAATAGAAACATTTGATTTAAAAAATACAAAAGTAAGAAATAAATGATGTTTACCTACTTTTTGAGACATAGGTTAACAAATCGTGAAGGAGCATTTTGTGAGTGTGTGTGTATGTTGCTGGCTAGCTACTGTAGGGGAAGAAACACAATCTTTCCTCTGTGCTCCCCAGCCTCTTTCCCTCCTCTCCCCTGGTTCTTAGCTGAAAGTTATATAACAAGAAAAAAAAACAAACCAGAAATTTATTAACATGTATACTTCATGTGCACACCAGGAAAAATTAGTAACTCAAAAGGTGACTTAGAATTCAGAAATAAATACTATCTTAATAGGGGAAGAGGCATGAAGTACAAGCCTCTTAGGAGAGAATAAGTTTATAGGGAAGATGAATGAGCCCTTAGAAGTATAGCAAAAGATGTCTTAAAGATGACTGATCTTGATTCACAGTCTGTTCCTGATGACCTGATGATTCCTTTGATTTGACCTGATGATTCATTTGTAGTCCCATGTGCATGAGGAGCATTGTTAGTTCTGTCAGAACAAGGGGTTCTGACCATAATGGGGTTTTAATGGAGAAAATATGAATCCAAAATAAATGTAATTGTGACAAAGTTTGTTTGGATGTGATGTCTACTGCTAGTCTCCTTACCTATGACAAGAGTCAATCTTGTTGATAAAACACCTATTGTTGTGGGAGTGAGCTGGTTATTTATAGCAATTGAGTTCTTTTTGGAGGATCTATAAACAGATTAAGGGAGTTCTGTTTTGTGGGTATCTATAGCTCAAAACTATCAACATAAAAAAGTGGCATATTTTGAGGGTGACATAATCTGAATTCCTACAGTCACGTATATTGGGGCTTCATAGGATTATTCTTTTGTCAATGCTTTGTTACCAGCATTGGTAACATGGTCATTCTCAATACAATTTGATGGCAGATTTTTTTTTTTTTTTTAAATTAAGCAACAAATTATGCTGCTGTTGAAATAGAAGACTTTGATATAATTATTATTTATTTGAATTTTAAGCATTTGTACTCTTTCCCATAAGAAATAACTAAAATTCCTTCAAAATAAAACACCCTAACCCTCTATAGAGAGTTATGCTTGAACTGAACTAGTTTGATGAAACTTCTGTTAGTTCTCGTGAACATGGATGGGATACAACATCTTTCTCCTTGTATTATATATATAGATATTCACACATACACTGTTATTTCAATGTGATCTTGTAGGGTAATATGTTAAAGTCTGTGAGTAAATGAAGAGCAATTAACTAGAGGTGAATATAATGCTCAAGATATGGGCTGACAACAGCTCCTGATGGGAGAACATTTGTAGCAGTTAGTATCAGTGCAATATGTAGAAAGATGGAAATAAACTAAAGTATTCTAAGAACTGTTCCAGAAAAACTGAAGATCAAAATGTAAGATTCAATGTGAGTATACTTAAAACTATATAGCATGTACAGATGGGATGCTGGGGTTGTGTGAATCTAACAGTACAGGGAGTGCTGGTAAAGGATTCTGGGAATAAATTACCTGAGGGCAGAGCTGTAGGGACAGGCCTGAACTACTATTTAGATCAGAGTTTTCTTCATTTGGGCACGTTCAAAAAATCATTAATGACAGTGAGGATTACAGACTATGCTTGATGTAGTGGCATATTTTGAGCTAAAACACTGGGAGGCTGTTACCCAGAACAGTGAACAAGGGTGGGTAGGACTAGCTAATGAAGGATTTGATAACTCCAGTCCTAGCCCCTGCCTTCCTCAGATTCTACCTATGGATTCCATAAATTGACCCAATCAAGATCAGGGGTCGCCATCATATACCATAAAACCACTGACCGAATTTTTCTGCACAAAGGTGTCTGTTGTGCTCCCACATGGCTCCCAAGTACTGGAAAGCAAGTTGAGCTTCCTGTCCAGTCAAAGTACCTCATCCCAACTTATCCTCTGAGGAGAGTAGGCCCTGCTATCTGGAATGAACAGCTAGCCTGTGCTATCTGCCAGCAGAACATAAACACTTTTTCCAAACCCCAATATTAGACATGCTATGCCTATGGTGGGTCAAGACAAAAATGAGACCCCTCCATTATCTTGTATGAATACAGACAAAAACATGACCATTATTAAAGCAATAGAAATTGCTAACCATCCCCCATGCTGATTAGTATGAGTGATGCTGCTTTAGCCTTGCTTTAGCCTTCCCTTCTAAGAGAGATTTATTGATTCCCAATCATAGAATTAACCCAATATTCTGACATCATATGATTCAGAGAAAAACCCTGGTTCTTGAAATCCACTCCACAATTACCAAGGCAGGCCACATCCCGTTATAAGCCCCTCTTACTGAGAGGCACACAATTCCACAGGTGTGCCGTCTCTCCACTGCAGTGAGCAGTTCCCAAACTTGTTCAACTTCAGGAGCGCTCCTGGGGTCGTCTCACCTTTGTACATGTTTGTTTCTCATGCCCTCTGACTGATTAAGCCACTCCTGGAATCCCCACTGGTTTATTCTACTCTTGCTAGCCAGGTGCTTGGCACCCTGCCCCCCTTTTTCTTTAAAAAACCCTCACTCGAGGATATTTTCCCATTGATTTTTAGAGAAAGTGGAAGGGAAAGGGAGAGACAGAGAGAAACAAGATGTGAGAGAGACACATCAATTGGCTGCCTCTCGCATGCCCCTGACTAGGACTGGGATCCTGCAATGGAGGTATTATGCCCTCGACCTGAATCAACCCCAGGCTCTATCCACTGAGCCGAACCAGCTAGGGCACATCCTACCATATTTATTTATTTATCTATTTATTTATTTAAAAAATATATTTTTTTTTTACAGAGAGGAAGAGAGAGGGATAGAGAGTTAGAAACATCGATGAGAGAGAATCATCAATCAGCTGCCTCTTGTACACCCCATACTGGGGATGTGCCTGCAACTAAGGTACATGCTCTTGACCGGAATCGAACCTGGGACCTTTCAGTCTGCAGGCCGACACTTTATCCACTGAGCCAAACCAGTTTCAGCCATCCTACCATTTTTAACAAATATGTTGGTTGGCATCTGTCCACGGTACTATTGGCTGCGTTTCACCTATGCTGCAATGCCTCATTTACCTGTGTCACAATGGAGCACTTGGAGGCTGAACATTTTCAGACAACTCTGGAACTCCGTGTGCACACACCTCACTGAATACTCTGGTGTGACACCGGCAGCTGGATTAGTTCTTAAATGCTCCACCACCAGCCCTATGTGGGTTGAGCAAATGCTGGGCCCTGTACCATTGCCTGTCTGATATATGACTGTTGTGAGCTTTCCAGGAATAGTCAGTCATATGCTGGATGGGACTCTTGAGTTGGAAGAATAATGCATCCATAGTTAGTGAGCTCCCAAATAAAAATTTCTGTGATGTTATACTCATAGAAGTTGAGGAGGACCGGTGTCTTCTTGCCTCTTTTTGACCTGTTATAGATTGCTTTGGCTGAAAAGGAAGCCAAGGTGACTTTTGGATCATAATATATAAAAAAATAATTTATTCCTTTCCAGTCTTTGAACTCTTAAAAATATATTGAATCTATATATTTTATAGGTATTTTGACTGTCTGAAAAATTTTGAAATAAAAATACCAAAATCTTAAGTTCCCTTTGAGGATTAGTTCTTTCTGTACATTTCATCTCTCCTTTTTAATGAGCTCCAATTGCGTTACATGGAGATATTTATTTGTCAGTGCCCAGTCACTGCAGCCTGGGCTGTCAGATGGGCAGACCAGCACTCACATTGCCTTCACTCGCTTTGCTCCAGCGTGTCATGGGAGGATTGGGCTTCTTTAATGCATTCTACAAAGTTGCATGAATTCATGGAATCAGGTCAAATTTTCCCACTCCCAAAGGATGAGCAAAATGTCGGGATCTAATATGTATTATAAGGGGCTCAGCTCAGAACTTGCCCTTGAGATTTTTTTTTTTTTTTTTTTTTTTTAGTTTTCTCAGGAGCAGTTTCGAATATTTTGGAACGTTCCATTTCCGAATGATTAAAACAGCCACTGCAGGCTAAGGTGGTGACATTCTGTTAGTGGAAGGCTAATCCAGTCTCTAATAACCCACTACTGGCTGCTCCCCACAGACACTCTGCCTGCCAGGCCCTCTAATCACTGTGCTGCCAAAGCCCCTCTCCACCTGCTGGGCAGTGTTTTGACAAGAAACAAGGATTTAGCCCTAAGCAGCCTCTGATCCCTCCAATAAATAAAGCTGCTGATTGTCACCCCCTCCTCTTCCCTTCCTGAACTCCCCTCCAATTCTTTCTGTGTGACAAGTCTCCCTGGTAAACCTTTAACTTTATTTGTTAAATTGATTTTGGTGTGCATCACACTGGCTACTTGGAGTACTGCTAGCAATTAAAAAAAAAAAAGATAATGTACAAATCAGAGTTCTTTACAAACTCATTTTTTTTTTTTAACCTAGACTTGAGACTTGACTTCTTGTTAATTAAAGAGCTGCACTACAGTCACAAATGAGTCATGGCCAACTGCTGTGGAGATGAATTTGGGGCTGTCTTCAGGTCAACCTGAGCTTCTTTGTTTTCTAGAATGACTTTTTTTTTGGGGGAAAAAAAAGCTAGGCTTTGACTTACAGGAATCAGCCCATCAGCTGCCTGAGAGGAAGCAGGGGAGGGGGAAGTTGCCTCAGACTGAGTGTTGGATGGGATCTGCATGCGGAGACTTAGAGTCAGCACAGAGGAGAGAGGAGAGATTTCAAAGGTTGTATTTTCCTTCTGATCCGAGCCTCTCACCCACACTGTGGTAAGTGGGTCAGCTCTAGTTCACTCTTCCGTTCAGGAGAAGAGAGGAAACCCATGCAGACTTAACCCTGCATTTTCCACAGATGAGTTTTATTTCCCTGATTTTAACTTTAGAATGTGTATCTTCTACTATCAAACTTTTTTCTTCCTTCCTTTGTTTCTGTTTTGCTTTTTTGCCTTTTGATGTAATCGTTTACATTTGCAGTTGAATGCAATCCGTCTCTTTAAAAAAATCTTAGCTCTAGCTCTAGCCCTAGCCTGTTTGGCTTAGTGGATAGAGCATTAGCCTGCAGACTGAAGGGTCCCAGGTTAGATTCAGGTCAAGGGCACATGCCTGAGTTGCGGCCTCAATTCCCAGTAGGGGGCGTGCAGGAGGCTGCCCATCAGTGATTCTCATCATGAATGTTTCTCTCCCTTCTTTTCTGAAATCAATAAAAATATATTTTTAAAAAATCTTTAGCTCTGAATCAAACTTAAAAATATAAATAAGTCTTTTTTTTTTAAGAAAAAGAAATGCTAGCATAGTTCTAAAAGACTAAGGAGGAAAAAAGGTGATTTTCCCCCTCTGATATACATGCTTCAGCAAATTCTTATGTGCAATTTAAGATTGAAGCTTGTACTGGAAAATAGTCACTTTCCTTATTCAAGTACACAGAAACATTCACATGCCACTGCAGTGTATATAGTACAACTTAAAACTACAGGCATTTTTATTTGTTTTCACAAAACATAGTGTATTTTCATTATATCTAATTTGACTGAATTTTTCAACCTTGACAATGACTTTTAAAAAAGTAATAGCTGTCATTTATTATTGCTTCCTGTATGCCAGGCGCTTTTGGTCTTTTACATGCATCATGTCACTATATACAACAAACTCACGAGTTAGGCATTTTTGTTACTCCCTTAAAATATATTTCTATTAAAGAGGTATATAATCACTGTTAAGAAAAAACAAATGATTTTGAAGGGCTCATATTGAAAACAATTTATCTCTTGCCCCTAAGCATGTTCACCTAAGTTTTTAACCCAGAGGTAAACACATTTATTTTTGCTTTTAGCTCCTTATTCCTCCAGATTCCTGACAACATACCAATATGGCAATTATTTTATTTAGATGTTGTTTATTGATATTCTGCTATGATAGACAGTGATTAAATTGATCCTGTATCTTCTTTTATGCCATCCTACATCTATCTCCCTTTTGTCTCCTTAGTTGAATATATATACAGTTATTTTTGCTTTCTTTCTTATTTCTTACCTTTGAAACCTCAAAAATATAACTAAACTTGTATTTATTGTTGAATTTGCCATAAGATGTTTTTAACTCTTCATTTTATAAAATATAATTGTTAGCTCTCCTACGCTTTCCTGCACTGTTATTCTCTCCTCTACTTTCAAATCTCTATCAGTCATACCTTGATTTTGATCAGTTTGAAGCATATGGAATTGATGATATGTGATTGCTTTGAACCTACAAAATTAGCAGTGTCATATGGTTGTGGCCAAGGTGGTTACAATTACATTGCACTTCTTAACCATTCTTGTCTTCCATATGTATGTGATGGTTTTAAATGGAAAAATAGTTATTATTATTTATATTATTATAGTTAACAGAGGGAAGAGGGTCTCATCCTCCGCAGATGCTCGTGGGAGTGGACTTCTTGCGATACCCCAAGAAAAAGAGTTTTTTTAGACGTGCACAGGAGAACACGTGGTTTTTATTTCCGTGGAATTATATCCGAGTTTCCAGAGTTCCATTCCCTTTTGCCCAGTAATAGGAAAAGTATAGCTGGGGTTTCAGTAGAGTTAAAACCAGAGCCACTGTCCAGCGTTTCCTTTTCATGTTGGAGCTGTGTCCAATCCAGCATCAGCCTAACTTAGCTTGCATTTCTTGCTGTAGTCCAGCAGTCCATTGCATGTGGGGTACACAAGGCCCCATGGCCGTGGAGGAAACATGGGTGAATGCACAGAAGCCAAGAGAATGTCAAGAGCATCAAAGAGAAAGAACTTCGTGTAGGAGATTATGTATTCCCCAACTTTTGCAGGCTTGCAGTGGCAATGATCTTTGTTCCCAGGTGTGACTGACAGACAGATACCTTCCCTATGTCACCCCAACTTTACTGGGCATGCATCTATCTCCCCTTTGTTGAGTCCCTTCCCCCAGGATTTTGAAGAGAATAGGCTGGTGGTTCCCTAAGGAGTGCAAAGTTGCAGCTTTCTGGTGAAGCTTCCCAAATGACATGCTTAAAATGTCTGGTTTCCTCCTTTGCTTCTCTGCTATCTATACTAATAAAGAGATAATATGCTAATGGTAGGGACAATGTATGCATAATGACTGGACCATTAGCATATTAGCTCTTTATTAGTTCCTATCAGCAGGAGACTGCCTTGTGTGCCACAGGGTATTGCTCTGGAGACAGGGCAGAAAAAGGGAGGTACTCGGATCTGGGACCAACCTGTGCTGGGGAAGATGAGGGTGAGAGCCCATAAGGCCCCTCTCACCAGTTCTTCTCTGCTCACACTCAGAGCACCCCGCCACCCACCTGCCAGGGGAAGTAGCACAACACAGCAAGCGGAAGGCTTCCATTCTCTCCTCTGGTGCCATGATGGGCAGAGTTGCCAGATTGCTCTGGAGATGGGATGGAAGCGGGGAGGCACCTGGAGAAGGCGGGACCAGCCCCGAGGTGACTCGAGGGACTGAGGTCAGGGCTTGAAGTAACCAGAGAAGGCCAGAGGGTTCGGAGGCTGGACCAGGCACACTGGAGCTCTGCGTGGAGAGGTGCAGGTGTCAAGGCAGGGCAGGGAGTGGGTGGGCGGTATTGCGTGATTTTGCACACTGAGCTCCTAGTTATTAATAACTAGCTAATTACAAAGGTATCATTATAACTATATAAATGTTTAGAAATAGGAACACAGTGAAAAAGATGATCTCTTCCTTCTTTATGAGCCCTTTATGTTCTTTACTTTAGAATGCAGTCTTCTTTTGAGCAGTCCACTATTTCTTTTATCCAGAGACACAGGTGCTCTACTTCTGGGGGAAAAATTATATATGCTGCTTTAGCACTGGCAAGGTTAGTCATTAGCATTTTGGAGATAGCTGTGCTAGTGAGATAAATGAGAAAGGTGTGCAGGGATCAATTTCAGTGTCACTTTTATTTGTTTATTCTGCAAATATTTATTGAGAACCTAACCCATATCAGATATTGTGTGATAGGACAAAGAATAAATCAGACACAGACCCCTGACTTCAAGGCGCTGTGAGTATTTTGTGGCACTCTACAAAATAAATATTGGACTGACCAACTGTGTGAGTGTGTGCGCATATGTGTGTATAAACCTAGGCTAGGATTCTGCTCATATTCACTAAAATTTTAGATCATGTTTAGATTTTTCTGTAAGTTGTGACCCTTTTCCTTTCCTTTTTTTTTAAAAACTGAATTCTAATAAAGTATAAATAACTCGTTTACTCTAATATTAGATTTCTTAGCTATAAATTGGAGATATGATTTTCATTGGTATTAATTGGTCTGGAAAGATTCTGTTTAAATTATTTTTAAATGAAATTTTAAGTTCAGATAATAAACCAAATTTGAATTGTCCTTTCATAGTTGCAAATTTTTTAAAAGCTGTTATTATTGTGATAGTTTGAAGTTTTTAAAATTTTGTTTTTTCACTGTTCCTATATTATACTAGAGGCCCAGTGCATGAATTCGTGCACCAGTGGGGTCCCTCGGCTTGGCCTGCAGGATCAGGCCAAAACTGGCTCTCTGACATCCCCTGGGGGGTCCTGGATTGTGAGAGGGCATAGGCCAGGCCAAGGGACCCCACGGGTGCATGATTGGGGCTGGGGAGGGATACTGGAGGTTGGCCAGTCAGAGAAGGACGGCGGGAGGGCTCCAGAGCATGTCTGGCCCATCTCAATAGTCCCAATCAGCCTGACCCCAGCAGCAAGCTAACCTACCAGTTGGAGCGTCTGCCCTCTGGTGGTCAGTGCATGTTATAGTGAGTGGTTGAGCAACCTTAGCATATCATTAGCATATTATGCTTTGATTGGTTGAACAGTCGACTGGTCCACTGAACACTTAGCATATTAGGCTTTTATTATATAGAACTAGGGGCCCGGTGCATGAAATTTGTGCATGGTGGGTGAGGGGTTTCTTCAGCCCAGCCTGCACCCTCTCCAATCCAGGACCCCTCGGGGGATGTTCGACTGCTGGCTTAGGAGATCAGGTCTAAACCAGCAATTGGTCATCTGCCTCACAATCCAGGACAACTGGCTTCTAACTTCTCACCTGCCTGCCTGCCTGATCATCCCTAACTGCCCTCCATGCCAGCCTGATCACCCTTAACAGCCTCTACCTGCTGAACTGATCACCCCCAAATTTCTCCCTTGCCCCCCTGCCAGCCTGGTCACCCCCAACTGCTCCCTCCTACTGGCCTGGTCACTCCTAACTGCCCCTCCCCTGCTGACCTGGTCACCCCCACTGCCACCCCTCTACTGGCCTGGTCACTCCCAACTGCTTCCCCCTGCTAGCCTGGTTGTCCCTCACAGCCTCCCTGCCAGCCTGGTTGCCCCCAACTGCCCCTTCTGCCGGCCTGGTTGCCCCCCTGCTGGCCTGGTTGCCCCATGCAGCCTGCTATTCAGTTGTTACTGTGAGGCTGTCGTGACCAATATGCATATTACGCTTTTATTACTATAGATTATTAGTATAGATGAGTTGAAAGCATCCATTTGTTGTTGCTGAACCTGGTTTTCTTAGAAAAAAATGGCTTTAATGAAAAAATATATAGAAATGGACACATATGTGTTGATTTTTTTTGTGATCTGAAGAGACACTTATTCTCTCCCTTTATACTATTTTTACTCACTGGAATCTAGAACAACATGCTGTGAAAGTAAAATCAGTATATGAACAACTGGAAGTCAAACTTACCTGTGGTTTATTATTTTCTCACGTAGGCATTTCCTCTTCACAGATATCTTCATAAAACAACAAGGGTTGTGCTCACTTAGCCTATTATCAATAATTTGTAACCCATATGTCAGTCATAGTTCAGAGCCCACTTACATCGTAGTGATATCTCACACAGAGGAGCATCTAACACATAGTCAGTGCTGAATATATGTGTCCAGAACCAGTGAATGGATAAAATTAAATGAAACCCCACTCAATGACAGAGACAGTCAAAGCCTGCCTTGAATTTTCTGTCAATTCCTGGGCGGGGCAGGAGAGGGGTGCTAACATACCTATGTTTCCTTTTGGTTCAAGTCTTCTTGCACCAATTAGGAAAATGTTCTAGTTGTCTCACAAAACTATCCATGCTTTCCCAGTTTTGCAGTGAGAGAGTCCGGAAGTCAAATGAGGTTCTTTTTTGAACTTTTCATAACCTTGTACATACTCAAAAGAAAAGTCCACAGAAGAAAAAAAGCCGTGTGTGATTGCAGCAGGCTTTCTACAAACTTTGGGGCCATTTTCTCAGTTTCTATGTGTAGTGATTTGGCCATCCATTTGCATAGTCTCCTCTGTTTAGGCGCTCTCCCAGGAGCCTAGTTTTACAAATAAAATTGCTCAAGTGAACAAAGTCAGCATTTCTCTAATGATCCCTGTTTATCCTGATTCTTGACTTTTTAGGACTACTTTTTTTCTGGAACTATCATTCTAATGCAAAACTATTTGGCGGCACTGCTTTGAGAGAGTGGGTTGGGGGATTGATGAGCAAAAGTTACTCAAGAGTTTGCCATGATGCCAGACAGAACTGGGTCTGTATTTTGTCTCTGATACTTACTGATCTTTGATATATGGTGGACTTCTCCAAGCCTCAGCCTCCTCCTATGAACAGTGGGTAATTATAACAGTTTTACCTACCTTGCTGAGTTGTGAGCACAGTGCTGTTAGGTGCATTGCACACTGCCCAGCAACAAGTAAGCAGGCAATAGCACTCTTTTGTTAACACTGTAGTATTAATAGTACTACTGTTGCTTCTTTTACCCTCAGAAGACTTTGTGTTAGTTCCATCAATCATCTCTAGAAATTTTTGCTACTACAAAATTTACTACATTTAAAAATAGTTCGCTAGCGGGGGATCTCGCTGACCTAAAAAAGTTAAGAGTGGAGAAAAAGTGGTACATTAGACTGACTGTTATAACTGGACCTTTGACTTTTTGATAGAAATTCTAGTGCTTTGAAGTGAAAATGCTTTGAAACTTAGCCACCACTGTGTTTTTTTTGTGTGTGTTTTTTTAAATTATTTTTTATTTTATAGTTTCTTTGAAGCATGTATTACATGTAGCTCATGACATCTCTGATGATAAAATCAATTTTGTCATTTTACTATGGTTTTTAAAAGCAAATCAGCTTTTTAAACTTTATATTTTTCAGCAGGTCTTATTAAAAATAGGGTTTTCTTTCTTTCTTTCTTTCTTTCTTTCTTTCTTTCTTTCTTTCTTTCTTTCTTTTTTTCTTTCTTTCTTTCTTTCTCTCTTTCTTTCTTTCTTTTTTTTAAACACTGACATTCTGTCACACATTTTTCACCCTGAGGATTTTTCCCCCCCTGCTTTGCAGAAAGAAATATGGAGAGGGGAAAATGTAATACAAGGTCTTTTTTACTTGAGTGATTCTTAGACAACTTTGGACTCAGTGTGTAGAGTGTTTTGACCCATATGAAAAATCTCACAAAGAAAAAACATTTTCTTTTGGGAGGAAGGTCGGGGTAATCGTGGTGAATGTGTGCTTCTACTCAGCACACCATTTTCCTTTGGAAATGTATATCACATGGAGGTTTTGAAATTAGTGTTCCATGGCCTTTAGAATGTGTGAGAACAAATGAAAAATTAGAAAGCTTCCAAAAACCCTACTTAGATAATTTATTATAGCTACACCATCATAAGAATAAAGTAGCCTGGCTGACATGCTCAGTGGCTGAGTGTAGACCTATTAACTAGGAGGATATGGTTCGATTCCCAGTCAGGGCATATGCCCAGGCTGGGCTACTAGTTTGATCCCCAGTGTAGAGCCTCCAGGAGACAGCAGTTCAATGATTTTTTTTCTCATCATTGATGTTTCTATCTCTCTCTCCCTCCCCTTTTCTCTCTGAAATCAATTAAAAATATATTTTTTAATTTTATTTTTTTATTTCAAGAAAAACGATTTTAAGTATAATAATGTTACATGCAATAAATATTAATATCTCAAGAAAAACTATTTAAATTACAGTTTTATATGGAACAAACACTAGTTATTCAAGAAAAATGATCTTACATATAATAATATTACATGCAATAAACATTAATATTTCAGAAAAAATGATTTTAAGTATAATAATATTATACGAACTGTACTAACATAGTATGATATCTCAAAAGTTGTAGGAAATATTAAAATTCTGCAAATAACATGATTACTTCTGTTATATTCTAGAATATTTTTTTCTCTCTGGCTCTATTTTTGATCATCAGTTTATGTTGTTCATTATATTCCACAAATGAGTGAGATCATATGATATTTATCTTTCTTTGACTATCTTGTTTCACTTAGCATAATGCTCTCCAGGTCCATCTATGCTGTTGCAAATGGTAAGAATTCCTTTTTCCCCCCCTGCAGAGTAGTATTCCATTGTGTAGATGTACCACAGTTTTTTAATCCACTCATTTGCTGATGGGCACTTAGGCTGTTTCCAAATCTTAGCTATTGTAAATTGTGCTGATATGAACATAGGGGTGCATTTGTCCTTTCTGACTGGTGTTTCTGATTTCTTGGGATATATTCCTAGAATACAGAGTATGTATATTTTTTAAAAGAATAAACTATTTGAACTTTTGTAGGTTCCATTGCAATAGACTTTTTTTTAAAATTATTTTTTTGTCAAATGTATAAGAGTTGGGATTTAGTCTTATTTATTTGTTAATAATGGTAATATAATAATTTTTTCAAGTTTTGTGGTGACTCCAGGGCTCTTCGGTGTTGTGTTTGGAGATTGTGTAACTCAGGAATTAAGAGGCAACTTGCAGGACTCCCAGGACTGGAGCGCATTCTGCTGCATCCCACTCCTCCTGCTCTGCCCTAAGTCTTCCCTTTGTGTTTCCCACACCATTTAGAATACTGCTGGTGGGAACCAGGTTAACACTGATTAGCGCTCCGTTACTGGCCCTGTAAGTCACCTTGAGGAACATTATCAAGAGGTTTAGTAGTCTACATTTTCTCAGACCTCTCTCATTTTGGAGAGTGTGACCTTTTATTAAATTAGTGATCTTGATCCTCGCTACCTATGCAGGCATATAACATTTTATCAGTGTCTTTAAGATGTCTTCTTCATTTCACCCTATTTATACTTTCTTTAACTCTCCCTGCTCTGATGTACTTCTGGTAGTCACTATGTTTACATTAGGGATTTTGTTGTGATTTGGCAAAAATGTAATTTCGCACAACCAATAGTTGTCATGGAACACGTCACTAATAAGCTAAAATGCTAAAATGTCACAATATATGGAACAAATACATGCTATATTGTAATTTAGGCCTAGAGTCTTGCTTTTGAGAAATCAGTGTGTCCTGACTTTGCAATATTGAATGAAGATCACTTTATAAGTGGATGGTTTGGTCCTATGACATTCTAGAGAACTGAGGAATATTTTTTCTGCTAGGAACTAATGAAATATTTTTAGAAGGACTTTTATTTTTAAACTCCCATCAATGGAACCTATTTTCCCTCTATTCTGCAGATCTCCATGACTGACTGAAAATTTTCTGCTGAATTTGTAGGCAAACCTAGAGAGACTGTACCATAGTTATGGAAAGAGAAAAAAATATATATTGAAGGAATCCTGCCAAAGAAAAAACCTGGAAGTATTCCCAGTGTTCATTTTCTTATGTATTTCAAATAGCAAGGAAAACCCTGATGAACTCAAACCTGGTTTGAAAGTGAAAAAAAAAAAAGTCTCCAGAAAGCATTTGTAAATGAGAATTTTGACACAGATCTAAAATAACTTACAAAAGATTTACTCTGCTTTAGAGGACATTGTGCAATACCATGAAGCATCTTGCTTAAAAGCTAGCTGAGACAATTAGATTTGGACTATGTAATGATGATCCATGGGACAAATGGCCAGTGTTGCTAATTACAGAAAATCTTGGACATATTGACCTCATCTGAAAATGTTGTAATCAATCTGGGAAGCAATAAATGGAGTACTTTTCCTAATAGAGACAGTGCATGTGTACTGACTGTTCATTGTCTCTAGACCTAGTTATCTTTTATTTTTGCTCTAGGATTAGGTATATTTCTAAACTGAGCCAAGGCTGACAAACATTTGTGGGCTTACCTTAAAATGTTACTCTCTTATTTAATATGCAACCTTTATTTTCCTGATTTTAGATGTTGACTCTTGGACCTAAAATATTGGACTCATTCTGTTGATGTTTGGATTGGCCAATGTTTTATTTAAGGTGAAGCTATTTATCATTCTTTGTTTTAACTCATGCTATTAACCTTTTCAGATGAATTTTTAAATTTTCTTTCACTGTAAGTTCATATGAATGGCTTCGTTTTCACAGCACTGGCTATATTTTAACATTTTAGTGGCTGTGATTGTACCAGACTAAAGGGACAAAAGTGGTTAATCGACTAAATTTAATGTATGTGCTCACGCTATTTTCTTGTCTTTAAGACAAACTTTAATGGATTCTTCTTTTCTAAGCCCCCCCCCCCCCCCCGTAATGACTAGTGACCCTTGAGAGATAGAACAAAGTGAATGCATCGAGTACCTACCTATAGTATGTGTAGTTTTTTTTAAATTTTTTAAAAATATATTTTTATTGATTTTTTTTACAGCGAGGAAAAGAGAGGGATAGAGAGTTAGAAACATTGATGAGAGAGAATCATCTATCAGCTACCTCTTGCACACCCCCCACTGGGGATGTGCCTGCAACCAAGGTACATGCCCCTGACCAGAATCGAACCTGGGACCCTTCAGTCCGCAGGCTGATGCTCTATCCACTGAGCCAAACCAGCCTCAGAAGTGTGTGTAGTTTTTTAAGAGATATTAGAGATATTTTGGTGGAAAACAGCCCTGAACCAAGGCGATAACTCTGATACTCCCTTACTGGGAACATTTTAGCTTGTATAATATTCTTCCAAATGTATAAGAATTCTAACATTTGGAAGAAGAATGCAGTAAGAACTCAAGGAAATAAAGCTAACTTCGAGGTGGATCGGTTGATGTCTAGATGGATGAGTGGGTTTTGGAACTGTTCAGCAGGATGGTGCACTTTGGAAACATGCAATCCATGTGTGAACATTTCTACTTGTCCAGCATTATCTGTGGACTTGTCTGTGGAAAGAAACCATATCTGGTTCTTATTATGAGCAAAGCCCTTGAACCCCTTATCATAGTTTTGTATCATAGTTAATTTCCTTTCCCAAAGGACTGACTCATTGACCTAACGTAGACTGCTGTGATAATTATAGCCTTCAGTGCCAGGAAGATAATTACCTATGTTTCCAAGGAGCCTGTCTTCTTGACATATCTAAGAATATTTTCTTTGTTTATCTAAAAGAAATTTTCCACATCTGACTTACTCTCTGTGAAGAAAACAAATCCTTTCTAATGTGCTGATACCCTGCAATGTTCTAATGCCCCACAATGTTTTAGGATCTTTGATGGTCCCCAGATTCCTAGACAGGTGGTGTTAGCGGGGAAAGAAAGCAACCTCTATGTCTTCCCTGTTCCTTGTGGAACTTTTTTGGGACTGAACATGTTCATGTGTTGTCCAGTTCTAGTCAGCAATGTGGTGGTATCACACATCGTTCCCCTCTTCTGTCCTTCAGAGCATCCAACTCCTGGCTGTTCCGATGGGCATTTCACCACTTTCTTTTCTCCTGTGCCTTTCAGTTCCATGAGCTGTGGAGCTCTTCCTCATCTCAATCTCAGAATGTTGACAATAGCCCATTTTTGAAATGGGCAGTATAAACATCATTAAGCTTCCTTTGATTTTCTCAACTAGTCAGGATCTCTTTCCCACGGCACTTGGTAATTCTAAGGACTTGGTAATTATGACTTTCAGTTTTGCAGATTTCTGGAAATTCTGATGTTAGTTTTCATCATTGGTTTGGAAGATTCACATGAACATTTTACTCATGTAAGGCAGCCTAAGGCAGTGTTTAAATATGACCTTGTATTTACTGGGATACATTAGATGCTTATTATCAAATATTATATTTGCAGTTCCTGTGTGATTGGCCGCTGAGCTACCCTTCTCCCACTTCCTCCCCCACTGTACCACATGGCTGTTTTTTCAGTTCATCTATTAATAATTTGCCATTATCCTTCCTATATCAAGGACCTGAGCAGCCCAGGCCTCACTCTCTGCCCAGGGATTCCAGCCTTAGCTAACACCTACTCACTGTGCACATCTCATCTTAAATCCATTCTCATCCAAACCTGGCCCAAACCCCCTCTCCCACAAATAAAATAATACTTTTTCTGCTTTTTAAAAAATGTCCTGATATCTTATTCCTGACTTGTATAGTATTTTCCACATATTTAATGTACATACATACTTATCTGTCTATAACCTGAATAAACCTTGAACCCATTGCCCACTCCAGAGGGGAATGTCATTTTAAAAATTATTCTCCCATACTCCAAATCAACGTGAGATATCTATTCAGTGTAAGGAATTGTTTATCTTTATTAATTGAAAGACATTGAAAGACATCCAATTTAGGACCCTGAGCACGCTCCTTACAACCTGTTGTCCTTCTGCCTTATTCTTCCTGATTTTCCCAGAAATCAGGATCAGTATATCCCACTTGCCAGATGGCACAGACCTCACTGGGAGCTGGCCCCTGAGCTGTATCTGATCTCTCAAGTCTTGACCATCTGGACGAAACTCTGCTTTTCAGGCTCTTGTTTATTTGTTTCTTTTTTGCTTTGCCCCCTGGAATTTCCCTTAGCAAAGTGCTGTGGAGCCAACCACTCTCTTACTTGTCCTTGTTCAGGTGCTTGGCACCTACAAGGCCTGGCTGTTTGCTGATTCTACAGCATAAAGAGCAGGGGCAGTGGGCACTTCCCTGGGGAGAAGGTGCTAAAAGTGTGTGCAACGACAGAGTGCTCAGAGCAAGGAAAGATGGTGGGGAACCCTCTAGGACCATTGAAGGGCTGGGTCCTTACTGCCTATTGTGGTGTTTGATTACCGGCCCCACTAGGACAAGGGCAGAGGCCACTTCTGTTTGGTTCACTGCTCATCTCCTACTATGGTATGTGGCCCTCAGTATAGGTGCTCAATGGTATCAGTTAATGAATGAATGAAGGAGCAATACCCAGGAGACATTAAGCTGATGAGTCAATGCAATAGTAAGCTGAAAACACTAGAGGGAGATCAGAGGAGGACTTGGACCAAATGCTATAACACAAGTTAAGATTCAGCTGTGTTTGCTAGGATGGAAATCATACTCCTTCCCTCTTGTCTGAAAAAAAAAATGATGTAAAATCTGAACTGAGTCTGGTACAAATGCTGTCTCTGTTTTTAATACAGGGCATGATGGCCCATACCATCTGCAGAAAAAAAAAAGTAGTAAAAATGCTGGTATTGTGAGAAGATAAATCTTCATTTGAGTGGAAGTCTCATGAAATTGCATTCTATTATGAAACAGATGGGCTAGAATTAATACACTAATAGCAATCAGAAATGATCATTGATGGGCATGTGAAAGAATGCTAGGCTGAAAAAGATTGTGCTTGAAAGGAAATTGTATAGCAAGCCAGGACATTGTGTATAGTCAGTGAATTTACTATATTTTCACAAATAATCACGAATGCAATTCATAAAATACACAAAAGTAGGAAAGGACTTAGTACAAGCAGAATTGAGTTCACCTCAAGCGCTGGGACAGACTGCCATGCCTGTAACAGGCATCCTGAGATTCCTTTCAGTTTGACCATGAATAATGACCTCTCTAGCATTTTTTCTTCACCTGTAAAATGGAGGTAATACTAGTATACGGTTCACAGGGATTTGGTGAGGATCAGAGGGGCAAATGCACAGGAAAGTCTTAACACAGAGACTGGCACCTGTGTAGCAAGAATTTAGAGTGCTTGCTAACTCTTAGATGGTATCAGATTGAGGCCTTTATATTAATGTACCACATTTACTAACATTTACAGGATTCGGCCATTTCCTCTCTTTAGCTTCCCTTGTACTGCTTATGTTGTGCTAGAATTCTTTTTTTGGACTGCTTCTCAAAATGTTTGAGGCCTGGAGTGCTTTGTGTGAAAGAGTACTTTTCTGTCATTTTTGTACTGCTGCTGCATGCTGGTGCATCTGGTGGATAGATAAGGCCCCGGCAGCGGTTTATGAGAGTTTGCAGAGCAGTCTTGCTCTAAGGAAAATTTCAAATATGAATGGGAAGATGCTGATGGAAGTGCTGTATGTTGAAATTATATTAGCATTTACGTTTCAACTGCATTCACACTGCAGTTCATAGTAAATCCCCTTATTTTACTTTATTTGCTTCCCTCTTGGCTTCTGTACTGTTGGATCTGGCAGAGGCTTTGATAAGCAAATGGCTGAGTGCAGCTACCTCACAGGAACAGGTGACCTTGAGGCAGAGGAAGGAGAGAAGCTGGGAAGACAGAGTAGATAGAATTGGAAAATTAGTTTTTTGCTTTTTTGTTTTTTTAAAAAAAAGGAGTGTTCACCTTTTCTTTCACCTTCAATGCATTGTCTTGCTTTCCTCCAGATAAATAAAGGTCTGCTGAAAGTTCATTTTCAGATGCTTCAATAAGAAATTAAGTTGGCTTTTTTAAATAATAAAATGATCCAGTAGACCTCAGTGGCCGCAAAGCCATAGTGTTTAGAATGATGAATTCATACATCATCTTTAAAAATTAAAGATATCCAGTAAGTATCACATATGTCATTTTGAAAATGATGCCATATCTTCTGTCTAAATTTGCAAAATGTATCATTTCAGTGATCTGAAGTTCTATTTAATTTAGGTATTCCTAAGGAAAAATAAGTCAGCATAAAATATAAAGAGACACTGGTATAATAACATCTTATAGCTTTCAAGTTTCAAAGACCTGTGTGGTGGACCTGGTCTATTGTTTTCAGTTGCCGTAACCTACAGTAAAGAGACAAAAAAAGAACCTTAAATGAGCACCTATTCAATGAATCAAATTAATCATTTAAACAATTCTAAATTGGAAGTCACACTGAAACAAATGAGAAAGGAATTAATTTGGAACTACTAGAAAAAAATGACATGTAGCCAGTATTGGATTCAGTTCAATTTCAAATCAGAACAACTTTTATGTTTTACCATCTGCCTCTCCAAGAACTTTGTCAAATTTGAATACTACAGTCCTTAGAGATTCCTATATGAGGAAAGCTCTTGTAAAGGCCATTTAAAGAACATAAGACCAGAATAAAACATGTTGGTGCTTGTCCAGGAATTGAGTTAGTGCCTAGTGATTATTGAAAAGATAAATTGCATCCGTGATTTAGGGACTCAATATTCCATTTGACCTTCTGCCCTCTGCAAAACCACATGAAAATCCTGCAATCTTTTATCCTGTATAACAGATGAGCAAATGGAGGCTCAGGGAAGGCAAGCAACGGGATCCTACTCATCTCACCTATACATTGCTCAGAGTGGAATTGAAACCCACAATTCTCTAAACTTCTGGTTTTAGGGTATAACACTTATGAAACAAAACAGGCAAGAGGTATGAAACAAAAATTGTCTGCTAACTGTTCATGTTCTAGTTATATATTAAGGTGAACTATCTAGCAGGCAGGTGACATCCTCACAAACACATGCTTTACTTTTTTACACAAACACATATGTGTGTGCACCTCTATAGAGATTTTTAAAAATATATTTTATTGATATTTTACAGAGAGGAGAACGGGAGAGAGATAAAGAGCTAGAAACGTCGGTGAGAGAGAAATATCGACCAGCTGCCTCTTGCACACCTCCTACCAGGGATGTGCTCACAACCAATGTATATGCCCTTGACTGGAATTGAACCTTGGACCTTTCAGTCCGCAGACCGACGCTCTACCACTGAGCGAAACCGGTTTTGGCGAGATTTTAATCAATTGTAAGCTTTAGTTTATGGATAATATATGAATGTTATAATGTTTCAATGGCCTATTTTGTTGATTCTTCTGAAGCTCCCTCCAGACTGTAACTTTTTTATCATGTGGTCCCATGTCTTGCACATTGGCTATTCAATGAGTGAGTGAACGCCAAAAAAGGAATGCTCAAATAGGAAAGAAAACATGAATAGGGTGCTGATTCCAGAAAAATAAGTATCACTGTGCTTTAAACAAGGTTGTACTTAAATTGATTATTATGGTAAAACATAAGATTCTCCATGAGGTGGCATATTTGGGTGGTAGATACCAATGAGCCAGGAGGCAACCAATCAATGATGCTCTCTCATTGTCAATGTTTCTCTCTTTTCCCATCTTAAATCAATAAAAATACATTAAAATCTGTTACAATTGCTATAGCTTAGCAATTTATTTCATTTATCTAAAATTCCATTCCACTCCACCCCTCCTTAAATCCCTATACAAAATATATTTGTCTTCCCTCCATGAAGCTCTACTTCCTATCTGTAAATATTTTGTTAACACTACCCTTCTATTTACATTTATGGGTGACTAATCTGCACTTTACAAGCTCAGTAGTGATGGATAATCTAGGCATGAGAGTAAAACTTCATTGTATTAGCATCCTATTAGCATTTTGAGAGGAAGCCCACAAAGGACATAAATAAACCATAATGGAATGCAAGAGGCATCTAAGCAATAAGTCAGTGCAGCTCACCTAAGCAAAAAACAAAGGGGTGGGGGACATTGGAAGGGAGGCAGCTTATCCACCTTTGATTCTTGAGTGCTTTTTTCCCCACCTCATTTTCCCCACCTTCTTCCCTTCACCTCTTTTTTTTCTATAGGTCTTTTCTATGTGCATCTTCCTTTTCTCTCTCTTCTCCCTCCATATGTATGTAATATGTAGGGTGGAGTTATTCAGACAAAGGTGTTTGGGGGGTAAGAAAGGCGGGGAAGGATGTGCCAGACAGAGGTATGTGCTAAAGGTTGAGGGTCCCTGGAATACTCAAGAGTCAAAACATTAAAAAAAAAAAAAAAAAGGCATGACCACTGAGCAGGAGGTGATGTGCCAGTGATTAAGGGGATGGTGCACACTGTGGCCTGAGAGTTCTGGTGAGTCACGTGTTTTCCTGGCTGGGAAATCTTGGACACCTTGCTTAGTCTTTGTGTCCCAGTTTCTTCCTTTGTTAAAAAAGGATACTACCCACTTTATAGGCCTGTCACAAGGAATAAGTGACTTGATACTACTGAAGTGATTAGAATTATGCTTGTCACACAAGTACTTTTTTATTGTTTGCTATATAAAAATCAAGCCTTAGGAAAAAATTGAAGTCACTTCCTAGAACTGTTCACTTATAAGTTTATTTGCAGTTCTTAATTTTTTTCCAAATAATGTGAATATTTATTCTGGAAGTGCTAAGGGAATAATTGCACATATATGTATTTTTGACTACCTGTATTTTGGGACTGTTATGCTACTGAGATTGAAGCTACACTGAAGAAGAGAGGAATAAGTGCTGACAAATACTAGGCAGGATTAGTTCAAGTGACTTCTGGTATCCCCCATTCATTCTTCTGGCACCAATCCCATCTGGAACTTTTGGAACGTGGGCTTCTAGAGAAGATATACTTTCTAGGCTTCATGACATGAAATATATGAAAGAAATAGCGCATCAGAGGACACTGGGAAAAGGGCTGAAGAGAGGAGCTTGTAAGGAAGGAAACAGAAGTGGAGAGAGGGGTTTTCACATAGGCTTTGGAGGAACCTATATTTTAGTTGGCAAAGGACATATTCTCTGCTTTCCTTATTCATCAGAGCCCTTCCTCTCATCCTGGATTTCCCAGCAGCTTCCCAATTACAATATCATTCTTACTGTTTCCTGTTCAGTCACATCTTGCAATCAGAGATATATTCATAAGTTTCAAATCACCATCCTCCCTGGCATTAGAATATCTCATCAGACAGAAAGAGAGAGAGAGAGAGAGAGAGAGAGAGAGAGAGAGAGAGAGAGAGAGAGAGAGAGAGAGAATATAATGAAATATAAACAAGTCTGGAGTGGGAATTCTCTAAATCTCTCCAGAGCTATATCACTATCTCTAAGATGAGAAGAGTTTGTAGGTTAAATGGGTTCCAAATGAATATAAAATAATACATAGAAATTGAATAAATAACTAGTATATTTGAAGTTAAGTGCATGGATTGTTAAGCTATAGATATGATTCAACTCAAAGGGCATATTTTAAAGGACCATATCAATTAGGAAAGGAAAGGATAAAGGAGAGGCTCCAAATGTTACTACCTCAAAATTCTTTTCATTCTTTTTAGGAAAATAAAGATTATCTTTTAGGTCATCAACGTACTTCACATACTGTCTTCTAGGTGGCAGCTGGGTATAGATCTGCACAAGAATTTGGCCTTTATTTCTCAACTCTCTCTTTTAGTTAGGCCATCACTGATCTCTATAGTAATTTTCATTATTTGATTATACCACTACCTGTATAAAGCTGTTAACTACCTCAAATGGATTTAAGGACAAGGCAGACCATACTTAATTTATGGTTTGCATACATACATCATATTGCACACATGCACACAAACCAAGGTACAGTCATACAAACATAAACCAATACTGTTCATTTTTTATTTATAGTAAAAATATGCAAACTCTTGTTCAAGGTCCAACTTGAGGTAAAACAATATCTGCAAGTGGGCAAGTCATCCTAGAGAATTCTAACACATATGCTGGAGATGTTTCAAGGTGTTAGCTTTCAATTAAATAAATTTACAAATGTTTTTACAAATTTCCTTTCCTAGATACTTAATTTCATTGATACTTAGATTTCAAACCATTAGGGAGAAGAAAATCATAAAGGGAATGTGGGTAACTAGATGATAATTAGAGCATTCCATATTGTGTGTGTGTGTGTGTGTGTGTGTGTGTGTGTGTGTGTTTGTAGATATGTACATGTAGTATCCATGACATATTATGCTGTACTGCATTATAAAAAGAGCAATTTCCCATCTTTTTTGGAGCAAATTTAAAATTGTATTCTTTTTAAACTTTACATTACTGTTCAATGAAAATCTGAGTAAAAATTCTGATGAGTAATTACTAGCCCTTATAGTATATATGTACATTTAGCCTGGTTAGCATCCTCACTGCTCTGCTGACACAGAGGTCAGTCCCTTTTTTATTTATTTATTTTTATTATTATTATTATTATTATTATTTTTAAGTAATGCTGATCTATATTATAGTTTTCTTCTCTGTTCACCCCACAATTTACCTACAACTAAGTTAAGTGACTACTTGTTTTGGTAGGAGACTTGTGAAGCTGTTTGAAGGTGAGAGTCCTGAATCTGATAGCCAGTGGTTTAATTCACAAGCTGAACTGGAGATCAACCCCAACAGTTGGCAGACATGGGCTTGAAAGGCAGGGACCTGATCAGTCAGGCAAGGCAGGCTTGATCCTGGTCCTGAGGCTCCTGAGGGATGGCCAGTGAGACTGACTTTCTAAGAAGAATTGAGTTTATTTATTCCTTTTTCTTTTTGACAACTCAAATCTTTCTTTCTCTCAGCCTTCAGAAAAAAGACCCCTTACACCTTATAGGGCCTTAAATGATTAAACCAGAGTATTGCTCCAAGGAGAAGGTCTTGACTCCATCCACCCAAAAGCAGTCAGTATCTGCGACAGGTGACACGATGGATTTAATTCCCACCCATTTTGTGTGGGCCACCTGTGTGTGATTGCTTCCTCAAAGTCTAATATTCAAAGTCTAATATTCATAAACCCTAACCCATTCCCAGAGCAGAAGCAATGAGGCTTGTGTCATACAGCTTGGTTTTATTTTATGAACAATTTGTGCATGTGATTTACAGCCTCCTTTGGAATTTTTATATATGTAACCTGTGTATTGACACTCCACCTAAACCTGAGGTATTTGTAAACTTGAGTTTTAATTCCATCATTTAATAAAGTGTAAAAATGCAGAACTATTGGGTTTAGGAATTATTTATGAAAAACTGACATAAATAATAGATTTCTCCAATAGGGGTCAAAATGGAGTAGTATCTCATCTGTGAGATTTCATTAGAAAACCTATTTTGAAGCTATACATTACACATATCCCATTTTAAAATATATTTAATAATAAACAAGCATGTAATTCTTAAATGCTTGTCTGTCACTAGATTCATTTTAGTTTTATATTTTTTTTGACTGGGAAATAATTTAGCTTTATTTGAAGAAATCTGGTATTTCATGATGCTAACCTTTAAAAGAAAAAAAATCATGTTTTTTATCAGAAATACTGTGAATAGTGAGCAGCTGTTTGGTTTATAAAAGAGAAAAAAGAATTTCCTTATTATTACAAAATTCTTTTGAAATATTCTGTGTGACATTTAATGAGACACATTTTTCATTGTAATAATCTTGAAAGATAATAATATACTTAAGTCTTATTAGTGTGTGAGTTTTGTAGAAGTTAAAAAGAACAAACAAAAACCTTTTCCAAGCCAGGGTGGCTCAGTTGGTTGAGCATTGTCCTGTGCACCAAAAATTGCTGGTTTGATTCCTAGTCAGGGCACATACCTAGATTGCAGGTTCCAACCCTAATCTGAGTATGTATGGAATGCAACCAATAGTTTTCTCTCTCTCTCTCTCTCTCTCTCTCTCTCTCTCTCTCTCTCTCTCTCTCTCTCTCTCTCTCTCTCTCTCTCTCTTTCTCTCTCTTTCTCCCTTTCTCCCTCCCTCTTGCTAACTATGTCCTGGGATGAGTATACAAACAAACAAAACCCAAAACAAACAAATGAAACCAACCCCCTTTTCCAAATGCACTATTTCATTTTCTACTTGATCATGTTTTGTAAAATACTTAAATTACTCACAACATATTTAATGCAATCTAGGTTTTTCATTGTTACCATCATTACTGTCTCTGATTTTATATTGAACATGTCATATTTAAAGACCCTTGAATTATCGGTGATATGTTCTAACACTGAGATGAGTTTTGTAGAGATGAGTTTTCTATGTGGTTAAACATAGTTTTACTAATGTTTTCAGCATGAATACATGGTTTTTAGAGCAAAAAGATTAGAGAACTTATTAATCTGAGGAATTATATGTATATACAATTTTGTACCGTATAGAAGCCGACTCTAAGTACTTTCATAAACCTAAGAATACATTTTTTAAGAGAGCTTCTTTTAGCTTCTGTCAGTTGTTTCAGAGGTCTTTGTTTCTCATCTTATAATTTCTAGCACATTTCACTGTGCTGGTGTGGCTGATTATATATATTTTATCAGACTGCAAGCAGTTTGAGGGCAGGAATGAAAGCATCCTTCTCAATGTATGTCAAGTAGCAAAAACAATGACTTGTTAACTATTTACAGAATAAATGAGTAAGTTAATAATAAACACATTTGGTAATGAGCCCCTGGAATTTGGGGAGTGGTTACTAATCCCAGGGAACTTTGGTCAAGTTCTCACAAGTGCAGGGTTTAACTCTTGAATAACATTTTTTAGGATGGAAATCAATCATATTTTCAATAACTTTTTTTTTTTTGGTTAAGCAGACACCATGCTTCCCTGTGTCTTTTAATTTCAAAGAATATATGGTTTCATAGAACTCAGTTGTCTTAAAGATGTTTATTGAGTACATAGCAGTAATTTGCAGAAAACAGAAATTCATACATTTAAGAAAGGTGTGTAGACAACATACCTATGTGTTAAGAGGAGAGATATCTAGATGGATAGAACCTTCTTTAAAGAGACATTGGACAACATCCACATAAACTCGTAATTACTGTATGCATATATGAAGGACTTGTGTTAAGGTAAAAGGAGAGAATCTTGTTTTCTGGATGACAAACATAAATAGTTGTATCTTATAGTTTATTAGATAACATTTTAAAGCATACAAAAATCTTAATAGAATGTATATGCTTATATATAAAGCCTATGGTTTTGATATACTTTTATACCTGGGAAGCATTTAAAATAGTTACTCTCAATAATTAATTGTGGAAAGAATGAATAAATGAGGAATATCCATTTCTGATGAAGCCTTAAAATCTTTATTTTATTTCTTGGCAAAACAAGTTAAAGTGTTCATTGCAGTCATTCAATATGTAGCTAAATATTTTTTCCTTATTAATGTTAATGGCAACTTTTATTGAATACCAAAAATATAAGTTAGAATTTTTAGATGCAACTTTCAAATGTCTAGGATAAGGGATAGGAATTGTACTTCCCATGTGCAGTTGAGGAAACTGAGACTAAGAGGTTAAATAGCTTTCCGAGTTGTTACATGGTTAAGTGGTAGAATCTGGATTTGACTCAAGCCATTCCAATCCAAATCTTGAACTGAACTTGTATGCATCATACTACCAACACAGATTTCTTAGTGGTAATTTAAGTTATGACCCTTTGTTGCATAGATTGAAATTGTTAATCTTTGTGTTCAATAAGGACTCTATTCTTAGTTTTTCTGAGTAAGGTAATCCAAAACCTAGGCTTCTTCCATAGTACAATGTGCATGCTTACCATGCAGTTCGTGTCTGCCTTTGCAATGCCCTCAAAATCTGAAACACAAATGTTAGACTCTATCAACTCATTTTCAGAGATATTCAAAACCTATCAATTTGTGGGGGGACAATAAATTTGCATTTGCAAGTAACTTAAATGTGACCCCTTTCTTTGGCTAACATGGTTATTGCATTATGTTATTTATTTTTATTGCAATAACCCTTGAAGACCATATATTTATTTCTGATTGCAATTTGTTCAAACTTACATGGTTGTGCAGTGACATTCATTGCAGTCTGCAGAGGTAGTGGAATCCTAAATTTGTAAAGCTATGCAAACTAACAGCTTTTTGTGGATAATTTCAGTTTTACATTCTGCATAGAAAACAAAAAAAAGATGTGTTGTGAAATACCTTGTGATTGCTTCATTATTAGAGGCAGATCAAAGGACCCCTGATCCTAAGAGGTGATTATTTTGAGATCCTGATATCCATCTCCTATTCATACACAGCAACTGGTGGCAACTAAAAATAATTGGCTCTGCCAGCAGCTAAGAATCTGGTCACATTTGGCTCCTGGACAACGTGCACAAATGAGATTTAGGATCCTTCCTTAGTTGCTTCCCTCCAGCCCACTCATCATCTAGTTTGCTGCCATTTGAAAGCTATTGAAAAGCCATTAACAGGCAGGAACGGGAGAGCCGCACTGCAGCACACCTCCGTGCTGGCAGAATGTGGCTGCATGTGAGCACCAATTAGAATGGACTATTCCCGGGATTGTGGCACTAGGAGCCCTGTCAATCAAGGACACTACAATAGCACGTGCAGCACTGGTGGCTCCAGACCCACGGAGAGGCATTATCCTAACTCAGGCTGCAGAACGTGAATGAGTTTGAAGATTTTGCGTGATCATGGACCACAGCTCCTGTTCAATAATGCATCCTGAGGTAAACTGTTACCTGAGTCAGGGCTCTAAATAATGCATCTCCTGGGATCAACAGTTGTAGCAGAAGAGAATGCTGGAACCCACAGCAAGATTTTTCTCTGAGATGGAACGATGTCTCACTATCATTTTATCAAGGGCTGTAAGTAAGCTTGATATTTTGCTCATGTGGTTGTTTTCTTGAAATATTGTTTTATGCAGGTGCTAAAATTAAGGCAGGTCTTCTGGTATGCCACATCTGGGTGAATGACATAGAACAGTGACTTTGAAAGATGTTTTACATGCTAAATGCGTTTCCTCTTAATTTCAGGTTCCAAAATAATTCCAGTGTGAGCCAAATGCTGACAGTATAAAAATATGTAAAACTTTAGCTTTTTAAAGAAAAAGATACATACATTACTTTTTTTTTTTTTTAAAAGCAATCCATAAAAAGGAATCTTATAAGAATATTTCTGGAGATCAGTATATATTAATAAAGTGCTTGCATTAAAACTTAGTTTATTCATATATGGTGAGGACATTCAGTTGTCATTTTACTCTTAAGTTTTACTGCTTAATGCCTAAAGCCAGTGCTCAACTTGTAAGCTTGATTGTCAGGATTATCCTTGACTGTAAAGTTTTGTCCTTGCACCATTCACCTTGCAGTGCTCAGGGACTCGAGTGACATCTGTACTGTACCAAATGCTCTACACGGATGCCAGGAGGGTTTGTTCCTGGCTTTTCCGGTGGGTCCATCAAGGCTTTTTTCAGTGTCTGAATTTTACAGGATTTTCTGAGCTAGATAAAATCAGCATGTAAGCCTTCTCTGGATGGTAATAATGAAGAGGGAGACGTATTATAGCAGGAATGGCTTGCTAGATATACATTTTTCTCCAGTAGCACTTCTGAAAACTTCTGTACATTTATGTCATCTTCTTAAAGTTACACATGATGTTTATATAAAATGATTTCCTCTTAGGATGAGGGTTTTGTTGGCAAAGGACATCACAGTGTTACATGTAAATAACATAATTAAGGGAACACATGTATTGAAAGGATCTTGAGTTTTACCCTAAAGGATTCTGAAAAATAATGATAACTGAGAAGGATAAAATATTTGCTTTCCACTTGTCTTTTGTGGGGGATGTGTGTAGGTATTAAAACTCTGATTAATAAAAATAAAAATGGCTTACCCTTCAGCACAATCCAGAGAGGCATGTTTTTGTGTTGCAGAAAAATTTGAACTAAAAAAGAATTCACTGGTCAACTCCTAAGTTTGAAAATTAGCTCTTTAATTAATAAAAATTAGTCCCATGCAGCATATGTAGGAATTATGAGAATAGTCTGTTTTAACCCCTGAAATACTGGGCTTATTATCTTGCTGAAATCTATATCTATAAGACCGTGCTCCTGGCTGGTTTTGCATTGCTCCTCTTGTGTTACTGCACCAGCAGAATGTCATGATTTCTCTTCTCTGTGCCTCTGCAGCGGAAATCCCGAAACCTCTGCATCATTTCTGTAGGTGCCTGGGCTCCCATCAGGCAGAACGCTTCTGGTGGGAGGCAGCCATGGAACATGGGCAAAAAGCACAAGGGGACACAATGACATGAACTTGGGAGAGTCAGTGACGGCTACATTTGGCCGTCAAATATAGCAGGAAGCTGCTTCTTTCTGCTTTATATTATTTTTGTTTCAGCTGAATTATTGGAGTTCAGAATTTCAGAAAAGTAAAGGAAGGGATGATGTCTGGTCAATGGCAGCATTTGAGATAATTCTTGCCATCCAGATGAAATCTAAAATGAGTGAATAGCGAGATGTTCCAGATACTTGGGGAAAATGCTCCTCATGGATTTATCAAAGTAACTATCAATTACTTGCTGAAGACCTATGTTCCAAGCTCTGGGTTTGGCAATATGCATAAAATGAAAAAAAAAAAAAAGCCCCATGAATATTGTTGAATGCTAACTTCTTTGGCGGAATGTTACAGCGTGCTAAAGAAGTTCAGAAATTATGTCTCATTGTGTGCCACTCGTTAAGGGATATTTTATATCTTGAGCTGGAAACTGAAGGATGAATAGAATATAGAAGGAAAATTGAGGGCATTTATAGAATCAGAGGGATATTTTGCTAAGGATAGTAATCCACAATTTAATCGTTAAATTCCTGATGCATAAGATATTCCCATAATGCATTTCCTTGCCCCTTATAGGCACTGTTCTACTGGCAAGGTTAATGCCCACATTCTTCACATCTAGTCCTTACATGTGCTTTCTTTCTTCCATATTATGACCTTGGCTTATCACTGCACCATTTCCATTTCTAAGCTGGTCAGCAATGTGGGGAGGAAGTAGTCAGACTCCAGAGCAGGAGCAAAAGGTGAAAATGTGCAACAATGGAATCCTAGTAAGGGAGCCTATAGCAGAAGGTTGGGAGACCAATAAAGATTGTTTGCAATAAAGTTTAGTCATCTAAGGAAGTAGTCATTATTTACTATTAAAGTATGCATATGCTGGAAGATCTGAACCCAAATTCCAACCTTAGTTAACTCTGGCTTATGAAATATATAATTCAGTTATATTAATTATAATTAATTATATGCAAACAGAAACATACATATTCATATATTAATTATGAGTGAATATTTAATATAATTATATATACAATAATTATAATCATGGAATTATCAGTTACTTTTATAAACTGTCCTATTTTTTTCAAAATTGTCTACAATGGGCACGTTTTATTTTTACTCTCAGAAAAAGACAACTTTTAAGAGTGTGTAAAAGGGAATTCTCAGAAAGAAATGGCTTAGATTTGTATCAACACCCACATTCCTTTCTGACTCCTTGGAAACTGGCCTATTTCTGTGTGTTTCATATATCTTGTATAGACATGTTAAAAACTGGACTAGAACAATTTATCGCAGAAGTAAGATGCAGCAGGAAAGTTCAGGCACACTGCTACAAAAAGTGCTGATGTCTCATGTAACCCTCTGGCCAAGAAGTATCTTCAGATGAATCTATAGTGAGATTCTATCTCTGTATTGTACCTGTGGAGAGTGACCTGTGGATTTAGCCAGGTGCCTCAGCCGAGATGCAAGCAGAAATGAGAAATGGAAATTGAGGGCTCACAAAGTTTTTAGTGGCATGTGGAAACATGGAATTATATTTCTGCTTTACTCTTTCTTTTTTAATTTTATTTCTTTTTCTTTTTTATTGTTTAAAGTTTTACAAGTAGTTGTACATATGTCTCCTTTTTCCCCCCAGTTGACCTCCCCGCAGCCTCCCCTACCCACCCCACCCCTGCACATGCCCTCACCCCCCTCCCAGTGTCTTGCGTCCATTGCTTATGCTTATATGCATGCAAACAAGTCCTTCGGTTGATCTCTTACCTCCCTCCATTCCCTAACCCTTCCCAGCCTTCCTGCTGTCATTTGACAGCCTGTTCGATGCTTCTCTGTCTCTGTATCTATTTTTGTCCACCAGTTTATAATGTTCTTTATTATCCATAAATGAGTGAAATCATGTGGTATTTTTCTTTCACTGACTGGCTTATTTCGCTTAGCGTAATGCTGGCCAGTTCCATCCATGCTGTTGCAAATGGTAAGAATTCCTTCTCTTTTACAGCAGAGTCCTATTCCATTGTGTAGGGGTGTCGAACTCAATCAGAGAAGGGGCCAAAATCTAAAATCCAGCCTAAATCGCGGGCCGAATGGTTTAATGAACAGTCATAAACTGTCATTGTGATGGAAACGCAGCGGAGTGCAGTGATGACAGCGCGGTGCGGGCCACATTGCAAGGCCTGGCGGGACGGATTTGGCCCGCGGGCCTTGTGTTTGACACATGTGGTGTAGATGTACCACAGTTTTCTAATCCACTCATCTGCTGATGGGCATTTAGGCTGTTTCCAAATCTTAGCTATTGTAAATGGTGCTGCTATGAACATAGGGGTGCATATATCCTTTCTGATTGGTGTTTTTGGTTTCTTGGGATATACTCCTAGAAGTGGTATTACTGGATCAGATGGCAGTTCTATTTTTAATTTTTTGAGAAAACTCCATACTGTTTTCCACAGTGGCTATTTCACGACTGCATTTCCACCAGCAGTGCAAAAGGGTTCCTTTTTCTCTGCATCCTCACCAGCTCTTCTTGTCTGTTGATTTGTTGATGATAGCCTTTCTGACAGGTGTGAGGTGGTACCTCATTGTCATTTTGATTTGCATATTTTGGATGATTAGTGACTTTGAGCATGTTTTCATACCTCTCTTGGCTTTCTGAATGTCCTCTTTGAAAAAGTGTCTACTTGGGTCCTTTGCCCATTTTTTTTGACTGGATTGTTTATCTTCCTTTTGTTCCCTGTAAATGTTGGACATTAAACCCTTATCGGTGTTAACATTGTCAAACATGGTCTCCTATGCAGTGGGCTCTCTTGTTGTTTTGTTGATGGTTTCTTTTGCTGTGCAGAAGCTTTGTGTTTTAATGTAGTCCCATTTGTTTATTTTCTGCTTTATTCTTAACAAACTGGAGCAGAAACTTGAGGACTTCTCTATTAAATTACCTTATGTGTGTTGGGAATCTGTGTTGCCACAACTATGCCTGCCTATATCACTCCTTCTTTAATTTTTCTCTAATTATTTGAGGTTGGGGCAGTCCAGTTTACAATAGGAAAATGTTGAAGTTATTTTAAATGATATATTCTAGAACTGTTAATTCATTCATAGCTAACTAAGGATGAATTATACCAGAAAGACTGCTATTTTTCATATTAAACAAATTTTACAATACCAATGTCACCTTTCCCCCCCTCATCATTCATGCTCATAAATGCTATTCCCACTAAAATGCCTTCATTGATCTTTCCAGATTGTACATGCTGTTCATTTGTTTAAAAACTCCACTACAGCAAGTCTGCAGGCTCCATAAAAACACCAACACATGGTCTCACAATTGCTTCACTCTCCCTTAGCCCCACTCTTTACCCAAACCAGATCCCTAGGCAACCAAGGGACCCATTCACTCCATTGTCCTCATCTCCCTCTGTTGTGCTTTAGAGACAGATTCCTAAATCAGGTTGAACCCAACTTTCCAACTTATTTGTCCTTATACCAAAGTAGAAGGATGATCATTGAAGGATTTCAGAACAAAAATTAATTTCACTTTATATTGTTTGCCTAGAAGGCGTGATTGTTCATGAATAGAGATCCCTTAAATCTCCTACCCTGGGAAAATAGAATTCATCTGATAATAACTCCTGTATCTTCCCTTTATTAAATCTACAAAGCTGCCTACATATGAGCTCCTGAGATCATTTCCATTGTGTAACCATGAATTGTTCCTCTTTTTTTTAAAGTTTCTTTGATTAAAGTACCACATATTTGTCCTCATCCCTCCATTCCCATCCCACACTCCTCTCCACGCATGTCCCCCCCCCCCCCCCCCCCCCCCCCCCCCCCCCCCATTGTCCCTGACCACTGGTTAGGCTCATATGTATGCACACAAGCCCTTTGGTGATCTACACTCCCTCTGAGGTCCAACAGTCTGATCCATGCCTCCTTGTCTCTGGGTCTGTTCTTGTTCATCAAGCTATGTTATTCATCATTTTCCCTAGATGAGTGAGATCATGTCCTACTAGAAATACACTTATAAGAACCAAAATGAGACAAGCAATAATGGTTATGCTGAAAGGCAAGTGAATCAGTCTATAGTGAGTTCTTTTTGGGCCAACAGCTCTTTTGAGACCCAATTTCAATGTCAAACAGTTCCTTATGTGTACATGTCAGCAATGATATTTTAGTTCTGGATGGTGGACAAATGGTGGTAATGCAGGTCTGACCCTCTCCGGTTTCGGTGTTCCTCTTTGTATCCAAAGCCAATGTGTTCTTGACTCTACCTTCTATTTCCTCATTCTTTCACTTCTCAATTTTTATCCTGCATCACTAATCTCTACTGCACCATTTCCATCAGCATCAATGCATGGCCTAATATGCCCATCTTCACACAGTCTCTGTTGACCTCAAATTTCTTTCTGGCCACCATGCATTTCCTTGTGTTGATGATCTCAACTTGGAACAATTGCCTGTAATTACACAAGATTTCTGACCCTCATTTCCTTTTTCATTCTTCCAAATGTTGCCCCATTCAACATTGCAACGAATCCACTTAAGTAAAAACCACCTTTATGTGGCAAAATCCTATGGACATTAGTCCTTCCTCATGTTAATTTCTCACTTGACTGCTCCTTTCTCTTTTAGGAATTTTCTCTCTATTTTGCTGGCAACTTTTTCTCTGCCTCCTTGTCAGCTTCCTGTCCTTCTTAGAGCGTGGCTCTGAAACCGCAAAATTCCTGGTTGACTTCATTCATTCTGTGGCTTTGAATGCTACCTGTATTTTCCCTAATATGTACCTTTAACTCTGATATCTCCCTCCTTCCTATAACAACATGGACAGCTTTTCTGACCAATAAAGATACATCAAATTATTCTTGTTTTGATAGTTAGGCAATATTTCAGAGCTTTATTAAGCAATTTATAAACTCATCTCTTTTTGATAGGCATTAAAACATTATATTTGGCTTTTATTACTAGAGTATTGACCCACAAAAGCAGTATTGCTGAATCATTCGGCATGTGTAGTTTTAACTATGTAGTAACTGCCAATTTTTTTCCAAGAAGCTATAGCACTTGAGATTCCCACCACCATCAGAGAATGTTCATCCATCCCTGTATCTGCCAGCCTGGGATGCTATCTCCAAAAGCTGTCAACTCCATGGTTGAAATGTAGTTCCTCACAAGGCTCTGATTTTATTGTACTAACTAGAGATCCGATGCATGAAATTTGTGCAAGAGATGGCTTTCCTTCCCCTGGCTGCTGGCATCGGATTCCCTCTGGCACTCAGGACCTGGGCTTCCCTCAGGCCTCAGCTTCATCAGGAAGGACGGAAGGACGTCTGGTCTAATTTCTCACATAGAAATGAAGTTTCTTTTTTCTTTATAGATTTTAGTTTTGTTATTGCTTTGAGCTGGCTATTATTCCTAAATGATTAGTCTTCAACATCTTATTCTAAACTTTTATTTTTATATTTACAATTCTAATCCTTGAAAAATTAAGGTACAATATGAGATGATAGCACATTTTCCCTCCCTTTTATTGCTATATGAACCAATCATATCCACCCAAAATTTTTTAACATTTTAAATTTCAAAGTGTACTTGCATCTATTTCTGGTTTCTGCTATTTATACTGATCTGTTTGTCTAGTTTATGGCCATACTGTTTTGGTGACTATTGCTGTATAATAACTTTAATCCCTTCTGATTATTATTTTTCCTAGATATTCTCAAATATTTATGTTTCTATAGAAAACTAAAATGAACTAGTCTTAAAAGAAAATTCTAATTAGGACTTAAAAAACGTATCCAGCAATTTAAATTTAGCAATATATTAGAATAAGATCTGTAGATCAAGAGTATCTATAATTCTATTAAATAAATTGGTTTTAATACATAGTACAAGTGCCCCAAACTGATACTTATCTTTACAACATTATTGATAATTATAGGAATATTTTATATATTTATAAGAATTATAAGAATATTTTAATAAAATGATTTTATTGAATATTATTAAAATAAAGAAGAAAATAAGTAAAGCTCAAATACTAGTGATAAATCTAGGTCTCTTAAACCTAATACAATAAAGAAAAAGATACAAATCATTAATGTGCTAATGAGTTATATAGGCTACTCTCTTTCTATCTATTACATTTTGTCTATTCTTCCGCCCTTCACAGTTGTGAAGAAACAGAATTAAAGGATATATATAAAATGATAAAATTCTTGTAATATATGTATATGATTCAACATTTGTCTGTTATTCATATAGTTCACTTTTTAAACCAACTCTCATGAATGGCATGCCTACTTTTGTCCTGATGATCCCGCCAATGATAGATCTTTGTGTATTGCTACAGTGTTCACATTGCATTATTAAAGGCTTGTCATTATATCTGAGGAATCCAAACCGGTGTTCTTACCCAACATCTGTTATTCTAACGTGATACCTTCTGTAGGTTGTTTGGTGAATGAAAAGGGGCTCTTTATGCTTTCAATGATTGGCTTACACTTAGTGTCACTTTAGGAACATAAACATGCCTTAGTAACTTAGATCAGCTAGATAGATTTACTTGATTTCATTTTCCTTTTGTGTCATTAATTAATATCTTTATTTATTAATCTAAGAAATATTATTGAGCTCCTATTCTTTTCAAAGCACTAGTCTAAGGGCTAAGGATTAGAGGATAATCAAACAAGCTAACACCCCTCCCATTTTTATTTTTTAAATATATTCTTATTGATTTTCAGAGATAGGAAGGGAGAAAGAAATAGAAGCATCAGTGATGAGAATCATCAATCAATTGCCTCCAGCATGCCCCCTACTGGGGATTGAACCTGCAACCCATGCAGGTGCCCTGACTGGGAATCAAAGTGTGACCTCCTGGTTCATGGGTCAATGCTCAACCACTGAACCACACCAGTTGGACACCACTCCCATTTTTAAAAATATGCTTTTATTAATTTTAGAGAGAGGGATACTGTCAAGCCCAAACAGACCACTATATCCTATCAGCCCTGCAAATGTGGAATGTCTAAACTGAGTCTATGCTCTTTCTTCCTAAACATGAATGTCCAGATTATGAAGGACCTACAGGCCATGTCACCATGTATAGAATTTTCCTGAGAGTAATGGGAATTCAATAAAATCTTTCATCTGTAAGAATGGACAACAAAGCCCTGGTTGGGTAGCTCATTTGATTAGAGTATCCTGCCAGATAAGCCAAGGTTGTGGGTTCAATTCCCCGGGAAGGGCACGTAGAAGAAGCAACCACTGGATGCACAAATAAGTGGAGCAACAAACAACAGATTGATGTTTTTCTCCCCTTCTCAAAAAAAAGAAAAGAAAAAAAAAAAGAAACCCCCCCCACTAAAATAAAGAATGGACAGAAAAGAGTTGCATTAATTAGTAAGATCAAGTATGGAGAACAAGTGCAGGGGAGCAGCAGTGAAGTGCAAGAGGCCAGCTGGGTGTCTCATGTGACAATCCACACCTGGGTGGAAGGAAGTGCATACTGGTGAGTTACCTGAGACTGGATAAAAATGGACCAATATGAAAGAGACATGAGTACCAGGAACCTTAGGCTTTAGGCCAAATTTAGGAGTTGTGAAGGATGAAAGAAAGGATTATTCAAGACTGGCAGATTTTTGCTTGAGCAACTATGTGAATGGCATTACCATTAAGCTTCAGATGTGACCCAGAGGAGGAAGGGCAGGCTTGGCTAAACTGAGTTCCGTGGTGTCCAAGGAGAGCTGTCCCAGTAGGTAGTTGTATAAACAGGTCTAAAGCTCAGGTGAGAGATGTTTATTTAAGCCACTAGAGGCCAGTGCATGGAATTCATGCATGGGTAGGGACCCTAGCTGCTGCCGTCTGGGATTTCCCTTCTTTTGGCTGTCTTCCACCACCACCTCTGGGGCCTCCCTTCCTGCTGTTGGCCAGCTGGCCCCACCTCCTGGTCAAACTCCTGGTGGAGGGGACAATTTGCATATTAAGCTTTTATTATATAAGATGGTACAGGAAGAAGTAGCCGGCAAAAAAGAGACTAATCAGATCAGAAACTTATGAAAAATAAAGGAAGAGGAGTTCACGGAGGAATTCAGGGGTCTTTAGTTAAGAACACTAGCATAACAGTGTCAAGAGGCAGGGTCTGCTAAACAGCTGGCATAATGTGACATGAGTAGGGTACATGTTCCAGAGGATCCACTGGAACAATGGACAAAGAATCTTTTATTGATGTGGACACCAAGCTGAGTCAATGGATAGGTAAGAGTGGAATTCAAACTATAGGGCCTGGAGCCCATCAATGTGAATACAGAGCATTCACAAGCTTTGACTTCTAAAAGGTAAAGGAAGGCAGCTATGCTCACCCCAATACATTCAGTAAAAAAGTGACTGTGACAGCAAATAAAGGTAGTGGTGAATAAGCTAAAAGAAAAATAAAAGGAAAAAGTGATAAAGATCAAGTGGAGGACAGAGATATTTTCCTGAAAAAAAAGGTTTAAGAGTATAAATATAATACTTACATAGTTTTTATTTACTTTCTTACCTTTGAAAACTCAGTCCTATTTATTTCTTCATACTCACATCATTCAAAGCTATGTATTGGAACTGTTTTCTTTTAATCTTTGACATTTCCCCAATTTTTTGAGAAATTAAAATGACAACAACAATGCTAATGATGACAGTGCATTTTTAGAAAACCTTAACATAAAAGAAACATTGTTTTGTTTTTTTAACAATTTTCCTAAGTAAACTCATGCTAGAATAGTACCTATAAAATTGTGTTTTAAGAATGATTGTTATATGAAAACACCCTTTTGTACCAGGCTTTGAAAACTTCTGTTCCAAACCACAGTTGAATTATGTTTTCCTTTCTAAGGAGAATGCATCATAGAGCTGCAAAGTCCATTAAAATGTCTCATAAACTGTTGGGTTTTAAATTGAGTTATAGTACAGAAAACTATATGGAAGTCACTGTGGGCAGTTCACTAAATATATCAACTCCACAGATAGTTATGGTCTAAAAACTAATTGGAAGTTCCTTCATATTGTAAAGCAAGATGATGGTACACAAAATGGAAATGATGACACTGAATGAATTATTGGTACATTCTAAGCACTGCCCCAGTTTTGCTTGGTTCAGCTTGGCTCATAGGAAGTGGTGGAAGTGGCTGAGGGAAGGATAACTAAAGGCAGAACTTCATGATCTTCTGAATATGAAAAGGTGAAAGAGTCTTGAATTATTTATTATCTACAAATGAGGAGTGGCAGGAGAGACATTTAAATTAATGAATGCTTTTGTGGAAATCAATGGACTGTTTTTCTTCATTCTGGCTGTTGGTAGAAAAGAATGAAGTTACTCCTCTGAGTGGGATGGCAATAAGTAGGAGATTAATGAAGGATATGCCTCCTGGTGCCTCATATTTTAAGTACATAAAAGTCAATTCTGTGGAGTATTATAGAGAGGAGAAAACCATTCAAAGGTTGAATTGTTTCCTAAATTTCTAGTTTATTATTCTGTACTCTGACCAACTTGCCCAATTGTGGTCCATGCCCTTTCCTCAGGGCACTCAGGAACAGATCAGTGATGGGCCACAGGCTGCTTCACCTATTTATTCTCATGACATCCTAGACAAGCCTTAATCGTTCTCTATCTCACCACTGATCCATAAAGATCATCACCTCTGACATACCAGCAAAACCAGTTTAAGATATACCCGCAAAGCCCGCTGTACTATTCTCTGCCCCTGTGAACTGATTACAAATGTTGCCAGTGAGGGTGATGGAAGCAGCACATATCCTTCCCAACTCTTTGGGGAGCCTCAACTGCTACTTGTGGGACCCTTCAGGCTAATCCTAGGGTGTCTCAGCTAACTTTATAATTTTTTTTGTGTTTTGTTTTTCATCTTTGGTGTATCACTAACTTCTCTAGGACTTGGTACTTTTCCTCATTTGAAAAATGTAGCTGGTAATATCCCTTCATTGGTGTCTGTGAAAGTCAGTAAGTCTATTAATAATTCTCCCTTCCTTCCCTCCCTTTGTAATACATTCATCCATCTCTGAAGTCAAAACTTACTGAGCTACTGATGTATACAGAGTGGGTGCAGGTGCTGTCCTTATCTTTGAAAATGGCATATTCATTACCAGAATCCTGAAATCTGCAGTCCAGTGACAATATGTGTAAATTCTTAGAAATCTGTGACATGAATACAGATGGCGAATTTGGGGCAGGAATGGAGTTATGTTTTTTCTCACTTTTGCTTTTTAATCCTCACCCACAGACATACTTAGAGGAGGGAAGGAGGGAAGAGAAACATCTATAGGAGAGAGAAACATCTTGGTTGCCTTCTCTATGCTCCTGGGCTGGGGATTAAATGCACAATCTGACATGTGCCCTGACTGGGAATTGAACCGGCAACCTTTCATTGCACAAGGATGACACCCAACTGACTGAGCAACTCTGGCCAGGCCCCTCTTCCTCACTTTAACCAGATACCTGGTAGCACTAGGTATTATTTTTCCTCTAACTTCTCTAATTTACAAAAATAACAAGGGCTGGAATTTGTTTATAAAACTCTTTATTTCATATTTTAAAAGTGATTTAATTTAATTTAAAAATCATACCAAAAATTATTTTTCTCTTATTAAAAATGTTCATTGTAGCAGCATATAACTGAATATGCCCTAGTATTTTGAAACATCTATTTTAATCCTCTATTAAATTTTTTTGAAAAATTGGTTCTAAACTTAATTACCATTTTGTTTATTTTATTAAGTCAAGTTTATTGAGACATAATTTACTTCCCTAACTTTCTTTTGGGTGTATGTTTGATACATTTTGACAAATACAGACCATGATGTAAATGCTCCACAATCCAAATTTAGGACATTTCCTCAAACCAAAAAGTTTCCTAGTTCCAATTCACGATCTCCTCCCGTAACGACCAGCCCTGGGCATGACAGATCTCATTTCTGTCCCTGTAGCTTTACTTTTTCCAGAAAGCCATATAAATGAATCATAAAGTATGTGGTCTTTGAGATTGGCTTCTTTTACTCAGCCTAATACTCTTGATATCCATCCAAGTTGTTGTGTATATCAATTATTTTTTCCTTTTAATTACTGAGTAGTATTCCATGGAATGGATATACCATGGTTTGTTTATTCACCTACTGGGTAACATTTTTGTTTCCACTTTTTTGTCTGTCTATAATAATAAAAGCATAATATGCTAATTAGATCGGACATCCTTCCAGACAAAGCTGCAGTGGGCAGGGGCTGGAGCCAAGGCCCTTGAATGAATTTCATGCATCGGGCCTCTAGTTAAAAATAAATCTGCTATGAACAATTCTCTACTGACTTTTGAGTGGACATACACTTTCATTTCTCTGAGATAAATACAGGGATGCAATTGCTCAGTGTATAGAGTGTGCTTAGTAATTTGAAGAAAATGGCTTCTGTCTTTAATGCAATCCATCTGAGATTTATTCATGTTGATGCATGCAACTGATTTGTTCTCTTTTGCTGTTGAGTAATATCCTGTTGTATGGGCATACAACAGTGTGTTTCCATTTTCTAATTTGTGGGTGTTTTGGTTGTCTCCAATCTTTTATGATTATGAATAAAATCGCTATAAGTATTCATAGACAGTTTGTTTTTCTGTATCTTAACTCACTGAAATTCCTGACCTGCATAGAGAATTTGACTAGTAAGCAAAATAAATAGAAATATGGTTGTCAAACCACTGTGCTTTAGTTGGTAAGCAACAGGTTTGGGAAACACTCAATAGATGGCTTTATTTTTTAAAATCTCAATTTGACAGTTTTAGTCAGAAGATTATTGCTGTATCCCCACTTTCTCTGAGACTTGTATTCTCCAGGTTCATTAACCATGTTCCAGTCTTGATTTTTGTGTCCTTGCTTTAACTTGAGAGCAGTTCCTGAGCTCGTTCTGATACCAGAGCAGGCTTCTAGTCTCCATGTCTGTGTGGTTCAGCAGTGATAGCTCAGGACTGCTTCCACTGTGCACATGTCTGTCTCCTGTTTCTCATCTACAGGGTTTTTGTGCTGTTTCCGCTCATTCATTTTAAGATATCTGGTCTCAAAAGATTGGGGTATTTATTATATCCATACATACATATATTCATACAGCCAGCCAACTCCCTCCCTTCCTCCATTTTCACCTCTCTCCCTCCCTCCCTCCTTCTTTCTTCCTTTTTTTCTTTCAATTGTAAGCTATGTGCTGAAAAAATAAAATTTATTCTTGTTTTATTATATTAGCACAGTGAGGAGGCTTTCTCTTTAATTAGTAGAGGTAATGATTTTAATGAAAGGCTTATAGTTTCTTTACAATTCAAATGGCTTTTTAAAAAAGGAATTCTTAAAGAAAATCAAGTTTCTATTTATAGACACTCTCTAAAGTATATCACATTTAACATCTTTATTTTTATCTTGTTTTAATTCTATCTTCATCTGTTGATTTAAGCATAAATGAAATTTTAAAAGTATATTAATAATTGGTTTTCTGTATCATCCATTATATCATAGAAAGAGAAATCTGCATGAGAAAGTCACTCACATGAGAATTACAGAAATGATAGTTTAAAAATCGAGTTTGGAGTCCAGTGCTGTAAAAATACTTTTGGAATGTTTGATTTTTAATTTTAATGGCATCAGCAGTAGCAATTTTATTTCAAGACTATACAGAGAGTAATGCCATTGGCTTTTAAGAAATATTTCCCCCCTAAAAATTTAGAAGTTCCTAAGGTTTTTGTGGCTATAGTTTCAGCTATTCTTATGCCTTATCCTTGTTTCCCCAGATAATCAATGGTAGAGACATCCACGAGGAGGCATGAGCAGAGGTGGTGGCCATCTGGGTCTTTCATGTATGTGAGGGCTTACTTTTGCCAGATGTATGCTGAGTCTGGTTTTCTCATGCAAAGAAATACTGATCATACAATACACCTTATTTGTTGTTAAAACTGAACTTACATTAATAATATTGGACCCATTAATGATATAATAATATTTGATAAATAAATACAAGTTATCAATAGTAATCAGTTTACATAAATGATTGTCAATAATATTTATTGAAGACATGTTTTTACAATTTTTTTCTTTATTTTTCCCATATCAACAGTAATTTTCTGTATTAAAAATAAGCTACTAACTTTGTAAGGTTTAGTACGTACATTTTCTTTGTATCTTTAAAAGACCCCAATGTATTTCTTGACTTTCAAAGATCTCAATCTTGTCTATCTCTGCTTCAGATCTTCTTATACCACCTATCAACACTTCTTCCACCTCCCTTGTATGGAGCACTGTCTACATACAAAAATGTTGAGGAACAGATCTCTAGCAGTGGTTCTTACCAGCTATGACTCTGCAGAACAAACACAGTGAGTCATGACAGACAAGACAGGCCAACACAATGGGATCACAAGGACAGTGATAGAGTAGGAACCTCGGAGTATCTGAAGGAGTAGATATGGCCAATAATGACAGTAGAACCCAACACTTCCCATCAGTCTATGACCATTATGATGGATTCACCCTGTCACATTTTCAATCCTGTTGGCAGTTGAGTTGGGCAACAATTTTAATAACCCCCACTAGAACCACCTGAAGTAAGAGAGGAGAGGTGATTCTAGAAGAAATAATGGGCCACTGTAGGTAGTTAATGATAGTTTCAGATTCAGAAGACAGTAATGAAAATGGAAGCTATGTAAAAGGTTTGTTTGTTTGTGGCACTAATTAATAATATCTCCAATGGGCAAGGTAGAGCCCATTGATGATTACCTCAGAGAGTATGACTAGTTTTATTTGCTATACTAATATTCTGGGTTAGTATTAAGACAATGTATTTTTGAAAATTCTTCCTAGCAGAGTGGAGTGGTTTGAGACTAAAGCCCAGGGTGTTTACTGCAGTAACTAAGTTTTGAGATAATGAAGGTCCTTATGTTGGACATTGGCTTGTTTCTCTGAGAAGTATACTCTATGTTTTGGTAGTGGATTTTCAATTGTCCTTGAAAGAAACCTGGTTTCTTTTTTTCTGAAATTGTATCTTAAAAATTGATGTGAAGAGCAATGGAAATAATTTAAAACCACAAACTATAACCTAGACTGTTTTTTAGCCTAGAAAGTATAATAGAAATATTATCGTTCTTTCCTCAATTATTTTCTTTACTGATAAAAGTGGGAAAAAGCAGACTTTATAAATAAAGCCAAAATTAAGTACTAAATATAAAATTTAATTTTGTCTCAATTCATTTCAGGACTGAAAATATTTTATATCAAAATAATGGCATGCATCAAATATTTTATACCAAACTAACATCCTATAATAAAGAGGGAATATGCTAATTGACTGCCCTGCTCTCAAAAATGACAATGCTCACAGCCAATAAGGGGGGAATATGCTAATTGCCTGTCATGCCATCACAGATGGCAGCACCCACAGCCACAAGATGGCAGCACCCAGTCCCCTCAGCCCAGCCTCCAGAGTCCCCTAGTCCCCTCAGTCCTCCAGCTGCTCAGGGCCAGCCTGAGGTGCAGGCAAATCTCGGAATGTGGCTGCCCAGCTGTACAAGGCTGCCCACACCTCAGATAACCAGGACCGGCTGAGGTTTGCACTGCTCGCAGTGGCAGCAGCAGATGTATGATAGGCATCGCCTTCTCCTGATTGCTGGATTGTCTCTTGCCCCTGAGGGTTCCCGGACTGTGAGAAGGGGCAGGCTGGGCTGAGGGATCCCTACTCCAGTACATGAATTTTCATGCACCGGTCCTCTAGTTTTACATAATACAATTTGTCCAAGACAATGATGATATTAAAAAAAAAATATTTACAATCATGAAATTAAAATTGCATGGACACATACATACAAACTTTTAAATTAAAAAAAAAAGAAATTCAAAGAGGAACTGTTAAGGTAAAGCACATGTTTAGCTTTGGTTTTGTATTTGAAAGGTTTGCTTGTGCAATGTTTGTTTTTCAGTGTTGTTGCAGGACTCAGACTAAAGTCATCCAGGAAGCTGGTTGACTGACCAGTGGGGTCACGAAGCAGTCAGGACTTCTGTTTCCTCAGGAGGGAACCAGTATCCCATTCTCAGACAATCTGAACACCAGGGAATTTGTCTACTTAAAGAAATTGTTAGGAATGAATAGAGTGAGCGGAGTCTCTTTCAACTATGATTGAAGCTGTTGATGAGGATGATGTATTGATATGGATTCAGAGCAGAATATTATTTAAAGTCTGCAGACCCCAAAAATGTATATTTGGGGTAAGAATCCAACTCCGTTTTCTTGAGTCTGACCCAGGAATTCAAGGTTGTCTGATACTATTTTAATTTCACAGTATTGCCCTCTCTTGGAAGTGACAGGGCAGCAATTGGGGTTCCAAAACTTGCAAACACCCAGTAGTGGGATCATGGTAATTAGAAAGGCAGGGACAGTCATGAAGTGACAGGGTTTGATTTCAGCAATACGGCATGTAATTCAGAAGTATAGGAAAATAGCCATCAGAAGGCAGTTCTAATCTTAAAGGGGCTGGACTTCCCCAGAGAAGTTCTCACGGAGTTTGTAAATGATAATAGCTAGTTGATACCCAGAGGTGGCATTCCAAATCACCAGGCTCTGCACATCCTGAATGTAGCTGGGTTGTCTCTGAAAAGGAACATGGTCATTCAGTCCTCATATCATCAAAGTAAATTACTGTGTTAGTCATTAGCACATGGGCATGATTTGGGAACCACTATGACAGAGGACATGGTACCCTCCATGAACTATAGATTTGATTAGACATCTGGGTCCCCTGGGATAATGAATCAGGAACATGACCTCAGGATAACAATCTTCAGTTTTATTCTTACTCCAAAACAAATCCTTAAAAGAATTATGACTGTAAATCTATGTTCACTGAAAAGCTATTTATCATAATCAAATCACTTGTTATTAAATAAATATTGAAAGGGAAATATTAAATGTGGAAAGGAATAGATTGAGTTGGACAAAATAAATGCTCTTTAGAGTATACAATAATTTTTGTCATTTATGTTTGTTTCATTTCCATTTTAATGAAAAAAAACAAAACAATGTTCACATTTTTCTCATAGAAAAGCATGCCCTAATAATTGGATGGAAACCCTAGAAATGGACACATACTACATAAATTAAAAAAAAATAAAGACAGTAAAGTAGTGAGATAAAAATATTGTTGTTTTTTAAAGAATTTAAATTAAATTTATTTTTCTCTCAGAGAAGCATTTCAATGCAGGATTATATGAAACAGGCACTTTGGATTTAAATCTGAGATATTTTAGGGCATAACATCTATATCTTTTGCAAATGCAATTTCTTTGTCCTATTTTTTGCTCTATAAAAAAGGATATGGACCTGCAGCTTGATTGCAAGGATATTAAAATCTAGCCATTTTAAAATACTTCAATGCTTAAAAGGATTTTTTTTTAAGGCTCTGGGGGAGTATGTTGAAAGTGATTATACTCTTGTCTTTGAAAATCCTCACACTTCCTTTGTTTCATTGTCATTGTATATACGATAAAAAATAACTCTGGAACCATGTATTACAATTGATTCTGAGAATAAAACTTCTTCTAGGAGAGTTGTTGTGAGTGTAGCTATGAGAGAGAGAGAAATAGAGAGAGAGAGAAAGAGAGAGAGAAGTATTCTAATTTCCTTCCTTGAACAGCCACCTCTAGCCTCTTAAGAGATCATAGCAAACATTTTTATAAAGTTGGATAAATAATATGTTTGCAGATACATTTTTCATTAAATAAAATTCTGTATGTATCTTTTTAAAACCCCTGTGATGCAGCTCCCCTGTCTCCCCACATTTTTCTTATTGTAGCAAAACACAGAACATTTATTAGTTATCCATTTTTAAATGTCCAGTTCATAGTATTAAAGCATATCACATTGTTTTGACACAGATCTCCAGATCAGTTTTACCTTTAAAAATCTGATACTCTATGCTCATTAAACAACAACTCTCACTCTCTCCAGCCCCCTAGCAACCACAGTTCTAAATTGTTTCTATTAATTTGACTAATTAGGTACCTCATATAAGTGGAACTGTACAGTATTTGTCTATTTGATATATTTCCTTTAGCATTTTTTTCAGTGTTCATCTGGGTTATATCATGTGGTAGGATTTCCTTCATTTTAAAGATAGAATTATATTCTATTGCAGAGGTATGTATATACACCTTTTGTTTAACCAATCATCCAGTGATGCCATTTAGTTTCCTACAACTCTTGCCCACTGTGAACTATGCTGCAATGTACATTGGTGGGTAAATGATTATTTGGGATTCTGTTTTCAATTATTTTGGGTATGTACCTAGAAGTGGGATTTCTGAACCCTATAGTAGTTCTATTCTTATTTTTTGGAAGAACTGTTTTCTATAGTGGTTGAAACATTCTACAATCCCACCAACATTGCGAAAGGGTTCCTAATACTTCTTATTTTCTGAGTGTCTTCCGCCCGCCCCGTCCACCTCCCAGTAGTTATTCTAATGGGTGTGAGGCGATGGGTTATTGCAGTTTTTATTTGCATTTCACTGATGACTAGTGATTTTGAGCAACTTTTTATGTACTTGTGTATTTGTATATCATCTTTAGAGAAACAACTATTCAAATCCTTTGCCCATTTTTAAATTTGGTTATTGCTCTTTATATTGTTGAGTTGTGAGAGTTTTTTTTTTTTTTTAATATATTTGGATATTAGCCCCTTATCAGATATATGGTTTACAAATATTTTCTCCCATTCTATAGGTTGCCTTTTTACTCTGTTGACTGTGTTTTTTAATGTACAATAGTATTTTAGTTAGTCCAGTTTGTCTATTTATGCTTATTGCCTAAGCTTTTGGTGTCTTATCCGAGAAACCATTACTAAGTCCAATGTCATGAAATTTTTTTTTTCATCTATGAGTTTTATATTCTTATGGCACATAATCTCACCTAAAACGATAAGTATAATACATAATGTGGTTATTGAAAGACACTGGCAAACTGTTTCCTTGAATTAATGTGCTAGTTTATATACCCACTATGAGGACCAGGGACACTGCTTCTCCACATCATCACCAATATTTGTTAATATCATTAATGTAATTTATTTTTAATAGTCACCTGAGGATATTTAAAAAAATCTTTTTATTGATTTCTTACAGAGAGGAAGAGAGAGGGATAGAGTTAGAAACATTGATGAGAGGGAGGAATCATCGATCAGCTGCCTCTTGTATACCCCCTATTGGGGATGTGCCCGCAACCAGGGTACATGCCCTTGACCAGAATTGAACCTGGGACCTTTCAGTCCGCAGGCTGATGCTCTATCCACTGAGCTAAACTGGTTTTGGCCTGAGCATATTTTTTAATTGCTTTTAGAGAATATGGAAGGGCAGGGATGGGAGAGAAACATGGATGTGACACTACTACAGCAATATTTGTTGAAAAGACTTTCCTCATTGACTTGCTTTTACCCTTGTGTCACAAATGAATTGGCTGTATTTATGTGGAGCTAATTCTAGGTTCTCTATTCTGTTCCATTGATCTAAATGTCTATTCTTCAACCAATGCCAGGAACAGAAAGTATTGAAGAGATAATTGACAAAAGATATTAATTTCCTTAAAAAATAAGTTAATGGATCATTTACAAAATTGGTTTTTGTTACTCCTAATCTTTTTAATTACATGCTAGATTATTTTGTATTTATTTTATTTCCAATATATTTAAAAAGTTTTGTAGAGTTCATAGTTAGATGTGGGAGAGATACATCTTAAATTCAACTATGTTTTTCCAATATTATAACACTTATTATCTTTGTCAATTAGATGAGTATGAGATCATATTTTTAATTTTTCTATACATTAGTGAGACTGCTTGTATTGTTAGTTTTGAAAATGTGGCTTTCTTCTCTGTGTTTGTATTGATTTGTATTGAGCAAGATTAAGGACTATCAGTTCTAATAGCTGAGTTATAGAGGGTGTTGTTTTTAACATATGTGTAACACAGTATTTATAAAGTTAGCTAATTATTTTCCTCCTTCTACCCTTCTGGCCCTTACTTCTTTTACTTTTCCCCCTATGTTGACTAAAACCTTCATATTGCAGTAAGATAGAAGCCTTCCTTTCTAAAGCTGAAGCAAAATTTAAAGAAGTGCCATACATTCATAGGTATTTTAAAATAAGCCATTCTTTTACTCCATGAATGAATTACACACTCCTGGGTTCATTTAGCTAATATTCCTGTAGACTGCTTGCATGAGTAATTATAAATGAGATTGAACTGTAACTCCTTTTCTGTGTGATGTCCTCACTTGGTTTTGATAGCAAGTTTATGCTAATCTCCAAAATGAGTTGAGATCATTTTCATCTTAAAGTCCCAGTGATGAAGTTCAATAAGTTTTGACTAGACTGCTTCAGAAGTATGTGTCCTATAACTTTGTTATATTTAGTGATTGTCTTATAGATTGACAGCAGCACATATACAAAGATAGTTGATCCACTAATAATTAGACAAAAAAAGTTTCGGAGCCCAATACATCAAAGTTTAGACCATTTAAAATCAAAGCATGGGGAATTATTAAAAATGGAAATCTATTAAAGATCAATCTTTTATCATGTATGAATTTGAAATGTAACTGCCTTAGCTTCTGATTATCCAAACCATAAGTGGATTAATTTATGAACTACTCTCAGTGCTCCTTTTTGACAGCCTGAATGGGTTGCTCAATGATTCATGAGCTATCACTGCACACTCCCTAAACATTACTTCACAGTTAAAAACTAGAGGACTGTTGTGTTTATAATTCCAGGTGCATGGGAGATTTGATTGTAAAAGCTGAAAGAATAGAACTACCAACACTCAATTTCAGTGACTTAGAGTACAGATGGGTTTTCAGTAATGATGTCTAAGACAAAAACTAAAAGAGAAAAGATAAATTTGGCTACAATCAACTTTAAAATTGCCTACTGTAAAATCATCCTCCACGCTTGACTGTGTGCTACTCAGTACATGACCCTGTAATGCCATTGGTTTGATCTTTTTAAGATTTTCAGTGGCTCCAAAGATTCCCTGGGCACCTTCTGTAAAACCAGGGAAGTCATGGAAGTCCAAGTATCCTGAGAATCCAAGTCAGCGAATCAAATTTGGTGCAGATTTCTAAACAGATCTGAAATTAGGAGATGGTTCCCATCCATTATTAATGAACTCTCACAAACTGACAGTGATCATGGTTTTTATCAAAGAAACATACATAGAGAAATTTGTTATCACTTCAGGATTGCTATTGTTTCTGGGTTTAGGTCATTGAAAAGGGAGAGTTTATGTGTGGTTATCTGGTCCTCCTAATATCACTCTTACAAATACTTATTAAGAGTTTTATGAAAACATATGATGGTAAAATGTTGTCAAATTCTAAGAAACAACCAAAACGAAATTCTCCAATTCTATATTTTCTCCCATCATATATATATATATATATATATATATATATATATATATATATATATATATATATATATTATATAATACGACTGTAGAGAACCTCTCTCTTTTATTATTATTATATTTTAGCCTTTTTGGACCATTTACAACAATCATAAAATCTTCTCTTTTGCTGAAACCAGTTTGGCTCAGTGGATAGCGTCGGCCTGCAGACTGAAGGGTCCCAGGTTTGATTCCGGTCAAGGGCATGTACCTTGGTTGCGGACACATTCCCAGTAGGGGTGTGCAGGAGGCAGCTGATCAATGATTCTCTCTCATCGATGTTTCTAACTCTATCCCTCTCTCTTCCTCTCTGTAAAAAAATCAATAAAATATATATTTAAAAAAATCTTCTCTTTGGTCTTAGACAAGTCACAGCCTCTCTCAACTTAGTTTACTAAAACATAGGGATGATCTTACCTGGTGGCTGTGAGAATAACACTTTGAAAAGCATCAAGTGAAACAGAAATGGAAATAGCATCACAACTTGCTGTCTTTTCAAAGGAATATAGCCTCTTTCCAAAGATGAAGTAGCACTATCCTAACTGCATATTTCCAGATATGGCATATGATGAACCATATCTTTATGCTTGCATAGTTACTTTTACTTGCTTGAGACTTACATCATACATATGTCAAGAGAAAAACATATAAATGCATATCTGAACCTGTATTTGTGAGCCAGATTCCAGAACTTACATTGCTTTAACATTAATTTTCTGCCAATAGTAAAAATTTAAACAAGTGGTAAATATATAAATTAGTACAATTCCATTACAGGTGTTTGGGTGGAGTATATACGAAATAGTATCTGGAAAGAAAGTGAATATTTTCATTAACAGGACAGAGAACTCAGTTTGTTAATCAAAATATGAATAAGAGAAAGTATACAACAGCACCAATTACATTTATGATTTTGAGTTGCCAAGAGCAAAATCTCCATTCCATTGGAATCTTTATACTTACCCATTGTTAGGTTTCTTAGAAATGAATATTTACTAATCACTAGGAAATGTGTTTATCAATAAATTGGTGAAAAATGATCATAGTATCATATAAACAATGATAGCATAACTATGTTCTATATAAACAATGTATAGCATACATTAGAGTGGCAGAGTCATCAGGATATGCAAAACCAATTTTATTAGGTTGTGCTGAAAGAGAGTGGCTTTCTGCCAAAATGTATCACATAAAGTTTAGTCAGCATATTCAGTTAGGTGAAGAATCATAATGCAGTGGTAATACTTTTAAGGCTTGGGAGTGGCTTTAAAGAAATTAGAAAACGCGGATTGTTAAATATTAAACAAAACCACACCTCTATATCTACTTCTTTTAAAGTTTTTATTTTATTATCATACAATCTTTGTTTCTTTTTACTGAATTTATTGGGGTGACACTGGTTAACAAAATTATATAGATTTCATGTTCCCAATTCCACAACGCATCATATGTACACTGTATTGTGTGTTCACCACCCTAAGTTAAATATGCATCCATCATCCTTTATCCCTCCTACATCCTTCTCCACCTCCCCCACACCCTCTCTGCCAGGCAATAACCATGCCATCTTAAGTAAGATATTAACTCTCAAAAAGAGGGGGGAAATGATATTAATTCTGTTTTTCTTCCAGAGGAATGAATGAGTGTCTGACTTGTGAGATGGTAACAAGAAATCAAATATGTTCTGTAATGCTACTGTATTTGTTGTAATAATGGGTCTAGTGACTTTCCCATTTTGTTTCTTTCAGGTTGCTTTCAGCTATGTAATGTTTTCCGATCCCATGAAATGGAAATTGACCAGTGCTTGCTGGAGACCCTTCCCCTTGGGCAAAGGCAGCGGCTGGTGAAACGCATGCGCTGTGAACAAATCAAAGCCTACTATGAAAGAGAGAAGGCTTTTCAGAAGCAGGAAGGAGTCCTGAAAAAACTGAAGCATGGCAAGAATCAGAAAGTGCATTTTAACCTTGCTGACATGATTCAGGATGCAATTATACACCATGATGACAAAGAAGGTACAAGACATAAAACTGTTTTCTGACATGGTTTTTCTGTGTGGTTTGTTAGGGGTTTTTTTTTTTGTGTGTGTGTGTGTGTGAGGAAATGAAGGGTAGAATTTCTTTTAAATAGTAGGTGCTTTCTTTCAAGAAAAAATGATCTCATCTATGAACATAGTTAAAAGTCCCAAATCTCTCTTTTTTTTGTAAAAAAAATATATTTTATTGATTTTTTACAGAGAGGAAGGGAGAGATATAGAGAGCTAGAAACATCGATGAGAGAGAGACATAGATCAGCTGCCTCTTGCACACCCCCTACCTGGGATGTGCCTGCAACCAATATACACATGCCCTTGACTGGAATCGAACCTGGGACCCTTCAGTCCGCAGACCGACGCTCTACCCACTGAGCCAAACCGGTTTCAGCAGTCCCAAAACTCTTAGTAAACATTTCAAAAATGCAAAATTGTGGTAAAATTGTGGTATATCTTTTTAAAGAATTATCTACCTAAAGAACAATGCTTTCCTTGCAAATTGTTCATTCCAATTGTTAATGAAACTTTTAAAAATGAAATTGTTTCATTTGAAGAAGAGATTGTTCAATAAAATGTATTATTATGTCATTCATGAATAGACATAGTCATAAAATCAGTTCCTCTCAGACTTTCAGTCTATTGGTTTACCCCTTAAAATTGACTGGCTTGTAGTATCAAATTTTATTTAGACTATTTAATCCAAGTTTCAGTTGTTTTTACAAAACTATTAAACTTCTTATCTTTTATGTGTTTTTAGAATACAATTTCCAGTTATTTTTTTAAATTAGTGTTTTTATTTTCTTTGTAAAAATACAATGAAGTGGGATTGCTGGATCATATGGCAGTGCTATTTTTAATTTTTTTCAAGAAAATTGATCTTAAATATAATAATACTAGAGGCCCAGTGCATGAAATTTGTGCACAGGGGTGTGTGTCCCTTAGCCCAGCCTGCACCCTCTCCAAATTGGGACCCCTCAAGGGATGTCCTACTGCCCATTAGGCCTGATTCTAAATGGGCAGTCAAACATCCCTCTCACAATCCAGGACTGCTGGCTCCTAACAACTAGTCTGCCTGCCTTCCTGATTGCCCTGAACTGCTTCTGCCTGCCAGCCTGATCACCCCCTATCCACTCCCCTGCCAGCCTGATTGCCCCTAACTGCCCTCTTCTGAATGCCTGGTCACTCTGACTGCCCTCCCCTGAAAGCCTGGTCAGCCCTAACTGCCCTCCCTTGAAGGCATGGTCACCCTAACTTCTATCCCCTGCAAGCCTGCTCACCCCTAACTTCCCTCCCCTGCAGGCCTGGTCACTTCCAAATGCTCTCCCCTCCAGGCCTGCACGCTCCCCCCCCCCCCCCCCCCCCCCCCCCCCCCCCCCCCCCCCCACTGCACTTCCCTGCAGGCCTGATAGTCCCCAACTTCCCTTCTCTACCGGCCTAGTCACCCCTAAATGCCCTCCCTTGCAGGGTTGATCGCCTTCAACTGCCCTCCCTTGCAGGCCTGGTCCCTCCCAACTGCCTTCCCCTGCTGGCCATCTTGTGTCCACATAGGGGCAGGATCTTTGACCACATGGGGGCATCCATCTTGTGTGTTGGAGTGATGGTCAATCTGCATATTACTATTTTATTTGATAGGATAGAGGCCTGGTGCACAGGTGGGGGCCAGCTGGTTTGCCCTGAAGGGTGTCCCGGATCATGGTGGGGGTTCCCTTGGGGTGTGGGGTGGCCTGAGCAAGGGGCCTGTGGTATCTGGAATTTATTTACCTTCTATAATTGAAACTTTGTAGCCTGGAGTGGAGCCAAGCCTTCTGCTCTCTCAGTGGATGCTGCCATTTTTGTTTGGACTTATTCACCTTCTATAATTGAAACTTTGTATCCTTGAATGGAGGCTTAGGCCAACTAGGGCAACTGGAAAGCTTGGCTTCCTCCATTGCCTGGGAAACTCAAACCTCCCTCCTGCTCTCTATGGCTGTAGTCATCTTGGTTGGGTTTATTTGGATACTTGCTCTGATTGGCTGGTGGGTGTGGCTTGTGGGTTTAGCAGAGTGATGGTTATTTTGCATATTACTCTTTTATTAGGAAGGATGGAAGCAAAATTGTGTTCAATAACTAAGGTCAAAATTAGCATCAATGATGAAATAGTTGAATGACTTTTTGAATTTAGCAAAAGAGTTTGAATTTCTAATCAATTATTAAAATTTTAAGTACATTATTGTGATATAAATTAAAATGTTTTCCAAAGAGAAGTTTTAGCTCTGGCTGCCATAAAAAATACTATAGACTGGGTGGCTTAAACAACAGACACTATAGTCCAAGATCAACATGCCACTAGATTTGGTTCTTTTTTTTTTTTTTTTAAATTTGGAATGCTTGATACATTTGGGTGTTATCTTTGTGCAGGGTCCATGCTATCTTCTCTGTTTCCTTCCATTTTACTGGATGTGCCACTGAAGTGAGTGCAAGGATTGATTCTTAACAGCAGTTTTTCCACCTGAAAGATGTATCATTCTCACTGTATCCCACAAGGTGAAAAGAGCAAGCTCTGGTCTCTCTTTCTCTTCTTGTAAGGGTATTAATGTTATCATGGAGGTTCATCTTTATGATTTCATCTGACACCAATTACCTTCCAAGGCCCCAACTTCTAATATCATCACATTAGGTTAGGGCTTCCCTATATGAATTTGTAAAGGACAAATTCATAACAGATGATATATTTATGCTGTACTTGAAACTGACCCACATATGAAATAATAGTCACTTCTATTTCTTCTTTGGAGTCTTTTATCAACCTTGGAAACTCTCACATTAATGCTGAGATATCTTTTGTATCAGAGGGAAAATATTAATTTCTTGTAAATTTAAGAAATTAAATTTCATTGAAAATGTAAGCAATCTCTCTGTCTTGCATATGTTTACTTCTTTAGAACTGTATTTAGGAAAAAGTTTACATTTAGTCATGGTAGTCATATTTTCATTTATCTTTAAGCTACTCAAATAGTTATATGTACACATTTATATAATTGAGATAGTAAAATAATATTGCCACAAATCCTTTTCATTTAAGTAATTACTTAATTTTTTTTCAGATTGTGTATTTTTGTAAACTATAAACAACAACTTACTTCCAAGTACTTTTATTGGCTTACTGAGTATAAATAGTCAAATACACTACTTCAGTGGATGACATGATAAGGTTTATAGCATGTCATTTAGAAGCAATTCAGGGTTTTTGTTTCACTTTATAAAAGATGAATATTTGTAAGTATAAATTTAATATCTTTGATGCTTTATTGTTTTTCTTTTTGGGAGATGACATTTTAGTGTATAATGTGGCATTTTAATATATTGCATGAATGTAAAATGTGTTCAATTCTTTTCCATATTATATGGAAATTTGTTCCATATTTTATTTTAGAGCTTTTAATTCAACTCTCTGTGAGTCATATCATGTAAAAGAAAAAGAGAGGGGAGGAAGGGAGTAAATGAGAGAGAGAGAGAGAGAGAGAGAGAGAGAGAGAGAGAGAGAGAGAGAGAGAGAGGGAGGGAGAAGACTGGGAGAGTTAGAGACAGAAAAATGTCCATATGTCGAGAAAATTTAAATAGGAATGCAGTTTCCTCTGTTACAAGTGCTATTCTCAAATATCAGTCATTTTCATTAGTTAGTCCATAAATGTTTATTAAAAGTATTACAAATGACAATGAAGTGACTTTATTATTCTTTTATTATGTAGTACTTTACAGACATAGTCTTGTTTGTACTTCCAGCAGTCGCCAACTGGTGGTCTGTGGACCACTGGTGGACCCTGAGGTCCAAAAGGTTGGTGAGCACTGTTTGTAGTCACTTAATTCCTCTGATAGTCATATGCTACGGCATGTGATAGGATATTCTCCCCATCAAAGAGTGAGAGTATTGAACTCAGAACTCTTTATGGGTAATCTCTTTAGTTCACCTGCATTTGGAAACCATGATTTTGTCCACAACACTGTACTGACCTCAAGTTTATGTCTATTTTTTTAAAAAAAACCTTCTTTATGATTGACATGCAAACAGCTGTACATATTCATTGTGCAGAATTAAGGAGTTTGGAGATAAGCATACACTTGTGAAGCCATCACTAGAATCAAGGCCATAACTACCCATCACTTCCGAAAGGTACCTTCTGCCCTCTTAATTTTTTTAAATTAAATTATCTTTTTATTTGTGGAAACAGTATTTAACATGCCACTGTTTAAGCTGATTTCTGATGGTAAATGAACTAAACCATTGACTCCACAAGTTGATTTGCTTCCAGGGCCATTTGGCTTCATTTCTTCCTCTTACCTGGTTGAGCGCATTGCCCATTGTCAAGGGAGTTGCCAAAGGCAGGGGCTGATATTCTGTATGTTCTCATGTTTTCCCTCCTCTTTCCCTGATTAGTACTCCCTCCCCTCCTCCCCCTCCTCCTTTGTTTTTGCAAGTTAAGGGAATTTAATTGTTAATCATTTGTATGCCATAAGCATCTACAGAAGCAAGCAGCAGACCTTTTTTAATTAAATCCAAAATATCTTGGCAGTTAACTGGTTAATTTCCATGCCAAATATTTTCTGAGGGTCTGTTTTAACCACACAAAGAACTTGTAAGTGTGGCTATAACTTGTGGTTATAGACCTGTCAAACTTCATGGATATCTCCATTGTAACCTAGTATTCTAAGCAGTCTCTTAGAAAAAGAGAGAATATATCAAATCACAGCAATGTTCAATAATCTTCTTCTCTTATCTCTCAGAACTCTGGTCCCATTCTCCTTGGAGGAATAGGATCCCAGGCCCATGGTCTATGGCTCTGACCCTAACTCTTCTTTGTCTACCTAGCCTCTCTGGAAAGCCTCACCTTTCCCCCTTGCATCCCCCTTCTTCTATGCCCATGATTCCCAAATTGTATGCAGATCTCTCTCCTGAATTTCAGACCCCACCTTTGTGATAGCCTCACATTTCTATCTTATCATGTTCAAAATTGAATATCTACCGTCATTTTCTTCCACATCAAAATTCTCTTCTGTTCTCTTTCAGTTAATACCACAATCACTTCCCCAGACTTATAGCCCCGAAATCTTGATGTCATGTTGATTTAAGTGCACATTTGTAAAGTGTTGTGATTGTACATCCTGGAACAATTTACAGGAAGTGTCAGCTATTTGTATATTACCTAGAGTTTTCTAAGAATATGCCTAGAAAGCAGTATGCTAAATATATATGGGATGATCTATCGTTAGGCTGAAAGAACATCTATCTCCTCACTAAGAATTTTGTAAGTAAATCTTTAGGACTAAGTTTTCTCTCCCATACCCACTCCCACCCTTGAACGTGTAGCCTCGGGTAAAAAAAATAAATTTCATATATTCCTTAAGTATTTTATACATGAAGCATGAGACACTCCCTGTGAAACTCAGAGCTTAGGAATACTTAGCCCAGCCCAGTCATTGCATTCATTGCATTCACTAGCTTGGCACAGAAGTTAAAATTCTGAAGTTGTTGGTTACCACATAAATTTATTTGCTTATGTATCTCTTTATTTATTTATATTTTATTATCTAGACTAGGGGTGTCGAACTCAATCAGAGAAGGGGCCAAAATCTAAAATCCAGCCTAAATCGCGGGCCGAATGGTTTACTGAACAGTCATAAACTGTCATTGTGATGGAAACGCAGCGGAGTGCAGTGATGACAGCACGGTGCGGGCCACTTTGCAAGGCCTGGCGGGACGGATTTGGCCCGCGGGCCTTGTGTTTGACACATGTGATCTAGACCATAAATGAAAATGGAGCCAATTATATTTTTCCACTGCTACTATTTATTTAATGCTGCCTTTATGAGGATGGCCCATCTGCTCTGGCACCATTTTCCTAAGTGACAGGTATAGATTTTTACTGCAGGCAGCCTCATTCTCTCTCCCTCACTTCCCCATAACCAGCTGCACCAAGTGGCATTTAGAGAATGTGACAATCAATAGGGGATTTAAGCTCATGCCCCATCGACATGGAAACCCAGGCTCTGGCACTCTTGGAACAGTGGTCAAACCAACCAACCACCCAACCCTGGTTCCCTACATGCATTTATTGTGAACAAAATAGAGTGTGGTGTGTGTTCAATTTCCTACAAGGAAAAAATATGTCTAGACTACAAAACTAGGAGCATAGTATACTTGACATAGGATATATGTAAACTGTCTCCAAAAGAGTTGGATTTAACAAATATCAGTGTCTTGTGTATTAGATACCTGGGGTTGTCAAGGAAATATAAAGCAGTATCCTGTGTTTAAGGAAGAAATAGGGGGTAAGAACATTCCCAGTGAAAAGACTGTAGTACAGTTGTCTGCATAGTCCATGTTCTTGAACAGCACCAAACCTGAGCAGAGTGAGGGGATTGGCAGTTAATCAGAACCACCCCTGCCGAAACTGGTTTGGCTCAGTGGATAGAGTATCAGCCTGCTGACTGAAAGGTCCCGGGTTCAATTCCTGTCAAGGACATGTACCTTGGTTGCGAGCACATTCCCTGTAGGGGGTGTGCAAGAGGCAGCAGATCGATGATTCTCTATCATCGATATTTCTAACTCTCTATCCCTCTCTCTTCCTCTCTGTAAAAAATTAATAAAATGTATTAAAAAAAAAAAGAACCACCCCTATCTTGTTAACTTCTCAGTTATACAACAACATAAATCCTTGAAGGTAAGATGCAAATTAGTCTGGTCCTTTAACTTGGCAGAAGAGGGAGAGGCTGTAGAAAGATGTAGTTAAGGGGAGATGTTTAATGGGGTAGACACAGAAACAAAAGAACCACTTTTAGATTTTTAGAGAAATGCATGAGCTTTTCATCTACACACAATGTCCAAATCAGAGATCTGTCTGGAAGGTGAGGTGTGTAGAGCTCATGTACATGCTGAATCCAGCAACCCTGGGTGGTTCTGAATGTCACAGAGCTGGGTTCACTGGACCATGATGCTGCCAATTAATAGGTAACAGCTGCTAGGTAATTAAATGTTCCCGTTTCAAAACCAGTCATAGAATCATAAAGAGTTGGAAATTAAGTGCATTTACATTCTGAGGGATTCTGTATGAATTTAATGAGGGCTTAATAGTTCACCAATACCAAATTCATATTCCCAAGAAGTATTAATTATTTTAACTGCCTGCTATTTAATCACAACTTTACCAGGGTCTGTGAGAGTAATTGAAAAAGAGAGAGAGAGAGAGGGAGAGAGGGAGAGAGAAAATCTGTGCTGCTTCAAGAGCCTTTCTAATCTCAGTGGAATGACACACCATTTTTTAAAAAACAAACAGCCTGGCTGGTGTGGCTCAGTGTTTAAGCATTGACCTAAGAACGAGGAAGTCATGGTTCCATGCGCAGTCAGGGCACATGCCCAGGTAACAGGCTTGATCACCAGTCAGGGAGTGTGCTGGAGGCAGTCGATCTGTAATGTTTCTCTCTCATAAATGTTTCTAACTCTCTTTCCTTCTCTCTCTCTAGAAATCAATTAAAAAAATTAAAAAAAACAACACAAAAACACACAGTAGAATTGATCCATTTAAAGAGAATTGTGGCATGTCATTCATTTATTGGGGGTGAAGTGGGAATGATATGTATCAGAAACTGCTCTGTGGAAAATGTTAGACTTTGGTAGGAAAAGAGAAAGGGACTTTTGGGATGTGAAAAGCTGCCATAGCCCTGGAACTGAGGCCTGGAAAAGCAATTTCTGATAGGAGAGCATCAGGATAGAAGCATCACTGGGAGTCAGCTATCAGGGTTCTAACTCTCAGCTGGGGTATGAGTTCCATCCCTACACTAATACTGATGAGCTGTGTGCTTGGACAGGGTGCTTTCTCTGCTGTTCCTTTAAAAAAAAATTATTCATTTCTGAGAGGAAGGGAGACAAAGAATTAGAAACATCAGTGATGAGAGAGAACCATTGATTGGCCACTTCCCACATGTCCCTCACTGGGGATCAAGCCTACAACCCAGGCATGTGCTCTGACCAGGAATCGAACCCTGACTCCTGGTTCATAGGCTGATGCTCAACCATTGAGCCAAGCCCACCAGGCTTTGCTGTGCCTTCTTATCCTGCAAATAAGGTTGAGGTAGAGGTGAACCTCTCTCATAAGCAGCTGTGAGGATTAGTTCGATAATACATGCAGGAAACTTCAAATGACATCTGTCACGAATTGCTACATGCATAATAAATGTTAGCTACTCTTATGATTTGACATGGAATTAAGGGATAGCACTGAAGCAGTAAAGAGTAGATAACTAATAACTGTGACTGGCATGTGGTTCAAAGATGATCACAATGGGGTTTTATATGTGATACAAGCATAGCTATTGGACTGTTGGGGCAATCATATAAATTATAATGAAACTGAGGAGGACAGGCATGTACTAGTAAGCTCAGGGCATTGCTATAACCATGGGTAAGGAGAAACAGAAATTGGATGGTTCCTTTGGAAGTGGATTGAAAAGGCAAAAAATTGCATTATTAATATAAAATATTCACAGCATTTTAAAGATCTGTTCTCTTTTGCTAGGACAGTGGTTGGCAAACTCATTAACCAACAGAGCTAAGTATCAACAGTACAATTGAAATTTCTTTTGAGAGCCAAATTTTTTAAACTTAAACTTCTTCTAATGCCACTTCAAAATAGACTCGCCCAGGGTGTGGTATTTTGTGGAAGAGCCACACTCAAGAGGCCAAAGAGCCCCATGTGGCTCGCGAGCCGCAGTTTGCCAACCATGGTGCTAGGACAATATGTGAATACACACTCACATACACATGCAATGTGGCCCCTATGTATTCATAGTTTTACTTCCCACAGTACTATTATGAAGGTCAACCACAGTCTGAAAATATTAAATGGAAAATTCCAGAAATAAACAATTCATAAGTTTTACATTGTATGCCATCCCTAGTAGCAGGATGTGAGTCCTCCGTTTGTCCAACATATCCACATAGCACATTAGGCACAGTAGCTGTCTCAGTTATCAGATCAGCCTTCACAATATTGCAGCACTTTTGTTCAGGTAACCCCTATAAAGGCCCCAAACTAAGAGCAGGGATGCTGGCAAGTCAAATATGCCAAAGAGAAACTGTAAAGTGCTTCCTAGAAGTGAAAAGGTGTAGTTTCAACCTAATAAGGAAAGAAAAAAAACATGTTATTCTGGAGTTGCTAAGCTCTATGGTAAGAACAAATCTGCTACCTGTGAAATTGTGAAGAAGGAAACAAAATTCATGCTACTTTTGCTGTGACACCTCAAACTGCAAGTTGTGGCCATGGTGTATAACAAGTCTTAGTTAAGACTTGTTAACTAAGATTTAACTAGGCATTACATTTGTGAATGGAAGACAAGAACAGAAAACATGTTTCGGTTGACAATGTGTTGTTCCTGAGAGCACTGAGCCTATGTGAAGACTTTATTCAGAAAGAGATCCCCTGAAACAAGGGACCCCACTCACAGAACTTTTATTACAGTACATTGTTCTAACTGTCTTGTTATTATCATTTGTTGTTGATCTCTTACTGTGCCTAATTTATAAATTAGACTTTCTCATAGGTATTTATGTATAGGAAAAAAACATAGTAAATATAGGGTCTAGTATTGTCTGTGGTTTGAGGCATCCACTGAAGATCTTGGAATGTATCTCCTACACATATGGGGGAACTGCTGTATACACATGCACATGTATGTGCCCCCCTCACATATATAAATATGTGCCACATATATGTACTAGTATATATAAATACTAGAGGCCCAGTGCACAAACTTGTGCATGGGTGGGGTCCCATGCACAAATTTGGCCTGTGGGGATTGGACCAATGGCCTATGGGGATTGGACCAATGGCCTGTGGGGATTGGACCAAACCCAGCAGTCCAACATTGCCTGTCACTCCTGCCTGCCACTCCCACTCTTTCCGGCCCTGCTGCACCTGCTGCTGACTAGTGCTCAGTCAGTCCTGATTGGAAGAGGCTAGTGCAAGCCCTGCATCTGGTGCCCATCTGTCCTGAGGGCAGTGGGGGAGGCCAGAATGCAATTGGCCCTTTGGGCAGGCAGTAGGTTGCCTTTCTAGCCCGGAATCCAGATTTGTCCTGCTGATGTTTGTGCAGGTTGTTGGGATGCACGTGGCGGCCACTTTTATATCATTTCTTCCTTGTGGAGCATCTAGGGAGGGGAAGTGGCAGCAGTGCCTGAGGCCGACTTCCAGGAGGCCTGCAGCACTGTCAGGATTGTGCCAATGGCATAGTCTATTGGTCCATCAGTGCCTGGCCTGTTCTCCAGAGGGAGTGAGTGGCTGCCACTGGGCTGCTGGGCTGCTGGGACTGGTTGGTCAGCAGCACTCCCATAGAGCACACTGACCACCGGGGAAAGAAGGGGGAAGCGCCTGCATTGAGCATCTGCCCCCTAGTGGTCAGTGTGAATCATAGCAACCAGTTGACAGGTAGTTTGGTTGTTTAGGCTTTTACATATATAGATGTGCCAGTCACTCTAAACATTTTACATGCATTTTAATATTTAGTGTCCAAAATAGTCCTATGAGGTATTTACTGAATTACATAATGTTTCCCCCAACATTACTGTCCACCAGAACCTACACATATGACCTTATTTGGAAATAGTCTTTGTAAATGTAATCAAGTTAACATGATGTCATAGTAGGTTAGGGTGGGTCATAATTCAGGTACCAGTGTCCTTCTAAAAATGAGGGAATTTGGACACAGAAATACACAGAGGAAGGATAACCTTATGAATATGAAGACAGAGATTGGAATGAAGCAGCTGTAACCAAGGAAGTCAGGGATTGCCCGTAGCCCTGAGAAGCTGAGAGTGAGGCATGGAATGGCTTCTCCCCAGCGCCTGCAGAGAGAGGGTGGCGCTGCCGACACTTCTGTCCTCCAAAACTGTGAAAGAGTAAATTGTTGTTGTTTTCAGCCTCCTGGTTTATGGAACTTTGTTACAGCTAATAAAGATGCATATAGATACTGTCCCAGTTTTGTAGATTAAGATTAAGGGTACTAGTGTTTAAGCAAGTCAAATAAGATCAGAGTGCTAACAAGGATTCAAAACCACATGTCTGAAGTTGGAGTTCAAGGTGTTAACTGCTGTATTCTTTCACTGGGTTTTCATGCCCCCATTAACTTTTAGGGTCACTCCGAGCTGGTCAGATATTCCTGTGTGTAAATGAGGAGAACTTTATCTCCTCTTCTACCTCTAATGGTACTGTGACTCTGAAGTATTAGAGCCAATTACTCTATCCTAACTGCCAGAGAAAGGAGAGCAGCATGAGAACAAGGCTGGAATTCTCAGAGTTCAGGCTGATTGTCCCATTCTTGTGGATGGGACTTTTGACACTGATATTTATAAGTAAATGTTTCTGAGGACACTGCACATCTGATGCTTCTGTCGTCACTATCCAGGATGCAAATGGTACTCCAGCCCAAAGTGTTGGCTTATGGTGGTGCAGAGTGCTCTTAAATCTAAACTACCCTAGAAGTTAGTATAAGTGTTTGGGATCAATAATTGACTCAGGGATAAATTATTTTTCATGATGCTCTTGTACATGAAAAGTCAGGACATTTCTTAAATTTTTGAAAGTATTTATTTACTCCAGCCTCCTCATCTTCAGCATGCCATTCTACTTATTTTAGTTTTTACAAATAATTGTAATAGCACCTAGTGACATGAGCATATCAACGTTCAACACATTTCATTCATTTGTTCACTCAAAATTAAGGGCTCACTCTTTTAAGCATGCCAACCAGTGGTCTAGGTATTGGGGGTATCATGAGAAATAGAGCCTGATATCTGCAACCTGGTAGAAGGAGAGGCCACCCAGCAAAGAAAGAACATCAGTATTTAATGTCTGTAGTAGAAGGTAGTAGATGGTGGCCAGGGCAGTGCAGTTGGAGTGGAATGGGAAGTGAAGGGGACAAAGGAAATGAGTCTCTTGGCTCTTATATGTCAGGAAACTAAAGCTAGTTTTTCAAAGGCCTCAATTCCTGCAAGAATGTAATATTTCAGAACTGCAATATTGGAACTGATTGCATTTGAGGAGGTGAACATCATTCTGCAGAAATCTTGAGTGCTATGTACAGAGCTTTGGAGTTTGAGTGTAAGAGAGAGTGGAGATGCTTTTACCCAAATGTGTTCAATTGTTTATTAGCATTGTAGGCTAATCTTTTAGGTGTCATTCCTTACGTTTTTATAATTTTTATTACATGAATATCAGAAACTCTGTGGAGGAGAAACATAGAATTAAAAGGCACACTTTCCTCTCTTTTTAAAACATTTAACCCAGTAGTTTTCATATTTTAGGGAAGAGGAAGGCAGATAGGGGTTCCTGGTATGTTCAATGAAATGTCTCACGATTGTACAGTTTCCCTTCTCCATGTCAATTTCTTGCTCCCCAGGAAGTTACTTCTTAGACGTGTTTTCTTTTGACTGAGGTGAATGTCTGTAAGCATTAATAGCACAACATGAAAGCTGTAATTTCTAATTGCACACCATTTTGGTTTGATTAAGTTGAAACTGAAAAAAACACCAAACATTTGAGTTCATGGAATTAATGCTGCAGCTACGGGCTCTGCTCCATCAAATTTTAGACAGTATTGCTGCTGGTGTAAACCAAGAATTTTCTGATTCATTGTGCTCAGAACAGTCTAGGAAATAAAAAAGAGAAAAAAGCAACTTGTAATTTTTATGGGAAAAAGGCACAATCTGTCAGAGGCCCAGATTGCTGCTTAGTGCACCAGGGCAGTCACACAACAATCTGTAGATCATATGTGCCTCTGACAGTATGACTGTAATGCACGCCAAAGTAAAACGTTTTACAGGGAAACGTGGATTTGTCATTTGTAAGATCAGAGAAGTCATTTACTGCGTGCATTGATAGAACAGAGTTCAGAGTTTTTTCCTGAGGTTTTTTTCAATACACAGAAAATGTCCAGGAAAGAGGATTTTACAAATACTGCTTTATAAAGTAGCATGTTGGCAATGAGGTTCCAGTTTTCCCAGTAAATCCACTCCCTCTGGCCTACTCATGATCATCATTCTTACAGTTGCCCCTTTCATTATCCATATTACAGGGTCCTTTCCATGGATGAGAAATGCTGCAATATCTTTAAAAGTAAATGGAAGAGTAAACTCCCTTTCATTTCATAAAACAACTCCTCAGAATAAGTTCTTTATATTCATTGCGTCTTAATTCTTACCTCCATTGTCTCTGAAAACACTCCTATTAGTTTTTTTTTTCTCCCATTGATACCACAAAACCTGCTGCTTTCTCTTACTCTCATCAAGGATCTCCTTGTTGCCAAGTTTTCAGATATTTCTTTGTCCCCATCACAGTCAAGAAAGCAGCACGTGACACTCTTGATCATGTCTCCCTCCTCAGTTGACTTTCGTCACTTGACTTCTGGACCTGATCTCTCTTCTTGGTTTTATACCTACCTCACAGGCTCCTCCTTCTCAGTCTTCTTTGCAGGACACTTTTCAACTTTTCAAACTTTGAACACCATTATATCCCAAGAATTTAGAGCTTTTCTCTATCTTCCCTCTCTAGAAATTACGTCCCATGACATGTGTATACTACAAACCCTAATTTTTATGCCTAACCAAGACTTCTTCCCTACCTGTAAGAGTTCTCTGCAGCATGTCCTTGTGACATTGTATACAGACCTGCTCACTGTCATACTGTTTATTGTCCCAGACAAGGCCATCTTCTCCTCCATTTTTCCAACTCAGTGAATGACTCCATTCTACCAACTGTTCATGTCAAACGTTTTGAAGACTTTCTTGACTCCTTTATGTCTCTCTCACACTCTTGTATGATCCTTGAATACATTTATTGGCTCTACCTCCTAGTCTTCATAATCTGACCATCTATCACCATTAATCTGTCCATCTGTCACCAATCTCACCAAGATCAATCCCTTAATCTTCTATAGTTGCTATACTATTATACAAGGTATAGCATTCTAAGCCATCACTATCTCTGACTGTTTAGTGGAAGTAGTCTCCTGCAACATCACCCCACTCCTAACCTTACCCCCTACATCATTTTGGCTCACTGGCCCTAGTCATGGATACAGAGATCCTACAACATCTCCCTCTCCTGCCCTACTCCAGCTAATTATCTTTCTCCCATGCTCTTTCTCAGATGCTCTTCCTGAGCCCCTCTGGCTTTCTTACCTTTTCTCAAAAACACTTCCCCTTCTCTTATCTCAGTCTGTTGATATTTTATCTGTATTGTGCAGGAGTCATTTATTTGCCTCTTTCTGTTCCAATGTCATGAAACTAGAGGGGCTTTCCTATTCTCTTGCGTGAGGCCCATAAGAAATTTCTAAAGCTATGCAGCTGTATTTGTTTCTCTGTCTTTGAGTTTTATATGGAATAGTAGGAATGTAGTTAGGCTTTTGTCTTCAGATACTTATTCTTTCTACCACTTAGTTGTCATTCATGGCCCTTCATAATTTCAATATTCCAACATTATTTTGTCTCTCTTTTGTGCATTATGGACAGTGACACGAGGAGAGTAGTATTGCCATCACTTGGTTGTTGGTTGGAAATTCAGATTCCTGGGCCACACCCCATACCTGCTCAATCAGAAACTCTGGAGTGAGCCTGGGAATCTGGGCTCTAATAATCTCTCCGGGTGATTATGATGCATGCTGGGGATTTAGTTCCATTCTAATGGTTCTCTGGTTCTCACCTGGGCATATTTGTTACATTCTTTAGTTCTACTGAAATTCTCTGTCCAGAAAACAGATCTGCTGAACACATTGCCCTGTTTCAAATGTCACAATCGTTCCTATGAACATGATGAATTTGGTCTAATAGAAATGTTGCCATGCCTTAACTATAAAAGCTGGCTTCGTGCTCCTCTGTGTTTCCTCACTCCGTTTCTTATCCTTATCTTCATCTCAAAATGTCTATAGACTATTCATCTTTCAAGGCCTGAATTAAATAGTTTGTCCTTTGAGAATAGTCCTGATTTCTTAAACTGAAAGAAGAATACTTCTCCTCTGTACACTTAGAGGCATTTTACTCATGGATCTATCCTTTATTCATATCTGCCTTCTAAAATAATTCCTAATACAAATGTCTTTATCTTTCCTACATTGTACAACTCAGGACAGGGTTATGTCTTAGTTAGTAGAGTTGCTGGTTTGTGGTAAGCTCATAGTAGAAACTTCCTTTCCTTTTCTTCCTCTTTGCACTGTAGTAGCTCCTGAATATAAGAAACACAGATAATTCTGATATATTTAACAATGTCTGCACATATGAAAAAAAGGAAATTTCCGTACATCATAATCCATGACCAAACTCTCATAGGAAGCATCTACAAGCAAGATCTGTGTCTGATAAATGAGCTGCTTTATGCAGAATTGGTGCATGATTTAGAAACCATAATCCTAGCTCACTCCAGCTGAGTGGTTTTAGAAGCCATTTTCAAATATCCTGGGACAACATAGATTTTATAATTGCCTTGATTCCCTTCTCATTTTAAACTAATTCTATAAGAAAACAATATTACCTTCTTGATTTAATAAAATGAAGATCATGAACACAATTTTATGTTTAATTTGAATTTTAGAAAGACAGGCTTAAAGTTAAACCTGAGAATTTAGGGCCTTTACGTTTATGCTCTGAATTTCCTTTTCAACTTGGAAAAATAACAGGGTGTAAGATGCTTTATGCATTTGGAAACTCTAGAGAAGTTAAGATGGATTGCCTTCTTCCAAAACACAGAAAGAGTGTGAACTGGATGACAACCAGGTACAATTTGTGGATGATTTTTTTCCCACCTTGTGGGATTGTCCTAAGCAAGAAAGGTGCTATATTCTTCTGCTTGTGCTGCCATAACAAAATGCTTTAATAGAAATTAATTTTCTCATGGTTCTGGAAACCAGAAGCTCTACATCAAGTTTCCAGCAAGATAGGTTTCTGCTGAGGCCTGTTTCTGGCTTGCAGACAGCCATCATCTCTCGTGTCCTCTACACTAGGGCTCTCTGAAGTCTCTTCTTATAAGGACAACAGCCTTATTGGATTGGCGCCCCGCTCTTATGACCTTCCTTAACCTTTATCACCTCCTAAAAAGGTCCATTCTCCAAATATAGTCACATTGAGCATTAGGACTTTTACAGATGGAATTTTAGGATTACACAATCCAGTCCATAACAGGTGTATTTTGGTTGATTTCTCATTTCAAGGAGCCTATGTTAGTTTGGGTACACAACAAAGCAGATACCAAATACGATTAGATGTGCCAGATATTTTTGGGAAAATGCCTGCAAGGGAAAAAGGGGAAAGACCCAGGGAAGCCTGGGAGACCCTTCAGTACTAAAGGCTGGTGTGACCACAGTTGTCTTAGTTTGCTAAGACCGGCGTAGCAAACTACCACAGACTTGGTGGCTCACCAGATATTTATTTTCTCACAGTTCTGGAGGCTAGAAATTCAAGATAAAGATGTCAGCAGGTTTCTTTTCTTGTGAGGCCTGTATCTTTGGCTTGCAGATGCTCACTTTCTGTGTTTTCACACAGTCACCCTTCCTTCCATGTGAATCTGTGTTCTAATCCCTTCCTCTTAGAAAGACATTGGTCTGATTGGATTGGACCCAACCTAATGCCCTCATTTTATCTTAATTATTTGTTTAAAGACCCTACCTGGAGATATAACAACTAGATGATACTCTTAGTTTCATTAAGTTGGGAGAGAAAACAAAAACCCCTGTGGGAGGAAAAAATAATTTTTTTTAATAAAGAATAGAGAAATTAGATTATATTAGAATATTACACATGTATACAACATGTAGACTTTGTTGTATATAACACGAATTTTTAAATTAAACTTCCTGATCTGATGGCTCTGGCAATAAGGTGAACTATAATCAGTGAATTTTAGATAATGTTATCAACAAAAAACACTGGCTCTCTCTCATACACACACATACACTCCCATAATCCTACATTCCTATATAATAAAAGGCTAATATGCAAATCAACTGAATGTCAGAATAATTGGTTACTATGACATGCACTCACCACCAGGGGGAAGACATTCAGTGTAGGAGTTGCCTCCTGGTGGTCAGTGTACTGGAAGCAGGGCTTATGGCTGGTGAGCACAGCGGCAGTGGCAGGAGCCTCTCTTGTCTCTGTGGCAGCACTAAGGCTGTCTGACTGATGGCTGAGAGACACCCTCCAAATTTTGTGCACTGGGCCTCTAGACATTCTATAAAATTCCACATGAATTTTAGCTTTCATGTGTGAGAGGCTTTATCTTAAAACCATCTTCCATTTTTGTCTGTTGTAATTTCTGGTTGGACTTGCTGATGGAACATCCATTTCTTCATCTTCTCTCTGGTATAATCTAGCAGGTCTATCACTTGGCTCAACTGCTGTACTATTTATATTTCCTCTATTGCTACATCTTGTTGCTTCCCTGTTGTCATCTCAGTCTCTTAATCCTGTAGAGATGTCACTTGTGTGTTTCCTTTTAACTCTTTAATCCCTTAATCTTCTATACTTGCCTATCTTCACTGTCAGCTGTACTCCAGACTATAGCTTCCAATGTATTAAATATTTCAAAGTTGCTAAGTCTTTTTGATCCAATACAAATAAAAATATTACTATCTTCTTTTTAGTTGGGGGCTTAAATGCTTTTTATTACACATATAGAATCCCTAGAGAAATGTTATTACAAACCTCTTTTTTATAACCTTGTATGTGATAATTTAAAAAATCTTTGATGTCTTGAAAACACAAGGTGTTCTTTAGCACAAAAAATGAAACTTTTTATAACTTTAGGAGCTAAATACATCAGACAAAAATTTGAAGCAATGATGAGCACTACACATGTTGGCAAAAACCCTGAAGTATTTTTTAGAAATTATTACAAAATGGTGTTTTTTAGAAGTGAATATATGATAGAGAATCTAAGAAAAATGAGATAAGATTAACAAATGAGACTGAATATAGGCTAATTTTGGGGAAAAATAAATCAATTTGTAGTAATTATTTTTTATTGACTTAATGTAGGGAAAGGGCAGAGGGTTGTTTCAGATTTTCTTACAGGTATTTTTTAAAGTATACATTCTCTCCACTTGGACTTCTGTGAGTTCCTCTGGGTGGTACGGCCCCAATATGCTGCTGCATAGCCATAGAAGTGATGAGAGTGCTACAGGGAAGGAAGGGCATTGAAATCACAGGGAGTTTTATTTCATGGCATTAATCAGGTGGCAGTTGGATTAACTAATTTAATGTAAAAAATACATTTAAATATAGTTAAGTGTTTGACCAATTTTATAAGATCATATATATTAAATATATGTATTTAATACATTACATAAATTATTTATTTATATTTGTTTGAGAAACTATATCTGAAAATATTTTATATTATATCAATATACTATAATGTTTAAAGGTACATCAGCATTTAAAAAATATATTTTATTGATTTTTTTTTTTTACAGAGAAAAAGGGAAAGGGATAGAAAGCTAGAAACATCGATGAGAAAGAAACATCAATCAGCTGCCTCCTGCACACCCCCCACTGGGGATGTGCGCACAATCAAGTTATATGCCCTTGACCAGACTGAACCTGGAACCTTTCAGTCCGCAGGATGACACTCTATCCAGTGAGTCAAACCGGTTTTGGCTCTTGCTTTTTCAAAATTGTTTTGGCTATTCGAAGACCCCTGTAATTTTAGTCAGCGTTTCATTATTTTTAAGGCCCTTAGAATTTTTATAGGGATATGGCATTGGGATATCTTATGTCCCCTTTCCTCCCTTGGAGTTATTTTTGTTTTCAATGGTATTAGTTGTAGCAGTTTGATTTACCACAGAATAGTTATTTCTTAGTAACCAGCATTTTAAAATGTCAATAAAATGTCAATACTCATTTTTTAACAGTTATGGCAAACTTTTAACATGATCTTTCAGTATGAAGTAAAACAATAATAATTACAAAAATGTGCAACTCTGATTTATCAAAAGATGAACCATGAGACAAAACAATACACTGAAGAGTTCAGAATCAAGTTTACACAGGTATATTTATCTGATTTCCTACAAAGATGTTAGTGCAGTGCAGAAGCATATAAAAAAGAGTATTTTAAAGTTACGTAAGATAAATTGACAGTGGATCATATATAGAGAGAAAATAAAAAACGAACCGTGTATTTATACTTTGTGCATTCTGGATTTATTGTTCCTGCATCAAAGTCTGAAGAAATACAATGCAGTTAAATTTATGTTGTCATAAAACTGTCACTTGAGTTCTGTTTGGGGATATTTAGAGTTAATGATTTAAAATTGGTTTAGGTACAGAGGCCATTCCTGATTCCCAACAGGCATATATACCTTAGTAATATGTGTTAGAAATTCTGTAGAATAGGTGAGTTTGATAATAGCCTTTTTTGGAAAATCTTTTCAGCTGCAGGCCAGTGAGTTCCTTGAAGTGGAAAGAGAGAATGGGTTGCAAGCAACATTTGAAGATAAAAATGGCAAATAATTTTCACAAATATATTGAGGATATTCAGCCACTAATTTGAGAATTGCAAAGCCCTCAACTATTGTATTTCTTCTTTGTCTTCTATACCCACAATCCATTACATTATAAACTCTTTGAAGACAGGATTTAAAAAATACATATATTCTCTCAAAACTCCAACTTTTAAGATAGTGTTTAGCACATATAAGACACTCACTCGATTGTTGTTGCGTTAGTCATACCTGCACACTGGGCTGGAATTTTGAATCAGCTTGGCTATGGGAATCTTGGCCTTTGGGCTTACAACTTCCAGGCTTAAGTCAGATCCACTTCTTACCAAGTTGGGTAGCAAAGCAGGAATCTTAAACCCATTGCAAAGTAACATGAAATTAGTCTTAACTGCTCATTGCCTGATAGGCCAGTGCAGCTGAGGTGGGCCTCTGCCCACTTGATTCTCCAGTGCACCTAGCTGATTAGTTTGTAATTTCTTTACTAAGACTTGAACCCTAATACAACTCTGATCCTGTACCTAATCCTTACAGTCTCCTTTTCAGGAGAGTAGCTTGTAGCAACCTTGAGTGTCCCGCTGATGCATGTGGACCTGACCAAATCAGAAGGGACCACTCATGGTATGACTGAGCAACTCACCTGAATATAGGTTTCAGGCAGATGCTCACTTGTGAGTTTAAAAACCTATTAGACCCACTCATATGTAATGGGTGGGATTGAAACCAGCTAAACAGCCCTTTGGATACTGACTTGCACCCTTGCCCACCCTTCCCAGTATTATAACCATTGCGATGCCTTGACCTTAAACACTTATTGATAGATAGGCACATCTGGGACTTACTGAATTTAAGAATTTGATGATAGAACCTGAGCATTTGTATTTTAAAAAAAGTTTTACTAGTTGTTTTACATCATAGGGAGGGTTAAGAATAATTTCCCAGGTCAGGGTGTGTTCTGACCTGAGGCCTCCTCATCTACAAAGACCTTGACCCTCTCCTCTCAGTTCGCTCCACTACACCAAGATTCAGGTCTGATAAATTCCGCTAAATATATAATTATTGATATATTTACCGAGAATACATTGTGTGTTCTGAGGGGTACAGTGGTACATGCAGCGGGAGGGGCCAGAATCTCAGTGGTAAAGCATGGATGGACCTAGAGGGTATTGTGCTTCATGGTAAATAAATGGGAACCAGTTAACGAGTTGTCAACTGCCACTGCTGGTTCTATTGCTCCAAGAGAGACATTCACGGGTCATTTTAGGAAATTGTTAAATCCTAGCAGCGTCTTCAGTGGCATTTGCACCAGAATCTCCTGGAGTGCTTTGTTAACATGCATAGTTTTAGGTCCTATCCCCATACTCACGGATCTGAGTAACTGAAAGTGGGAATAGGGTATAATTCTTAAAAAGGCAAGAAATCCTGCCTGGCTGGCATGGCTCAGTGGTTGAGCTTTGATCTATGAACCAGGAGGTTATGTCCATGTTCAAGGCAGATACTTAGGTTGCAGGCTCGATCACCAGTATGGGGCATGCATGAGGCAGCCAATCAATGATTCTCTCTTATAATTGATGTTTCTCTCTCTCTCCTTTTCCCTTTCTGAAAAGAATAAAATATACAAAAAAAAAAAAAAAAATTGCCCCCAAATGTGGAAAAGTTGGTTCTTGGGGGATAAATATTTTATTTTATTTGTTTATTTATTTTATTTTATTTTATTTTATTTTATTTTATTTTATTTTATTTTTAAAAAAATATATTTTATTGATTTTGTACAGAGAGGAAAAGAGAGAGATAGAGAGCTAGAAACATCAATGAGAGAGAGTCATCGATCAGCTGCCTCTTGCACACTTCCCACTGGGGATCTGCAACCAAGGTACATGCCCTTGACTGGAATCGAACCCGGGACCCTCCAGTCCCCAAGCCGACATTCTATCCATTGAGCCAAACTGGTCTTGGCTGGGGGATAAATATTTTAGCTTTAACTTTCATTTGTTGCCCTTCATAGGGCCACTGTACATAAGGAGACATACAGAATATCTATGGAATTACAAGGAATTACAATTCCATGATGGAGGTTGTGGGTGAAAGCATGGAGAATAATGAAAACTAGATCGAGAAGGAAAGAACTAGTAAAATCTATTTTTAAAAAATATATTCTTAGATATCCTGAAATTCAAGTTCTAACTAGGGCAGGAAATTTGTATGATAATGAGCAAATGGAAATTTTGTGGTGTTGATAACATAATTTCTACATCACTGCTTTAAGTTTCCCTTATTCCCTTATTTATTATCTTACCTCATGTTGATGAGGTAACATACACCTTTAAAGCATTTCTTAGAGGACTATCAATTTTTATTTAAATTTTCACATCTATATTTTTAGAATTCTTTGCATAAATGTTTTTGTTATCACTTAAGGAAAAAGAATGACACTGGCTTGATTTTTCAGTTGAAATTTATTGTAACTTTTTATTTAGAAATTAAATGAAACTTACAGAAAAATTGTGAAAACAATGTGAAGAACTCCCATATACCCTTCAACCAGGTTTACCAGTTGCTAACATCTTATTGTATACTAGTGGTCTGGTGTACAAAATTCATGCATGGAGGGGGAGGGGGAGGGGGTGAGGGGGTAGGGAAGTCCTTCAGCCTGGCCTGCACTCTCTCCAATCTTGGTTCCCTCTCGCAATCCAGAACTATTGCCTCCTAAGTGCTCACATGCCTGCTTGCTTCATGTACCTAACTGCTCCCCTGCTGGCCTGATGGCCCTAACTGCTCTCCCCTCCTGCCCTAAACCTTCTAATTGCATATGTGTTCTCCCATCCTCTCTGCACCATCAGATCCCAGCACAGGAGTGCTGCGAGCTCTCTGCTGAGGCCCTGCCTCCGTCCTGATGCTGCCTCCTCTGGGCCTGGCAGCACCACCACAGGACTGCTTTTGCCAAGGGGTGGGGTGCTGTGGCAGCAGTGTCATGTCCTGGTGGACACTAGTTCCTGCCCCCTTTACTGCCCAGTAGCTCCTGCCTGTGTGTGCCTCTACTGGGAGCAGCTTCTGCCTCCATGTCAGTGTGATGTTAGTGCTGGACAGGGCTGTGCATGCCTGCACTGGGGTGGAAGTCCCTACTCCCATCTCCATCCACCAGCTCCTGCCTGTTAACTGGTCATGACTGGGACATCATTAGGACCAAGAAGCATATTACCTCTTTATATATATATAGACTAGAGGCCTGGGGTATAAAATTCATGCACAGGGATGTGTATCCCTCAGCCCAGCCTGCACCTTCTCCAATCTAGGACCACAATACAGGACTGCTGGCTCCCAACTGCTCACCTGCCTGCCTTCCTGATCACCCCCTAATTACTCTCCTGCCAGCCTGATTGATGCCTAACTGCTCCCCTGCAAGTCTGATTGCCTCCCCTGAAGGCCTGGTCACCCCTAACTGCCCTTCCCTGCAGGTTTGATTGCCCCCAACTGTTCTCCCAACTTGCAGGCCTGGTCCTTCCCAACTGCCCTCCCCTGCTGGCCATCTTGTGGTAGCATCTTGTGTCCATATGGGGGCAGCCATATTTGACCACATGGGGGCAGCCATCTTGTGTGTTGGAGTGATGGACAATTTACATATTACTCTTTTATTAGATAGGATTTTTATCTTTTTCTCTTTCTAGAAAATTCCTTTTGAAGGGCTTATAACTAGGACAAAAATTTAGCACCCACTGCTCTGTTTTGTTTGACTCTTCATTTCCTCTCTTGATTTTAAATGTAAAATCTTTGTTTATACAGACCCACCGTCATCCTGAGAATTATGTGCGAGCAGTCCTAGTTGCTATGAATAGTACATCCATATCAGCTCATAGGATTGCCAAAGCACTTACTTTTATGAAGTTGCTATCAAGTTACTATCATCAATGTGCTATATACCATCAGCACAGATAACTCGTGGTAATATCTAGAGACTGAAAATAAATGCTGGTTATCAGGTGGATATGAGGTTTGGTTATTGTGGTGATGGTGAGGACATTCAGTGGGGACAGCTGCCTCTTCTATTAAAGCTCCTTAGCAAAATTTTATGGTGTACTTTAGTCCTTTTTTTTTTTTTTTTTTTTTTTTTTTTTTTTTTTTACCCCAATATCTGAAAATTGGAGACTGAATGTTTCCTTTTAAATTTCAAATCATCTTGAAGTTTTGTGGCAGCTTGATGAAAAAGCCACAAATATACAGTAAATGCTGAATCAGTTCCAAACAGTTACACTATAAAAGGAATCCTAAGCTTCGTGATTTTGTTTGGTTCCCAGATGGCTGGTGTTCCTTAGGCTGTTTTCTTGCAGATTTCATTGTAACAGAAAGAAGATGCAGAGTAGTGGGGCCATTTCACTCAACTGGTGATTTGAATTGTATGATTACAAGTTTGCTACGAACTCACATTTTTTGGAGAAAATAGTTTAACCTAATCCCACAAGTTTAGGAAATTATGAGGGCATTACAATGGATCTTGATTTCTGTTTTGTTTCAGAGTTGAAGGGTAATCTTCAACAATCATGTGATGTGAGAGGGAAACTACTTTTCTTGGTGAAGAATACAATCTTTGGAGTTATACTGCTCACATTCAAGTTTTAGATCCACCATGCTATTCTGTGGATTGGGATAGCACATAATCATCAGAGCATTAGTTTCCTTACTAGTAAAGCAGGGGCAATTATGGTAACTACAATGTGAGTTGAAAAAAATTGAAGTAATTATTATATTTAGAGTTCTTAGAGCAGTGTCAGACCCTAAGTAGATGTAAAAATGCTCAGTGTGTGTTAGTTTTATAAAGATGCAGCACTTTCTTTTTCAAAATTCCGTTATAACTGAATTGTTGCACAGTTTGCATTTTCTTCATTATATCTTTACTAGAGGCCCAATGCATGAAATTCTTGCAAGAGAATTCCCCCAGATGTCGGTACTGGCTTCCCTCTGGCACCTAAGACCCAGGCTTCCCTCTCAGCCCTGGCTTTGTCCGGAAGGTAGTCTAGAAGAACGTACTGTCTAATTAACATATTATGCTTTTATTATTATAGATATCTAGGTATCTTACAATGTCCAGTTTTTAACCCTTAGCAAAGCCATGGAATTTAGCTCACTCTACATTGTTTTTTTATGTTGTGAATAGTTGATTTTATCTTATTGTTGAGTTTCCTCCTGAGATATCCAGGGGCAACCCAGCCAATATCTAGGTTCTGAATGAGTTCTGCCGAGCAATGTAAACAGCTGTTTCACAAAATAGGCCTTCCTTCTACGAAAAGAAATGCTCCAAGTTTTCACTGTAGGCTGATGTCTGGCTGGGTAAAGGAAGGGCTGGGGCTTAGCCATCTCCATCACTGTGGCAAGAAGGAAATTCTGGAGTTCTTGCCTGTAGTGTCCTCATTCCTGGACATTCTTGGGAAATGTTCCTCATCCACCTCAGCTGCTGCCTGGAGTGTCCTGGAGCTTACCCTGCATCCCCTGGTGGCCAGTTGTTCAAAATTCAGGAATTTTTGGGTCCACTGTGAAATAGTTAAACTAAACTTATATTAAAAAATAAGCATATAAACTTACAACTAAGTGGGTTTTATTAAAAACAAAATAATAGATACTCAAAACTTAACACTTCCTAATTAGTTTATCACATTTTTCTCAGTTATGCTCTTGAAGTTATTTACTTTTTCTGTGTCTGCATGGTGGAAAGGCCACATAATTATGAGGTATGTCATGTCTTTTCCCAACTATGGGTTTAGCAATATCACATGAGTAGCTTAAAATCAAACACAGTGGGAAGGATTGCACCACAGAAATTGAAAACTACAAATCAGGGCTTGATTTATTTTCTTATTGTTTAGACTTGATGAAATGATGGAGTAAATATTAATGATGCAAGCTGTGTTTAAAAATGTGTCAGTAGCCATGATGGTGTGACTAACACAAAAATGTGGTGAAATATGATCATGTTATTCAAAATCTGTTGTCTGATTCAGCAAATATGTTACCCAGATCATTGATAAATAATGTTCTGACATACTTCATTGGTTTACTTTAATCTTATTCAAGGCTCAACAAACTTTTTCTGTAAAGGGCTAGATAGTAAATATTTTAAATTTTAGGGGCTATGCAGAATCTATGGTGCACAGAATTCTTGAATTTTTTTTTATTGCTGTTTTATTTCTTATGTATCCTTTAAAAATGTAAAAGTCATTCTTTGTTCAAATGCTGTACAAAACAGGCCAAGGCTGGATCTAGCCGGCTGCCTCTGTCCATAGTTTGGGACCCCTGTCTCTTTTGCATTAATGTCAATGAAAATATCAACCAGACATCAAGGTCACATTCATTAATTGTACCCATAGATTGCCTGTTGATCCAAGAGTTCAGTAAAATTAAAAAAAAAAACTCCACAAAAAACATTTTGTGAGAATCAGTTGGCTATGTGGAATTTATAATAATGAGTATTATATACTTAATTAATGTTTTTAAATGTGAACTACACAGCCTTATGTCAGTAACATGTGTAATACATTCATAAACACATATTTGTCTATCCATCTGTCTTTCTCTCCCTCAATCCATTTATCTCTACATCTAGACATCTATATCTTCATCTCCAACTGACCTTGAGTATTCTCAGCACATTGCTATGGTCCACCCTGCTTCTGTGGAGAGTACCTTCAAATGTTCTGTTCTTTATAAACTAGATTCCCTGGACATGATGGCTCAGCCCCACTTTGGCAGTTAGTGCTGCCTTAGATCCTTTTCTCTGCATTCCCATTAAACCACATGCTGGGTAATCCATTCTTTAAACCCAGTGGCAAAGCCATGAACCCTCATTGCAGCCACCCCTCTGGGATGATCCTGAATCTACATTTAATCAGAAAGTGAGAGCAAGAAACCATCTCTAGCCTTTGTTGGACCCTCTCTTATTGTCTTAGCTCATGCTGCTGTGGACTGGGGGGGATTATATAACCAATAGTTATTTCTCACAGTTTTGGAGGCTAGGAAGTCCAAGATCAAGGCTCCAAATAGATATGGCTATTGGTGAGACCCATTCTTCCTGGTTTACAGATGGGTGCCCTCTCCACTGTCCTCACGTGGCCAGAGAGAGACCTCTGGACTCTTCATCTCCTTGTGTGGGCACTAATCCCATCATGGTGACGCCACTCTCCATACGTAGTTATTGGCAACAAGGGGGTGTGGATGTTCTTAGCCTTGATCTCCAATGACACATCTTTGCTCTTGGTGATCTTCCCCACTTCTTCCATTGTTGCCTTCCAAGTCTCAGCCTTCTATTGATTTTGTGGCTCTCATCTCCATTTGAACTGATGACCGAAACACAATGACCAAATTCTTTAACTCTTTCAGTTGTCTTCAGTGCCTATGACACAGTTTTTTATTGCTTCTGTAGTCATGGTTTTTATGTTCTTGTTATTCAGATGCAGTCCTGCTTAACACTTTCTTCTTTCACTTTAATCAGAAGTTGTTCAAGTCATTACTCCTTTCTTCCAGTAAGAAGGTGCCACCAGCATACCTTGAGTTATTTCTTCCAAGGGTTTGCCTTCCAAGGACCTTGCCTTCCTGGACTTTTCTAATGGCAGAGAAGGAAGATACCCAAGTAAACAAGGAGATGTACAATGTGATATCTGGATACAGTTGATTCTGTAACTTTTAGGTAAGAGTGTGGAAGAAAGATGTATTTTAATTCTCTTCTTCTCTTTCATTCTTTCAGCACTTCGACTGTTGAAGGAGGGGGCGGACCCCCACACTCCCATTTCCTCAGGAGGGTCCTTGCTCCATCTGGTAAGGACCAATTGGTCAACTGTGATGACCAATATAAGTGTGGGTGACATCAAAGACAAGGAGACTCAATTATGGGGTCAAAACTCAGTAGCAAGATGTACAATTAGTAGACAAATGATCAGAAAAATGATATTTCAAATTAAAAGTCTTTAAAAATTCATTTATATTTATTAATTACTTTCATTATAGTTTGTAAATAATACTTAGCAAATGAGGTGAGAGTCTTTGCCCTAAAGAAGATGTCTTTGTAAATGAATAGCATTCAACAAATAAGCAAGAGAATATTGTATCAATTACAGAGTATTAGGCAATCATCATTTTATATCTAGTAGTTGTTTTTATTGCTCCAAATAACAGTACTCTGCTAGTGGCCCAGCTCTTATGCATGTAAATAAAACTAACTTACATTCTTTTGGAAACAAAATGAGGAGATTAAAGGGATAAGCTAGATGGGAAACGCTTTATTAATTCTTGAGTCTTTGCAAATATATTGCCTTTGTATACTGTTATACATAATTTGTGAGTCTAAGATGAAGGGGAAAGCTGGACCTGAAATTCATGAAAGAAAACCTTGTGATGACCAAAAGAACATAGTTCTTAGGGCTGAGCCTCCTTTTCCTGGGTACTGAGTAAATAAAAACAAATGAAAAATTGAAGGTTGCCAGAAAGACAAAATTGCAGGGTTTCAAAATGACTTAAATACTGAAAAAGGCAATTTAGCCATCTGAAATGTCAAGTGTGAGTAGGTTGCTCTGCAATGTGCCCTGTGTTTTAGGCATTCTTCGTTACAGCCCCTAAGCTCTAATTATGTATTCTAGGGTCAAGGTCTTTGAGAAAAAGACTGCCTATGTTTGTGTGAGGTAACAGGGTAAGCTATGGAAATCTTTGTGATTTTTCTAGTTTTGTTCATTTAACTCAATTATTATTCAGTGAGTACTTGACACAAAGGGTAGATTTTTTTGAAGGACATTTCTCTTGGAAGTGCCACAAGAACTTTTATGTTGGAGATTAACCATTTCCACTGTATTGCAGGTGGGTATTTGAGAAACAGGTTTTAATGTTTTGTTTTTTGTGTGTTTTTTTGCATATAAAATGTAAGAATACCATCTACATTTTTAATAAATACATCTGAATTTGTCTGTTTACCTACCCTTTGCTAAATTACTCATGTATCAAACCTAACACAGGTATCAGGTACTGCTATAGACAGAAGGGAAATAATGTTAACAACTAACAAAATCAGAAACCAGGAATTTAGTCTTGTGAGGGCAATAAATTGGTAGATGGAAACTCAGGTTTAAAATAGTATGATATTTATGGAGCTAAAAACTGAACCCAAGAAGTTTTTCTAAAATGCTATCAGGGTTTTATGCCTTTAATAAATGAGCTATTGCGGAGTTCCTAATGCTAACAAAACCTTCTTGAATGGAGTGTGAAAGCAAATTCTTTTCATTCTGCCTTTTGACAGCAGCAGGCCTTAGTTAAGCTTAAGTGGAATACATTAGAAATAAGCAATATTATTTCTTTTACCCAGGGAATTCTAGTTTTATCATAAAGACTGTGATGTAAGCAGTGGAATTTCATGCAGCTATTAAAATATTGAACCACATGGTCAAGGGCAACAAAAGCAAAATTAAATAACTGGGACTACATCAGTCTAAACAGTTTCTTCATAGTGAAGGAAGCCATCAACAAAATGAAAAGACACCCCACTGAATGGGAGAAGTTATTCACACATGATATATCTGATAAAGATTTAATATAAATGTATATAAGGAACTCATAGAACTCAATATAAAAAACAATCTGATTAAAAAATGTGCAGAGGATCTGAATAGACATTTCTCCAAAGAAGACATACAGATGGATAGTAGATATGAAAATATGCTCATTGTCACTAATCATCAGGGTAATGCAAAGTGAAACCACCATGATATACAACCTCACACCTGTCAGAAAGTTGTCATCAAAGAGTCCACAAAATAACAAGTGCTGCCGAGGATGTGGAGAAAAGGGAGCCCTGAGGCATTGTTATTTAGGTTGTAAATTGAAGCAGCCACTACAGAAAACAGTATGGAGATTCCTCCAAAAATTAAAATTAGAACTGTCATGGTACTCAGCAATTTCACTTCAGAACTTGAAAAAAATATATGCAAAAGTGAAAAACTAATTTAGAAGCAAATCACTGATTTGAAAAGATATATGCAAGCCTATGTTCCTTATAGCATTATTTACAATAGCCAAGATATGGAAGGAACCTAGGTGTCCATCAATAGATGAGTGGATAAATAAGATGTGTCATATATATACAGTGAGACATTACTTAGCTATATAAAAGGATGAATTTTGCCATTTGTGACAATATCTATGGATCCTAGAGGGTATTATGCTAAGTGAAATATGTTAGAGAAAGATAAGTGCCATATAATTTCTCCTGTATTTGGAACCTAAACAAAATAACAAAACAGAAACAAACACTGTAGATACAGAGAATAAACCAATAGTTGCGAGAATGGAAGGAGTTGGTGGATGGGTGAAAAGTGGAGCTCACTCCAGCTAAAAAATAATAACATATATATATAGTGTACAACATAGGGAATCTACACTAATAAAAGAGAAACATGCAGATTAACCATCATTCCAGTACACCTGCAAACCACACACACTAACCAATCAGGGGTGAGTATGCAAATCAGTCTAACCAAGATGGTGGCCAGCCATGGAGCTGCAGCAAGCAGGAGGCTTGGGTTGCCCTGGCAATGGAGAAAACTAAGCTTCCCTGCCCCTCTGGCCTGGCTGGCTCTGGCCTCCACTCAAGACTACAAAGTTTCAATTATAGAAGATAAATAAATCCAGCTGAAACTGGTTTGGCTCAATGGATAGAGGGTCAGCCTGTGGACTGAAAGGTCCCAGGTTCGATTCCAGTCAAGGGCATGTACCTTGGTTGCAGGCACATCCCCAATAAGGAGTGTGCAAGAGGCAGCTAATTGATGATTCTCTCTCATCGATGTTTCTAATTCTCTATCCCTCTCTCTAAAAATAAATCAATAAAATATATATTTTTTTTAAAAAAAGAAGATAAATAAATCCTAGATACTTGCTTCCAGTTGGCCTCCATTCAAGGAGGTGTTGGAAAAAAAAAAAAAAAAAAAGGAAAAGAAAAAAGGAGAGGCTGGGACCTTGGGTTGCCGGGGAGTGATTAGGCCAGGATGGGATGGCAGGGGCTGCTGGGGGTAAGCATACCAGCAGAGGGACCAGTTGGGAGTGAGTTGGCTGTCAGTGGGGGTCAGTTGGAGGTGATAAGGACAGTGGGGGGGCGGGCAGGTTAGAGTGAGCAGGCCAGCAGTTGGGGGTGAGCAGTACAGTGGAGAGGGATGGTAGGGATAAGCAGGCCAGCAGGAGGTGTAGTTGGGGGCTAAACAGGTTGGCACAGGGGGAAGTTCGAGGTGATCTGGCTGGTGGAGGGCATTTGGGGGCAAGCAGGGTGGTGGTGGGGGGCAGTTGGAGATGAGCAGTCTGGCAGACAGAGTGGTTAGGGGTAATCAGGCAGGCAGGCAGGCAGGCAGGAGAGTAGATGGAGCCAGGAGTTCCCGGATTGTGAGAGGGATGTCCGACTGCCAGTTTGGCCCAATTCCTATAAACCATCAGTAGGACATCCTTCAAGGAGTTCCAGATTGGAGAGGGTGCAGGCTGGGCTGAGGAACACTAGCCCCATGCATGAATTTTGTGCACCAGGCCACTAATAAGACAATAATATCTTTATACTGGAACTTTGCACAGTGGCAGATGGGTACTAGACTTACTGTGGTGATCACATTGTAAGGTATGTAAATGTTGAATCACTGTGTTGTAAAATGAAAACTAATCAATATTGTATGCAAATTAAACTTTAATGAGTAATTTTTTAAAAATACTGAGCTAGGACAGATATATCCAAGACATTGGTAAATATCAAAAGCAGGTCAGGGATTAGTACATATAATACAATGAGATCAATAGATGAGGGAGGGAAAAGGTATACATTTATACTAGCAAAAGCCTAGGTGGCCCTTGTGTATGATGTCATCACAAGATGGCCACCACAAGATGGCTGTGCACACAGTGGAGGCTAGTCCTGGCCTCTCTGTCACCTGGCACAGAGGAGGCAGGTCCTGGCAAAGGAGGTGTGTTGCAGCAGGGAAGGGCAGTTGTGGGTGATCAGGCTGGCAGGCAAGGATAGTTGGGGGCTATTGGGCCAGCAGCGGAAGGCAGTTGGAGGCAATCAGGCTGGCAGTGGAGCAGTTAGGTGCCAATCAGGCTAGCAAGAGAATAGTAAGGGGGCAATCAGGTAGGCAGACAGGTGAGCAGTTAGGAGCCAGCAGTCCTGGATTGTGAGAGGGATGTACTACTACGGTTTAGGCCCGGGGCCTAAACCGACGGTCAGGCATCCCTTGAGGAGTCCCAGATTGGAGAGGGTGGAGGCCAGGCTGAAGGACACCCCCCAACCCTGTGCGCAAATTTCATGCACCTGGCCACTATTTATATATATATATGCTTCATGTGTGTTTCTCTAAAGTATCTGGAGTTCTAAGAAGCAGAGATAGTTAGCAACTTATTACAGTAGAGGCAGTTCAACAACTTAACATCTTTAAAACCATGGAATTAGATACTATATTTTGAAAAGAGGCAGAATACTAGACTCTAGAGAAAATGGCTAAAAACTTATCATTATTAAAATGGCCTAGATGTTAACAAAAATACTCACTATGTGGAAGGTACCTCACTCTGCCCTACTCACCCGAACCAGAACATCTGGACAGGGACCATATAACTCCACCCTCCTTTGTTTTCTCAAAAGAGAAAGGGCAAAAGCTGCAAGGTTAAAGACTGGTGAGGAAATTACTCAGAGTTGGGAAAAATATGCCCACCACAGGGGCTGTTTCTGGGGAATTTTTTTGGGGGATGTGTAACATCCATACAGGACAGTGCAACAGGAAGCAGAGAGATAAATAAAGAAACAAAATGGAAGCAAAGGGAAGATGCTAATGAGAGAGAAAAGGGTCAGTGGGATTGAGGAAAACTGGGAGGCAGTATGACTAAGAGGCTTGTCAGTTCAGGGCTGGCTTCCTGGGCAGGTGGTCCATGTAGTCACAGAGGGCTTTGTTCTGAGAAGGGCTTATGCTTCGTTTCATCTTCTGCTGTCATCATTTTGAAATGCCTAATGTGTTTTGAATCAGGGGCTCCACACATTCTGCTTTGCCTGGCACTTTGAGAGGTAGAGGATAGAGACAGGAGGAGCTGGGTGCTACAGGCCCAGGTGACAGGTAGAGTTGGCTGGAGGTGTCAGGGTGCTGTTGAGAGTGACAGAGTGGCTCTGCAGCCATTTACTTGCTATACAAAGTGCCACTAGAAATTGGACAAAGGGATAAAGAATAGCTTGAACTGGGACGGAGATTTGCCTGCTTGAGAAAAAAATCTTTTTAGGGAGAATTAAATTTACTACCTAACAATAGTATTGTAAGAACATTATAACAGGAATGCTCAGCCACTGTAATCTTTCCAGACAAGTGTGATTAGAGGGTATTTATTGCTGTCAAATCATTATTCATAATCTTCTGAAATGTGAATCTAAAAATGACATTACTTTCGAGAGGTTGATATCGCTTTCAACACTGGATCTAATTAACTCTTTTTTGGTAAAAGACACTGGAAAGCCAAGCCCTGGGTATCTGAATTGTAAATGTGGACTCCTGAGGTGTAGGTTGAGGATACCTTGGTAGGCACAGGAGGAGGAGGAGGTCACATCTTTATGGATTAGGCAGGGAGCTATCAAAAAGATGAGAGTAGAATATAAATTACTTCCATATGAATTTCCTGAAATAAATTGGATCCAGGCCCAAATTCCAAAACAATATATTGAGCTTTCTACTCTGGTTCTCACCTTCTCAGTCATTGTGACCAAACCTGCATCTCCTGTGGATGGGGTCATATGCATTTCCTACCATCAGGGCCTAATAGTGGTGACCCTTGCTATTGTTACACAGGATGTGGAACATCTGGCAGCCAAAGATCGTAGTTCAAAACTGAAACTAGTATCTCAATCTTCCTATATTTCATGTGGCCCCAGGTGCCTCCATGCATCCCAATACTGATACATGCTCACATCATCCTCCATATGGAATTTGTACCATAATTTTGCATTTCATTAGTGTATCATCTTGAGATTAATAGATGATTTGGAAAAAGATATGACTGTTCTTCCATGGATATATATTATGATTGTGAACCACAATTCCTACATCTTATTTTGTTTGGTGAAATATTAGTTCTAAGATTGTGCCTATTTTTTTTAAATTGGGTTGTCTTTTA